>NC_134102.1:8413552-9038552 GCF_000715075.1 Nicotiana tabacum | reverse complement strand
GATTCCAAGGTGTGGGCCCATGGGGCGATCTTTGAGTTTACTTTTTGACTTTTGATTGAGAACTTAGCATTTTTATATGAAATTGATTCTTATAGCTTGAGTTGATCGTATCGAATTATTTGTGGCTAGATTTGAGGCATTCCGAGGCCGTTTCGAGAGGCAAGGGCTTATTGGAGTAGAGTTTTGCACAGTTTGAGGTAAGTAACACTTCTAAACTTGGTTCTAAGGGTATGAACCCCTGAATTACGTGTTATGTGATTGGTGTTGAAGTGACACACATGCTAGGTGACGAGCGTGTGGGCGCGCACCATAAGAATTGTGACTTGGTTGATTCCATAGAACTGTATAGTTGAATAATCTTGTTGTTACCCGGATTTTCAGCATTGATGTTTTATACTTCAATGCCACACAAGATAGGGGTGATTTGTATGGAGTCCAATTTTTGCGTGCACTGATTATAGAAGGACCTGATTCTTCTATGTGTTCCTTATACTACTGTTGAGGAAATAGTAAATGAAGAAAGTAAAGAACACAAAGTATTTTTACGTGAAAAACACCCGGCTCAAAAGGTAAAAAAATCACGACCTACTACTCAGTAGGATTTTTTCCAACACTTCACTAAATCACTGAGCCTAAATAATATTTACAAAACTCTTTGTAAATCTAAGAATTACTTCTAATCCCGTTGTGGTAACTAACCTCTAACTGTTGCGATAACTTCAAGTTAACTCTAACTTGAATACTCAGAGTACCTAATATAATTGCCTCTAGATAAAATTGAAAGGTACAATTTGAAAAGCCCTACTACAATTGAACTAGAATAAAAGGCAGACACTTAGAACTAGTTCTTGTATCTGGTTCATGTAGCTTCAGATTCGCACACTTGAATCGCACAAGAGTTACTTGCAAAATGCCTTGCTATTTTGCTCTCAACTCACGTTTAACTTCAGCGTTTGTACGTACCTGTAAAATGAGAACATCCCACAACATATAGAGTTAGTAGAATGGGAAATAACTAAAGTTCTAATGCTATATTCTTCCTTGGTGGAAGAGTTCTAGTTATCTTCAACTTCTAACTCATCCCTTATCTTGGATAAAGTTCTTTTAGAGTAAGGAGTCCTTCTCCTTATCATTTATGCAACCTTTTCGATTATGAGATATAAAATATAATAACTTAAACTTATCTCCTTCACGTGCATCCCTTATGCTCGAATCTGCCCGTGTCTGTGTACACTGTGTATGGACTTGGTTCATGCTTGAGTTCCTTTGTCAATCATCAAAACAATATTTACTTGGGCCAACAAATTCTCCATTTTTGATGATGACAAACTCTATGCATTTCATAAGCATAGGCCATGTGTCAACTCAGCTCAACATCAATACAATGTTAGAAATCATCAAGGACCAGGTTCATTAGGTTATAAACATCACAGTCCCAAGTAAAAATCCCAACCTATCTTCTCCCTTTTGGCATCATCGAAAAGTTGCATAATTATGTTAGATGATCAGATTTTAATAGAAATTACTCATGGCCACTGGGGCTACTTCAAATGCAATCATGGATTCAAGCATCATTTATCAATCTAATGATATTAGTCAACTAAGAAGCATCAACAAACAGTTAGAGCACAAAAATAGTTGATTATCATTGATACTAGTCTTCCACAAAGTATAAAGAGAAATAAAAATACTGGATCATGAGACAAAAGATAAAAAAGAAATCCTATCTTGGTCACTGGTTTGTCTAACTAGGCTAGGAAGGTTTTAAGGCTAGGAAGGACCAGGTTCGTGGTTCTTGGCTTGAAGCAGTTTTAGCATATCATAAAGAATGCCACCATTCTTCTCTTTTTTCTTTGCAAGCTCAGCTCTAAGAGTATCTCTCTCAGTTTCTACTTCTGCCAACCTCTTCTTCAGCCTTTCAATTTCAGCATCCTTAGCCCCACTTTCTGCACCAAGGCTCGCACTTTGCTGTTCACATGTACCTTCTTGAATGAACCAGGTTCTTTGGGAGTGGTGTGGACTTCATAGTCACAAGTAGTCAAAGTGTTTGCCCCAAAGTGATCCTTGCTTGTATCAACTTTTCATTTCTTGATGTGTACCTTGAAGTGTGCGAGTACAATAGTGAGAATGAACCTATAGGGTATGGCATGAGTTTTTGTTCCAGTCAAAACCCTATCGAAAAGCTGGATGATGAACCTATGCTAATTGATTTGCCTTCCACTGTCAAGACATTCCATAGGCAACACAACTTTGTTAACAAATTCGAACAACACTTTGTGGGGTGGCTTCATCTCACTTTTGTATATAGCCTTGGGTTGAAGCACTTCTTCATTGTCACCAAACTTCCTTGTAATGGTAAGGGAGGTAGGGAGATTCTCTAAACTTGGCCATCTGAGTTTCTTGTTATCATTGTATCCTTCAGTAGGTACACCTAAGATCTCTCCCAATTGCTTTTCATCAAAACTCACTGTCACCCCCTTCACCATACTGGTGACTCTTCCATTTTTGATCTCACAATTTGCCATGAACTCCACAATCTCAGTTCTGGCAAGCTTTCCATTCATCTGAAGGACCATGTCCTTCCAACCCTTAAGTTGTAACTTTTCCAGCAGCATCATCATACCTTCCTCCTTCAAGTCCCTGAGGAGTCTACCTTTCAAGATGGTTCTTTTCTCAAACTTAACCATCTTGTCCTTCTCTGCATCATATTCTTCTTTTTCTTCTTCACTCTCTTCTTCATCCACCGTTTTCACTTTTCTAGACTTCAAGGAAGGCCTGGTTCTTTTAGCCAAGGTAGAGGGCTCTGCATACTTTGTCTTTGAAACATACTTCTTTGTGGAAGTCTTGATTTTCTTTGACTTTGGAGTCATAACCTCCATTTCTTCTGCCTCCTACTCATCATGAAGAACCAGGTCCATCTCCTTATATTAACTGCCTCAACTAGCTCAACCACCTTCTTCTTTCCCTTTGCAACAACTTTTCTCTTACTTTCTTCTAGAGTCTTTTCCAGTTCAGCCTCACTTTGCTTCTTTTGACTCTTTGTAGCTCTTCCTCTCGTAGGAAGAGTCACTACAGGGATAGAAGAGGCAACCTTTATTTTCTTGTTTGCCCTCGCAGTGCCAAGAATTTTAATTCCTGAACTCTTTTTCCTTTTAGGATTGTAGCTATCAGACACTTTTCTCAGTAGGTCTTCGAGGAGTTCCTGCACAGATGGAACATGTTCATGGAACATCTTCCTCAACCTAACCAACCCCTCAGCAGTTTCTCCAGACTCACTTCCCACTTTTTCTCTCACACTTTCTTCTTCTCTAGCAGATTCCTCGCTCCATACTACCATAGCTTCTGTTTCTTCAGTCAAACCAACAGGAGTGGATGGAGATTCATCCATTCCTTGTCCCGTTCCCCTCACATCGCCTTGAGCACCCTCACTCATTTTTACCACGAATTTTCCCAGACTCAGTGATCTCTACCCTTACCACAGTTCCTACCAGAACAAATCTATTTCCAGATTTACATCAACCTTAGAGATTACATCAAATGTAATTTTAGGACCAGATGTTATCTGTTCTGTTTCAGAAGAAACAGTTTCTTCCCCCTCAGTTGCAAAATTCAAAGAATCTTCAGATTTTTGGGGTTCATTTTCTTGACCTGCCTTCAGTTGCTCATAGATTTTCTTGATTTGTTCTCCTCCAACGACTACCTTGCGAGCAAGCATCTTGAATATTCCTTTCTTAGAGATATGTGTGGTTGAGGATGTGGTTGAAGGAGCGGGTATGGATTCTTTGGGTGGTGATGAGAGATTTGCAGAAGTGTTAGCCATTTATGGTTAGAGGATGAGAGAAGATGATTATGTGTTTTTGGAAGATGAGAGAATATTAGAGAGAATTGTTTGGCGGTTGTGAATTAGAAATGAAGAAACAACTAAGGCCTAATCAATATAAAGAGGGAGAGTTTAATTGGGTAATGGTAGCCTTTTCAGAAGCTCAGAAGTCTAATCAAACTAGGAGTCAGTTTGAAAAGACGTTGAAGACTCTTCCTAGAATCTAGTCACTTATTATGTTTTGGTGACTCTATTTGGATGAAACTGGTTCATTTCGTATTGGATAAGCTCAATGAGGTTAGGATTAAATGGGATTCTTCTTTTGATCATAATCCAAATATAATTATTTCAAAATATGCAGGGTGGAGAGTACGTACAATGTAATCTTGATGAACTAAGTTCTTCACTGAGAAATCTCTTGTGTAAGTCTGAATTTTTCAAGAAAATAAAGATAATATCATTAGAGATTAATGAGTCAATTTAGCACATGGCACAAGAGTATAGTGATGAAAGTATCAAACTGAGCAAAATCTAATCTAATTATGTATAAAAATTCACAGATTTCCTAACCAAATTTTTTGAGTTAGAACTGGTTCCTTTTAGGTGATATTAATCATCCTTAATTCTAATATGTTCCTTTCAAAGTGATCTCTACTTAGAGATTTTGTGAAGATGTCAGCTATTTGCTTGTCAGTAGCACAAAATTCCACAGTGATCAAACCCTTTTCATAGTTGTCCCTCAAAAAGTGATGCCTAACATTTATGTACTTAGTTCTCTTGTGATGAACTGAGTTCTTGGTCATACTAATTGTACTAGTGTTATCACAAAAGATAGGGATACAACCTACATTAATTCCAAAGTCCATTAATTGTTGTTTGATCCACAATAATTGAGCACAACATGAGGCAGCAACAACATACTCAGCTTCAGCAGTAGATAAGGCCATAAAATTTTGCTTTTTAGTTGCCCAGGACACAAGACATGAGCCAAGAAAATGTGCCGTACCTGAGGTTCTCTTTCTATCCACAAGAAAACCTACATAATCAGTATCAGCATATCCCACTAAGTTGAAATTACTACCTTTTGGATACCATAAATAAAGGTCAGTGGTGCCTTTTAGGTATCTCAAAATCCTCTTAACATCAGTCAAGTGAGACTCCTTTGGATTTTCCTAAAATCTATCACAAAGGCCTACACTGAAAACAATGTCAGGTCTACTAGCAGTGAGATATAACAAAGAGCCAATCATTCCCCTATACAGCTTTTGATCAACAGATGAACCAAGTTCATCTACATTTAGTTTTGTGGTTGTTGCTATAGGAGTGTCAATTTCTTTGGAGTCTTCCATTTTAAACCTTTTAAGCAACTCTTTTACATACTTCTGCTGATGGATCATAGTTCCATTTGAATTTTGTTTAATTTGTAAGCCTAAAACGAAATTAAGCTCACCCATCATACTCATTTCAAATTCACCTCCATTAGTTTAGCAAATTCTTTACTTAACTTATCAGTAGTTGCTCCAAAGATTATATCATCAACATATATCTGAACTATCAAGAGATCTTTACCTTTTTCTTTCAAGAATCATTGTCAATTTTACCTCTCTTGTAGCCATGCTCAAGCATGAATTTTAATAATCTTTCATACCATGCTCTTGGAGCCTGCTTGAGCCCATAAAGTGCCTTGTCAAACTTGTACACATGATCAGGACATTCATTGCTTTCAAAGCGTGGAGGTTGCTTGACAAACACTTCTTCCTTTAGATAGCCATTGAAGAAGGCATTCTTGACATCCATCTTATGGAGAGTGAATTCCATATAAGCAGCAAAGTCTATAAGGAGTCTAATTGCCTCCAATCTTACAACTGGAGCAAATGTCTCATCATAGTCTATGCCCCCCTCTTGACTATATCCTTAAACCACCAATCTTGCCCTGTTCCTTGTAACTGTTCCATCTTCATCAAGTTTGTTTCCGAAGACCCATTTTGTGCCAATTACTGATCTGTCCTTGGGTCTTGGTACCAGATGCCAAACTGACTTCTCTCAAATTGGTTGAGTTCATCTTGCATTGCATTCACCCAGTTTGCATCCTGCAAAGCCTCAACAACATTTTTAGGTTCAATAAGAGATAAAAAAGCATCAAAAGCACAAAGATTCTTCAAAGAAGATCTGGTTTTGATTCCAGAGGTTGGATCGGTAATTATGTTCTCAATGGGATGAGAACTTTGATACTTGTAAGGTTTTACAACCAGTTGGTTTCCCTTAGATGTTCCTTCAATATTTTGTTGTTGAGGAACAAGTTCATGGACATGTTACCTCGAAGTTTGAGGATCAATTTCTCTTTGTTCAGTTCCACCTGTCAAGTTGCCCTGGGTGGAAGGACCTGTTCCATCACATGTTCCTTCCTTTGGTGCAGCTTCAATCTGGGCCGTGGTTTCATTTGAGTTTCTTACCAGCTCAATTGCTTCATCATCATGTTCCTGCCTCTCAGAAAGAATGTTAGTTTCATCAAAACTACATGTACACTTTATTCTACACAGATAGTTCTTTTGTTATAAATCTTATAAGCTTTACTATGTGAAGAATATCCCAAGAATAACCCCTCATCACTTCTGGGATCAAACTTACCTAGGGAGTCCTTATCATTATTGTGCTCAAAGCACTTGCATCCAAATGCCCTAAGATGGGATATATTTGGCTTTCTCCCTTTAAGTAACTTATAGGGAGTCTTCTCAACAAGAGGTCTAGTCATTGCACCTATTTATGATATAACATGCAGTGTTCACAGCTTCTGCCCAGAAACTATAGGGCAATTTACTAGAAAGAAGCATAGTCCTAGCCATTTCTTCCAATGTCCTATTATTTCTTTCAACTACTCCATTTTGTTGTGGAGTCCTAGGAGCAGAAAAATTATGATTTATCCCATGCTCATCACAAAATGTAGCAAATTTAGCATTCTCAAATTTAGAATCATAATCATACCTAATTGATGCAAGTTGATTACCTAGTTGTTTCTGAATTTTTCTAACAAAAGAAGTGAACATATTAAATACTTCATCTTTAGATGTTAAAAACAATGTCCAAGTAAACCTAGAGTAATCATCAACAAGTACCATCACATATTTCTTACCACATTTGCTCAATGTTCTCATTGGTCCACACAGATCAATATGGACCAGTTCCATCGTCCTGGTGGTGCTTACCAATTTCTTACTTTTGAAAGAGCTTCCCCCTTGCACAAGCCTCACAAAATTTATCTTTCTTGAACTTAATGTTAGACAGCCCTATCACCAAGTCCTTGGAGTCTAGTTGTTGAGTTGACTTAGACTGGCATGTCCAAGTCTCTTGTCCCAAAGGATGGGATCATTATCCAACACACTTAAGCAAGTGAGTTCATTATCTTAAAGTGTGGACATATCTATAACATATATGTTGTTCACTCTTTTTCCTTACAAAACTATCTTGTCAGTTGTAAGATTAATCACAAAGCATTTTGTAGAGGTGAATGCTACCAGGTTACCTCTATCACACAATTGTGATACACTTATTAGACTGTATTTCAGTCCATCTATCAAGTAGACGTTCTCAATAGAGTGAGAATGGGTCTTACCTACTTTTTCAACCCCAATGATCTCACCTTTCTTCCCATTTCCAAAGGAGACATTACCTCTTTTAAGGTCCTCAAGTGAAAGGAACTAGTTCTTGCTTCCTGTCATGTGCTTTGAGCAGCCACTATTCATGTACCATATTTGGCTGCTCCCTTTCACTTGGACCTGCAAAAGGCAATCCAGGTTTAGTCTTAGGAACCTAAACTAATTTGGGTCCCTTTATATAGGCAAAAGGATGAATCAAATTCTTTTTAGCCCAACTTGGTAGCCTATTCTTCCCTTGAACAAATTCTTTGTTCTTTTGACTTGCCATTTCTTTTGTAGTGCATTCACTTTTGTAGTGACCTGTTTTACCATAGTGTGTGCAAATCTTGTTCTCAGGAAGTGTGAGATACTTGCTTTTGGGATCCCACTTAGGTGCCAGGTTCCCAAGGCCAAGTCCTCTTCTGTTGCTACTATGGTGTTCCATTTAGAAGTTCTATCTAGCTCATACTTGACCTTGCTTAGATCATCCTTTAGGATTCTTACATGCTCATCTCTTTTATACAACTCATCTTTTATTTTTCCTACATTTATTTCTAGAGTGAGTTGTGTGTGGTCAACTGTCTTTTTACCTGTTCCTAATTTTAGTTTTAGATTTTCAGATCTAAGTTGCAGTTTTTTGCACTTAGCCTTCAAAATCACACATTCTTTAGACAACTATTCCTTTTCATTGTTTACATCCTCAGATTCATCAATTAGTTCTAGAAGTAACTCAGATAGCCTTTCTTTAGACAAAAATTTAATCTTGTATTTGAGATGAATTACACTTACCTCAGATTCATCATCAGATTCTCCAATGGCCATAAGTTCTTATTCATCCTCATCATCATCATCTGAGCTTTCTCCCCAAGCAGCGACCATAGCCTTGGTTGATACTTTGTTTTTGCTTTTCTTGGGTTGAACCTATTCCTTCTTCCTGTTCTTTCGCTCTGCTCTTTCCTTTTTCCATTCAATTTCCCATAAAGGACAGTTCTTGATGTGGTGATCGGTCTTTCTACACTTGTAGCAACCATCATTGGTTTGCTCTTTCTATAACTTCCACTTCTTGAAGAACCTTTTCCTATCCTCAGGTACTTCTTGAAGTCCTTGGTGATCATATCCATTTTATCATCTTCTAGATCAGAACCTTCAGTGATTATGAGTGCCAAGCTCCTTTCCTTCTTAGGTACATCCATTTTCATGGGTTATCTCCTAAGTTCATAGGCAGTGAGATTTTCAATTAGTTCATCCAGTGGGAGAGTGGCAATATTCTTTGATTCCTGAATGGTAGTGATTTTGTTCTCCCAAGTGATAGGCAAAACCCTAGTCAGTATTTTCTCGACTCTATCTTCTTCAGGAATAATCCTTCCAAGAGACTTTAGCTCATTTGTCAATGTAGTGAACCTTGTGTATATCTCTTGAATGATTTCTCCTTCCTTCATAGCAAAGTTCTCATATTGAGAATACAGTAGAGTTTCTCTAGATCCCTTCACCTGAGGTGTTCCTTCATGAGCCACTTGCAATGTGTCCCATATTTGCTTAGCAGTGGTACAACTTTGGATTCTGCTGTACTCATCTGGACCAAGTCAACAAACAAGCCATTTCTTGGCTTTATCATTCTTCTACCATTTCTTCAAGTCTTCAGCAGTCTAATCTCCTCTTGTCTTTGGCACCTCTACTCCTTCAGCATTTATCTTCAAGGTAGCCACTGAACCATCAGTAACAATGTCCCATAGCTCATAGTCCTATCCTATAATGTGATCTCTCATCTTGTATTTCCACCAAGAGTAGTACTGGTCGTTAAAGAGTGGTGGCCTAGCAGTGGATTTCCCTTCCTAGTTTTCATGTGGTGCACTCATGTTGATCTTCTCCTAAGGTGTAAGACTTTTCAAGGAGAACCCGCTCTGATACCAATTGATGTTTTATACTTTAATGCCACACAAGAAGGGGATGGGGTGCTTTGTGTGGTGTCCAATTTTTGCGTGCACCGATTATAGAAGGACTTGGTTCTTCTACGTGTTCCTTATACTACTGTTAAGGAAATAGTAAATGCAGAAAGTAAAGAACACAAGTATTTTTACGTGGAAAACACTCGGCTCAAAAGGTGAAAAAACCATGACCTACTAATCAGTAGGATTTTCCCCAACACTTCACTAAATCACTGCGCCAAAACAACATTTACAAAACTCTTTGTAAACCTAAGGATTACCTCTAATCCCGTTGTGGAAACCAACCACTAACTGTTGCGACAATTTTAAGTTAACTCTAACTTGAATACTAATAGTACCTAATATAATTGCCTCTAGATAAAGCTGAAAGGTACAATTTGAAAATACCTACTACAATTGAACTAGAATAAAAGACAGACACTTGGAACTGGTTCTTCTATCTGGTTCATGTAGCTTCAGATTCGCACACTTGAATCACACAAGAGTTACTTGCAAAATGCCTTGCTATTTTGCTCTCAACTCACGTTTAACTTCAGCGTTTGTGCGTACCTATAAAATGAGAACATCCTGCAATATATAAAGTTAGTAGAATGGGAAATAACTAAAGTTCTAATGCTATACTCTTCCTTAGTGGAAGAGTTCTAGTTATCTTCAACTTCTAACTCCTCCCTTATTTGGATAAAGTTCTCTTCGAGTAAGGAGTCCTTCTCCTTATCATTTATGCAACCTTTTCGATCAAGAGATATCTGATATAACAACTTAAGCTTATCTCCTTCAAGCACATCCCTTATGCTCGAATCTGCCCGTGTCTATGTACACTGTGTATGGACCTGGTTCATGCTTGAGTTCCTTTATCAATCATCAAAATAAACTTCACTTGGGCCAACTAGCATGTGTTAGAGCACTTAACCTACCAGTCATGTTAGAAATCTTGCTTAGGATACGTGTTGGTACTATTGGGACCCACAGAGGTCATGTTGTATGTTGAACTATTTGCTTAACTTGCTATTTATACTCATAGATATTATTTGGATATCATATCTCAGTCTCTATTGTCCTTTTATTGATACATCATATCATCATTGTTTGGGATGATTATTATGATTCTTGTGAACCCGAGAGACTGGAGAGACTAATGAATGAGTGAGAGTCTATTGTGAGTTATATTCTTGGGATCGGGCTACACGCCGCAACATGCTTATTTGATTCATGGCAGTATTTGGCTTATTATAGCGCTTGGGTTGAATCGGCTCCTCCGGAGTCTGCACATCCACTGTGGCACAATTGCTAGCAATTTATTTATGTTTTGGCAGGTTATGCCCTAGGTTTATTTGCATTTGGGCTAGATCTGCCCTGTTATGTGTTAAATTTTATTGCAAAACGTGAAAGCATCACTAAATTCTTGTACCGTTACTTATAGATTTTGAATTTTTGAGATATCACTGTCGTATTTTTCTGTAACTTTTCGTACTGTTAATGCAGTATATGGACTGTAATACTTGAACCCGTCACTACTTTCAACCAAAGGTTAGATTTGTTACTTATTGAGTTGGTTGTACTCACGCTACACCCTGCACCTCATGTGCAAATCCATGTGTTTTCGGTCATGGCAGTTTTTGATTCATAGAGTTTATACATTCGGAGATCATCGAGGTAGATGCTTTGGCATCGCAGGTCTTGACTCTCATTTCCTATCTTTCAGTTTATTTATTCAGTTCTACTTTCCAGACAGTGTACCAGACTATGTCATTATGTAGATGCTCATGTATTCAGTGACACCCCGATTTTGGGAAAACTTATGTATTGAGTTATGATACCCTATTCCGTTTTATGAGATTTTTATTTATTTAAACTGTTTAGTCTATTTTAAAGTTGAAAGTATTGGAAATGTCTGAGTAGTCGGCTTGCCTAGTACTATGATAGGTGCCATCATGACGGGTTGGGTTTTGGGTCATGACAAATTGGTACCAGAGTCTAGGTTACATAGGTCTCACGAGTCATGAGCAGGTTTGGTAGAGTCTTGCGGATCAGTACAGAGACATTTGTACTTATCTTCGAGAGGCTACCGAACCCTTAGGAAAACTTCACATTCTTGTATTCTTGTCGTGTGAATTTGTTGATTCCGGGAACTAAACTTTTGTTATTCTATTCTCTCGCAAATGATGAGGACACGTGCTACCAGAAAGGATGGAAAACCACCAGTACCACCAACTAGGGCCACGAGAGGTCAGGGTCGCAGTAGGGGCAGAGGTGCAGCTCGTGCAGTAGCTAGAGCAGCACCTGCAGATCCACTAGTCACCCCAGCTCAGCAGTAGGTTCCAAATGTGGTAGAGCTAGTGGGGCCAGCTCAAGCACCAGTTGTGCCCATTGTGATTCTAGGCCTTCGGGAAGCTTTGGCTGAGAAATTGACTGTATGTACTACCCTTGATCAAGCGGTTTCTGTTCATACCATGCAGCCACTTCTCAGGTCGGGGAAGCTACTCAGACTCCCGCCGCCCATACTCTAGAGTAGGTAATGCAGGGACTTCAGACCTCGGGGGTACTACCAGCCCAGCTGGTTGCAGTTGCTCAGGCCCATGTCGGTCCCGTTATGACTGATGATGAGCATAAAAGACTAGAGAGATTTGGGAGGCTCCAGCCTCCATCATTCAGTGGGGCTGAGTCAGAGGATGCCGAGACTTCTTGTATAAGTGCCAGTGGATTCTTCATACGACGGGTATTCTGGAGACCAATGGAGTCTCATTCACTACTTTTCAATTTACTGGGGCTGCCTTCAGATGCTGGGAGGCCTATGAGAGGTGCAGTCCAATCAGTGCAACACCACTTTCATGGCATGAGTTCTCCATTTTCTTCTTGTAGAAGTTTGTGCCACAGACCCACAGGGAGGATCTGTGCAGGCAGTTCGAGCAACTACGTCAGGATGGCTTGTCTGTGACCCAGTATGAGATGAGGTTTTTAGAGTTGGCTCATCACGTAGTTTGGTTGGTTTCCACTAAGAGGGATAGGATTAGGAAATTCATTGATGGCCTCTGCTATCAGTACCATTTTGTTATAAGTCGGGAGAGTGTATCAGGTGCTACATTCGATGAGGTGGTTGATATTGCTCAGCATCTAGAGATGGTTCGTAGTCAAGATCGTGAGGAGAGGGAGGCCATATGCCTCGTGGTTCGGGTAGTTTCAGTGGTGTTTTGTTTGGGGGACAGTCCTACCACAACAGGGGTCGTCCTTATAGGCCTGCTCAGATGGCTCATCCAGCTCATCGTGGTGCACCATCTAGCCATGGTTCATTCAGTGCTAGACCGGGTCAGTCATCTCTCAGTGCTCTCCCAACTCAGAGTTCATCTCATGAACCTTCAGTTTAGGGTTCATCTGCACCAGGTCCCTCCAGTAGTTATTCTGGTTCTTTGGGTCCGCCTTAGTACTTCCTACCATTTTTCGAGAGAGGATGTTTTGAGTGTGGAGAGTTGGCTTATGTGAAGAAGTTTTGTCCCTGCCTTACGGGAGGTCCAGTTCAGCAGAGGAGTCGGGCCACAACTTCAGCACTAGTTACTTACCACACGCCCATTCAGCTCGGGTGGGGCTCAGGCAGCTAGGGATTGCCCAAGAGGGGGAGGCCAATCAGGTGGCGGTCAGGCTAGATTTTATGCTATTCCTGCTATGCCGGATGTCGTTGCTTCAGACACAGTGATCACAAGTATTGTCTCAGTATGCCACAAGGATTCTTCTGTATTATTTGACCCTGGTTCCACTTACTCATATGTATCATCATATTTTGCTTGTTATCTGGATATGCCACGTGAGTCCTTAGTTTTATTTATTCATGTATCTACGCTAGTGGGAGATACTATTATTGTGGACCGTGTATATCGGTCATGTGTAGTGACTATTGGGGGATTGAAGACTAGAGTTGATCTCTTATTGCTTAGTATGGTTGATTTCGACGTGATCTTAGGTATGGATTGGTTGTCTCCATGTCATGATATTCTAGATTGTCACGCTAAGACCATGACATTGGCGATGTCGGGGTTGCCAAGGGTCGAGTGGAGAAGTTCTCTAGATTATGTTCCCAGCAGGGTGATTTCTTATTTGAAGGTCCAGCGGATGGTTGGGAAGGGGTGTATGTATTATTTGGCCTTTGCGAGGGATGTTGGTGCTGATACCCCTACTATTGATTCTATTCCAGTGGTGCGAGACTTTCTGAATGTGTTTCCTGCAGACCTGTCGGGCATGCCACCCGACAGGGATATTGACTTTAGTATTGATTTACTGCCGGGCACTTAGCCTATTTCTATTCCTCTGTATTGTATGACACCAGCTGAGTTAAAGGAATTGAAAGAACAACTTTAGGAACTTCTTGATAAGGGGTTTATTAGGCCTAGTGTGTCTCATTGGGGTGCATCGGTCATGTTTGTGAAGAAGAAGGATGGTACTATGCGGATGTGCATCGACTATAGGCAATTGAACAAAGTTACAATCAAGAACAAGTATCCTTTGCCGTGCATTAATGATCTATTCGACCAGCTTCAAGGAGCGAGGGTGTTCTCTTAAATTGATTTGAGACTTGGGTATCACCAGTTGAAGATTCGGGACTCAGATATTCTAAAGACATCATTCAGGACCCGTTATGGTCACTATGAGTTTCTTGTGATGTTTTTCAGGCTGACCAATGCCCCAACAACTTTCATACATCTGATGAACAATGTATTTTAGTATTATCTCGACTCGTTTGTCATAGTATTCATTAATAATATCCTGGTGTACTCACATAGCCAGGAGGAGCATGCTCAATATTTGAGGATTGTGTTGCAGCGGCTGAGGGAAGAGAAACTTTATGCCAAGTTCTCCAAGTGTGAGTTTTGGCTTAGTTTAGTGGCGTTCTTAAGGCGCGTGGTGTCCAGTGATGGGATTAAGGTGGATCCAAGAAAGATAGAGGCGGGTTAGAGTTGGCCCAGACTGTCCTCAGCTACGAAGATTCTGAGCTTTCTCGGCTTGGCCGGTTATTATCGTTGCTTCGTGGAAGGTTTCTCATCTATTGCATCGCCTTTGACCAAATTGACCCAGAAGGGTGCTCCTTTTAGGTGGTCGTATGAGTGTGAGAAGAGCTTTCAGAAGCTCAAGACTGCCTTGACCACATCTCCAGTTCTAGTTTTGCCTTCCGTATCAGGCTCTTATACAGTGTATTATGATGCTTCTCAGACTGGTATTGAGTGTCTCTTAATGCAGGAGGGTAGAGTGATTGCTTATGCTTCGCTTCAGTTGAAGCCTCATGAGAAGAACTACTTTGTTCATGATTTGGAGTTGGCTACCATCGTTCATGCATTGAAGATTTGGAGGCACTATCTCTATGGCGTGTCTTGCGAGGTATTTACATATCATCAGAGTCTGCAGCACTTGTTCAAACAAAAGGATCTAAATTTGAGGCATCGGAGATGGTTGCAGCTGCTAAAGGACTATGATATTACTATTTTGTATCATCCCGGGAAGGCCAATGTGGTGGATGATGCCTTGAGTAGAAAGGTGATGAGTATGGGTAGCCTTGCATGTATTCCTGTTGGTGAGAGATCGCTTGCAGTTGATGTTCAGGCCTTGTCTAACCAGTTCGTGAGATTAGATATTTCGGAGCCCAGTCAGGTTCTAGCTTGTGTGGTTTCTTGGTCTTCCTTATATGATCACATCAGAGAGCGCCAGTATGATGATCCCCATTTGCTTGTCCTTAAGTACACGGTTCAACACAGTGATGCCAAGGATGTTACTATTAGGGATGATGAGTGTTGAGGATGCAGGGTCGGATTTGCGTACCTAATGTAGATGGGTAACGTGAGTTGATTCTTGAGGAGGTCCACAGTTCACGGTATTCCATTTATTCGGGTGTCGTGAAGATGTACCAGGACTTGAGGCAACACTATTGGTGGAGGATAATAAAGAAGGACATAGTGGGGTTTGTAGCTCAGTGCCTAAATTATCAGCAGGTGAAGTATGAGCATCAGAGACCGGGCGGATTGCTCCAGAGGCTTGAGATCATGGAGTGGAAATTGGAGCGTATCACCATGGATTTTGTAGTTGGGCTCCGACGGACTTCGAGGAAGTATGATGCTATTTGGGTGATTGTGGATCGGTTGACCTAGTCTGCGCACTTCATTCCAGTTGGGACTACTTAATCTTCGGAGCGGTTGGCTGAGATCTACATCCGCAAGATTGTTCGCCTTCACGGTGTGCCTATATCCATCATTTCAGATCGGGGCACGCAGTTTACATCACAGTTTTGGAGAGCCGTGCAGCAAGAGTTGGGCACATAGGTTGAGTTGAGTACAACATTTTACCCTTAGATGGACGGGTAGTCCGAGCACACTATTCATATATTGGAGGATATGCTACGTGCTTGTGTCATTAATTTCAGGGGTTCTTAGGATCCGTTTCTACCGCTCGCAGAGTTTGGCTACAACAACAGCTACCAATCGAGCATTCAGATGGCTCCATATGAGGCTTTGTATGGGAGACAGTGTCGGTCTCTGGTGGGATGGTTTGAACCGGGTGAGGCTAAACTATTGGGTACTGACTTGGTTTAGGATGCTTTGGTCAAGGTTAAATAGATTCAGGATTGGCTTCGCACGACGCAACCTAGATAGAAGAGTTACAATGATCAGAAGGTTCGTGATGTTGCTTACATGGTTGGGGAGAAGGTACTGCTCAAGGTTTCACCCATGAAGGGTGTTATGAGATTCGGAAAGAAGGGCAAGTTAAGCCCTCGATATATTGGAGCGTTTGTGGTGCTTTAGAGGATTGGAGAGGTGTCTTACAAGCTTGCATTGCCTCCTAGTCTGTCGAGTGTTCATCCAGTATTTCATGTTTCTATGCTCCGGAAGTACGTCGACGATCCGTCTCATATTTTGGATTTCAGTACCGTTCAGTTGGATGGTGATTTGACTTATGATGTGGAGCCAATGGCCATTTTGGATCGACAGGTTCGAAAGATGAGATCAAAGGACATAGTTTTAGTGAAGGTGCAGTGAAGAAGTCAGCCAGTTGAGGAGGCTACTTTGGAGACCGAGCGGGAGATGCCGAGCAGATATCCACACCTATTTGAGACTCGAGGTATGTTTCTAGACCCGTTCGAGGATGAACATTTGTTTAAGAGATGGAGTATGTAACGACCCTATTGGTCGTTTTGAGTGTAGCCTCGTTCCCTCATTTACTGCTCATTATATGCTTAATAGTTGCTGTGTGACTCGCCGGGGTTGGTGGTTTGGTTCCGAGGATGTTCGAGAATAAGTTGAGACACTTAGTCTCAAGGTTGGGAGCTTTAGGTAAAAAGGTTGACCGGATGTTGACTTATATGTGAACAACTCCGGAATGGAGCTTTGATGGTTTCGTTAGTTAGTGCAGACCTTGTTCCGTGCCGCACATTGGCCAAATTTCTGTTGGGCTCTTTCACTTAATCTGTGGCCGTATTTTCTTCTGTAGCCGCAGAAATCCGTATATGGACCGCACTTCTTTAGTTATTCACCCTTTCTTGCCTTGTGATTCAGAACACTCCTTTGTGAGTTGGATTTCATAATGGGGACCAAACTTCCAACATTCTTGCAATTTGCACACTTTCATTAGTTTTGGGAACATAAATCAATACTTTCGGACTAAAAAAATAAAAAGGTGCTAATAAGTAGTCAAAATCCCCACTTATCAACTCCCGCAAACTTAAGTCTTTTGCTTGTCCTCAAGCAAATAAATTAGTTCTCACCTCCTAAAGTTACAGGTTATTTCAGTGAGTCAAATGTGAGCCAGTCACATATCAGTTGGGACCAACAATTACCCACACTACTCATGCATTATCAACAAGGTGACAAGTCCAATATTCATGCACATATAGTTCGAATGTGACATTTGAGCTTCAAGAATTGACTTTACTCATCAAGGACTCTTGTTCTATCATGTAGGTCATAGTGGACTCCAAAGTCTTCCTCTTCTACTTTTCATTTGCCAAGCTCACTTAAGAAATTAGCACTCAATCTTAAGATTCATGAAAGGATCACTCGTCTCTCACAAGAGAATGTCACAAGTACGACTTCAAGTACCATAGGCTTGCCCCTCATGTAGATCGCCACTAATGTAAGCTCACTCAGTTTGAAATCAAGTAGGACCTCTTTCGGGCTGTAATGAAGGCTTTTGGATTAGGGTAGGATACCAGATGGGTAAGTGGTTACACCTTTCCTTAAGCACTCCACACTTTTATTTCTCGGCTCACAATTGCCAATTCTTAGAGGCATTTTCTTTTTATTGGGGACTAGAGAGACTTAACATCACTCTTTCTTGTTCATTCTTTTCTCCCTTTTTGATTGATCTTGCTAGGGATCATTGCCCCTTTTGAATCCATCAACCTTTCCACTTATTCACGTTTTGCATTTTTCTTTTTGTTTTTTTCTTTTCCTTCCTTCTCTTTTCATAGAGATCATTTCTTTTCATTTTTTGTGCCTTGATGCCTTTTTCACATTTCTCATCTCTCCCCCAAACTTATGTTTTAAGCCACTTGTTTCACAAGAGTGTTAAGGAAAGTTCGGGTGCCAAGAGAGGGTCACGACAAAATGGGTAAAGACTTATAACATGGTTATCAAATGAGAAAAGCTAGAGGCTCAAAAGGGTTGACTGGGAATAACGACATTGATTGGCAATAAAAAGCTCAAACGGGCCAAGGAAAGTCTCAATCACTTTTCAAACCAAGCAAAACTTAGGATTTTGCCTTGAAATACATTCGGGGCAAGTTCTAGACTTTTCGCACGGATACTTGGACTAGTAACAATTCATCTCACCCCTCACGCAACTAGATTGTAAAAGAGGATAGAGTCGAGAGCCTACAACGACCACATTCAAGTTTAAAGATCACTACGGTTCACTTAAACCACTCAATGATTACCAAAGTTAACTCAAGAGTCACAAAGTCACTAACTAGAGCTATTTCTTTCAAAAACCTTGTCTCTAACCATATGCACGTAGTTAAGTGTGTTGGTACCAATTGAAGCATGGTTGAATCTTCAAGCATGACTTGATTAGGTATTTTTATTCATTACTACTACTATTATTACCTAAACACAAAAATGGACTCATTCCCTTAAGAAGATTGTCAGGCCATCCATCGTTGGGACGAGTCACCCGGTTCACACACAAACTACCTTTGGAAAGAACTGTGGTGTTAAGAAAACCAAAGTCTTATTATCTACTAAAGAATAAAAAGATGTTGCTTAACAAAACAAGGGTTAATATGGAAAAACTAAAAAAGCTATTAAGCAAAAACTACTAAAGAGAGACAAATATACATAAGAGAAGAGAAAGAAGCTAGATAAATACAAATAAGAAGAGAAAGAGTATCATAAAATTATTATAGACCAAATATATCAAAGTGTACCAATGTGTCAAATAAACTCCACCCCCCCTGAATAAAAGTAAGCACTGTCCATAATGCTTAGTAAAATAAGAGTAAAAGAGTAGAGGGTGAAGAAAACTCCCTATGGATCCCTGGACATCTCAGTGTCCCTAGCAATGTCATCTCACTCAGGATCAGCCAACTAAATCTCATCATCATCAAATCTAGGTGTGGCTGGGTTGGCGAACATCTCACGCACTACCTCAGCAGTGTTGGCAGCAAGGCCTGGCTCGTCAGACTGGCCAGCTGGTAGTATTGGTGTAGATTATGCTGAAGGATCTAGGGCGGACTGGAGTGGGTCAAGCAACATGTCATAGGGAAGGTCGCCAACTGTAACAACTCTAGTCACCTCCATCCGAAGCTTGTCCACTGATTTCTTGTTGACCTGGGACTTCCTCATCTTCTTTACTTGCTTTCCTAGCTCCTCAATAACTGACCCGTGATGTACCAAGGTATCCATAATCGTCTTCTGGTTCTCCAAAATCTTAGTCAGTGTCTCATCAAAGTCAGAAGGATCCTGTGGTGCATGAGAAGTGGACTGCACTACAACAGTACTAGCCAGGTCAAACAACTTAGAAGTAGTTGTCTGCATCTAGTTGTTGAGACTCACCAATGTCTGGGAGACTCGCAGAGAAGATAGGGGAACAATGGGCACTGGCTTTAGAGAAACTCTAGGGGTTGTGGTAGGAGTTGAAGATAATGGTGGAGGCATAACAGTAGCACTGGTAGAGGGCTTGGCAGAGGTGGATGGAAGATCAGCTGCCTCAGAAGCTACTACTATTGGCTCATCAGACTGGCCTGTGGTGGTAGAAGGCTGGGCTTTCTTCTTTGTGTTGCTCATATCCATCAGTGAATACCAATCAAAGGGTTTCTTTGCCTTCGCCTTGGTGTAAAAATCCCTTGGCTCTACCTTTGCATTGGTAAGGTACTCTGCGGTAGTGTTGGGATAAGGGTAGGCCAAGCTATCCTGCCGTGCAATCACTGAAATATTGGCCGACATCACGGCACCCACATTGATTGGGTAACTGGCCATGATGGAAGCCACAAGCACTGCCCTAGGGATAGGAAGGTGAGTCTCATTATGGCATGGATCTAACCTGCTACAAACAAAGGTCTGCCACCCTTTAGCCTCAAAGCACAAAGTACTCCGCCGAATGGGAACCCCAATGGTAATCCATGGTGGTGGTGGCCCTGGTGGTGCTAGAATCTCAGCCAACCAAGGTCGGACTTCATCCTTCAGTGCACATTTTTCCAGATATTCCTTCGGCTCAACATCATCAAAGCCCAAATACATATTTAGGGTATGCTGATCAAATCTCACCTTGAGGTTGCGTACTTTGGTCACCTTCATCCCTTTCTTTATATTAGCCACACTAGGATAGAATTCACGGACGAGGTATTCTTTGGCATCCTATACTCTCTCGACGAACCACATCCACCCCTTTCATGCCCTGGACTGTCTTAATATAGCTGGGTTGCATTTCTCCAAATCCTTCAACAGAAACTGTCGTTCAAGAGTTAGCGACCTCACTGGACACCACATACGAAAACTAGTGAAAACGGCCAAGCTAACAAAACGATCCTCCCAAACCTCTTTCTTCTTTGATCGCTCAAGGCCTATAGCCGTAGCATCTCCCCCTCTGCCATCATCAGGGATGTCATGTATAACCGGTTCCTCAGGGACTGGTGCAGTTGATGGCTCAGAAGCCTGACTAGCACTCTCCGATCCCACGAAGGTGCTGTGACGGCTCGTCCCTGAGCTAATATCTCCCTTGCGGCCTCAATTGTGTGGTCGGTTGTTCCTACTGAACAGAGGTTGAGTTGCCCTCTGACAACTTCCTAGATGGTACATAGGAGTTGGACTCGGAGAGGTCTGCACCTCTCCCTCTGTCGGCTGTTATTTTCTTTCTTATTGTCTTGGGCTGGCCAAGGGGTAAGGCACTTTTGCTTCGACCCCGAGAAGATTCACCTCTCCCTTTTGAAGTGTCACCTCATCCTCTTGATCAAACCATTGTCTGTATCAAACATAGAAGATTGTTAGTTGTAATTCATTGTTCAAACACATACAAAAGACATTTAAGTAAGGGAGAAACCATATGACACAGTGGGGTTGTACAGTTGAGTCATGCCTGCATGATAGGGGATTTGCGGTCCGCATAATGTGACCTGTAGTCACAGTTGGGAACTCGTGGTCTGTACATTTTTGTTGTGCTGCCGCGGAAGGGAAGTGCGGTCCGTATATTTAGGATTGGAGCCGCACTTCTGAGGCCCAAATTTGTGCACTCTCGAATGACAGAGAAATGGTCAAACTGTGGCCGCAAGAGGATTTCTGTGGTCTGCACATTTTGACTTGCGACTGCACCTTGGAGTCTCAAAAGTGAAGACTCTCTGATGACAGAGAAAATCCTAATATGCGGCCACAAGAGGAAATCTGTGATTTACACAATTTGACCTGCTGCCATAGATTCCTGCCTCACATAAAAGTCTAAAAAATTGCATATATGTGGACCGCACAATTCAAGTGCAGCCGCAAAATTCAAACCATTACGAACATACAACTTTTTTAGTCTAAGATTTTTCAATTTCTTGCACAAATAGGCATGGCAATATTGTAAAAGCATGAAATTTCACTAACTCAATCCCATAGAGCATGTATCAAGTTAACCCATTTCAAATCTACCCCACATGGACACACAATGGAACTTTAATAACAAATGGCCTAAAAAGTACTAAAATAATCAACAGATTAAACTAACTTAAAAATTAACATGAAATTGAAGCATACCAGATAGAGTGAATGCACTGAGTGAGTAATCTAGGTGGCTGTGTGTGTGGACAATGAAAATCTCCAAGAAACATTTGCAGAGTAATAATGTTTTGTTCAAAGAGGGAAAAATGTAAAATGAGGACCACTATTCTATTTATACCCAAAATCTTGAGAAGGGGAAGAGACGAGTGCGGCCGCACATTTTCATGTGCGGTCCGCATTCTTTAACCTGGGCGATTATTCTTAGAAACCAATCTACGGTCCGCACAGTTTTGGGTACGGCCGCAGATTTCACGTGCGGTCGCAGATCGACCTCCGCACTGACAAGCTTAAACTTCATAGATTTGGCATTTTTGACATTTCAATTCTGTAGTCCGCAAGAAAAATGTGCGGCCCCAATGCTTATCTGCTATGGCACCTAAAAATGTGCGGTTCGCACAAATAAAGTGCGGTCCGCACTCTCTTGAACACTTAGCCATATTTTTTCCCACAATTCTTGTAAGTCACACTCACTCCTGTAGCACACTTCAAATCAAGTTAGAATAAAAATAACACCTAACTACAAAAGAAAAAAAGGAAAAGAAACATGGGTTTCCTCCCAAGAAGCGCTTGATTTAACGTTGCGGCACGACGCAGAATACCCTTAAGTGAAATGAATGACCACCACAATGTGGCTATCTCCAACCTTTCCCAAGTAATGCTTCACCCGGTGACCATTGACTTGGAATACTTCATTGTTTTTGTTCTTTAAGTCTAATGCACCAAAAGGCGTCACACCCACAATTTCAAAAGGACCACTCCATTTGGATTTTAGCTTCCCGGGAAACATCCTCAACCTTGAGTTAAACAACAATACAAGGTCGCTCACCTTGAACTCTTTGTTCCAAATATATTTGTCATGAAGATATTTCATCTTTTTTTTGTATAAAGACGAACTCGCATGAGCACGGTATCGGAACTCATCCAATTCATTCAAATGTGCAACCTCAAGTTAGCGGCTATATCCCAATCAAGATTTAACTTCTTTAGAGCCCACATGGGCTTGTGCTCTAGTTCCACCGGAAGATGACAAGCTTTCCCGAACACCAACCGGTATGGCGACATTCTGGTAGGTGTTTTATAAGCCGTCCGATAAGCCCATAATGTATCATCAAACTTCTTGGACCAATCCATCCGATTAGCATTCACCGTTTTGGACAAGATAATCTTTATCTCCCGGTTAGAGACTTCCACTTGCCCACTAGCTTGTGGGTGATAGGGAGTCATGACTTTATGAGTAACGCCATACTTGCTAAGTAAAGTGTCGAAAGCCTTGTTGCAAAAATGTGAACCCCCATCGCTTATAATTGCACGTGGAATACCAAACCTTGTGAAAATATTCTTCTTCAAGAAAGCCACCATACTTCTCACCTCATTTTTGGGTAAAGCAACGACCTCAATCCATTTGGACACATAATCCACCAAGACCAAAATGTATGTGTTTCCACAAGAACTCACAAAAGGGTCCATGAAGTCAATACCCCACACATCGAAAATATCAATCTCCAAAATGGTTGTGAGAGGCATTTCATTTTTCTTTGAGATTCCAAAGACCCTTTGAAATTCATCACATCTTTTCACTAACTCACTAGCATCTGTGTAAAGAGTAGGCCGATTGAAACCACAACTAAGCACTTTGGCCGCCATTTTTGCTCTACCATGATGAACACCATATGGCGAAGAATGGCAAGCCCTAAGAATTTTACCTTGCTCTTTTTCTATTACATATCTTCTAATCACCCCATCCGTACAAATTCAGAAAAGGTATGGCTCATCCCAATAATAATCTTGACAATCCCGTTTGAGCTTCTTCCTTTGGCTTGAAGAAACCTCATCCGGAATGATTCCACACACAAGAAAATTTGCTAAATTCGCAAACCATGGAAGCACCTATTTCATTAAAATTGCCAAGAGTTGCTCATTAGGGAAGGAGTCATTGATTTCAAGGCCATCATGCGGCCTCCCCCTTCCCCCCCAAACGAGACAAGTGGTCCACAACATGGTTTTCACTACCTTTTCTATCTTGGATGTCAATATCAAATTCTTGTAACAAGAGCACCCATCTCATCAAGCAAGCTTTGGAGTCCTTTTTGCTCATAAGATAACGATGCACAATCTGTGTGGACAATGACTTTTGCACCCATCAAGTACAGGTGGAACTTCTCAATTGCAAATACAATAGCAAAGAAATTTGTGTGGACAATGACTTTGGCACTATTCATGGTCTTACTAGTATAGTAAACCGGATGAAATTTTTTGTTGATGCGTTGCCCCAAAACAGCCTCAACCGCTACGTCACTTACATCACACATGAGTTCAAAAGTCACACTCCAATTTGGAGCAGTGATGTTGGGGGTAGTTGTAAATTTGAGCTTCAACAATTCAAAAGCTCTCATGCAATCATCATTGGAATGAACCTTAGCATAGTTCTCAAGAAGCTTACACAACGGGTTTACCACTTTTGAGAAGTCTTTGATGAAGCTCCGGTAAACGCCTGTATGGCCTAAGAAACTCCGCACACCCTTCACTGAAGTTGGGGGTGGAAGCTTAGAAATCACCTCAATCTTTGCCTTGTCAACTTCAATTCCATTTCCTGAGATTTTGTGGCCAAGGACAATACCTTCATCGATCATGAAATGGGATTTCTCCCAATTGAGCACCAAATTTGTTTCTTCACATCTAGCCAACACTTTGTCCAAATTTGCAAGACAATCATCAAAAGAATCTCCAACTACCGAGAAGTCATCCATGAAAACTTCAAGGTAGTCCTCCACCATGTCCATGAAAATAGCCATCATACACCTTTGAAAAGTCGTTGGTGCATTGCACAAACCAAATGGCATCCACTTGAAAGCAAAAGTACCATAGGGACATGTAAAGGTAGTTTTATCTTGATCTTCCGGAGCAATGATAATTTGGTTGTAGCCCGAATACCAATCAAGAAAGCAATAGAAAGCACGACCAACCAATCTATCGAGAATTTGATCTATGAAAGAAAGTGGAAAGTGATCCTTCCTTGTGACTTTGTTGAGCTTGTGATAGTCCATACACACCATCCAACCGGTCACCATCCTTGTAGGAATCAACTCATTCTTGTCATTGGTGACCACCGTCATGCCCCCCCTTCTTTGGGACACATTGAACCGGAGAAGTCCATGAACTATCGGAGATGGGGTAGACAACCCTGACATCTAACCATTTGATAAGCTCCTTCTTGACAACTTCTTGCATAGCCTCATTGAGTCTCCTTTGAGGTTCAATAGATGGTTTATCACCATTCTCCAACTTGATCTTATACACGCAAAAGGTGGGACTTATCCCCTAAATATATGCCAAGGTCCACCCAATAGCCTTCTTCCTCTTTTGTAGCACCGCCAATGTGGAATCTACCTGCACGTTAGTCAAATAAGAAGAAAGAATTACCGGTAAAGTAGAACAAGCGCCAAGAAATTCATACCCCAGATGTGGAGGCAATTGATTCAACTCCAAGGTAGGTGGCTCTTCAATAGAAGACTTTGTAGGAGGAGACTTCCTATTTTCAAGATCCAAGGACAACTTCTGGGGTGCATAGTTGTACGACCCCATTCCTTGCAAAGAGTTCACACATTCCATGAAGCCATCCATCTCGTCATCATCAAAGTTGAGCAAGAGGAACTCCAACATATCACCAACATTGATTGCAGCACTTGTATCATCAACAATGACATCGGTCACTAAGTCCACAAAAGAACACACTTCATTGTTATTTGGTTGTCGCATGGACTTACACATATGGAATACCACTTTTTTATCGCCAACCCTAAAAGTGAGTTATTCAGCTTCAATAAATATCACAAAGATCCTTACCCATAGCAAGGAAAGGTCTCCCAAGAATAATCGACACTTTATAATCAACCTCACAATCTAGAATGACAAAATCCGCCGGAAGACACGAACCAAAACATCTTTGATCACTCCCAAAGGCCTCTTCATAGTATGATCGTCCATTTGCGATCTCATAAAGGTGGGTCTTGGTTTCCCAATTCCCAAAGTCTTAAAAACTAAATAGGGCATCCAGTTGATACTTGCCCCAAGATCATAAAGAGTTTTAGCAAACTTGGCACTTCCAATTGTACAAGGAATAGTGAAAGAACCGGCATCCTCCAACTTAAGATCTAGTGAATGCCAAATTGCACTCACTTGATGAGTGACTTTGATGGTCTCAAAATTCATTGACCGTTTCTTTGTCACAAGATCCTTTATAAACTTTTCATAACCGGGAATTTGATCCAAAACTTCAACTAATGGAACATTAATTGAGAGACTCTTCATCATTTGAATGAACTTCTTGAATTTATTCCTACCATTTTGCTTGGCGAGTCTTTGAGGGTATGAAGGTGGAGGCTTAAGCAATGGTGCCTTATCCTTTTGCACTACTGGCTCCGGTATGTTCATAATCCATTCCCTACACGGGTTCTGTCACAACTCAAATTAACCCTCCGTAAGGTGTCGTGACGGCACCTAGTCTTTACGACTAGGTAAGCCTAATATTAAGAAAAATATAAAGAAAACACAACATTTTAAAGATAAACAGCATATTGTGAATAACCAAAAGTAGTACCACACGGCATATACAATTTTTTTCCATGACCCGGAATATCACTAAGTCACAAGCTGCTATAATCTATGTAGCTCTATACAAAAGTCTGAAGAAAATAAAGAAAATCTCTAGGCGAGGGAGTAGAAGGGGACTCCAAGGATCTGCGGACGCATGAAGAAGTACCTTGAAGTCTCCTAGAATCAGCAACACACATTAACCCTGAGGCTGATAGCTCGTACCTGAATCTGCACACAAAAATATGTGCAGGAAAGGGCATGAGTACACCACAATGGTACCCAGTAAATGCCAAGCCTAACCTCGGTCGAGTAGTGACGAGGTCAGGTCAAGGCCCTACCGGAGTAATTATAATAAATTAAACAGTAAAAAATATAAGTAAAGTTTACGGTAACATAGTTAAAGAAATCCTCAAAAATTTAACAGTTAAGGGAGCCCTCGGCTGAGAACAAGGTAATCACAATGGGGATCTCCCGGGATACTGTCCCAAAGTTCTGAATAATCATGTAGTACAAGGGGATCTCCCGGAATACGTCTGTAGTCCCCAAAAGTAAATATGCAGTGCTGGGGGATCTCCCGGAATACGTCCGTAGTCCCAAAATAAATATGCAAGGTAGGGGGATCTCCCGGAATACGTCTGTAGTCCCAATTTAAATATGCAAGGCATGGGGATCTTCGGGAATATGTCTGTAGTCCCAATTTAAATATGCAAGACAGAGAAATCTCCCGGAATACGTCCGTAGTCCCAAAAGTAAATATGCAAGACAAAGATAATATGACAAGTGTGGCATCGAGTTATACAATTTAGACTAACACAGATAAGGAAAATAGGGGTATGACTAAGCATGAGGCACAGAATGGAAAATAGGCAGTTAAAACACGTAAGCATGCTTCCCTAATCTAAACCAAACAATTTAAATGTATTAGTGCAATTCAATAAGGTAAAACAATTTATGATTTAGAAGGGAAAAATGGGATTTTTGAAATAATAGCCCGTGTACGTACTCGTCACCTCACGTATACAGCGCCCACACATCAATTAATATCAACCATCCTAAAGGGAAGTTCCCCAACACAAGGTTAGGCAAACCACTTACCTCAACCGCTCAAATCAACTCGATATCACGTTCTTTCGACGAGTATCTGACTCCAAATGGCCTGAATCTATCCAAAGTAATTGCATAATATAAATATAACTACAAGTAACTAATTTAACTAATTAATTCGAAGCTAAAGCGTGAAATTAAAAAAAATGCCCAGAAGGTCTCCCCGGGACCACATCTCGGAATCGGGTAAAAATTAAAAATTATGAACACCCATTCACTCACGAGATCACTCGAACAAAAATCATCTAAATCCGACGTCAAATTCCCATTCAAATCTAATATTTTCAATTAGGGTAACCTTTTCCCCCTTTTCCAACATCTACCCTCAAATTCCTTAATTAGAAGCGGAAAACAACAATAGATTAATGTATTATGATCAAAATAGAGTTAGAATTAGTTACCCAATAGTTCTCCTTCAAAATCCCTCGGGAAATCATCTCCCACCGAGCTCTAAATCAAATTTTGTGTTATGAAATTTCAAACACTTGAAACCCTCTTTTCTGCCCAGCGATAGCCGCATCTGCGCTCATGGGGTCGCATCTGCGGTCCCGCACCTGCGGAAAAATCATCGCAGGTGCGAAGGTCACTTATTCGGGCTGGGGACGCATATGCGGGCATTTCTTGCACCTGCGGATACCGTACCTGCGGTCCAAACGGCACATCTACGCATTTCATTAAAGCAGCCAGGCTCCGCACCTGCTCCCACGCTTTGCACCCACGGACTCGCAGGTGCGGTCATACTTGCGTACCTGCCCTCCATCACCAGCCCCACTAGTTCCGCATCTGCGCGCTCCTTCCGCACATGCGGCTCTCGCACATGTGTCCTCCTTTCCGCAGGTGCGAAACACCAGAACTCGCAAAGACACCAGAATTTCCAAAGTCCAATTTCATTCTGTTAAGCATCCGAAATACACCCGAGTCCCTCGGGACCTCAACCAAACCTACAAACCCTTCCTAAAACATCGTTCAAACTTATTCGAGCCTTCAAACCACATCGAACAACACCAAATACATGAATTAAGCACGGATTCACGCCTAAGAACTTAGAATTTTCCAAATTCTACAAACGACGCCGAACCACGTCAAATCTAGTCCGAATGACCTCAAATTTTACACACATGTCACAAATGACACCATAAACTATAGCCACTTTCGAAAATCCATTCCGAGCTCGATATCAAAAATTCCACTATCGGCCGAAATCGCCAAAAATCTAACTTTCGCCAATTCAAGCCTAAATCTACTACAGACCTCCAAAACACATTTCGGACGTTCTCCTAAGCTCAAAATCACTCAACGGAGATAACAGAGTTGATGGAATTCCATTTCGTATCCATCTTCACATAGTTCCGACTACGGTCCAATATCTAAGGCTTAAACTCACAACTAGGGACTAAGTGTCCCAAAACTCGCCGAATTCCATAACCAATCATTCCGGCAAATCATAAAAATAGAAACAAATATGGGGAAAGCAGATATTAGGGGATCAGGGCTCTAATTCTCAAAACGACCGGTCGGGTCGTTACATCCTCCCCCTCTTAAAACAATCGTTCATCCTCGAACAAGTATAAAGACATACCTGAAACTGTGAAAAGATGAGGGTACTGGCTGCGCATATCCTGCTCGGTCTCCCAAGTCGCCTCCTCGACCGGCTGACCCCTCCACTGGACCTTTACTGAAGCAATATTCTTTGACCTGAGCTTTCTGACCTGCCTGTCCAAAATGGCTACTGGATCCTCAACATAAGATAGATCCTTGTCCAACTAGACTGAGCTGAAATCGAATACATGAGTCGGATCACCGTGATACTTTCGGAGCATAGACATGTGGAATGCCGGGTGAACTCCTGCTAGGCTGGGAGGCAAGGCTAGCTCATAAGCAACCTCCCCAACTCACCGCAATATCTTAAAAGGATCAATGAACCTTGGGCTGAGCTTGCCTTTCTTCCTGAATCTCATAACGCCCTTCATAGGCGATACCCGAAGCAAGACCCACTCACCAACCATAAATGCCAAATCACGAACCTTTAGGTCCACATAACTCTTCTGCCTGGATTGGGCTGTGCGAAGTCTCTCCTGAATCACCTTCACCTTATCCAGGGTATCCTGGACCAAATCTGTGCCCAACAATTGGGCCTCGCCTGACTCAAACCATCCCACTGGGGACCGACATCGCCTACCATACAAAGCCTCATACGGTGCCATCTGAATGCTAGATTAGTAACTGTTGTTGTAAGCAAATTCTGCAAGTAGCAAGTATTGGACCCATGACCCTCCGAACTCCATCACACAGGCACAGAGCATATCCTCAAGAATTTGAATCGTGCGCTCGGACTGCCCATCCGTCTGAGGATGAAAGGTTGTGCTCAGCTCCACCCTAGTATCCAACTCCTGTTGTACGGCTCTCCAAAATCGTGATATGAATTGTGTACCTCTGTCTGAAATGATGGATAAATGAATACCATGAAGGCGGACAATCTCTCTGATATAAATCTCAGCCAACCTCTCAGAAGAATAAGTGGTCAACACTGGAATAAAATGAGCTGACTTGGTCAGCCGATCCTCGATCACCCAAATAACATCGAACTTTCTCAAAGTCCGTGAATGTCCAACTACAAAGTCCATGGTGATCCACTCCCACTTCCACTCTGGGATCTCTAACCTTTGAAGTAATCCACCCGGTCTCTGATGCTCATATTTAACTTGCTGACAATTGAGACACTTGGCCACAAACCCAACTATATCCTTTTTCATCCTTCTCCACCAATAGTGTTGTCTCAAATCCTGGTATATCTTCGCGGCACCGGGATGAATGGAGTATCGCGAGCTGTGGGCCTCCTCAAGAATCAACTCTCAAAGCCCATCTACATTAGGCACACAGATCCGGCCATGCATCCTAATCACACCGTCATCACCAATAGTCATATCTCTGGCATCACCTTGCTGAACCCGGTCCTTAAGAACTAGAAGATGAGGATCATCATACTGGCGCTCCCTGATACGGTCATAAAGAGAAGACTGAGCAACCACACAAGCTAATACCCGGCTAGGCTCTAAAATATTCAATCTCACGAACTAGCTGGCTAAGGCCTGAACATCTAAGGCTAAGGGCCTCTCAGCTACCGGAAGATATGCCAAACTCCCCAAACTATCTGCCCGGTGACTCAAGGCGTCGGCCACTACATTGTCCTTCCCCGGGTGGTACAATATAGTGATATCATAGTCTTTAAGTAGCTCCAATCACCTCCGCTGATGCAAATTAAGGTCCTTCTGCCTGAACAAGTCCTGCAAACTCTGGTGATCAGTGTAGATCTCACAAGGAACACCGTACAAATAATGACGCCAGATCTTCAGGGTGTGAACAATAGCTGCTAAATCGAGATCATGGACCGGATAATTCTTCTCATGCACCTTCAACTGTCTAGACGTGTAGACAATCACATTACCGTCCTGCATCAATACCACTCCAAGGCCAATCCTCGAGGCATTACAATAGACAGTGAAGGACCCCGAACATGTAGGCAATACTAACATTGGGGTTGTAGTCAAAGCTATCTTGAGCTTCTAAAAGCTCTCCTCACACTCCTCGGTCCACCTGAACGGAGCACCCTTCTGGGTCAGCCTGGTCATAGGTGCTGCAATGGATGAAAATCCCTCCACAAAGCGACGGTAATACCCTGCCAAACCAAGTAAATTGCTGATCTCCGTAGCTGATGATGGTCTAGGCAAACTCTACACTGCCTTAGCCTTCTTCGGATCTACCTTGATCCCATCACAAGACACTATGTGCCCCAAGAATGCCACTAAATTAAGCCAGAATTCACACTTAGAAAATTTTGCATACAACCTCTTCTCCCTCAAAGTCTGAAGCACCGGCCTCAGGTGCTGCTCATGATCTTCTTGAGACCGAGAATATACCAGGATTTCATCAATAAACACAATGATGAAGGAATCAAGATAAGCCCGGAACACACTGTGAATCAAATGCATAAAGGCTGCTGGGGCATTGGTCAGCCCAAATGACATGACAAGAAACTCATAGTGACCATATCTGGTCCTGAAAGCAGTCTTCGAGACATCCGACTCCCAAATCTTCAATTGATGATAGCCAGAACGCAAGTCAATCTCGGAAAACACCCTGGCACCCTATAACTGATCAAATAAATCATCGAGGTGAGGCAAATGATACATGTTCTTCATGGTAACCTTGTTCAACTGCCGATAATCAATACACATACGCATAGAACCATCATTCTTCTTCACAAATAAGACCGGAGCACCCCAAGGTGATACACTGGGCCTGATGAAACCCTTATCAAGAAACTCCTGCAACTGCTCCTTCAACTCCTTCAACTCCTTCAACTCAGGAGGAGCCATACGGTAAGGAGGAATAGATATGGGCTGAGTGCCCGACAACAAATCAATGCCGAAATCAATATCTCTATCGGGCGGCATACCCAGAAGATCAGCTGGAAACACATCAGGGAAGTCCCTCACTACTGGGACTGACTCAACTATAGGGGTATCAATAGTGACATCTCTCACATAGGCCAAATACGCATCACACCCCTTCTCAACCATTTGTTGAGCCTTAAGAAATGAAATGACCATGCGAGGAGTATACTTTAAGGTACCTTTCCACTCTAATCTCGGCAAGCCTGGCATAGCCAGCGTCACGATCTTAGCATGACAATTAAGAATAGAATAATGGGGTGACAACTAGTCCATGCCCAAGATAACATCAAAATCTACCAAACTGAGTAATAACAAATTAGCTCTGGTCTCAAAACCACTAAGAGCAATCAAACATGACCGATACACGTGGTCCACAACGAGAGAAACTCCCACGGGAGTAGATACATAAATAGGGGAACTCAAAGAATCCCTAGATATCCCCAAATGTGGAGCAAAATAAGAAGACACATATGAATACGTAGAGCCTAGGTCAAATAATAATGATGCATCCCTATGAAAGACAGGGACGATACCTGTGATGACTGAATCTGAAGCGACGGCCTCTGAACGGGCTAGAAGGGCATAGTACCTAGCCTGGCCTCCCCCTATAGGGAAACCTCTACCTCCCCAACCTCCGCCTCGAGCTGACTGAGAAGGTGGAGTGGCAACTGGGGCTGGAAGAATGGCTAGAGGAGCCGGTGGAGCACGTGGAGGCTGATAAGTCTGTGGAGGTGCACCCATCCTCGCTTTAGGGAAATCTCTAACCATGTGACGAGTTTTACCACACTCAAAACAAACCTTCGGAGGACGCGGTGGCTAAGACTGACTCGGACCTGGCCTGCTTGACTGGCCGGTAATAGCACCTCGAGTAGAAGGCATACTGGATACTGGTGGTGCATAATAGGGCTCCTAAGTTCTAGGAGGAGCTGGAACACCTCTGGCTACTAGAAGAGATGAATGAACAGGGTGACTCACAAAACCCCTACCATGGCGTGCTGCTGGTGCATGAGCTCCTGAATACTGATAAGTGATGTCCATCTCCAACTCCCTGGCCATACTGGTCCGAATACTGGGGTGGAGTCCCTCAATGAAGCGACGAACCCTCTCTCTGACTGTAGCAACTAGAGCCGGTGCATGGCGAGCTAACTCACTCAAACGGACTGCATACTCCGACACAGTCATAGCACCCTGACGCACCTGCTCAAAGTCTGTGCGCCAAGAATCTCCGAGGCTTTGAGGAACATACTCACATAATAACATCTCTGAAAACTGAGTCCAAGTGAGTGAGGCTGCCTCGTCCGGACTACTTAGCTGATAGGCACGCCACCACTGATATGCAGCTCCCCTCAGCTGGAAAGCGATGAAAGAAACCCCACTCGTATCCACAATGCCCATAGTGCATAGAATACGGTGACACTCCTCAAGAAAACTAGAGCATCATCTGAAGCTAGTCCGCTGAAAGTAGGTGGGTGGTACTTCTTGTACCTCTCAAGTCTGAGTTGTTCTGCCTTAAAAGAAGCTACCCTGGTCTCATGCTGAACTAGGGGCATAGGTGTATACTCTGGGGCCTGTTCAACCTGTACCCTCTACTCAGGAGTGCGGGCTGCGGGAGTCTGTGCCCCTCCCGCGGCCTGAGATATAGCGGGAGCTATCGAAAATAGTCAAGCTTGAGCCAGAGTGCTAAACATGCTCATGAACTGAGCTAAAGTCTCCTGGAGGGCTGGAGTAGCAATAGGGATCTCCAGTGCTGGTCCTCCAGCTGGAGCTGCTGGGGGCTCCTCTGACACATCTCTCGCAGGTGCTCGGATTGCACTGCGTGGTCGTCCTCTACCCCGACCTCGGCCTCTGGAAGCTCTGGCAGGAGGCTCAGGTGCCTGATCGTCGGTCCTCGTAGTACGGGTCCTCACCATCTGTGAGAAAGAATATAATAGAATTTTAGAATTTTTTTTTGATGTCAATAACTTGCATGACAAGGAAATCAAAGAATTATGATTGTTCTTAACAATTACATAGCCTCCCGAAGATAAGTACGGACGTCTCCACACCGATCCGCGAGACTCTAATAAACCGGCTTGTGACTCGCAACTCCTATGAACCTAGTGCTCTGATACCAACTTGTCACGACCCAAATTAACCCTTCGTAAGGTGTCGTGAAGGCACCTAGTATTTACGACTAGGTAAGCCTAATATTACGAAAAATGTAAAGAAAATACAATATTTTAAAGATAAACAGCATATTGTGAATAACCAAAAAGAGTACCACACGGCATATACAAATAATATTTTTTTCCAAGACCCGGAATATCACTAAGTCACAAGCTGCTATAATCTATGTAGCTCTATACAAAAGTCTGAAGAAAATAAAGAAAATCTCTAGGCGAGGGAGTAGAAGGGGACTCTGAGGATCTGCGGACGCAAGCAAAAGTACCTTGAAGTCTCCTAGAATCAGCAGCACGCACTAACCCCGAGGTTAATAGCTCATATCTGAATCTGCACATGAAAACATGTACAGGAAAGGGCATGAGTACACCACAATTGTACCTAGTAAGTGCCAAGCCTAAACTCGGTCGAGTAGTGACGAGGTCAGGTCAAGGACCTACCGGAGTAAATATAATAAATTAATTAGTAAAAGATATAAGTAGTGTTTACGGTAACACAGTTAAAGAAATCCTCAAAAAATTAACAGTTAAGGGAGCCCTCGGCTCAGAACAAGGTAAACACAATGGGGAATCTCCCGGGATACCGTTACGAAGTTCCGAATAATCATACATTACCGGGGGATCTCCCGGAATAAGTTCGTAGTCCCAAAAGTAAATATGCAGTGCTGGGAGATCTCCCGGAATACGCCTGTAGTCCCAAAATAAGATAATATGATAGGTATGGCATCGAGTTATACAATTTAGACTAACACAGATAAGGCAAATTGGGGTCTGACTAAGCATGGTGCACAGAATGGCAAATATGCAGTTAAAACATGTAAGCATGCTTCCCTAATCTAAACTAAACAATTTAAACCTATTAGTGCAATTTAATAAGGTAAAACAATTTATGATTTAGAAGGGAAAAACATGATTTTTGAAATAATAGCAGTGTACGTACTCGTCACCTCACGTACAGGGCTCCCACACATCAATTAATATCAAACATCCTAAGGGAAGTTCTCCAACACAAGGTTAGGCAAGCCACCTACCTTAACCGCTCAAATCAACTCGATATCACGTTCTTGCCACGAGTATCCTACTCCAAATGGCCCGAATCTATCCAAATTAATTGCATAATATAAATATAACTGCAAGTATCTAATTTAACTAATTAATTCGAAGCTAAAACATGAAATTAAGAAAAACGCCCAAAAAGTCTCCTTGGGCCCACGTCTCAGAATCGGGTAAAAATTACAAACTATGAACACCCATACACTCACGAGTTCAATCGAGCAAAAATCATCTAAATCTGACGTCAAATTCCCACTCAAATCTCAGATTTTCAATTGGGGAAACCTTTTCCCCCATTTCCAACATCTACCCACAAATTCCTTAATTAGACGAGGAAATCAACAATAGATTAATTTATTATGATCAAAATAGAGTTAGAATTAGTTACCCAATAGTTCTCTTTCAAAATCCCTTGAGAAATCGTCTCCCACCGAACTCTAAATCGAATTTTGTGTTATGAAATTTCAAACACTCGAAACCCTCTTTTCTGCCCAGCGATATCCGCATTTGCGCTCATGGGGTCGCATCTGCGGTCCCGCACCTGCGGAAAAATCATCACAGGTGTGAAGGTCACTTATCTGGGCTGGGGCCACATCTGCGGGCATTTCTTGTACCTGCGGTCCAAACGGCGCATCTGCGCATTTCATTTAAGCAGCCAGGCTCCGCAACTGCGCCCACGCTTCGCACCCGTGGGCTCGCAGGTGCGGTCATACTTGTGCACCTGTGCTCCATCACCAGCCCCAGCAGTTCCGCATCTGCGCACTACCTCCACACCTGCGGCCTCCTTTCCGCAAGTGCGAAACACCAGAACCAGCAAAAGCACCAGATTTTTCTAAGTCCAATTTCATTCCGTTAAGAATCCGAAACACACCCGAGGCCCCCGGGACCTCAACCAAACCTACCAACCCTTCCTAAAACATTGTTCAAACTTATTAGAGCCTTCAAACCACATCGAACAACACCAAATACATGAATTAAGCACAGATTCAAGCCTAAGAACTTAGAATTTTCCAAATTCTACAAACGACGCCGAACCACTTCATATCTTGTTCGAATGACCTCAAATTTTACACACAGGTCACAAATGACACCACGAACCTACAGCCACTTTCAGAAATCCATTCCGAGCTCGATATCAAAAATTCCAATATCGGCCAAAAATGCCGAAATTCTAACTTTTGCCAATTCAAGCCTAAATCTACTGAAGACCTCCAAAACACATTCCAGACGTGCTCCTAAGCTCAAAATCACTCAACAGAGCTAACAGAGTCAACAGAATTTCATTCTGGATCCGTCTTCACACAGTTCCGACTACGGTCCAATTTCTAAGGCTTAAACTCACAACTAGGGACTAAGTGTCTTATAACTCCCCGAATTCCATAACCAATCACTCCGGAAAATTCCAAAAATAGAAACAAATATGGGGAAAGCAGATATTAGGGGATCGGGGCTCTAATTATCAAAACGACCGGCCGGGTCGTTATAGGTTCACCTCCTCTCGAGTCCCTTCCACACTATCATCAATATAAATCCAAACTTCATTATTAGGTTGCACCATATTGTTCGGGATCTCTTCTTATTTCATCACTTGATCATCATCAACAAGTTGCCTTTGACTTGAGGTGGGTGAATTTCCGCCTCTTTCACTTCTTGTGATAACCACCATGTCATGCCCCGTGTTGTTACCACCCTTTGGGTTTACCACCGTGCCACTCGGTAGTGCCTCCTTAGGGCGAGAATTTAGAGCTTGAGAGATTTGCCCCATTTGAACTTCTAGGTTGCGGATTAATGTGTTGTGTTAGGCAAGTTGGGCATCTGAATCGGCATTCTTTTCCATCATTAGCTTGAATATATTTTCAATACGCCTCATCTCAATTTTTGAAGAAATCGAACCATGGGAAGGATAAGTAGGTGGATTGCTTGGTTGTTGGTACATTGGGGGCCTTTGAAAACCCGACCCCTGGTTGTCTTGATTGTTGTTCCATCCACCTTGATTGTTACCTCCCCAATTTTCTTGGTTGTTTTCACTCCAATTTCCTTTACTGTTGTTGTTATGTCAATTCCCTTGATTGTTGTTTCCAGTCCAGTTTCGTTGATTGTTAGAATTCCAACTGCCTTAATTGTTTTGAGGTCACCATTGTTGTTGGCTTGGGCCTTGGAAGTTGTTTCTTTGCCCTTGAAAATTATTCACATATTGCACTTCCTCTTCTTGTTCATTATAGGACTCATATTGCTCAAATCCACTGTCTTCTTTCTCTACTCGATTTTGAACTTGTGGACCCTTAGTCCTCATTTTCTTCACCATCATGTTCACTCCTTCCATAGCATTGACTTGCTTTGGAGTTTGCACTTGATTTAGTTGGGCCTTTGGTAGTTGAGTCATGATAGTTGTCAATTCGGAAATGGCTTGACCATGGTCTTGCAATTCTTTGTGAAGGTGGATCATATTCTGGTCACCTTGTGGAATATTGGTCTGAGATTGCTAAGCCGACGACGTTTCCGCCATCTCATCCAAAATCCCACACGCCTCTGCATAAGGCATAGTCATAAAGGTTCCACCGGCTAGTTGATTCACTGCACATTGGTTGGTTCTGTTAATCCCACGATAGAAGGTTTGTTCAATCATATTATTCCTTAACCATTGTTCTATAGTGCTCCCATATCTCGTGTAGTGGTTCATTCGGATCTTGCTTGAAGGCCAGGATCTCATCTCGAAGTGTAGCCATGTGTCGGGGAGAAAAGAACTTAGCAATGAACTTTTCTGCCAACTCATCCCAAGTGTGAATTGAATGGTTCGGCTATCGTTCCAACCAATCTAAAGCTTTTTCCCGTAGAGATAAGAAAAAAAGTCTTAGCCTCAATGCATCCTCGGAGACATTTGTTTGCTTGCTCCCCCAACAAGTGTCCACAAACCACTTCAAATGTTTATAAGCATTTTGTCTTGGAGCACCGGTGAAGAAACCCCATTACTCAAGCAAAGTGAGCATCACAGGGTGAGACTATTGCACTAGCATAACCTTCGTTGGACAATATCCGGCGTGGAGCTGCTCGTGGTGGAGGTGGGTGTGGAATGGGCACATTTGCATGAGGTACCCGGCCTCTCCGATTGGCTTGTGGCTCATGAGGTACCTCTTCTACTTTCTCGTCATCCGCATTCAAATCCCCCAAAGGTAAATTTCCGAGCTCATTGTTCACCATGGTTGTATCTAATATTTCTCACACAAGTTAGTAACACGGAAGAAAAAGAAAATATTCCAAAAACAAACCCAAATATATAGCTAACACTGTTTTAACTCCCCGACAATGGTATCAAAAATCGATCCACGTCCAATCCGCACTCAATAGTGAGTGGAAACGGTCGTTGGAAGAATAGTACCCAACACAAGTCGGGGTCGATTTTCACAGGGAGTTACTAGGGGTGTTAGGAGTATACACTTGACGAAAGCGAATGGAATAACTAAATTGAACTTCCACAAAATGTTGTGATTTCTAATTCTAATTTTACTCTAGCAATTATAAGCTAAGAAAAGAAACTAGAAGCGAATCAATATTTTTGGTATTTTTCCAAATAATTAAATAGCCTAGAGATGTGACCATAACCTGAGTGTTCGCTTAATAGGTTAAATACGTTAATACTTGTTTTGTTGATTGGGGTATATTTGTAACGATCCGGCCGGACGTTTTGAGTAATACAACCCCGCTTCCCCATTTACTGCTCAAATTGTACTTTACAATTGTTGTGTGACTTTCTGGGATAATTGGTTCGTGTCCGATGAGGTTTTGGAATGAATTGGAACACTTAGTTCCAAGGTTTAAAGCTTAAGTTAAAATAGTGACCGGATATCAAATTATGTGTAAACGACCCCGGAATGGAGTTTTGATGATTTCAACAGCTTCGTATGGTGATTTTGGACTTAGGAGCGTGTCCAAAAATTTTTTTGGAAGTACGTAGTGGTATTTGTCTTGAAATGCCGAAAGTTAAATTTTTGGGAAATTTGACCGGGGGGTTGAATTTTGATATCGGGGTCGGAATATGATTCTGGAAATTAGAATAGGTCCGTAATATGAAATGTGATTTGTGTGCAAAATTTGAGGTCAATCGGACGTGATTTGATAGGTTGCGGCATCGTTTGTAAAATTTAGAAATTTGGAAATTTATTAGGCTTGAATCCGTGTGTAGTTCGTATTTTTGAGGTTGTTAGGTATGATTTGAGGCTTTGAGTAGGTCCGTGTTATGTTATGGAACTTGTTGGTATGTTCGGATGGAGACCCGAGGGTCTCGGGTGAGTTTCAGATGGTTAACATATTGATTTTTGAATTTGGAAGACTGCTGGAACTGAAGCCTTCTAGTGTAATCGCACCAGCGAAAAAGTGGTCGCAGGTGTGAGCTCGCAAGTGCGAGCAGGGGAGCGCTGAAGCGAGGCGCGCAGATACGGAATCGCACCTGCGCGAGAAGGAGTGCAGATGCGGGCAGAGGGCTGTGAGGCATTGGTCGCAGGTGCGAGGGAATTTCCGCACCTGCGTGAGCGCAGATGCGGACGGAAGCGCGCAGAAGCGAAAACTGGGCAGGCGAGTGGAGTCTGAAAATGCGATGCTTCGCTCTCACAAGCGGATGCGCAGGTGCGCAAATCTTGTCCGCAGATGCGGAAATCGACTGGGCAGAACCTTAAAATTCGAGGGTTCAACATTTTCACCCATTTTCGGATTTTGGAGCTTGGGTTGGGCGATTTTGGAGAGGAAATTTTTCACACAACTTGTGATAAGTGTTCTTAACTCCCTTGTGATTATATTCCATGAATTAATCTTCATTTTTGGTGTAAGATTATTGAATCTTCAAGAGAAATAGAAGGAAATTTTTATAATGTCACAAAACGAATTTTTCAAGTTTGAATACCGATTTGGAGTCGGATTTGAGTGAAATTAGTATGGTTGAACTTATAATTGGATGGGTTATCGTATTTTGTGGTTTCGTCGGATTTCGAGATGTGGGCCCCACGGGTGATTTTTGGCGCGTAATTTCGGATTTTATGGAAAATATTAGCGTTTTGATATGGAATTAATTCTTATAAATGGTGTGAACTGAGTTAAATTGTTATGACTAGATTCGAGCCATTTGGAAGTTGATACGAGTAGAATGGAATTTTTGGAGCATTGCTTAGCTTGCTCGACATTGGATTTGGCTTGTTCGAGGTAAGTTACTCTTCTAATCTTGGAGTTGAGGGTATGGACCCTGAATATATGTATTTCGTGAATTGTTGGGAGGTGACGCACATGCTAGGTAACGGGCGTGTGGGCGTGCACTATAGAAATTGTGACATAATTATTTATGTGGAATTTTGTAGTTAAATGATCTTGGTATTTTCCATGCGATTTTATGAGTTAAAGAAATTGAGCTGAAAATCATATTAAAAATCATGTTGAGGCTATGTGCCAGTATTATTGGGACCCACAGAGATCATATTGTTGTGAAATATTTATTTTAAAATGAAAATTTATACTCAGTCATATTCATTTCATTGCATATCATATCTCAGTCTCTGTTGTTATTTATTGATACATCATATCATTATTTTTGGGCTATTCTCATGACATTGTGAGCCCATGAAAGAGAGACTGTAGAGATTGATGACCGAGAGAGGCCGAGGGCCTGATTGTGAGGATATTTTTGGGATCGGGTTGCACGCTGCAGCAGGCCATGTTGGCTTTATATATATTATACTATTGCACGTGAGTTGGCCGTGCAGATCTATATATTATACTATTGCACGTGAGTTGGCCGTGCGGATCTATATATTATACTATTTCACGTGAGTTGGCCGTGCGGATCCAGATATTATTATAGCACGTGATTTGGTCGTGCGGATCCAGATATTATTATAGCACGTGAGTTGGCCGTGCGGATCCAGATATTATTATAGCACGTGAGTTGTCCATGCAGCACGTGAGTTGTCCGTGCGGATCCAGATATGATATTATAGCACGTGAGTTGTCCGTGCTTATAGTGCTTGGGCTGTAGGAGCCCCTCATGAGTCTGTATACCCCCAGTGAGCGCAATCGACTATAAACAGGGTCGGGCTGCACGCCATAGCAGGTATTAAATAGCGCTGAGTGATTGAGTGCGCTGATTACAGTGAGAGAGAATGCGAGACAATGATATTGAGTACTCTGAGAGTGTGAGTACATGAATGCAATCTCTGAGATGCATTGCATTGACATGCACACATGACATATATGCATATAGATGTATTTTCCTCATGCTGTATGGTATCACATTATTCATGTTTTCTCTCACATGTTGACAGATGGGCATAGTGATGCATTTGTTTACACTGGTTATCAGGGAAAGAAAATGAGATATTTTATTTACTATTGAAATAATTTTTGGAAAAATTACTGTTTTTAAACTTATTCATATTTTTGGTAACTTCGGTATACGATTCGGGTTTTCATTGATGTACTTGAAAGGCAGAACTATTTTCAGAAGTCATGACTTAGCTGAGCATTTATTTTTGAGTTACTTCCGGTATAACTTGTTTAATATTGTTATGAACTATTGTTGGTCATGGAAGTTGGACTCTGACATTGGTAGAAGCTCGTCACTACTTTCAACCTACGGCTAGGTTTGTTACTTACTCAGTACATGAGGTCGGTTGTACTGATACTACACTTCTGCACATTTTGTGTAGATGTTGGCTGTTGTTGTTGCTGTGCTCGATGGTTGCGGGATTTGAAAATATACCTGCGTTCCTGTTGTAGCTACCTCTTGTTTAGGGTAGCCTTAGATTTATAAAAGCTCTGTTAAGTATTATTCAAACAGACTATGTATTTACTTTATTTCCGTTTTGTATACTCTATGCTTAGAAGCTCATGATTTGTACTACCAGTTCTTGGGGAATATAGAAGATTAAGATCTTTATTCACTTAAATTGCTTTAATAATTGCTATTGGAATTGGATAATTGGAAGTTGGCTTACCTAGCGGGTTGAGTTAGGTGCCATCACGACTAGCGGGGATTTTGGGTCGTGTCAGTATTATAGCTCTCAACTCTACGTTACCCACTCAATACCTCTCGGTCAAAGAGTGATTTTGCCCAATTTGGTTTTCTGAAGTCCAAATGGGTATCAAACAAAATAGTTTATATGAGCTCAAGTCGGGTTCTCACTATCTCTAGTTTGAACCCTTTAATTAGGCTAATCAAACCCTCAATTAGCCCAATTCCTTGTTAGCCCAAGTTATCCTAGACTAGTTCCCTCTTTATCATGTAGAGACTAAGTCAAAAATGCTTGAATCAATATTTGTAACTATTAATTCTAAAATTGAAGTATAAACTAAGCTAAATAATTAACACCAATCATAAATAAATATTAAATTAAATACCCATAAGATTTACACACAAGGGTTGGGTCACAACCCTAATAAGAATCTGGCTACTCATAGTGAGAATTGAAGAAAATAAAGAAGAAATACTAATTAGACTCATAATCTAAGATTAGAATGGTAAAATATGGTTTTTAAGACCTAAAACAATCACAAAATTCCTAAAATGGTAAAATGTAACGGTTACAACAGCTTAAATTTCGAAACTTGACCTAAAAATGTGAAACTAGTCTATTTATAGTGGCCCAAAATTCGCTGACAAAAATGCCACTCGGGAGGTTCTGCGGCAGCACAATTCCATGTGCGGTCCGTAGATTTCTTCAGTTGGTAAGATCTTGGATTTTGCAGTCGCATAATTCTGGATTGCGGCTGCAACACATCTTCTGCGAATTGTGCGGTCCGCACTTCAGCAACGCTTCAAGTCTTGGTCTTTTGTACATTCTCTAAACTTTGAATCATTTGTCAGTGCATACCTTGTTCTGCGCCCGCACAATTCATGTGCGGTCCGCACATTGGCCAAATTCCTACTGGGCTCTTTCACTTGATCTGCGGCCACATATGGAATTATGCGGTCCGCACTTTCTTCTGCGGACCACACTTCTTTAGTTCTGCGCTCTTTCTTGCCTTGTGATTCAGAACACTCCTTTTTGAGTCGAATTTCATCATGGGAGACCAACTTCTAACATTCCTGCAATTTGCATACTTCATTAGTTTCGAAAATATAAATCAATACTTTCGGACTAAAACAAAAGCAAAAAGGTGCTAATAAGTAGTCAAAATCCCCACTTATCAACTGGTAATTAAAAAATCGTTAGCGTTTGTAAAGTCACTGAAATAGCCACTATTTTGCTGAAAAACGTTCCGGCATAATATGCTGGATTATGGAGCTCATGCGTAAACTTTCAGCATATTATATTAGAACTACAACTCATTATAAAATTCCAGCACATTATGTCGGAATCTCATATGTAAAAAATTTGAACTCCAGCATATTATGCTGGAATATTTTCGGATTTTTATGGGTAGTTTTTTATATTTTATCTTTACAAAAAAAGTGACTAAATTTCGATTGCTTTTGAAACTGTGATTATTTTTCAATTATCAGTTGTAAATATAGCTATTTTTAAAATTTTTACTCTATAGATGTTGATCGTATATAACTAACTCAATAAAAAAAAAACTACTTCATAGAAGTTTTCAATTACCGGTTAATAGTTTAACTTAAAAAAATCAACTTTATACTTTCATAACTTCAATTTGACAAGTTATCTTGGTTCAGTTTCAGCTAGAACATATAACAACTTAAAAATCTTAATATTGTTCCGCTGAGAAAAGATGGTAAGGCAAAGAGAAAGTACCAGTTTTCTTAAATTAAGATGAATTTAATTTATTGAAGAGTCAAGGTTTCCGAGGAGCTCGAATGAGGCGAAGCATCGATCCAACTACATACCTTCTTTCTTTCATCACCAATGGTCTTTATGAAAATAATTTATATACCTTAAGAATTGTGCAACTCGAAAATGATTTCACTTATGTGATGAATTTGAAAAAAACAAAATTGGCTTATTCAAATTTTTAATGTTACCGTATTCTAAATTTGAAATATTTAATTCTAGTTAGATTTTTTCAAAAGGAATTCCCTTTTTGAAATAGTTAAAAAATCGAATGGGTGGAAAACATCCTTGCAAGACATGTTCCAAACAATTTAAAAAAACACTTTTGTATATCTCAAAGAATTAACAATCATTATATACCAAAAAATATATAATTCGAATAATTTCTTAGAACCACAATTATTTTTTAATCAAGAAATCCACTTATATTTAGCTTGATTTATCATTATTTAAAAAAGTTAAAAGATTTTCATAAATTATCTTATTGGAATCACTGATACTTTCTGAGTTATAATTGACTTTTTCTCAACATTTGAATAAATATAATAAATAATTAAAAAATTTGAAAGCTAAAGATATAATATAGAATAATATTATTAATGGAATATTCTGGTCGATTTTAAATGTTGTAAGATAAAATGAGTAAATTCATATATGAAAAAGTAAAACATTATTAGAAAGTGGATCACCTTTTATTATCCAAGAACCCCATACTTACTCTTTCTTTGATATTTTTAAATCTTTCCGTTATTTATTTTGTTTATTATTTTTATATAATTTATCTATAAGATTTATATAAGGTAAATTTTCAATGTTATAACCTGTTTGATAATTTAGTTTAAGTTTCATTATTTCAAGACTTTTGCTCCCACGTAAGAGTACTTTGCCGTTTGGAATCCACACCTTAAAAAAATATGTTATAAAAAAGTTCACACGTTAGATTTTATGTTTTTCCTTATAGTTTTATAGAATAAAGTACTAATTGATTTCAAAATTCTAAATATTAGGACTTCCTATATTAATTTAAATAAGAAAATAATTTAATATGTAATATTTTAATTGACTTTAAAGTCCTAAATATTAGAAAAATAATCAAATGACTAATTTGTCCAATGTAAACTGTATTTTAAAGGGGTAAAAAATATGAACGACATTTCGCTAAGGGTTTTCGTGCTTTTAATATAGTAATAATAATAGATATGTGTTAAAAATCATCATGGATAAGTACAAATAATAGATCTCAAATCCAATAAATTAAATAAATATAGTAAAAATTTAAATCCAAACTCGTAAAGATTAAATCCTGCTTCCGCCTCTTTATTGGCTCAACTCTACCAATATTTATATATAGATTCTCGAGATCCCCGGCATATATATATATATATATATATATATATATATATATATATATATATATACTGACATATGTATATATACTCTCTATCTTAAGAGTAGTGGTGTAACATATATTATTTCTTCTGCAAGAAAACTTTTCGAAGAAAATGATTGATGAGCTTATTAGCCACCAAAAAAGAAAAATTATGAGCTAACACTATTAGAAATCCGGTAAAAACCGACCAAAAAATCGATCAACGTTGGTCGGTAATGGCCAAAAACCGACCAAAACGCGACCATTTACGTGTGGACGGTATTTTTGTGGTCGGAAAGGAATACCGACCAAAGTTGGTCGGTCAATTAAATTCAAAAAAAAAATATTGCAAAAAAAAACCGACCAAAGTTGGTCGGTTTTTTAATTATGTAAAAAAACCTTCACCATCTGGGAATCGAGCCGGAGTCTGTACTGTGGCAGGATACTATTCTACCACTAGACCATTTGTACATTTTGTTTTAAGACTGTCTTTTATTTGATTTATACTCTTTAATTGTATTTTCGCACGAAAATAACCGACCAAAGTTGGTCGGTTTTATTAAAAAGTAAAATTACCGACCAAAGTTGGTCGGTTTTTTTAAATGACCCGCCGAATTAACCGACCAATTTTGGTCGGTTTTTTTAATATTAATTTTTATTTATATTAATTGAATTGAAACATAAATTTTGCGGGACTCAAAAATAGTTTCCCGCATTTTTGCGCCAAAGAAAACCGACCAAAGTTGGTCGGTTTCGTAAAAAAAAAATTTAAAAAAATATATTTTGAAAAACCGACCAACTTTGGTCGATTTTTTGATCGGTTTTTTTACCGATCAAAGTTGGTCGGTCGACTTTAGTCGGTTTTTGCCGAATTTCTAGTAGTGTAACATCAATATTCCTATCTGACACTAGCTTTATTATATTCTCCTGAAAAGGTAAAAAAGGAAAAGAAAAAGAAAAAAATTAACAACACAAATTAGAATCAAAAACAGCTCATGCAACAAAAACACCATTTGAGAAAAGAACCAATCCACCATAATTAAAATGGCTTTCCTCTCTGTCTTCACCTTCCAAAAAATATTCAGCCCCCTAAGACTAGGATTATTTATCAGCTTCCGCTTCTTGTTGTCAACGTGGCTATATTCCTTTTTATTGATTTCTTTTTTGGCATCCAATATTTTTACTAGTGTGCAACTAAAATTTGAATTCGTATCGAAAAGACTCACCTAAAAGGTAAAGCAGTTACTAAAAAAGGCGAACTAAATTCCTTTCTGATCCTACGTGACACTACTAGAAACCTGACAAAATTCATCCGCAGAATACCGACCGATATCGGTCGAAACCAAAACCGATCGAAATCGGTCGGAATATAAGTAAAATGGTCGCAAAAGTCAAAGAAAATATTTTTGACAATGAAAATAATGGTCCCAAAACAAAGATATGCAAATTTCGACTGAGGTCGGTCGGAAATTGGTCAATCTTTGACCAAGACATGGTCATACTTGCATATTATCTACCAAAATAATTTTTAATTAAAATTTTTAAAAATATCGATCGAAATCGGTCGGTATATTTGAAATTATTCTTTCCCGCCCAAGGCAATTGATTTTTAAACATAATTTACCAACCAAAATAAGTTTTAATTAAATATTCTGACCGAATGCGGTCGGTATTTTAATTTTAAATTTTTTAAAATATTAATTTAATGAAGAAACCGACCGAAGTCGGTTGGTTTTAGTCAATTTATATAAATATATATATATATATATATATATATATATATATATATATATATATATATATATATATATATATATGTGTGTGTGTGTGTGTGTGTGTGTGTGTGTGTGTGTGTGTGTGTGTGTACATATATTATGTACATATATGTATATATACATACAGACATACACACACACACACACACACACACACACACACACACACACACACACACACACACACACACACACACACACACACACACACACACACACACACACACACACACACACACACACACACACATATATATATATATATATATATATATATATATATATATATATATATATATATATATATATATATATATATATATATTAAATATTATTTATTTAAAAGCTATTTATATAAATTGACTAAAACCGATCGACTTCGGTCGGTTTCTTCATTAAATTAATATTTTAAAAAAATTAAAATTGAAATACCGACCGAATGCGGTCGGTATTTGTGAGGTAAAACGGTCAAACATTATTTTAAGAATACCGACCAAAATCGGTCGGAATTCGGTCAGAAATCTGTTAATTATACCAGAGACTAGACGGGTTTCTTCCCCATTTTCATCTTTTCACTCTCTATCTCTCTCTCTCTCTCTCTCGCTCTCTCTCTCTCTCTCTCTCTCTCTCTCTCTCTCTCTCTCTCTCTCTCTCTCTCTCTCTCTTCTATCTCCCTTCCATCTCTGTTGACTTAAGTTAAAAAGGTTGATCGGATATTAATTTATGTGTAAACGACCCCGAAATAGAGTTTTGATGATTCCAATAACTCTGTATGGTGATTTTGGACTTATGAGAGTGTCGAGAAAATTATTTGGAAGTCCGTAGATAAATTAAGTTTGAAATAGCTAAAATAGAAATTTAAGTTTGGAAGTTTGACCGGGGAGTTGCCTTTTTGATATCGGAGTCAGAATCTAATTCTGAAATTTTTCATTGCTCTGTTATGTCATTTATGATTTGTGTGCAAAATTTAAGGTCAATCAGATTTGATTTGATAGGTTTCGACATCGAATGTAGAAGTTGGAAATTCTTAAGTTTCCTTAAGCTTGAATTGGGGTGTGATTTTTTATTTTAGCGCTATTTGATGTGATTTGAGATTTTGACTAAGTCCGTATGATGTTTTAGGACATGTTGGTATTATTGGTTGAGGTCTCGAGGGCCTGGCGTAATTCGGATCATATTCGGCGCATTTCGGAAGCTTGAAACTGCTGAACCTGCTGCTATTGGTTTCTTCTTCGCGTTCGCGAGGAAGGTCTCGCGTTCGCAAAGAGTACCTGGAGGCAGGCGAAGATTTTTTCTTCACGTTCACAAAGAGGACAACGCGTTCGCGAATGTTTGGGCGAGTGTGCATCGCGAACGCGAGAGGGAAGTCGCGTTCGCGAAGAAGAAGAGAGAGGCAGACTGGGGACTTTACGCTTTTGGCCTACGCATTCGCGAGGGCAGTATCGCGTTCGCGAAGAAGAAATCCGGCCAACAACATTTTGTGCTTCGCGAACGCGAGGCACTGGCCGCATTCGCGATGAAGAAATTTCTGGGCAGCAAATTTGTACTTAGCGAACGCGAGGCACTAGCCGTGTTCGCGAAGAAGGAATCGCTGGGCAGAAAATTTAAGTTCTGAAAATTCCATTTTTACCGATTTGGAGCTCGGGGAGAGGCGATTTTTGGGAGATTTTTGAGGAAAATATCAGGGTAAATGTTCTTAACTCAATTTTGGTTAAAGTACCCGAATCTATGGTAGTTTTTAATATTTAATTGGTGGATTAAGTTGGAAAAAGTGTGAAAATTCCTAAGTTTAGATTGAAGATTTGAGGGTCAAGTTGATGTCAGAATTTAGTGATTTTAGTATGGTTGGACTCGTGGTTGAATGAGCGTTCATATTTTGTAACTTTTGTTGGGTTCCGAGACGTGGGCCCCACATGCGATTTTTGAGTTAAATTTTGGATTTTGTTGGAAAATTAATATTTTTATATGAAATTAATTTTTAATAATTTGTATTGATTAAATATAATTAATTGCGACTAGATACGAGGCTTTCGAAGGCCAATTCACGAGGCAAAGGAATAGCAGAGTAAAGAATTACCTGGTTCGAGGTAAGTGACTTGTCTAACCTTGTGTGGGGGAAATGCCCCTTAGGATTGGTATTGAAACGATAATTGTGATGTGTGAAAAGTTGTGTACGCGAGATGACGAGTGTGTGCACGGGCTAAATGTGAAAAAACTCTGTTTTTAAATTGTGTAGATCTCTGTTACACATTAATTAAATTATTTTATCTAGATATATTCATCATCATTGATCTATTTTCATATTTTAAATTTGCCTGATATTTTTCCTGCTAATTGCTTTACCTGTTTAGTTGAAACTTTGTTTCTTTTATTCTGTGCTCAATATTTGAAAGTTGAATTTCTTAATTGAATTATTATTAATATAAAATGTTTGACATTTTTAAATTTGGTATTGAGGCAACGTACTAAAAATTGTGAAATATTATTTTTGTTGAGTTATTCATTTCCGAGTATTTTGTGAGATTTTTATACTCATTGTGATTGAGCCGTGAGCTCCTTATTGTGAAAAATATTGTTGTCGTTGATTTATTTTGGCAAGTTGAAATATTTGGGCACTTAAGGTGAAAATTGTGATATATTGTGATATTGATACGCATGCGGTGATATAAGGTCTGGGTGTTGAAACGCATGCGGTGAGATAAGGGTGGCTTGATACGCGTGGCTAGTAGAGGAACTACTAGAAGTCATGTGGTGTGATAAGAGTGGCTAAAACGTGAGATGCTATTTCGGGAAAAATATATTCTTTAAAAATTAAATGTGAAGGATTCCGCGGTGATATAAGAAAAATGAGATATTGTGAATTTATTTATGATTTGGGACTACAAGGCGGTACCTCGGGAGTGCCCTTGTTGATACTTCTTTACGGCTGCATTTGCCTTTGGTTATTTTGTGTTTTCCTTAAAGTTGTAAATTTTTGTTTTCCTTCTGTGAGGTGCCCTTGTTCTGTGTAGTTAAATTGTGAGATACTACTTGATTCATTTCCATTGTCATTTTTATTATTATATTGTTACACTTTTCACCCTGTCTTTTTATTATTTCCAGTAGGGCCTGACCTGACCTCGTCACTACTCTACCGAGGTTAGGCTTGGTATTTATTGGATACCGATGTGGTATACTCATACTAAACTTCTGCACATCTTTTTGTGTAGATCCAGGTACTTCCCATCAGACCAGGTATCAGTGAACTAGCTGCACGCGGAGACTTCAAGGTATAGATACCAGCCTCCACAGACCTCGGAGTCCCCTTCTATCCTTATTGTGTTGCTTTCCTTATTCTCTTTAGACTCTGATGTATAGAGACACTTAGAATAAATTCTTAGAAGCTTGTGACTTATTTCTATCGGATCTTTGGAGTTGTTATTATTTAAGTTTCCGTTCTTATTTATTTCAGTTGTTAAGATTTGAGTTTCAGTTTTGTATTCCGCATAATTGATAGGCTTACCTAGTCTTAGAGACTAGGTGCCATCATGACATCCTACCAAGGGAAATTGGGATCGTGACAAGATGGTATCAGAGCTCTAGGTTCATAGGTGTTATGAGTCACAAGCAGGTTTAGTAGAGTCTCGCGGATCGGTACGGAGACGTCTGTACTTATCTTCGGGAGGCTGTGGAACTGTTAGGAAAATGTTCACTTCTTTGATTCCTTATCGTGCACATTGTTGACTTCGAAATTTTAAACCCTTGTCTTTCTATTCTCTCACAGATTATGAGGACACGCATAACTGGATCCGATTATTAGACACCCACGCCCTCTGTTGGAGCCGCAAGAGGCCGGGGAAGAGGCCGAGGAAGACCACGTGGTGCAGCCAGAGCACCTGCACGAGCTGTTGCAGAGCAGGCACCTGAGACGTCTGTTACTACTCCTGCACTTAAAGAGACTCTTGCTCAATTTTTGAGCATGTTTGGCACTCTAGCTCAAGCAGGGTTGATTCCACTCGCTCCTGCCACATCTCATGCCGGGGGAGGAGCACAAACCCCTACTGCCCGTGCCCCAGAGCCACGGGCCCAGGTTGACCATGCTCTAAAGGTTATACCAGTACAGCCAATTGTCCCAGTTCGGCCCGAGGTTAGGGTAGCAGTTTCTGAGGGGGAGCAACTCCGGCTCGAGAGGTACAAGAAGTACCACCCTTCCACTTTCAGGAGTTTGGCTTCAGAGGATGCTCAGGGTTTTCTTGAGGAATGTCACCGTATCCTCCGTACTATGGGTATTGTGGATTCTAGTGGGGGTTTTTTCATTGCATTCTAGCTTATAGGAGCGGCCTACCAGTGGTGGCGGGCATACGAGTTGGATACTCCAGCTGAGGCAGCTTCACTCACTTGAACTCAGTTTTCAGATAAGTTCCTCAGAGTCTCAGAGATGCATGGCGCGCGGAGTTTGAGCAATTGCGCTAGGGTTCTATGACTGTGTCAGAGTATGCGGTCCGATTTAGTGATTTGGCTAGGCATGCACCAACCTTGGTTTCTACTGTTCGAGAGCGGGTTCGTCGATTTATTGAGGGGCTCCACCCTAGTATCAGATTCAGTATGGCCCGAGAGCTGAAGATGGACATTGCATACCAGCAGGTGGTGTCAATTGCTAGGATATTGGAGGGTATGCGGATCCAGAAGAGAGAAGAGAGGGAAGCTAAGAGACCTCGAGATTCTGGCGCATATAACAATTCTCGTGCCCCAGCTGCAGCCCGTCATGGTAGAGGCTATGTGAGTCATCCTATTCATTCAACACTTCCAGCTTCGAGCGGTATTTCGGCTACTCCCAGACCTCAGGTTCCATATTATACCCCGCCAGTGTCTACTGTACCTCCTGTATGGGGTGCTTTCAACGGTCAGTCCGGCTGATCAGGCCCGAGCCAGTCCCAACAGCCACGTCCTCCGAGGGCTTATTTTGAGTGTGGTGACACTCGTCATATCATGAGGGATTGCCCCAGACTTAGGAGGGGTGCACATCCACAGAATTCTCAGGCCCCACCCATTCCACAGGGCCCTCAGGCTTCTAAGGCCATGATTACTGCACTAGTTTCCACTCCACCTGCACAGCTAGCTAGAGGTGGAGGTCGGACAAGTAGAGGTCGGAGGCAGTTGCATCCGATTCTGTTATCACATGTATTGTTCCGGTCTGTCATAGGGATGCATCAGTCTTATTTGATCCAGGCTCCACTTATTCTTATGTGTCATCTTATTTTGCCCCGTATTTGGGCATAGCCCGTGATTCTTTGAGTTCTTCTATTTATGTATCTACACCCGTGGGTGATTCTATTATTGTTGACTGCGTGTATCGGTCGTGTTTGATTGTTATCAGTGGTTTTGAGACGAGAGATGATTTATTATTGCTCAGTATGGTGTATTTCAATATTATCTTGGGCATGGACTAGTTGTCTCCCTATCATGCTATCCTTGATTGTCACGCCAAGACGGTGACATTGGCTATGCAAGGTCTACCGCGGCTAGAGTGGAGAGGTACCTTGGATTATGTTCCTAGCAAGGATTTTTCATTTCTTAAGGCTCAACGAATGGTTGAGAAGGGGTGTGATGCTTATCTGGCCTATGTGAGAGATGTTAGTGTTGATACTCCTACCGTGGAGTTAGTTCCTGTAGTAAGGGACTTTCCTGATGTATTTCCCACGGATCTTCCGGGTATGCCGCCCGACAGGGATATTGACTTTGGCATTGATTTGTTACCGGACACTCAGCCCACTTCTATTCCACCATATCGCATGGCCCCAGCAGAATTGAAAGAATTAAAAGAGCAGTTACAAGCTGCTCGATAAGGGTTTTGTTCGGCCCAATGTATCGCCTTTGGGTGTTCCTGTCTTATTTGTGAAGAAGAAGATGGTTTTATGCGAATGTGTATTGATTACCGCCAGTTGAACAAGGTTACAGTGAACAACATGTACCCATTACATCGCATTGATGACCTATTTGATCAACTTCAGGGTGTCAGGGTGTTCTCTAAAATTGACTTGCGTTCAGGCTATCATCAGTTGAAGATTTGGGAACCAAATATCCCAAAGGCTGCTTTCAGGACTTGGTATGGTCATTATGAGTTCCTTTCAATGTCATTTGGGTTGACCAACGCCCCAGCAACATTTATGCACTTAATGAATAGTGTATTTCAGTCCTATCTTGACTCATTCGTCATTGTATTTATTGATGACATACTGGTGTACTCCCAGAGTCGGGAAGATCATGAGAAACACTTGAGGACTGTGCTTCAGACTTTGAGAGAAAAGAAGTTGTATGCAAAATTTTCAAAGTGTAAATTCTGGCTTGATTCAGTAGGATTTTTGGGTCATGTGGTAATGAACAAAGAGATCTTAGTATATCCGAAGAAAATTAAAGCAGTGCAAAGTTGGCCCAGACCGTCATCAGCTACTGAGATCCGGAGTATTCTTGGCTTGGCGGGGTATTATCGCCAATTTGTAGAGGGTTTCTCTTCTATTGTTAGACCTATGACCAAATTGACTCAGAAGGGTGCTCCGTTCAGGTGGGCCGAGGAATGTGAGGAGAGCTTTCAAAAGCTCAAGGCATCTTTGACTATAGCCCCAGTATTGGTATTGCCTACTGTCACGACCCAAAATCCAACTAGTCGTGATGGCACCTAACCCAACCCGTTAGGTAAGCCAATTACCAACTCTCCAATTCCAATGAAATTTAATAAGGCAATTAATTAAAAGAAAATATCTGAAACTAATACATCTCCCCAAGAATTGGTAGTACAAATCATGAGCTTCTAAGAACAGAGTTTACAAAGCTGGTATGAAGTAAATAAATCATCTGTTTGAAAAGTACATAAACCGAGTTTTATGAATCTAAGGCTACCATGAACATGAGGCAGCTACAGCTGGAACGCAGGTACGTCTTCAAATTCAGCTCTCGTCGATCACAGCAACATCAGCATCCAATATCTGCACGTAAGGTGAAGAAGTGTAGTATGAGTACAACCGACCCCATGTACTCAATAAGTAACAAACTTAACCTTAAGTTGAAAGTAGTGACGAGCTTGTACCAAGGTCGGGTCCCAACTTCAATAACCAACAATAGTTCATAACAACTTAAACAAGTAATACCAGAAGTAACTCAACAATCAAATTCTCAGCAAAAACATGATTTCTGAAAATAGTTCTGCCTTTCAAATACATCAATAAAAACCCCAAATCATTTACCGGAATTGCCGAAAATATGAATAAGTTTGAAAACAATAATTTTTCCAAAATCCTTTCAATAATAAATAAGATGTTTCATTTTTCTTTCCAGATAACCAGTGTAAAACAAATACATCACTATGCCCATCTGCCAACATGTGTGAGAAATCATGAATGACGTAATATCGTATAGCATGAGGAAAAATACATCTCTATGCTTGCATGTCTTGTGTGCATGTCAATGCAATATATCTCAGAGATGAACTCATATGCATACTCTCAGAGTATCAATTCACTTAGTCCTCCCCATCACTCAGTCTTCCCAGTCACTCAGTCCTCCCAGTCACTCAGTCCTCTCAATCACTCACTCCTTACAATCGCTCGGCACTCGCACACAGTAGGTACCTGCACTCACTGGGGGTGTGTACAAACTCTGGAGGGGATCCTTCAGCCCAAGCGCTATAATCTGCATGGACAACTCACGTATTGCACATACAACTCACGTATTGCACATACAATTCACGTATTTCACAGATAACTCACGTGTTATAATAAAGCCTATAGGACCTGCTGCAGGCGGGCAGCCCCGATACACATAATAATAAAGTATATAAAGCCAATATGGCCTGCTGCGGCGTGCAACCCGATCCCATAATTATCCTCACAATCAGTCCCTCGGCCTCACTCAGTCATCAATCTCTCCAGTCTCTCGGGCTCAGAATGTTATGAAATTAGCCCAAAATGATGATATGATGAATCAATAAATAGCAACAGAGTCTGAGATATGATATGTAATGAAATGAATATGACTGAGCATAAATCTTCAATTTAAACAAATAATTCACAGCAATATGGCCTCTATGTGTCCCAATAATAATGGCACATAGCCTCAACATGATTTTTAATATGATTCTCAGCTCAATTTCTTTAGCACATAAAACTAAAGAGAAAATGCCAAGATTATTTGACTACAAAATTTCACGGAAATAATTATGTCACAATTTCCATGGTGCACGCCCACACGCACGTCACCTAGCATGTGCGTCACCTCCCAACAATTCACATAATACATATATTCAGGGTTCCTACCCTCAGCTCCAAGATTAGAAGAGTTACTTACCTCGAACAAGCCAAATCCAATGTCGAGCAGGCTAAACAATGCTCCAGAAATTCCATTCTGCGCCTATCAACTTCCAAACGACTCAAATCTAGTCACAATTAATTTGATTCAATCAACACAAATTATAGGAATTTATTCCATATCAAAATACTAATTTTTGCACAAAATCCGAAATTACACTCAAAACATCGTCTGTGGGGCCCACGTCTCGGAACCCGACAAAAGTTACAAAATATAAACGACCATTCAACCACGAGTCCAACCATAAAAATTTTACTCAAATCTGACATCAACTCAACCCTCAAATCTTCAAATTAAACCAAGAGGGTTTTTCACAATTTTCCAACTTAATTCACCAATTAAATGTTAAAAACAACCATGAATTCGGGTAATTTGACCAATATTGAGTTAAGAATACTTACCCCGTTATTTTCCTTAAAAAACTCCCGAAAATCGCCTCTTCCCAAGCTCCAAACCGTCAAAAATAGAAAATGGGACGAAGTCCCATTTTCAGAACTTAAACTCTATGCCCAGTCATTTCTTCTATGCGATCGCGGACCAAGTCCCGCGATCGCGAAGCACAACATTTCCACTGCCAAAATAACCCTATGCGATCACGTACAAGGTTATGCGATCGCGAAGATCAAAATACACTGCCCCCCAAAACTTCACTACGCGACCGCACCATAACACACGCGAACGTGAAGCACAATCTTCCCAGGCCTACGCGACCGCGGACTCGCCCACGCGATCGCGAAGCACAAACGCTTGACCTTCACTTCTACTCCATTTACTCTACGCGAATGCGACCTTAGCCACGCATTTGCGAATCAAAAAATCTTAGAGCTACGCGATCGCATCCCTACTCACGCGATCGCGTATAAGGAAACCAAATACAGACATCAGAAAATTCCAAGTCCAAGAATTGATCCGTTAACCGTCCGAAACTCACCCAAGGCCCTCGAGACCTCAACAAAATACACCAATAAGTTCTAAAACATCACACGAACTTAGTCGAGACCTCAAATCACATCAAACAACATCAAAAATACAAATCGCACTCCAATTCAAGCCTAATGAAAAACTAACAATTTCCAACTTCTACCTTCAATGCTGAAACCTATCAAATCAAGTCCGATTGACCTCAAATTTTTGTACACAAGTCATAAATGACATAACAGAGCTATAAAAAATTTCAGAACTAGATTCTGACCCCGATATAAAAAAGTCAACCCCCCAGTCAAACTTCCCAAAAATTCGACTTTTACCATTTTAAGCCTAATTCCACTACGGACCTCCAAATAATTTTCGGACACGCTCCTAACTCCAAAATCACCATACGGAGCTATTGGAATTATCAGAATTCAATTCCGAGGTCGTTTACACATAAGTGAATATCCGGTCAACTTTTCCAACTTAAGTTTTTAATTATGAGACTAAGTGTCTCATTTCACTCTGAAATCCTTTCGGACCCGAACCAACTAACCCGATAAGTCATAGATCAACTGTAAGGCATAAATTGAGCAGTAAATGGGGGAACGGGCCTGTAATACGCAAAACGACCGCTGGGTCGTTACATTCTCCCCCAGTTAAACATACGTTTGTCCTCGAACTTACATAGGCATGACAACACAATACAACTGAAAATCCTTAATTTAACCTTAGTCCAAAAACCTTGGAATTCAATTCCCAACCTTCAAAATTTCTTTTCAAGACATGAACTTACATTTACACACTATATGAGTCTGAACAAGCTACATCGAGCTATAACTATAATCACGGATATAATCACCCAGCATATTACACAACTCGCCCGCTCGTAGCATCATTCTTGATCACAGTAACTACTCCAAACCAACCAAGTACTAGCATTAAACCCCATATCGAAAAGAACCTCATCCCAACACCTTCGTACACTGTTGATAATAAAATAAACACGCAAAATCTCATAACATCTTATCAGATCAACAAGTCATGAAGCTCTCTTGCCCCAACCAGAACCATACTTACTTTCTAAGCCGATTTTCAATATTATCCTTCTGAATATACTGTAATCAAACATGATAGTACCTATTCTAGGTCCAATGACCTTACATTATTAAATGCAACTATCCTACTTACACCCCACATCAATATAACTCCAGTCACATCTGTGCAATTAGTGTACCCAAATATGGGAGAGGTCTCAAGAAAGAGAACCATATTGCAAATTCAACAAGCACCACCACAACCACAATGTTACAACTAACTCTTCAAATTTCGTGAAGAGGATAACCGTAGGAGCATGTGCAAAATTGTAGAGGAAGGAAATTAATGAATCAAATAAATTATTATAGAAATAAAATTCCCACACACGGCACGGACAACTCACGTGCCAATAATATGAATCGCCTGGCATGGTCACAGGTCTGTAGTCCCCGCATATCATATAGGAGTAATTAAACAAGTACACTTGTATATGATAATAAAATAAGAGTCGCATGCTCCTGGACTGGTATAAATAGCACGCCAAAGTGTAAGTATGTGCAAAGTCTGCTATCACACTTCAAATCGGCAATTTAACGCAGAAATAGTAACTACCCCGTTTATTTATGGAATTAGCCTCTTTATAACATCAAGTGTAGCCCAGATAGTTCTCAACAAAGGTAAAAATACGAGAAACGTTATAACTTTATGCTTAACAGTCAACTCTAGGCATATCATAGCCTAAGCATTCTTTCGAGTATAAATACATGCCCCAATGCTTGCACATTGGCTCAAACCTCACATATATGCACACTTATAGCGCGTAGCTATCACAAATAATTAACACAACTAGTGCCTCCACTGAGTTAAAATAAAATACTCACCTCAAATAGGCCACAACTCGAAATAATATACTTCTGAGAACTCTCAGTCTCCAAATTCATCGAACACATGAATCACCATAACTGATACTAACTCCAGCACTAAAATGACTAACACATCTTCCTTTCACGATAATCCCATGAGGAATACTTTCATAATTCTTATGTGCCACATAGCAATAATTTGAATATCAGCAATCTATAAACCAGGTGAGTACTGCAATACTGATGAACATCCGTAAGTCAAAACACAACGCGCCTTCTGAAATGTGCACCTTTCTCAAGAATTACCGAGCAGTTATAACATTCATTGAAATATCTGAAACTGACCATGCTGTACAATATTCGTTACCTTCTCTTCAAGACTGAACTGTCACCTTGTACATGTATATCCTAATCCCGCACAACGCAACACATCTATTATGCCATCACGTGACAAGCACAAGAATCCCATTATCAACTCTGAGTCACCAGCAAATTACATACTCGATTAGTTAGAAACCTTCCTCTTGCTTCCTTCCAGGAGAAATCATAATATACAACATGTTTCCCACACCAGTAGAAAATATTCGGTTCAAACCATGGTAGAAACCATCAAGAACATTTTGAAATCCATCTGCACATTACCAAGCTATTAGAACTAAATTCCTCTAACTCGAACAAACCACGTAGGTCACCAAAACCCACGAATATTGCCACCAAAACATCTGTAGAGTCTCACCACATCATAATTACCCCTATAAATACCACAACTGAAACACCCACTCTGAAAATACCTTATTAGAGTCTAAGGCCGTTTCATTCACCTTCTTGATACCTAAATATAAAATCCATAATAATATACAAAAATTCCACAAGTCTCGACACCATCCAACTTAAATCTTAGATTTTAGCCATAAACAAATCCGCCCAAAATTCTCAATTGTTACATATTAATCTCGAATCCATTAGAACTTTCTCGAGAGTCACCCCCTTTGTTCAAATCCACATTACACAGCCCAAATGAGCCAAAAGACACGTGCCCCATTAGCACAATAACACTCAAAAAAGTAACTCTACTTTAATACCACCTATCAAATTCATACTCCGTGCACACTACATCATTCACAAATAATAACTCACTCATCCCACGATTTTCATATACTCATAAAGCGCAATATAACCCGTATCCAGAAGTTTCCTTACTCGAGTCATTCTCGAACTCCACCTCTACAATTCATCACTGATTCCCAAGTATACTTCAGACCAAAACAAAAAATATTGACACATAACCATGAATTGAATTGTCAATAGCAAGCTCCCCCACTTGGCTCAAAGTCATCAATTAAAACACTCAATAATTCGCAGTACCCATATTCTATTACTGCCATAACACCGTAGTCAGTTCAACAAAAATTCTTCTCAAGCTCATATCACGCCAATCATAAAAATACCTCAATCGTCCGCTAAGCTGACATCCATTCCCTTAACACTCAAGTCAACTTTCTCAACCAGATTCAAATTCAAGTCTCAACACATACGCCCCGCGGGCAGAAAAGAAACTCTCTATTCACATCATAAGGAATACACCTACGTAGATTACTCCGCAAGAGATAACCCACCTTCTTAGTCTCAAATTGGCATCTTGTTAAAACCTTTCACAGCTACAATTACTATGAAATCTCTTAATCTTTCTGAGTCCAAACTCATTAACCAGACACGAGAATTTAATTTGCCCCAAAATTTAGCAACGTGAAAGATCCTTCAGAACATTCACACTCGAGACTGTACGTCACATCAAAACAAAAATCAAGCACCCAATGGCCTTCCTTTACACTTCAAGGAAACACTTCTCGCCACATTCACATCGTCTTAACACATCCCGCAGTTACATCATACTCATCACAAAGCCATTTCACTGCTCATCGAGCCACAAATTCTACTCGTAGGGACATTACCGTACATATGAGTCCAAATGTACAAGTTATAACTGAAGCTACTGAGCTTAAGCTGCAGTTCAACCATGGCCTCAAGTCCTCTAGACTGGCCTATCACCAAAACACAGAATACACATCTCGCACATCATCCCTGAAATCACAAGCTGGCGATACATAACTGATATCGAGCACTCACATGCACACACGAATGCGTGGAAGAAATTCAAAGAGTTATATTTCAAGTTGAATCAATTCCGCACGATAAGGAAAGAAAGATGGAAAATTATCCTAAATTCCCTGTAGCCTCTCGAAGATAAGTATGGATGTCATTATACCGATCCACAAGACTCTACTAGACACTTGCTCATGACTTGTAGAACCTATGAACCTAGAGCTCTGATACCACTTTGTCACGACCCAAAATCCAACTAGTCGTGATGGCACCTAGCCCAACCCGTTAGGTAAGACAATTACCAACTCTCCAATTCCAATGAAATTTAATAAGGCAATTAATTAAAAGAAAATATCTGAAACTAATACATCTCTCAAAGAACAGGTAGTACAAATCATGAGCTTCTAAGAATGGAGTTTACAAAGCAGGTATGAAGTAAATAAATCATCTATTTGAAAAGTACATAAATAGAGTTTTATGAATCTAAGGCTACCATGAACAAGAGGCAGCTACAACCAGAACGCAGGTACATCTTCAAATCCAGCTCCCGTCAATCACAGCAACATCAACATCTAATATCTGCACGCAAGGTGCAGAAGTGTAGTATGAGTACAACCGACCCCATGTACTCAATAAGTAACAAACCTAACCTTAGGTTGAAAGTAGTGACGAGCTTGTACCAAGGTCGGGTCCCAACTTCAATAACCAACAATAGTTCATAACAACTTAAACAAGTAATACCAGAAGTAACTCAACAATCAAATGCTCAGCAAAAACATGATTTCTGAAAATAGTTCTGCCTATCAAATGCATCAATGAAAACCCCAAATCATTTACCGGAATTGCCAAAAATATGAATAAGTTTGAAAACAATAATTTTTCCAAAATCCTTTCAATAATAAATAAGATGTTTCATTTTTCTTTCCAGATAACCAGTGTAAAACAAATACATCACTATGCCCGTCTGCCAACATGTGAGAGAAATCATGAATGACATAATATCGTACAGCATGAAAAAAAATACATCTCTATGCATGTATGTCATGTGTGCATGTCAATGCAATGTATCTCAGAGATGAACTCATATACATACTCTCAGAGTATCAACTCACTCAGTCCTCCCCATCACTCAGTCCTCACAGTCACTTAGTCCTCACAGTCACTCAGTCCTCCCAATCGCTCGGCATTCGCACTTAGTAGGTACCTGCGCTCACTGGGGGTGTGTATAGACTCCGGAGGGGCTCCTTCAGCCCAAGCGCTATAATCTGTACGGACACCTCACGTGCTGCACAGACAACTCACGTGCAATAATAAAGCCTATAAGGCCTGCTGCAGGCGGGTAGTCCCGATCCACATAATAATAAAGTATATAAAGCCAATATGGCCTGCTGCGGCGTGCAACCCGATCCCATAATTATCCTCATAATCAGGCCCTCAGCCTCACTCATTCATCAATCTCTCCAGTCTCTCGGGCTCAGAATGTCATGAAATTAGCCCAAAATGATGATATGATGAATCAATAAATAGCAACAGAGACTGAGATATGATATGTAATGAGATGAATATGACTAAGTATAAATCTTCAATTTAAACAAATAATTCACAGTAATATGACCTTTGTGGGTCCCAATAATACTGGCACATAGTCTCAACATGATTTTTAATATGATTCTCAGCTCAATTTCTCTAGCACATAAAACTATATAGAAAATGCCTTTCACGGAAACAATTATGTCACAATTTCCATGGTGCACACCCACACGCCCGTCACCTAGCATGTGCGTCACCTCCCAACAATTCACATAATACATATATTCAGGGTTCATAACCTCAGCTCCAAGATTAGAAGAGTTACTTACCTCGAACAAACCAAATCCAATGTCGAGCAGGCTAAACAATGCTCCTGAAATTCCATTATACGCGTATCAACTTCCAAACAGCTCGAATCTAGTCACAATTAATTTGATTCAATCAACACAAATTATAGGAATTTATTCCATATCAAAATACTAATTTTTCCAAAAAAACCGAACTTACACTCAAAATATCGCTCGTGGGGACCACGTATCGGAGCCCAAAATAAGTTAGAAAATATGAATGCTCATTCAACCACGAGTCCAACCATATAAAGTTTACTCAAATTTGACATCAACTCGACCCTCAAATCTTCAAATTAAACCAAGAAGATTTTTCACAATTTTCCAATTTAATTCACCAATTAAATATTAAAAACAATCATGGATTCGGGTAATTTGACCAATATTGAGGTAAGAACACTTACCCCATTGTTTTCCTTGAAAAACTCCCGAAAATCACCTCTTCCCGAGCTCCAATCCGTCAAAAATGAAAAATGGGACGAAGTCCCATTTTTAGAACTTAAACTCTATGCACAGTCATTTCTTCTATGCGATCGCGGACCAAGTCCCGCGATCGCGAAGCACAACATTTCCACTGCCAAAATAACCCTATGTGACTGCGTACAAGGTTATACGATCGCGAAGACCAAAATACACTGCCCCCCAAAACTTTACTACGCGACCGCATCATAACACATGCGAACGCGAAGCACGAGCTTCCCAGGCCTATGCGACCGCGGACTCGCCCACGCGATCGCGAAGCACAAACGCGTGACCTCCACTCCTGCTACATTTCCTCTACGAGAATGCGACCTTAGCCACGCGTTCGCGAATCACAAAATCCCAGAGCTACGTGATTGCATCCCTCCTCACACGATCGCATAGAACAAAACTCAACAGCCTCTCATTAACCCTACACGATCGCGGATATACCCACGTGATCACATAGAACAAAACCTCCACTATCCAGCTAAGCCTACGCGATCACAGACAAGTTCACGCGATCGCGTATAAGTAAACCAAATACAGACATCAAAACAGTCCAAGTCCAAGAATTGATCCGTTAATCGTCTGAAACTCACCCGAGGCCCTCAGGACCTCAACCAAATACACCAACAAGTCCTAAAACATCATTTGAACTTAGTCACGCCCTCAAATCACATCAAACAACATCAAAAACACAAATTGTACTCCAATTCAAGCCTAATGAAAAACTAACAATTTCTAACTTCTACCTTCAATGCCGAAACCTATCAAATCAGGTCCGATTGACCTCAAATTTTGCACACAAGTCATAAATGACATAATGAAGCTATGAAAATTTTCAGAACTAAATTTGACCCCGATATCAGAAAGTCAACCCCAGTCAATCTTCCTAAAAATTCGACTTTCGCCATTTCAAGCCTAATTCCACTACGGACCTCCAAATAATTTTCTAGACACGCTCCTAACTCCAAAATTACCATACAGAGCTATTGGAATCATCAGAATTCAATTCCGAGGTCGTTTACACATAAGTAAATATTCGATTATCTTTTCCAACTTAAATTTTTAATTATGAGACTAAGTGTCTCATTTCACTCTGAAATCCTTCCGGACCCGAACCAAGTAACCCGATAAGTCATAAATCAACTGTAAGGCATAAATTGAGCAGTAAATGGGGGAACGGGGCAGTAATACTCAAAATGATTGGCAAGGTCGTTACACCTACAGGTTCAGGGTCTTATAATGTTTATTGTGCTGCGCCGCGCATTGGTCTCGGCGTAGTGTTAATGCAAGATAGTAGGGTGATTGCCTATGTGTCCAGACAGTTAAAGGTACATCAGAAAAATTATCCAATCCACGACCTTGAGTTAGTAGCTATTGTTCATGCCTCGATGATTTGGTTGCATTATTTGTACGGTACGATGTCCATTGTGAGGTTTATACCGATCACTGGAGTTTACACCATCTGTTTAAATAGAAGGATCTTAATTTGCGACAGCGGAGGTGGTTGGAAGTTCTTAAGGATTATGATATCATCATTCTTTATCATTCCGGGAAGGCCAATGTGGTGGCCGATGCCTTGAGTCGTAAGGCGAAGAGTTTGGGCAGCTTAGCATACATACCGGTAGCAAAAAGGCCTTTAGCCTTGGATGTCCAGGCCTTGTCCAACCAGTTTGTTAGATTTGATGTTTTCGAGCCGAGCTGAACCGAGCCGAGTTTTGGCTTGTGTGGTTTATTAGTCTTCTCTTTATGATCGTATTAGAGAGCGTCAGTATGATGACCCCCATCTGCTTGTCCTTATGGACACAGTTCAGCACGGTGATGCCAAGGAAGTCACTATTGGAGATGACAGTGTATTATGGATGCAGGGCATGCTATGTGTACCCAATGTAGATGGCTTGCGTGAATTGATTCTCCATGAGGCTCACAGTTCATGGTACTTCATTCATCAGGGTGCTACAAAGATGTATCAGGACTTGAGACAACACTATTGGTGGGGACGGATGAATAAAGACATAGTGGAGTCTATCTCCCGATGCATAAATTATCAACAGGTGAAATATGAGCATCAACGACCAGGTGTATTACTTCAAAAGTTGGAGATTCTAGAATGGAAATGGGAGCGGATCACTATGGATTTCGTTGTTGGGCTCCCACAGACGTAGAGGAAGTTCGATGCAGTTTGGGTAATTATGGATAGATTGACCAAGTCAGCTCATTTCATTCATATGGTTCCTACTTACTCTTCAGAGTAGTTGGCTCAGGTTTACATTCACGAGATTGTCAGGTTTCATGGCGTACCGATATCTATCATCTCTGACTGGGGCACGTAGTTTACATCACAGTTTTGGAGAGTCGTACAACGAGATTTGGGTACTCGTGTGGAGTTGAGTACAACATTTCACCCTCAGACGGACGGACAGTCCGAGTGCACTATTCAGATATTGGAGGATATGCTTCGTGCGTGTGTGATGGATTTTGGGGGAGCTTGGGATCAGTTCTTGCCACTTGCGGAGTTTGTTTACAACAACAGCTACCAGTCGAGCATTCAGATGGCTCCGTATGAGACTTTGTATGGTAGGCGGTGCCGATCTCCAGTGGGTTGGTTTGAACCAGGCGAGGCTAGACTATTGGGTACAGACCTGGTTCAGGATGCTTTAAAAAAGGTTAAGTTGATTCAAGATCGACTTCGTACAGCCCAATCTAGATAGAAGAGTTATGCGGATCGTACGGTTCATGATGTTGCATTCATGGTTGGTGAGCGGGTCTTGCTCCGGGTTTCGCCTATGAAGGGTGTTATGAGGTTCAGAAAGAAGGGCAAGTTGAGCCCAAGGTAAATCGGACCTTTTGAGATTCTCGAGAGAGTTGGAGAGGTGGCTTACAGACTTGCACTACCACCTAGTCTCTCTGCAGTTCATCCAGTGTTCCATGATTCCATGCTCCAAAGTATCACAGCGATCTGTCTCATGTGTTAAACTTCAGCTCAGTCTAGTTGAACAAGGATCTATCTCATGTCGAGGAACCAATGGTCATTTTGGACAGACAGGTTAGAAAGTTAAGATCAAAGAGCATTGCTTCAGTAAACGTACAGTGGAGGGGTCATCCGGTCGAGGAGGCGACTTGGGAGATCGAGGTATAATTCTAAACCCATTCGAGGACGAATATTTGTTTAAGAAGGGGAGGATGTAACGACCCGGCTGGTCGTTTGGAGAGTTGTAGCCCCATTTCCCCATTTACTGCTCATTCTATATTTATAGCTGTATTGTGACTTGCCGGGTAGTCAATTCGAGTCCGGCGAGATTTTGGAATGAATTGAGACACTTAGTCTCAAGGTTGAAAACTTAAGTTGAAAAGGTTGACCGGATATTGACTTATGTGTAAACGACTCCGGAATAGAGTTTTGATGATTCCAATAGCTCTGTATGGTGATTTTGAACTTAGGAGAGTGTCCGGAAAATTATTTGAAAGTCCAAAGCAAAATTAAGCTTAAAATGGCTAAAATAGAAATTTAAGTTTGGAAGTTTGACCGGGGAGTTGCCTTTTTGATATCGGAGTCGAAATCCAGTTTTGAAAATTTTCATAGCTCTCTTATGTCATTTGTGACTTGTGTGCAAAATTTGAGGTCAATCATATTTGATTTGATAGGTTTCAGCATCGAATGTAGAAGTTGGAAATTTTTAAGTTTCATTAAGCTTGAATTGGGATGTGATTTGTTATTTTAGCGCTATTTGATGTGATTTTAGGTTTCGGCTAAGTCTGTATGATGTTTTAGGACTTGTTGGTATGATTGGTTGAGGTCTCGAGGGCCTGGCGTAATTCGGATCATGTTCGGCGCATTTCAGAAGCTTTAAACTGCTGAACCTACTTTTACTGGTTTCGTTCTTCACGTTCCCGAGGGAGGTCTCGCGTTCGCGAAGAGTACCTGGAGGCAGGCAAAGATTTGTTCTTCACATTCGCAAATAGGACAACACGTTCGTGAAGGTTTGGGCGAGTGTGCATCGCGAACACGAGAGGGCAGTCGTGTTCGGAAGAAGAAGAGAGAGGCAGACTGGGGACTTCACGCTTTTGGCCTACGCATTCGCGAAGAAGAAATCCGGCCAACAACATTTTGTGCTTCACGAATGAGAGGCACTGGCCGCATTTGCGATGAAGAAATTTCTGGGCAGCAAATTTGTGCTTCGCGAACGTGAGGCACTGGCCGCGTTCGCGAAGAAGGAATCGCTGGGCAGAGAATTTAAGTTCTGAAAATTCCATTTTTACTGATTTGGAGCTTGGGGAGAGGCGATTTTCGGTAGATTTTCAAGGAAAATATCGGGATAAGTATTCTTAACTCAATTTTGGTTAAAGTATCCGAATTTGTGATAGTTTTTAATATTTAATTTGTGGATTAAGTTGGAAAAATTGTAAAAATCCCTAAGTTTAGATTGAAGATTTGAGGGTCGAGTTGATGTCGGAATTTAGTGATTTTGGTATGGTTGGACTCGTGGTTGAATGGGCGTTCATATTATATAACTTTTGTGGGGTTCCGAGACGTGGGCCCCACGGTCAATATTTGAGTTAAATTTCGGATATTGTTGGAAAATTAGTATTTTCATATGGAATTAATTTTCAATAATTTGTATTGATTAAATCGAATTAATTGTGACTAGATACGAGGCTTTTGGAGGCTAATTCACGAGGCAAAGGCATTGCAGAGTAAAGAATTACCCGGTTCGAGGTAAGTGACTTGTCTAACCTTGTGTGGGAGAAATTTTCCTTAGAATTGGTATTGATATGATAATTGTGATGTGTGAAAAGTCGTGTACGTGAGGTGACAAGTGTGTACACGGGCTAAATGTGAAAAATTCTATTTTTAAATTGTGTAGATCTCTGTTACACATTAATTAAATTATTTTATCCGGATATATTCATCAATCATTAATCTATTTTCATATTTTAAATTTGCCTGACATTTTTGCTAATTGTTTTACTTGTTTAGTTGAAACTTTATTTCTTTTATTGTGTGCTCAATATTTGAAAGTTGAATTTCTTAATTGAATTATTATTAATATAAACTGTTTGACATTTTTAAATTTGGTATTGAGGCAACGTACTAAAAATTGTGAAATATTATTTTTGTTGAGATATTAATTCCCGAATATTTTGTGAGATTTTTATACTCATTATGATTGAGCCGTGAGCTCCTTATTATGGAAAATATTATTGTCGTTGATTTATTTTGGCAAGTTAAAATATTTGGGCACTTAAGGTGCAAATTGTGATATATTATGATATTGATATGCATGCGGTGGTATAAGATCTGGGTGTTGAAATGCATGCGGTGAGATAAAGGTGGCTTGATACGCGTGGCTAGTAGGTGAACTACTAGAAGTCATGTGGTGTGATAAGTGTGGCTAAAACGCGGGATGCTATTTCGGGAAAAATATTTTCTTTAAAAATTAAATGTGAAGGCTCCCGCGGTGATATAAGAAAAATGAGATATTGTGAATTTATTTATGATTTGGGACCACAAGGTGGTACCTCGGGAGTGCCCTTGTTGATATTTCTTTATGGCTGCATTTGCCTTTGGTCATTTTATGTTTTCCTTAAAGTTGTAAATTTCTGTTTTCCTTCCGTGAGGTATTAATTGCCCTTGTTTTGTGTAGTTAAATTGTGACATACTACTGGATTCATTTCCATTGTCACTTTTATTATTATATTGTTAAATTTTCACCTTGTCTTTTTATTATTTTCAATAGGGCCTGACCTGACCTCGTCACTACTCTACCGAGGTTAGGCTTGTCACTTACTGGGTACCACTGTGGTGTACTCATACTACACTTCTGCACATCTTTTTGTGCAGACCCAAGTACTTTCTATCAGACCAGGTATCAGTGAACTAGCTGCACGGGGAGACTTTAAGGTATATCTACTAGCGTCCGCAGACCTCGGAGTCCCCTTCTATCCTTATTCTCTTTAGACTCTAATGTATAGAGACACTTAGAATAAATTCTTAGAAGCTTGTGACTTATTTCTACCGGATTTTTGGAGTTGTGATTATTTAAGTTGTCGTTCTTATTTATTTCAGTTGTTAAGATTTGAGTTTCAGTTTTGTATTCCGCATAATTGATAGGCTTACCTAGTCTTAGAGACCAGGTTCCATTACGACATCCTACGAAGGGAAATTGGGGTCGTGACACCTAAGCCCCCAGCCGCCGCCACTGTTCTGCGCCTCCACAACCACTACTGCTGTGCTGCCACTACCACCACCACCATTTTACCTCCTCGGCGGAACCACCACTGCCATTGTTGTTCAAGGTTAGTAATCTACCTTATTAGATTTTTAATGTTTAATTTTCGGAATACAATTTTATGCAATTATTTAGGGATTTTGTCTATTTAGGATTTCTGTGACTAAATAGGGTTTTTGAACTACATTAGATTTAGATTTAGAATTGAACTACCTAAAATTATAATTTTTCAGGGGTTTTGGTTTGAACTACATTAGATTTAGAATTAAGGTATAAATTATGAACTACTTTAAATTATGAACTTATGGTTCTTAATAGAATTCAAATTAATGCATTTAAATTATTTAATTGAATGGCTTAAGTAATTCATTGTCTAGCGAGTCTAATTATATGATTATTGATAGGGTTAGAACAATAAATTGTAAGGATAAATCAATCTTATTATATGGACTTTTAAATAAATTATATCAAACTTAAAATAAATTACAAGGATATATTAAGCTAGTTCTCAATCTAATACTAAGTGTAACGATACAATCTAAGCTAATTGAATTCATTTATGGATATATATGAACTTTTAAATTAATATAACATGCAATTTATTTGTTCTCTGTGTAGATGGAATATCGTAGTTGGATGTATAATAAGAATTATTGTCACGACCCCAAATTTCCTCCGTAGGATGTCGTGATGGTACCTAGTCTCTAAGACTAGGTAAGCCTATCAATGCGGAATAATCATAAATATCTGAAAATAAACAAACTATAATTCAAATAATTACAACTCCCAAAACCCGGTAGAAATAAGTCACAAGCTTCTAAAAATTTATTCTCAATGTTTCTATGTATCAAGATCTAAAGACAAATAAGGAAGCAACAATAAATGATAGAAGGGGACTCCGGAGTCTGCGGACGCTGGCAGATATACCTCGAAGTTTTCGTGCGTAGGTAACTCACTGACGTCTAGACTGGTAAGATGTACCTGGATCTGCACAAAACGATGTGCAGAAGCGTAGTATGAGTATACCACAGCGGTACCCAGTAAGTGCCAAGCCTAACCTCAGTAGAGTAGTGACGAGGTCAGGTCAGGCCCTACTAGAGAATAGATAATGACATGAAAAAATGTTTAAACAATTTAATAAGATAAAATGACTATGAAAATGAATCAAATAGTAAGTCACATTTAATGACACCAAATAATTGCAAATAATATCTCGTGGAATCAAAACAGAATTTCTTTCAACTTAATGAAAATTACAACAATTAATCGAAGGCAACTATGGCCATAAATCAATATCAACAAGGGAACTACCGAGGTACCGCTTCGTAGTCCCAAGTTATAAATAATTTCACAATAACTCATTTCCTTATATCACCGCAGGAGCCTTCACGATTTATTTAAAGAAAATATTTTTTCCGAAATAGCATCCCGCGTTTTAGCCACCCTTATCACACTGCATGACTTTTAGTAGTCACCCCTACTAGCCACGCGTATCAAGCCACCCTTATCTCACCGCATGCGTTTCAATACCGAAACTTTATACCACCACATGCGTATCAATATCACAATTTGCACCTCAAGCGCCCAATATTTCAATTTTTCACAAATAAATCAACAACAATATTTTTCAATAATAAAGAGCTCACAGCTCATGCCAGAATAATCCAACAATAATATTTTTTCACAATAAAGAGCTCACGTTTCCATCACAATGAGTACCAAAAATCTTACGAAAATATTCAAGAATAAATAATTCAGGAAAATAATATTTTAAATCTTTAATACGGTGCTTCAATATCAAATTTAAAAATGTCAAATACTTCATATTAATAATATTTAATTTTAAAAAAATCAACCTTCAAATAATGCACAGTATAAAAGAAACCAAGTCTCAATTAAACAGGTAAAACAAATTTTAAATATATATCTCAGATCAATGATGAAGAATATAACAAGATAAAATAATTTAATAAATGCGCAACAATGATCTACACAATTTAAAAATATAATCTTTCATATTTAGCCCGTGTACATACTCGTCACCTCGTGTACACGAGTTTCAACACATTTCAATAATCACATTAATATCAATTCTAGGGGAAATTTCCCCCACACAAGGTTAGACAAGTCACTTACCTCGACTTGCTCCAATTAAACCAAATAGTATGTTTTTTCCTCGATTTTCCAATTCCGATCGACTCGTATCAAGTCATAATTAATTCGATACAGTGAACAAAAATTATAGAATTAATTCTATAAGAAAATACTATATTTTTCAATAAATATCCGAAATTAACTCAAAAATGGCTAGTGGGGCCAACATCTCGGAATCCGACGAAAGTTACAAAATATGAACGTCCATTCAACGACGAGCCTAACCATACCAAAATGACTAAATTCCAATAATAGTTCGGCCCTCAAATCCTCAAATCTATCCAAAAGCGTTTTTCAAAATTTTCAAATTTAAATCACCAATTAATTGTTAAAAACAGTGATAGATTCAGGTAATCTAACAAAGATTGAGTTAAGAACACTTACCCCAACGTTTTCTCTGAAAATCTCTCAAAAATCGCCACAATCTGAGCTCCAAATCGTTAAACAAAGGAAAATCTGAACTTAAACATTCTGTCCAGTGGTTTCTTCTTCGCGAACGCGACCCTTGCCTCGCGTTCGTGAAGCACAAAAATGTGCTGCCCAACTTTCCTCTTTGCGAACGCGACCAACGCTTCGCGAACGCGAAGCTTTGCAAACTCAGACCTTCACGAACGCGTCCCTTATCTCGCGAACGCATAGAACAAAATACTGGGGGCTCCCATCTGCCTCGCTCTCCTTCGCGAACGCGATGCCACTCACGCGTTCGCGATGCACACACTGACCATACCTTCGTGTTCGCGTCCTCCCCTTCGCGAATGCGAAGAACAAAAACTCACACTCAGAAAACACTCTTCGCGAACACGTCCTACTCCTCGCGTTCGCGATGCTTCCACTTACCACACCTTCACGAACGCGAGATCTTCTTTGCGAACGCGAGATCTTCTTTGCGAACGCGAAGAACAAACTTCTGCAACAAAAACCAGAAAAACTCTGCTACTTCTCTAAGTCCAAAAATAACCCGTTGAGCATCCGAAACACACCCGAGGCCCCCGGGACCTTAACCAAACATACCAACAAGTCCTAAAACACCATACGAACTTAGTCGAATCTTCAAATCACATCCAACAATACTAAAAACACGAATCACACATAGATTCAAGCCTAATGAACTTTGAAACTTTCAATTTCTACAAACAACACCGGAACCTATCAAATCAAGTCCGATTGACCTCAAATTTTGTACGCAAGTCATAAATGACATAATGGAGCTATGAAAATTTTTAGAATCAGATTTCAACCCCGATATCAAAAAGTCAACCCCTCAGTCAAACTTCTCAAAAATTCAACTTTCGGCATTTCAAGCCTAATTCCACTACGGACTTCCAAATAAAATTCTGATCACGCTCCTAAGTCCAAAATCACCATACAGAGCTTTTAGAATCATCAAAATTCTATTCCGGGGTCATTTGCACATAATTCGACATCCGGTCACTATTTGAACTTAAACTTTAAAATTTTTATTAAAATTTCATATCTCGGGCTAGGGACCTCGGAATTTGATTCCAGGCATACGCCCAAGTCCCAATTCACGATACGGACCTACCGGAACTGTCAAAATACTGATCCGAGTCCGTTTGCTCAAAATGTTGACCAAAGTTAACTCAGTTGAGTTTTAAAGCTCTAATTCGTATTTTAATCCATTTTCAAATAAAAACTTTTCAGAAAATTTTACGGACTGCGCACGTAAGTCGAGTAATGATAAATAAGTGCTTAGATCACATAATTAATCATTAAATTTAAAGATGATATTTTAGGTCATCACAATTATCCTAATCGTCGGTTTTTTAGGGAGAAATTTATAGAAGGGGTTAATGAATTTATTAGGTATGCAATGTCATTTGAAACATTTTAAATTGGAGGGATGATTAGGTGTCCTTGTGTGAAATGCAAGTGTTTGCATTTTTTTGGTTTGGAGGATGTTAAGACTCATCTTTATAAAAAAGGGTTTATGGATAATTATTTTGTATGGACTAGTCATGGAGAGGTTGATGGTAGTGATGGTGTATTTCATAACATAGTTGTTGGTGAAAGTAGTAGGTCGGTGGGGAATAACGTTCAACATCCTAGATACCATAAAATGGTTGCGGATGCTTTTGGGATTCACTTCGAGTTTGAACCCCATGAAAGTGTTGAACAAGCTCCTAATGAAGAGGCAAAATATTTTTATGAACAGTTAGAGGCCGCGAGTCGTCCACTAAGTGAAGGGAGTATGCACTCTCAATTGTCTGTTGCGGTTAGATTATTAAGTATCAAATCAGATACTAATATTTCTCAAGTGGGAATGGATTCTTTCATTGGCCTTGTGAGTGAACTAGTTGACCCAACTTTCAACATACCTGAAGATTTCTATAAGGCTAAAAGATTGGTTTCTAAGTTAGGACTCTCGTCTATGAGAATCGATTATTGTGAAGATGGTTGCATGTTGTATTATAAGGGTAATGCAGATTTAAAAATTTATAAATTTTGTGAAAAACCTCGTTTTAAGCGGGTTTCCAACGGGAAGAAGGTTGATGTGAAGTCGATGCATTACTTACCTCTTATTCCTAGATTAAAGAGGTTGTACGCATCGATGAGTTCCGTTCCTCATATGAGATGGCACTATGAAAATAGAAGGCCGCCCGGTGTTATGTGTCATCCTTCATATGGGGAAGCTTGGAAGCATTTTGATAGGACGTATCTGGATTATTCTAGTGAACCGAGGAATGTTCGGTTGGGTTTGTGTGCTGATGGTTTCACGCTATTTTCTGTTTCTGCATCACCATATTCATGCTGGCCAGTCTTTATTATGCCGTATAATCTTCCTCCTGAAATGCGTATGACTAGTCCATATATTTTCTTAAATTATGTTATTCCCCGTCCCCATAATCCAAGGAGTTTGATTGATGTATATTTGCAACCTCTGATTGATGAGCTAAAACAGTTGTGGCATGATGGAGTTGATACATATAACATATCAACTAAGCAAAATTTCAACTTGCGTGATAACTTAATGTGGACCATTAATGATTTTTCTGCGTATGGAATGTTGTCTGGGTGGATGACTGCTGGAAAGTTAGCATGTCCTTACTGCATGGAAAATGGTAAAACGTTCACTTTAAGACATGACCGAAAGCAGTCATGGTTTGATTGTCATCGTCAGTTCTTGCTAGTTGATCATGAGTTCAGAAGGATGAAGAACGCATTCAAAAACAATACAATTGAACGTGATTTTCCACCTCCAATTTTGTCCGGTGAGGAAATTTGGGAGAGGGTTAAAAACTTCACTAAAGTTACCGAGGCCCCACCTTCTAGATTTCCTAGATATGGTGTTACTCATAACTGGACAAAACAGAGCATATTTTGGGAGTTTCCATATTGTAAGGATAATCTTCTCCGACAAAATCTTGATGTCATGCATATTGAGAAGAACTATTTTGACAATTTGTTCAACACAATGATGGATGATAAGAAAAAGACAAAAGATAACCTGAAGGCTAGACTGGACTTATAAGAATATTGTAGGTGACCTGAATTACATTTGCAGTCTGCGAACAATGGTAAGGTGTTCAAGCCCAAGGCCAGCTACATATTCACTTTGGAACAAAGACGGCAGATTTGTGAGTGGGTTGCAAACCTAAAGATACCCGAGGGCTATACTTCGAACCGATATGGTTCAAAGAAAGCTGACTCATATGAAAAGTCATGATTGTCATATCTTCATGGAAACCTTAATCCTTATTGCATTGTGTGGTTTGCTTGAAAATATCTGGAAACCCATCACAGAGATAAGTTTGTTCTTCAAAGACTTATGTTCTACCACATTAAGGGAAGAAAACCTATTTCAAATGAATCAGAACATTCATATAGTCAGTAATAAGCTGGAAACAATTTTTCCATGTGGTTTCTTTGATGTGATGGAACACCTTCCAATTCACCTTTTACAAGAGGCGCGGCTAGGAGGGTCGGTTCAATGCAGGTGGATGTATCCATTCGAGAGGTAATGATCAAACCTTGATTTATTCTTATAATTTTCTGTAACATAATAATTTAATAAGTGACAATGTGCAGGACTATCGGCAATTGTAAATGATTTGTTAAATAGAGGAATAGAATTAAAGGATCCATATGCGAAGCCTATCTTGCAAAGGAAACTGCCCATTTTTGTTCTTACTACTTCGACAGTCATGTTCCATGTGCTAGAAATAAGCCCAATCGGTACAATGTCGTGATTGAGATTGATCCATTATATCCACCAATGACCATATTCAATCAACCAGGCTGAGGTTCTAAAGATCGAACACAAATCAGCTCCAAATCATGTGCTGCTAAATTGTCCGGAAGTTCAACCCTTTCTTAATTAAGTATTGACATAAGATTAATTTACACAGACTACTATTTAATTTGGTTGATAAAACTAACAAAATTTTCAATGTGTCGCTCAGTGACTTCGTGAGTCAATTTGGCCATGATGCTGCATATTCAACATTTGAGGCATGGTTTAAAGAGTGTGTAAGTGCATCTTACATACTTTCTCATATGTGAATATACATACTTGGTCCCTTGTGAATATACTTTCTCACTTGTGATTTATTTAACACTACATGTAGATCAATAATCCAAACAACAGTGTTAATCAATTTTTGAAAGATATATCTTGGGGACCTACACCTACGGTTATAACTATGTCTAAGTATTTTGTGAATGGTTACAAATTTCACACCGAGGAATGCTCCAAGTATAAAAAAACAATAACAGTGGGGGTGTGTGTCAAAGGTGGTGAAGGCAACCAGGATAGGGAAAATGATTATTATTGCGTGGTAAAAGAGATTCTAGAATTATCATATTCATGTTGGCCAAAAAAGAAGATCATACTTTTTCCGATGCAAGTGGGTTGACCCAACACCTAGAAGAGGTACAAATGTTCACTCGCAGTACAACATAATTGAGGTTAATAAAAAGAGGGAGTATAATCATTATGATCCTTTTATAATTGCAAAAAAAGTTAGGCAAGTGTATTATGCTCCATATCCATTGCGGAGGGATAAGGCTGTTTGTTGGTTGTAATCAAAACTAAGCCTGCTGGTAGGGTGAAAGTTGAGAATGTGCTAGATGTTGCTTACCAAAACGATGCCTCAAGTGTTAACCAAATGGTGGATGATCAGTTAGAAAATGACTTGGAGCATCCTCAACGCATATTAGAAGAAGTTGATATGGATGAAATAACAATCATAGAAAATGAGGACGAAGAATCACCTAATGAAAATTAAATAAGTGAAGAGGAAGAATTTTCGGATGAGGAAGGATACTTCGAAGACGAATAGCATGTTAGTTTTTTCAACTGCTCTCAACTTATATAGATTTATATTCTCAATTCTAAGATTTTCTTTAATTTAAGCAAATGACCGGTAGGGGTCAAGGTAGGTCTAAGAAGGATAAGAGGCCTATTGATCATGATGACGGTGCTACACCCTCGCTTCCTTCCAATCGACACTTGCATCCCTCCGCTACTGATGGCCGACAACAATATTCTAGGCACACATCTTTTCCACCACATCTATCTACTCATCAGACTACCTACCATTCACCCTCCTAGCAATATTCTTACCATTCTCCACCATAGGGCTATACCCCGCTTCCTCCACATGATCCTGCATATAGTTACATTGGTCCATCGAGTCATCAGTCACAGAGCCATGTGGTGATACAACTGTCATCTGCTCCATTTGCTTCATCACCAGCTGGATCACAACCATTTAGATTTCAGCCAGCCGGATCGCATCAGGGGTCTGGATCGCAGTAGGGGTCTAGATCGCAGCAAGGGTGTGGATCGTAGCCATCTTCATCAGCGACCCCGTCTCCCTCTCCACGGAGTTCATCTCCTAGCATTTCTAGACTTCGCATTCGGGATAGTAGCGTTGAGCCAGATGCCTCCCCTTCTGCGCACGCTTTCGGTTCATCAGAGGAAGATGATCCAGAGGAAGTGCGGTATGATCGTTATCATAGGATGATCATCAGGCCTGAGGGCAATGGGAAAGATTTATTTATTACTTCTTTGTTTTTGCTGAATTATAATAGCTAGTCTTGTTTATTTAATGTAATTGCTATGTTGCAGGTTCATACTTAATCATCAGACTACAAAGATAATCACTGAAGCTCTTGGCCGGTTGTATGATGCACCCTATGCTACTTGGAGTGACTTTTCACCGGAACTCGTGGAGCAAATTTTCAACCAATTTAAGGTTTTAATACAATACTTATCTATTTAAGCACTATATTATCAATATTTTTATTTAACGTTACACACTTCATTTGCAGACTAAGTGTGCCTGGGAGAACCGGCAGAACAATGCCATTCTTGCAAATTTTGAGTTCAAATATCGTAAGAGACTATCTGATTCCTTCTATTCTGCTCGGAAGAAAACCAAGAAGCCTTCATAGGTTCTACCACACATATGGGAGGATCTATTGAGGTATTGGACCACCGAGAAGTTCGAGAAGAAGAGTGAACAGGGAAATAAGGCTCGAGCATCTGAGAAGGGTGGCTCCTTGCACTGTATGGGTGCAAGGAGCATGGGGACTCCGAGGACACTACTGGTAATTTCTTAAAATATTTAATTCTATATATATCAAACTATATTTATATATTTTAATTTAGTTAACATATTTTATTATATTTGTAGGAAAAAAAATATGGGAGGAAGATAACTCATGATGCATTCTTCATGGAGACTCACATTCGGAAGAAGAAGGCACCGACAGATCCAACTAGATGGGTCGAAGACCCGGCGGAGACTACATATGTAAGTTTCATAACTACTATAATTTAAAATTAATGTTTATAATATTATATAGTTAATAATTTTCTATCTTCTAAATAAAGGATTGCTATAAGATTAATGTGGAGGAGTACACTCAGAGCTTGCCACCGAATGAGCAAGGCGAGCGACCACCTATTTCCGACGAAGAAGCGCAGAAGATATGGTTGGATATTGTCGGTGGTCTTAAAAAGGGGATAGCATACGGCCTTCCAAAGAGATCATTTATGTGCTACAGGACTGGATTGCAAGGAATAGGGACTTCCGCCCAAGGCGAGGCAATTGATAGGTCGACTATCTCGTCTATGAAGAAGAAGATGGCAAAGCTGACAGCAGAGCTTGAAGAGACAAAGGCTAGAGAAAAAAAGAGAGATAAACAATTTGATACCCGTCAAGTTCATCTAGAAAAGAGGGACCAATAATTTAATCTCCTTCAAGGTCAGCTGGCCAATCTTCTTGTTAGTGGTACTTTTCTTATTCCCCGGTCTCGTGAGCCTTCCCCATATGCTAGTCCTTCTCGTCGTGATCCTTCGAACCATGCCGACGATGAAGCTTCTAGTAGTGAAGATGGAGGTGATGCAGTACAAAATACTTATTGAATGATGTTTGAACTTTTAACTTGTGAAACGTTTTGTTGTTGGGTATTATACTTTGTTAATATAGTTTAATGGAGATGAAGATGATGTTTTATTAATAATAGAGTTTTGATAGTTGTTATTGTTGTTGATATTGGTTGAATGGCAGCAATGTAATGCTGACATTATAGATGATTGGTTGTTGGCAGGTGGTGCAGCTATAAAATAGCTGTATTCTGCCAAACAACTACCCAAAAAACGACCGCCTACCGACCGACGTCGGTCGGAACTGTTTATTTGAATTTCCCAGAAATTCAAAGTTACCAACCGACTTCGGCCGGAATTGTTGAATTTAAATATTAAATATTTTAACAATTCCGACCGACTGTAGTCGGAATTTTTAATTTTACATTTTAAATATTTTAAACATTCTGACTGAAATCGGTCGGAATTGAACAATTTTAAAAAATATTAATAATTAAAGTTCCGACCGACGTCGGTCACTAATTTAAAAATAATTTAAAATTATTTTCAAAACTACCGATCAAAGTCGGTCGGTATGGTTATTTTAAATATTTTAAACATTCCGATCGAAGTCGGTCGGTATGGTCAAAGTGCGTTGAATACCGATCGAAATCGATCGGTAATATCGACTGACTGCGGTCAGTACCGTATTGCGACCATTGTTTTTCGATGAATTGAAATCGATCGGTAATTGGTCGATTTTTGTTCGATTCCGACCGACTTCGGTCGGTTTTTGTGGAGGCTTTTTGACAGCTTTTTTAGTAGTGTGAAAAGATACTTTTTCTTTGCTTGAAGACACAAAATTATCTAAACATTATTTTTGTCCCAAGAAAATAAAAATCAGAAACGTTGGTCACCATACAAACTAGTATCTGATGTACCTTAATTAGATTTTATTCTCCTATTTATGATAATAATAACAGTAAAATCCAAACAAACATAAGAACTCGAAACTTTGTTTTGTTGGTTTATTTGTTATTCTTAGCAGATTTGAACCTTATAGCTCTTGACAAACCCTATGTCCTTTATTATGATCCTTCTACACTAGGTGCCCTATCTAGTGGTAAAATGGGTTTGTAAAATGTTAGAATTTCAGTAATGTGTATCATGACATAGAAATTGTTAAATCTATCTTCCGAAACACAAAAATGGATGATGATTGAATAAATCATAACAATCAACTTAAACGAAAATAAGCAAAAGAAGTCCTCCTTTTTATTTTATTTTAACAAAGTTTCATCTTAGGTTGTTGTCAAACACCCCATACAAACATTCCCACAGGGAAAAAGTCATGCAATTATGCATAACTCAAAAAATAAGGGTTGCATGGCTACACCCAAGAGAAACTCATAAACAAAGGATATAAAATCAAGAAAATTAAAAATGACTAGAAACATCTGCATAGCTTAATCCCATGCATGAAAAACTTAGGAAAACCTCAATTCTGGTACTTGAATGAACGTTATCTTGCCCAAAATATAGTGTCCGACGAGTAAATGGTAGCTTCAGATAAGATAAAACTCGAGTAAATGATAGCTTCGGATGAGATAAATCCTGAGTCCAACAACGGATAGTAGAGGAATGGTCTCCAAAGTACTGATCATCGAGGACTATTAATTACGTCTCAGTCTCAAACATGTTATTAGTCGCGAGAAGGTAGAAAGTAAATGCTTAATTCTTGACCCATACTTCCTTCAGGATCAATTAAATGAAATGATTCTGAGTCATCATAAGATCCATGGACCCTCTCAAATTTTCCTCTAAGATACATAATATCATCATCTTTCCCATGAATAGTCCCTGCTCCCACATTAACTGATTCAATTTGTCCCAATACTTGTAAATCAGCTTTTGTAGGTTTTCTTTTCACAGCAAACCCTACTTTTTTACCATTACAATACATCCTCAAAAGCGATTGATTTTCACCATTACTGCCACTCTCCAATGCGATTCTCACAATCCCTCCATTCATTTCCCTGGCGTTTAAACATAATATAATTAAATAATTCAAAAGAGTCTTCTCTCTAATATATAGTTTAAGGTTTTTATAACACTTTCAACGTGATACAAAAATCTTGCTTCAAATATCACCGCCACTCAAAAAGTAAAAAATATTTCACGTGTTTGGGTCATAAAAAATTCAAATTCTTATTGAGACACAATATAATTAAACTACTACCTATATTTCAGTTTAGATGACATATTTCGCTTTTGGAGAGTCAATTTGACTAAATTTCGAAGCTAAATTGGATTAGCTCAACTCAATATTTTTAAATTAAAATTTAGATATTCAAAAACTATACGAGTTAGTAATTTTTCTCATGTCAATATGATTAAAAAAAAAATTTAAAATATTGATCAAATTTTATAATGTTTGACTCTAGAATATGTTCTATTTTGAAGAGGGAGTAGTTAAAAGAATACTTTCTCTAACAACTTAAAATTTTAAACTAGAGGGTCACACAGTCCAATACCTGGCAAGAGTGGAGGTGGAGACAGCAAGTTCAAGGAGGAGAATTGGTGTGGCGGATTTAGGGTTTGTTTGGATACAGAAGCTGACTTTTCCACGGCGATAGCCAAAGATGGTCCCTGTAATATTCGAGGAAGATGACGACGGTGGCGGGCGGCGGTGATTGTAGTTGTAGGCAAAATTTAAGCTTTTGTGATGTTCATTTTCTTCTTGATCTTCAACAAAGGTGCAATTGCAGGTGGGGATGAGTAGCTCTATGAGAGAGCGGAGGAGCCGCCATGACCGGACTTGTTTCTGGCAGTCTACGGTGGTGATGGCGGCGGTGCCGACGGTTCTAGGGTATGAACTGATCATGTTGATGATCAGGAAAAACTAGAGGCTTGTCGAATTGGTTTGAAGGAGTAATAGTTTATATAGAGAAAAGGATTTTACTTTATAACACTTGACGTGTAAAAACAAAATTAATGGAATTAAGTTTTATCTGTGTAAGCATTATAATAGTTTAATGTATTGCAGCTCGTAGTCTTATATTTTCAGATTACTTTTTCTACTTTTTGTGAATGGGTACTCGTAGTTTTTTTTTTTTTTCCCAGGTAACCTCCTTTTTGTATTACGAGTATAAAAGTTAAACTCAAAATATGTTACAATATACTACTGATTATAGTCATCTTTCCGTTTATCTCATGAGGCTTGATAAAGAGAGTTACTTGTTATTATAAATTCAAGTACATATAGGTAAAAGTTAAGATACAAGTTCGGCCGAACAGTGTATTTATACTGAGAAGTCTAGAACATAATTATCTAGAACTTAATTATTAACTTTTAAAATCGTCGTTCTAAAATTTATTAAAATTTTAGCCCTGCTTATGTGTAGGTACTTAAATTGATATGTATAAAAATATTTCACTGTTACTGTATAAAACGACAAACTTTAGAGAAAAATGAATTGTTTAATAATGTTTAAAACATTAGCTAAAAGAGCTAATGGGGTTGGGTGGGGCACATGGAATCTAAGAACTTATAATATAGTACTCCCTTCATTCCGTGAACCTGTTTGACTGAGCACGGAGTTTAAGAAAAAATGAAGATTTTTAAAATTTGGGGTCCTAAACAATTAAAAAGGGGCCCAAAGTATTTGTGTGGTTATAAAAGTTTTTCATTAAGGGTAGAATTGTAAGTTTAAGTAAAATTGTTTCCAAATTTAGAAAAGGATCTTTTTTTTTTTGGAAACGGACCAAAAAAAAATAGGTTCAATAAACTGAAACTGAGTAATGTATATATGGTCACAAGTTGCAAAAGAAATTAAACTACTGGTCAGGGACTGGAAAGTGTAACTATTCTTGTATGTTATTGTGTGCTATTCTAGCTAATTTTGCAAAAGTGTCCAAAAGCTTTCTTGTCTGTTACTGTGTGCTATTCTAGCTAATCTTTGCAAAAGTGTCCAAATTAGCTTTGAAAACTTCCAACAATATTCCTCCAGTAGTGAAAAATTTGAGGTGTCTGAAGACAATGGATGAGAAATTTGCATACATGAAAGTACTAGCTTTCTTTTCTTGCTGCCTTCCCCACCCCCCTCCCCACCCCCACCCCCACCCCCACCCCCCACTATAAACAAAGGAAATATTTTTTTTTAAGAAATAATTTTTTAAGAAATAATATCTGTAATCAAGAAGCTTCCCATGAGCTAGCATATATACCATCGACAAAGAAGTTAGTAGCTTTCTTTGATTTTCTTTTCACTATGCAACGTGGCCTCTGTTTGCACGCTAATATTTCATTGTTAAAATATAGGACTAATGCAAGTGATATATAGTAATTTTAGGGATACAAAGAATATTTAAAGTTTAATACATATTTATAAAAAGTAATTTTAAACTTATATACATAGTATAATTTCCTATATACATAGACACTATGTTACTACGACTGTATTAATTCTTGCAATACAGTCACTGCATATGTCAACATTTTTTTAGGGTTATCTATTTTTTGGTTAACAAAGAAGGTCAACGGATATTTAACTTGCAGTCACAAGATTGACTAAGACAATCTTGACTTAGTCAAACATGTAGACAAACATGTTACTTGACTTGATTTGGCACTCTTTTAACAATTAACAATACTCTAGACTTTCCATGTCTAAATTTTTGTGGAAGATTGTTCTCACTTATAAATAAATATTTACCTATTATGTGTATTTGAATACATAATTAAATAAATAAAAAAATATACTCTTTATTAGAACTTTAAAATTTTAAATTATATGATCACGCAATTAGAAAAGGCGGTCTCTTATTCTAAACCAAAGATTCCCATCATGTAACTTATTTTTTCTATTAGAGATCGTTTGCTTCTTTTTTTCTTCTATATATCATTGAGCCTAATTCTCCAAACAAAGCCACATAAATTAAGTGATTCCTTTTTTGTTGGAACGCACATTTAAAGGGTGAATTCTATTTAATTAATATACCGTACAGTCACGATAATAATAGTCCAATATCCTTTTAATGATTGAGGCTGTAAAGCAGTCTGCTTCGTCTTCTATGATTAAAACAACACATCAGACTGAACTTTTGCCGAATATCTTTAGTTTTGGTTTCATTCGATGTTTAATATCCTCTCTGAAGTTTAATTAATTTGGATTCTCGCAAAAAATAAAAATTCACTTATTGGTTATAAAACGCTCGCTATCAAAATCCATGTCATACATGAAATACGAAATTTCTAATTAAGAACAGAGGAGTATAATTCAAAAAAAAAATTCTAAATAAATATATACTTGTTAATAATTTTTAACTTTATTCTTTGGACTGACTCTCGGACAAAGAGGGACCCGGTTGATTAAAGAATAAGAAAGTGACAAATAAAATAACAACAAATTCTCAGGTGTTGCTATCTAGCCTGGTTTTCTCCACTAGTGTCCCTAACCTTTTCTTTTTCCTTTTTTGGTGTCTACTTTCTTCAGAACGTGACAATAGAGGAGAAGACTAGAGAAGGTGAGCATTTAACACAATCTATCTATAATGTCAATTTAGGTAAGTAAATATTTATTGACTCATTCAAATGATAATTTTCATTTTTATCTCAGCTCCTAATTTCCAAGAAACTATTACTCCTTAAAGTAAGCCTAGCAGTAATTTTGAAGTTTCGAAGCTGTTCTTGTTTCAAGAAATCAAACGCATTTAAGCTGATAGAGTTCATATCAATCATTTCAAAATTCAAATAAGATGCTATCGAATCAATTTCAAAATGACAAATACTGAGTAACAATGGACTTAAAGCCCCTTCCTTTTTTTTTTATTAAGATAAAAATATCCGAATATTAAAATATTGTTTAATTAACTTTGTTTGTTTTCTCAACATCTGAATGTATAAAACTTGTATTTATTTAAAAATTAATAAATATAAAATTCAAATAAAAAAGTGTAATATTATTCCAATAGCACTTTTTTAAAAAGTTATATGGCGGGTGGCGGTGGTGATGGATAACAGTGATAGTTGTAAGTATCGACTAAGGGTGTTGGTGACAATGATGGTTGGCGTGGTTGATAGTGGTAGTTGATGGTGGCGGCTGATAACTGCAATGGGTGATAGTAATAGCAAATGATAGTGGTGACTGTTGTGGTGGTTGGCGATATATATATAAACACTACTGGTTCTTAGTAGTGATTATATTGGCGGTGATGATTGTAAGTAGTAGCTAGTGGTGATGATAATCGACTGTGGTGATTGGCGGCGGTGGTAATTATTAGTCCCGCCAATATTGTTGTATTTGTAAATAATAATTCTGTAAAATATAAATTATCGTAATGAAACAGTAATTAATTCGAGCCCACTGAATTCACAGTGTTTCCTTAAGGAATTTAATCCCCTCCTAGTACCCAAGGTTATGGATTATTTCCTCCCAGGATAGAACGAATCACACACTAGTGTAGCGGTACTTCAAACCCCAGTGTTTCAGCAAACACAAAGTTCGGTAGCAAATCACACTTACAGTTGCTTTGTTTGAAGTTAAAACAATGTAGAACAAAGGAGTAGAAACTCAAAAAATCGTATGGAAATGCTGAGAGGAAGGAGTGTAATGTATAGCCATAGTTGAGCGTTTTCAGTTTTGTGTTATTTTCGTTTTTCGTTCGTGACTTTCTTCAACAGCTGCTGCACATATATATAGCAGTCAGCTTTGAAGATGAACGACCCTCCATCCTCCATGGTGGAGCATGCACTAGTTTGTTTGTGGAGCAAGCACTTGGCCATGGTGGGAAGAGCATTAGGCGGCTGCTATTGCAGCTGGTGGTCAATACACGGATTGAAAAATATCCGTTACAAATGCGGATAATCTTACGTTAATATTTACTATTAACAAATAAATTTGGTCCAAAAAATTAATCAATCAATCGATCATTTGACCAAATCCAAATCCAAATCCAAATCCAAATCCGAAGCCGAAGCCGAAGCCGTAGCCGTAGCCGAAACCGAGCCGAGCGAGCGACGACGACGACAGCACGAGGCTTGCTTTCTTCTTATCTCTTTAAGAGCTACAAGAAGGGCAATTATATATATACCCACCAAAAAATCTTTTCCTCTTCCAATATGGGATAATGTCTCATTGTCAAGAGGGAGAAACTTAAAATTTTACTCAAAAATTTCATTTTTCCTCCATTTCCCATTCACCCTCATTTTAAGACTATTTCATCTTAAATAACGAAAACCTCAACAATCCCCCACATGAATGGGGAATGGCTATATCATGGAAGTATGCATGGAAAAACTGTGTGATTTGCAAGCAAGGATTAATCGCATCTGGATAAGTAGGTTTCCCTTTGAACTTTCCGTAGTAAACTTATGTCGGATATACTCGGTCAATCGGTAGATTTGATATCTTTGAACCGTCGATCTTTGGTGTATACCTAGACAACTATAAGTCACACAATCAACCCTTAACCGTCTTTGGTTCTCATTGTTGTGTTCGTTTCAGCCATGAACACCGCCTGATTTCATAAATGCGTAGAGAACTGGCCTTACAAAGTTTTCCTTGAAGCGGCTAACACTTCACACTTACATAGGTGATTCCTAAACGTGTCATCCTGTAGATACACTATTTGATATACCCCGTATCAAATTTAGAAATTATTAAAAAGCCTTAATGCTTTATCCTTGGTACTGAACATTGTCTCATCACGAGAACGGACTAAAATTTTATTTGACAATATTGAACCGTCATTAATGACTTTGTTTGATCTCCTTGAACCTAGATCTTGGGATCTCCAGTCTTCTAGGTAGAGTTACCGCCACAATGACTTGTTCTCGGCCATAGCCCCATTCCCCTTGATGATTTCTCAACTACCTCTCTAGTTAGGTCTTTTGTAAGTGGATCCGACACATTATCACTTGACTTTACATAGTCAATCGTGATAATTCCTCTAGAGAGTAATTGCCTAACGGTTTTATGTATTCGTCGTATATGACGAGATTTACCGTTATACATAACGCTCCCAGCCCTTCCAATTGCCGCTTGACTATCACAATGTATGCATATTAGTGCCAACGGTTTGGGCCAAAATGGAATGTCTTTCAAGAAATTCCGGAGCCATTCAGCTTCTTCACCAGCTTTATCTAAGGCTATGAATTCAGCCTCCATTGTAGAGCGGGCAATACATGTTTGTTTGGACGACTTCCAAAATACCACTCCTCTACCAATAGTGAATACATATCCACTCGTGGACTTAGAATCAGTTGAACCGGTGATCCAATTTGCATCACAGTATCCCTCAATCACCGCAGGAAATTTACTGTAGTGCAAGTCAAAGTTCTGGGTATGTTCTAAATATCCCAAAACTCGTTTCATTGCCATCCAATGAGATTGGCCTGGATTGCTCGTATATCGACTCAGTTTACTTATAGCACAAGCTATATCTGGTCGTGTACAATTCATGATATACATTAAGCATCCCAACACACGAGCATAATTCAATTGTGATATGCTTTGGCCTTTATTCTTTGCTAATGCAAGATTCACGTCAATTGGAGTCTTTGCAACTTTAAAGCCCAAGTGCTTGAATTTTTCAAGTACTGTCTTAATATAATGAGATTGTGACAATGCCAGACCTTGAGGAGTCTTATGGATCTTAATTCTCAGAATTAAATCAGCAACTCCCAAGTCTTTCATATCAAACTTGCTATTGAGCATACGCTTAGTAGCATTTATGTTGGCAATGTCATTACTCATTATCAGCATATCATCCACATATAGGCAAACAATGACTATGTGATTTGGAACATTTTTAATGTACACACTTTTATCACATTCATTTATCTTAAAACCATTTGACAACATTGTTTGGTCAAATTTCGCATGCCATTGTTTGGGTGCTTGTTTTAGTCCGTAAAGAGACTTAGCAAGTCTACATACCTTCTTTTCTTTACCTGGAACCACAAACCCTTCAGGTTGTTCCATGTAAATTTTTCCTCCAACTCTCTATTTAAGAAGGCTGTCTTAACATCCATTTGATGAATTTTAAGACCATACACCACAGCTAATGCTACTAACATCCGTATGGACGTAATTCTTGTAACTGGAGAGTATGTATCAAAGTAGTCTAGACCTTCTCGTTGTTTATACCCTTTGACTACGAGTCCCCTTGAATTTATCAATAGTGCCATCATTTTTGATTTTTCTCTTAAAAATCCATTTAGAACCCAAAGGTTTATTTCCAGGAGGAAGATCAACCAATTCCCATGTATGGTTGTTCAATATGGATTCTATTTCACTGTTAACTGCCTCTTTCCAAAACAATAATTCCGAAGAAGTCATAGCTTCTTTAAATGTTTGAGGCTCATTCTCCAATAAGAAAGTCACAAAATCTGGTCCAAATGAATTAGACGTTCTTTGACGTTTACTACGTCTTGGATCCTCCTAATTACATGTACTTTCTTTTATTTCTTCCCGAGGTCATTTAGATCCTTCACCAAACGACTCACATTCCTTTTTATACGGATATATATTTTCAAAGAACTCAGCATTATCTGATTCTATAACCGTATTATTATGAATGTCGGGATTTTCTGATTTATGAACCAAAAATCGATATGCTTTACTATTTGTCGCACATCCTATGAAAACACAATCAACGGTTTTCGGTCCTATCTTTACCCTTTTGGGTTTAGGAACTTGCACTTTTGCCAAACACCCCCACACTTTAAAATAATTCAAGTTGGGCTTCCTTCCTTTTCATTTTTCATATGGAATGGATTGTGTTTTGCTATGGGGCACTCGATTTAATATTCGATTAGCCGTAAGAATGGCTTCCCCCACAAGTTCTGTGGCAAACCAGAACTTATTAACAACGCGTTCATCATCTCCTTTAATGTGCGATTCTTTCTTTCCGCAATCCCATTAGATTGGGGCGTGTAAGGGGCTGTTGTTTGATGAATAATTCCATATTCTAAACATATTTTTTCAAAAGGAGATTCATATTCACCACCCCTATCACTTCTTATCATTTTTACTTTCTTGTTAAGTTGCGTTTCAACTTCATTTTTGTATTGCCTGAATGCGTCTATTGCTTCATCTTTACTATTCAGTAAGTAAACATAGCAATATCGAGTACCATCGTCAATAAAAGTTATGAAATACTTCTTTCCACCGCGAGATGGTATTGACTTCATGTCATAAATATCTGTGTGAATTAAGTCTAAAGGATTTGAATTCCTTTCAACTGACTTATAAGGATGTTTAACATACTTAGATTCCACACATGTTTGACATTTTGATTTTTCGCATTCAAACTTAGGCAGTACTTCCAAGTTAATCATTTTTCGCAAGGTTTTATAATTGACATGACCCAAACGTACATGCCATAAATCATTTGACTCAAGTAAGTAAGAAGAAGCTGAAATATTATTATTGTTTTCCACAACCATTACATTCAGATTGAAAAGGCCCTCGGTGAGGTAACCTTTTCCTACAAATATTTCATTCTTACTTATGACAACCTTGTCGGACACAAAAATGCACTTAAAACCGTGCTTAACAAGAAGTCCAGTAGAGACTAAATTCTTTCTCATTTCGGGAACATGAAGGACATTGTTCAAAGTCATGACCTTGCCAGAAGTCATTTTCAGAAATATCTTCCCATATCCTTCAACTTTTTCTGTTGAAGCATTTCCCATATAAACTGTCTCTCCGGGTCCAGCAGGAGCATAAGTAGCAAAAGCTTCTCTAACTGCACAAACATGGCGAGTGGCTCCTGAATCAAACCACCACAGTTTAGGATTTCCCACCAAGTTACATTCAGAAAGCATGGCACATAAGTTATCAACATCATCATGGTTTACTACCATATTTGCTTGACCCCTTTTCTTGTCTTTTTCGGAGCACGACACTCCATAGATTTGTGTCTGATTTTCTCACAGTTGTAGCAGTTTCCACTGAACCGCTTCTTGCTTGGGTTGTATTTCGGACCAGAAGCCTTCTTCCTTTTTTGTTATCTTCAACAATATTTGCTCCCATTATTGTTGAATTTTCATGGCCTCTCCTTTCAGCAGCTTTATTGTCCTCTTCGATTCTCAACCGAACAATGAGATCTTCAAGGGACATTTCCTTTCGTTTGTGTTTCAAATAATTTTTGAAGTCCTTCCACAATGGAGGCAACTTCTCAATCATTGCTGCTACTTGAAATTCTTCATTGATGACAAGACCTTCAGCAAGTAGATCATGAATAATCATTTGCAATTCCTGAACTTAGGTAATAACAGACTTGCTATCTACCATTTTGTAGTCCAGAAATTTTGCGGCAACGAATTTCTTCATCCCGGCATCTTTAGTTTTATATTTCTTTTCAAGCGCATTCCATAATTCTTTTGACGTCTCCACGCCACTGTATACATTATACATATTATCATCCAGTCCGCTAAGAATATAATTCTTGCATAAAAAATCAGAATGCTTCCACGCTTCAATCACGATAAAGCGTTCATTCTCTGGAGTTTTATCTGGCAGATCAGGAACATCTTCCTTGATGAACTTCTGTAGACATAACGTAGTTAAGTAGAAGAATATCTTCTGCTGCCAGCGCTTGCAATCAATCCCGAAAAATTTTTCGGGTTTTTCTGCCGGTGCCAACACCGGTGTTCGGCTTGTCGATGCGTTGGCAGTCACCATCGGAACAGCTTGGTTTTCGCTTTCAGTCGTCATTTTTTTTCTGGAAAAAAAAATGACACAAACAAACATTTAATATACGTTTTCAAACTGGAGTAAAAATCACGTAGATTTGAATCTCCAACAAAACGCCACGAAGGCTTTACTCTCCAATACGGGAGTACACAAAACCACAAAAGGTTTTAGTTTGCAGAATAATAAGAATAACACAAATACAAAAATAAATATTAAATTCCTTAAGATTGTTAGTCCCGCCAATATTGCTGTATTTGTAAATAATAATTCTGTAAAATATAAATTATCGTAATGAAACAGTAATTAATTCGAGCCCACTGAATTCACAGTGTTTCCTTAAGGAATTTAATCCCCTCCTAGTACTCAAGGTTATGGATTATTTTCTCCTAGGATAGAACGAATCACACACTAGTGTAGCAGTACTTCAAACCCCAATGTTTCAGCGAACACAAAGTTCGGTAGCAAATCACACTTACAATTGCTTTGTTTGAAGTTAAAACAATGCAGAACAAAGGAGTAAAAACTCAGAAAATCGTATGGAAATGCTGAGAGGAAGAAGTGCAATGTATAGTCAAAGTTGAGCGTTTTCAGTTTTGTGTTGTTTTCATTTTTCGTCCGTGTCTTTCTTCAACAGCTGCTGCACATATATATAGCAGCCAACTTTGAAGATGAACGACCCTCCATCCTCCATGGTGGACCATGCACTAGCTTGTTTGTGGAGCAAGCACTTGGCCATGGTGGGAAGAGCATTAGGCGGCTGCTATTGCAGCTGGTGGTCAATACACGGATTGAAAAATATCCGTTACAAATGTGGATAATCTTACGTTAATATTTACTATTAGTCCAAAAAATTAATCAATCAATCGATCATTTGAATAAATCCGAATAAAGCCGTAGCCGAGCCGAGCGAGCGACGACGACGACGGCGCGAGGCTTGCTTTCTTCTCAACTCTTTAAGAGCTACAAGAAGAGCAATTATATATATACCCACCAAAAATCTTTTCCTCTTCCAATATGGGACAATGTCTCATTGTCAAGAGGGGAAACTTAAAATTTTACTAAAAAATTTCATTTTCCCTCCATTTCCCATTCACCCTCATTTTAAGATTATTTCATCTTAAATAACGAAAACCTCAACAGTAATTAATTGTGGTTGAGGATAGTGTGTGGTGGCAGTTGATAGTGATAGGCCGAGGAAGTGGTAATTGATGATGGTTAAAAGTGAATTCAGATCTTAATATTCCAATGTATATTCATATATCTTAATCTCAACAAAAATAAATGAAGTTTGAGATTTTATTATAAATCTTAATTATTTAAATCTATTTAAATTCATTAAATAACCTAATTTTATTGTATAAATACATTGTACATTGTTAGAACATAAAACTTAAATTTCCAAGAAAAAAACGTTTGGCAGAAGATGCCAATATAATGAAAACAAGATGGAAAGAACAACTGCCTTATATTGTGGCAAAAATGCTGGGAAAATTTGCATGCACAAAGGGGAACAAGACAAAAGGGAGCAAGTGTGGTTTGCTTTAGATAGTTTAGCACATATGTTTCATATGCAGGTGCTTTCTTGTTCAGTCATATCGGAAATGCAAGGTAAGCGGTATAAAATAGAACCTTGTGATCCGGTTTTTTCCCCAAAATTCGTGCATAGCGAAAATTTAATATACCGGATTGTCCTTTTTACATGTCCACCCAGGAGCGGATATATGAATCAGTAGTTTTTGCTCAAATTTTTTATATATAATTACAAACTATTTAAAAATATTTATTTGAACTCAATTATTATGGTTTATAGTATTAACTTAAACTCTAAAATTGTGAATCCGTATCTATGAGGTCGAGACAGGACATAATGTGCCATATTGACGGCTGCAGGCTCCATTTGTTCATGTACTCACATGGCCGTCTGCGCCCACCCACACTTTTCTTGGTTGAGATTTAAGAAAGTAGATTTTCATACGGGAGTGGTGGGGAAAGATTCACAAATTTCTTGTGGACTGGTAGTACTATCCAGTTTACTAAGTGGGCGTTTGGGCATAAGAATGTGAAATTCCGGAAAAAAAAGTAAAAAAAAATAAATTCAAATGAAAATATATTTAAAAATTATAGTTGTGTTTGAACATGAATAGGAGCTGTTTTTGAATTTTTGTGAGCGTTTTGAAGCGAAAATTTTGAAAAATAACTTTTTGGAGTTTTTTTAATTTTCGAAAAATTTGAAATTCAACTTCAAATGAAATTTAAAATTTTCATGGCCAAACACTTGTCACGACCCCAAAATCCACTAAAGATCGTGATGGCGCCTAACACCGTTGTCAGGCAAGCCAACGGTGATTGATCAACTTAATTACTCGTTTCAGTAATTTGAAATCATAATTTTCCTTAGTTAAATCGCATGAAATAAAATTTACAGGATAGATGATAATATTTACACAACTACATTAACGAACAACCCATAGAAACCCCCAAAACCGGGTGTCACAAGTACATGAGCATTTTCTAAGGAGTTCAATAATAATACAACATCTGTCCCGAATGTAATAAGATAGAAAAAATAAACAGTACAATGGAGACTCGGAGGACTGGGATGCGTAGCCTGGAATTCAAGTCACATAAAGTCTCCTCAACAGGTGCACCTACGCGCCAAGGTGGTTATCAAATGAACCTGTCAGATCCTGCACATTTTGTGCAGAAGTACAGTATGAGTACGTAAATCAACGCGTATCCAGTAAGTATCTAGCCTAACCCCGGAGAAATAGTGACGAGGGGTCGACATCGACACTTACTAAAGGTCCAATAAAATAATATAATAAAACATGAGCAGATATGAAGCATACGGCAATTATGGGTAAATCTGTAAGTTACATAATCTTTCAATTACTTCTTTTAAAACATGAATTTCTAAATCTTGTATTCTATCTTAACAGCTCAGAAAATGTCAAGTGTCATTATCAAATAAATAATGAATATCATATAAAATGTCGGGCATCAGTGAAAAGATTAGCTCGTGAATATTCGGACTACTAGCGATATAACGCACAATTCTGCCGAGGTCGTTCGGCCCGATCCAGAATAATATGTACACTGCCGAGGGTCATGCGACACAGATCATAGATGTATCTATATACTGCCGAGGCATTCGTCCCGCTCCACAAGAAATAAAAGAAGTTACCGAATTATGAGGCATGTGTTTATAACACAATACATGAGCACATAACGAATATAATCTTTACGCTTCTCAATTTACTCGCCCACACTCACAGTGTTAAGGCTCAGCCTATTATACATATATTTATTGCTAAATCAAATTCAGTTATAACTTTAATTAATTAAACTAGCAGAACAAGTTCAAATAATTCAATTATTACAGGATAAAGTTATTACACCCTATATTTTCGTGCGTAAAAGTACGCCATAAGTAAATTGATGGAAGCTCGAAAATTCGATGTTACATCCCGCATTTTCGTGTGTTAAAGTTTCATCGTAAATTAATCGACGTAAGTTCGGAAATGAGATTATAATTATGCTATTTCAAACAAGTGATGAGTAAATTCGTGAAGGTGAGAGGGTAAGCAATTCGAAGAAAACGAATTTCGTCGAAGTTTGACATTTTGGAATAAAATACGGTCAAAGCTACAATACCCCGTATTTATGCACTAGTGTCATACAAGGTACCACATGATCATGATAACAAGATGTATAAAGTGTATTAAAAGTGAGTAGTATTATAAGTAATTTGAGATAATTCTTAATTATGTGGGTAATTGGTTAATTATTGGTTAATGAAAGATTAATAAGTTGATTAAGAAATTGGTGGATAATTAGTTAAAATCTTTGTATAAGCTTATGGAACTTTAACGTGGCAGCAAAGTCTTTAGTCAATTAATGACTCTTAAGTTATATAGTAAGGTGGCACATTTGGTGGAATTTTTGTGGCATAGTCATCACAAGTGGGGCCCACACTCACTAATACAAAAGTTTTCTCTAAAATCGCCAAATGAAGATGGTCACACTTACTAACGGATGAAAATGCTTCAGCAAAGATCATATTTTTCAATAGCAACGTGATTGCTTCAAAATTCCTACGAGACGAATCAATATCTTAGCAACGTGAGAATTTACGATTCTAAGGGAATACGGTGCAATCGTTCTCAAGAATATTATATGGATTTTTCCCTACTCTAATCTTGCCGTCACGTGTTTTGTCGCGATTGTCATGTGTTAGAGGGATTGTCAAGAGAACCGGCTCAGGTATGTCAAGGCTATCCCTTCTTTTCTTTTGGCATGATCCATACGATACAAACAAAACGAGTAAATGCACAACTTTCATAAATGACTCTATTCATAGAAGTACTAGAAGTGCCTATGTTCTTGATTCCCCATGTATCCTATTATTCTATCATCTGTTCATGGGTCTCAGAAAATACGTAAGTTGATAAAGTTTATTTCATGATATTAATCAAAGACATAATGGTCTTATGACATTCTGAAAGATTTTATTGACGTACTTCTCATGCATTGCATTAATTTATACATGTACATTGACCCATGACCAGATGGCTCTATATACGCGTATATTATATGTATATGGGATATGGGAAAAAGGTTACGACATTATATACGTACCACCACCTGATCAGCTGGTATACGTTGATGATTTGCCCACAGTGGCCGAGATGAAATAATGGGACGCACTCGGAGGCTTGATGATGTTATGAATGCTTATACCTATGCATGGTATGATATTTATATGCATATGCATGACATTATAAATATGAAATGATTCACAGAGCTATTCAGACATACATGTTGAGTCTTTTACTCCATGTTTCTCTCATGTCTATTATTTACTAATTTTTATTCCTTACATACTGGTACATTATTTGTACTGACGTCTCTTTTGGCTGGGAATGCTGCGTTTCATGCCCACAGGTCCCGATAGACAGGTTGAGAGTCCTCCAAGTAGGCTATTAGCTCAACGGAAGGTGTTGGTATGCTTCATTTGATCCGAAGTTGCTTATTTGGTCAGTATGATTTTGTCATGTATTGATTAGTATGGCGGGGCCCTATCCTAACCTTTATGGTGTTTATCTACTCTTAGAGACTTGTAGACATATGTCATGTACGTGAAAGATTGTATAGCCTTGTCGGCCTATGTTAAGTGTATGAGTGATCATTTTAGCCTTATAGGCCTATATGTCATATGCATAAGTTTGTAGTACATGTTGGATCGTCCAATGTTGAGTGTTTCTTCATGTTTTATTCTACTTATCTAATGACAGCCTCTCAGGCTCATTTATCTATGATAATATGATACGAAAGACACGTTACGTTGGTACTCGGTTGAGTAAGGTATCGGGTGCCCGTCGCGGCCCATCGGTTTGGGTCGTGACAAAAGTGATATCAGAGCAGTTTTGTCCTAGGGAGTCTACAAGCCGTGTCTAGTAGAGTTTTATTTATGGGTGTGTTGTGCACCACACTTATAAGCAAGAGGCTATAGGGCATTTAGGACTGTCACTCTTTCTTCTTACTCTAGATCGTGTGGTAGAGCTCACTTGTAAGAATTCAGATTCCTAAATTCTATTTTATTTGTAATAAGATGATACCTACATCCCGAAAGATGATTGGTAAGAGATATAGCTGTGGAAGAGTTGAGTTAGTGGAACTCGATTTTGCATCATGCTTATGATGGATAAATGTGAGGTCTTCAGCAGATCATGTGTGTACTAAGACGTGTAAGCCTCTTGATAAGGAGCCTTAAGGCAAGAATATCTATCCACCCCTATGGTGAAAGGCAATGAGAGATTCAGAAGCTAGATACCAGTTTCAATAAGTAAAAGAAGCAAGGTGAAGAAGGGTACAAGACGCCCAGAAGATTATCAGTATTTACAATTCAAGTAGAGAAATATAAGCATTTTGAGTTACTTTCAACAGTGATATATGTATGTACAATTGGCCACACCCATCTCATTTATGCCCTATGGGGGATAACAGAAGTAGTATAAGAGAAGGACGGATATCAGGATCTGGCTGGGGTTAGAGTAACCCAAAATGGTGAATGGATTGTGTGCGTTAGTTAACATTTTCGAAGGATATTGCAAATGTGCTAATAGATCTCCTTGTGAGACACCCAAATGGTGCACTCTAAAATAGTACAGCTAGATATGAGTACTACAAAAATAGGCACTGAAAGCCTGGAAGGGATAAATATTACCTTAGTGTGGCTCCCGTCCCTAGTAGAGAGAGGATATTAGGCAACTCGAAGAGCTAGTGGATGGAGCAAGGGGAGCTAAAAGCAAAAGAATATCTTGTCGAAGTTTTCAGAATAAAGTGATAGACAGAAATGTTAGCAAGAAATAAGAAGAGAATTAATGGAGCATTATGAGTAAGGTGTGATACATGGATGACAACGATAGATAAAAAAATGACAGTATTACAGAGTCTATAGTCAAGAGAAGGAAAAGACGAGAAGTGACAGGCCTTGAGACAACAAAAAAGTATAGGCAATAAAGTCATATCCTCATTTCGAGAAATAAGTTCGTCACTCTAACGTGTTTACCAGAAGGAAACGTTAGACCCCAGAGTAATACAAATCAGTATGGGCTGGTGAACAAGGTAAACTAAACATGAATTATGGACTGAGTGATTTGATAATAGTTGGCATCATGAGAATTTCAGAGATTGTGTTCCGGTGATAATAGAATGGACGATAGAAGTATAACCTTCAAAGGCCATTTAGGAAGACGCTTCCCTAAAGCAAGCAATGTGAGCAAAGTTAAGCTTAAGGGACTATGTGTGCCAGTTACACTAAGTGTCTCCCTCGTGAGTAAAGAATTTTGTAATCCTTGGTACAGAAGTATTACCGCAAGGCAAGTAAAGGTCATCGATGATGTGAAAAGACGCCAAAGATGGAGAGGTAAAACATCTATAGGTAGATTGTCGTAGCTCTAAATCTGAGTACTCCCCTAAAGGGGAGAATATGGAGTGATGTGGCATTAAGTCAGAGTTAAGTGGTCCTAGTAACTATGGAATGGTAAAGGAAGAATACGATAAACATGAGAAAGGAATGAGATTACACTTATCCAAATCCTACATATATGCTACGATTCTAGAACATTATGCAAGCACGACGTCAAGGAAAGGAAGTAAGGGTTCCTGCCTGGGATGTTATTGATAAATAAGGAGCCAGTGCGAGACGTAAGTTAAGACAAAGGAAATAACCCAAGAAAGATTACGCAGAATATTGATATGAGAATGGGCCAACGAGTAGTTAGTAGTTGATTCAGGAAGAGCCTAGTTATGGATAGACAAGAAGATACCGACAAATCAACATATCGTGCAAGATAAACATAGTGAACCCCAACATGGGGAATTCAATCTCGCAGATATGACATCGTGACCCTTAAAAAATATTCAGATAGGAGTTGGGGTAGTTAAAGGTACCGTATGAGTGTTACGGAAACAAAAGAGAGTGCCACTGGGAAGATAGTCAAAATATAAGTGTAGAAGCAACCCTACAAGCACAAGGGCGGGGAGGTAAGTAACTACGGATAATTATAGGCGAGGAAGAATGTCCAAAATTCTATCGGGTATACGATGTAATAAGCTTGCAGCTTTACAAGATTCAAAGGGTCCTCCCTAAGTGCTACAATGAAACACTACCTGAGAAAATAAGGAAGAAGGCTTCAACCTAAGCACAGTGACCTAAAAAGGAAATGGTCTTGTAACAACAGTCTCACAACAACAATGTATGCACTCCATAAGAAAGTGGAAGCTATTGTGGCTAATGAATGGGGAGTAAAAATCAAAAGTAATATTCGAGATTATATGAGTTGTACGAAAATTCCGGCATGTGTGGGAACTAAGATAAGCTAAGTATGCACGCACCAAGGGGGCAGAAAGACCAGGAAAAGTAATTTCTTTCGTTTAAAGAAAGCTAAGAAGGGACGAAAGGAATTATTCGTTCAATGATCCCAAGTTAATTACATTATGAATGCGCCTAAGATTTCAGAGTATTATCCATGCATCATATATGTTGACAATCATACAGCCGTAGAAGACTCCGGTATAAGTTAAGAAAGAATTGAGTTCAGGTCATAGACAAAGGATTGAATTGTTAAAAGATTGTATCATGGATATTCTATAGCGCCCATGAAAGGCTAAAGTAATAGCTAATACCAGAAGCCGCAGATCGAGAGATATCTTAAGCCTACATAAAGGCCGATCAGAAGGAAGAGGAAACTAAAGGGTTACATCAACTAAGTAAATTAGGAGTCTGATTATTGGACCAGAAAGTTATAGACATCATGATTGAGAACATTGCAAAATTACTTTTAATATCAGAGGTACAAGAGAGATAATACAACAACCATATTCTATAACGGCTCTACAAGAAAGCCAGTTAGAAGAGTACCAGCCTCATCAAAAGTCAGTATGAAGCTCCCACCGGATTGTGTATGCACCAGAGGTCCAAGTATTATAATAGAGCTTTGAATTGTGGATGTGAATGATACCTATATGGAAGGGAGGTCATAAAAGAGATAGAAGATGTAATGTGAGACTTTAAGGTAAGTAAGGTAAAGATGAACAACGTACGAGATACTTAAATGCAGAAGGTTGTGAGTAGTCCATACTTCGGATAGAAGGCTAGAAGCACTGGGATTCAGTATCCAGGAATGATAGCGGCGTTGTTAGTGGCATATTTTCCAGCCTATAGTTTCTAGGTATCGAGAAGTCTAATTAAGAGAGTAAAGAAGAGTTAGAGACGATGTGATGTCTCGCTTGATGTTCCAGAATAACATAAGGAAATCTATGGTGCAAGCAAGTTAAAGGAAGGTTGCGAGTAGTATAAATGGATATGTGTAGGTCGCAAGCTAAAGTATGGTAGAGCGACAAGGTATTAGAAAGACATGAGTAAGGATAAGGAAAGGCAAGGGAGAAGATGACGAGAATGGATAAGTCCTCGGGATTAAGCCCATGAAAACAAGAGAGCTGATGGTTTCTCTAAGTTATAGAAAGCTCAGTATAGCCTGAATGAACTCAAAGGAGTCTAAGACTAATAGCATTTAGATGTAGTAAAGCTAATGATGCCCAGAGGGACATCTTGTCATATTTCTATATATGTTCACAAAGTGAGGCCTAGAGATTGGCTAAAAGCTGAAGGGAAGAGTCGCATAGGCGCATATACAAGGAAAACATCGTACAGGCTGCATGACATAAGGTAGCAAAAGTTACGAGATTGGAAGCATTCTGACCATAGGCTGTGGTGTCATAAAGAGGCCTAAAGGTGGGAATGCCCTGGCCTTTAGATTTATTCACAAAACAGTTGCCTAAATAGCAAGGAGAGTATTAAAGTATTCGTAAGAGATATGGGTTATGAGAATGATAAAGTGCATCAGTCAACATTCGAGGACGAATGTTCCAAAGGGGGGAATGATGTTACACCCCATGTTTTCGTACGTGAAATGACGCCATAAGTAAATTGATGGAAGCTCGGAAATGAGATGTTACATCCCACATTTTTGTATGTTAAAGTTTCATCATAAGTTAATCGACGTAAGTTCGGGAATGAGATTATTTTGAGATTATAATTATGCTATTTCAAACAAGTGATGAGTAAATTCGTGAAGGTGAGAGGGTAAGCAATTCGAAGAAAATGAATTTCGTCGAAGTTTGACATTTTGGTATATAATACGGTCCAAGCTATAATACCCCATATTTATGGACTAGTGCCATGCAAGGTACCACATGACCATGATAGCAAGATGTATAAAGTGTATTAAAAATGAGTAGTATTATAAGTAATTTAAGATAATTCTTAATTATGTGGGTAATTGGTCAATTATTAGTTAATAGGAGATTAACAAGTTGATTAAGAAATTGGTGAATAATTAGTTAAAATCTTTGGATAAGCTTATGGAACTTTAATATGGCAGCAACGTCTTTAGTCAATTAGTGACTCTTAAGTTATATGGTAAGGTGGCACATTTGGAGGAATTTTTGTGGCTTAGTCATTACAAGTGGGGCCCATACCCACTAATACAAAAGTCTTCTCTAAAATCACCAAATGAAGATGGTCACACTTACTAATGGATGAAAATGCTTCAGCAAAGATCATATTTTTCAATAGCAACGTGATTGCTTCAAATTTCCTACGAGATGAATCAATATCTTAGCAACGTGAGAATTTGCGATTCTAGGGGAATACGGTGCAATCGTTCTCAAGAATATCATACGGAGTTTTTCCTACTCCGATCTTGCCGACACGCTTTTTGTCGCGATTGTCGTGTGTTAGAGGGATTGTCAAGAGAACCAGCTCAGGTATGTTAAGGCTATCCCTTCTTTCCTTTTGGCATAATCCATGCGATACAAACGAAACGAGTAAATGCACAACTTTCATAAATGACTCTATTCATAGAAGTACTAGAAGTGCCTATATTCTTGATTCCCCATGTGTCCTATTATTCTATCATCTATTCACAGGTCTCAGAAAATACGTAAGTTAATAAAGTTTATTTCATGATATTAATCAAAGGCATATTGATCTTATGACATTCTGAGGAATCTTACTGATGTATTTCTTATGCATTTCATGCATTTATATACATGCACATTGACCCATGACCAGATGGCTCTATATACAAGTATATTATATGTACATGGGATATGGAAAAAATGTTACGACATTATATACGTACCACCACCTGATCAGCTGGTATACGTTGATGATTTGCCCATAGTGGCCGAGATGAAAAGATGGGATGCCCTCAGAGGCATGATGATGTTATGAACGCATATACCTATGCATGGTATGACATTTATATGCATATGCATGACATTATAAATATGAAATGATTGACAGAGCTATTCAGACATACATGTTGAGTCCTTTACTCCATGTTTCTCTCATGTCTATTATTTACTAATTTTCATTCCTTACATACTCGGTACATTATTTGTACTAACGTCCCTTTTGCCTGGGGATGCTACGTTTCATGCCTGCAGGTCCCGATAGATAGGGTGAGAGTCCTCCAAGTAGGCTATCAGCTCAGCAGAAGGTGTTGGTGCGCTCCATTTACTCCAGAGTTGCTTATTTGGTCAGTATGATTATGGAGGGGCCCTGTCCGGACCTTTATGGTGTTTATCTACTCTTAGAGGCTTGTAGACATATGTCATATACATGAAAGATTATATGGCCTTATCGGCCTATGTTCAGTGTACGAGTGATCATTTTGGCCTTATAGGCTCATATGTCATATGTATAAGTTTGTAGTACATGTTGGGTCGTCCAATGTTGAGTGTTTCCTCATGTTTTATCCTATTTATCTCACGACAATCTCTCAGGCTCATTTATCTATGATAGTATGATACAAAAGACACGTTACGTTGGTACTCGGTTGAGTAAGATATCGAGTGCTCGTCTCTGTCCATCGGTTTGGGTCATGACAAAAGTTCCAAGTCTACCCGGACATAAACATGCTTTAGCTACGTACGGACTCTCGTCACCTCGTACGTACATAGCACCCCAACTAGTTGCACATAACAATAAATATTACCTAGGGGTAGTTTCTCCCTCACAAGATTAGACAAGAAACTTACCTCGCTCCGACGTTCCTTAACCGGCTCCAATGCCACTCAAACACTTCAACCTGATGCCCATCTCTTCAAAATTAGTCAAACAAATGTGCAAATACATAAATATATGCTCTATTACCCATAAGTAATCAATTAATAACAATCCACAACTCCGCTCGAAAAGTCGATAAAGTCAACCCTAGGGCCCACGTGCCCGGATTCCAAAAACATTCAGAGATATATATTACCTATAAAATTACGAACTCAAATATATAATTTATTCATAAGAAAGAAACCTAGAATTTGGTATTACGGACTCAAATATATAATTTATTCATAAGTCCATGTCCAATTTGGTGGTCAAAAGTTCAAAATACCAAATTCTAGGTTTCTTTTAAATTCCCCAATTTTTACTAATTTGCATGTTAAAATTCCATATATGATCATGAAATATAATCAAAAGTGGGTTTGAAACACTTTCCCCCAAGAGGTAGATGAAATAGCTCTCCAAAATCGCCCCAAAGTCGGCTCCAAGAGAGAAAAATGAGATGAAATGAGCAAATCCAGTATTGGCTAGCATATATATTCTACCCAGTTGATATTCCGCACCTGCGAAACTCCTTGCGCACATGTGAGCCCGCTTCTGCGGGAACTAGTCTCGCTCCTACGGAAGCCCAATGTTAGCAGCCCATCGCACCTGCAGAAATTCTTCCGTTCCTGCGCAACCATAGGTGCGACACAGCCTCACGCATCTGCGCAATTTCCCGCACATGCGGCACTGGCCTCGCTTCTGTGCACACGCAGGTGCGCTGCTCGCCTCCGCTTCTGCGACTTCACGCCCAGGCTGCCCAAGACGCTTCTGTGAGCCTCACCTCGCTTCTGCGAGGTCGCTTCTGTGACCAAACTTTCACAGAAGCGATTGCACCAGTATCAGAAATTCCCAGCAACTCCATCAAGGCTCAAATCGATCTGAAACTCACCCGAGGCTCCCCGGGACCCCGACCAATCATACCAACTATTACCAAAACATGATGCAAACTTTCTCGAGGCCTAAAATCACACAAACAATATACAAACTACGAATCGATGATAAAAATCCTTCATTAAAATTTCAAACTTCCAAACTTTGACGAGCACGTTCGAATCATACCAAAACATTTTGGAATGACGCCAAACTTTTCGCACAAGTCATAAATCACAATACGAACCTATTCCAAGGTTCGGAATCCTAAACAGACATCGATAACATTAGAATCCACTTTAAGTCAAACTTAAGAATTTCTTATAAATTCAAAATGCCAACTTTCCACAATAAGCCGCCGAAATACTCCCCGGTGATCATTTATTAATGATCATTAATAAATGATTATGGCTAGAATTTATTGTTTACTAGTTAGTTTCTACGGAAGTAGACAAATAGTGATGAAATACAATTTGTAAAGGTGTGTACAGAATACTCCCGGGTGATCCGATACTCAACCCGAACATACGTCCAAGTCCGAAATCATCATACGAACCTATTGGAACTTAAAATCCCGATTTCCGATGTTATTAACCCAAAAGTCAAACCTTAGTCAATTCTTCCAACTTAAAGCTTCCGAAATTAAAATTTGCTTTCCAAATCAATCCAGAACTTCCGAAATTCAATTTTGACCACACGTACTAGTCATAATACCTGAAGTGAAGTTACTCAAGGCCTCAAACCGTCGAACAACATGCTAGAGCTCAAAACGACCGATCGAGTCATTACATTCTCCCCCACTTAAACATACGTTCGTCCTTGAACGTGCTAAGAATTGCTGCGGAGTTGTCCAAAATCATTGTTTAACACCTTGGGTACCTGCCCGTGCCACCACAACCCAGTGGAGCACATTAGCTTGATCCAGACTGAAGATCTTCCTTATAACCTTGGCTAACAAGCCTAAGAACCAAATTCCAACATCCTGAATTCTCACGAGACCCAATTCTAACATACGAACACCGCATCAATCGTTACACACTGTACCAAAATATAATCGTGCACTTTTAATGAAATTATACCATGCACCGCATAATTCGCATGCCCATAATAACATCCTCCGACCACAATAGCCGCAATTTCACGAATTCGATGCCCGCAATACATTTTCTAAGTCATGTTCCAACTCTCGCAATTCTTCCACGACGGAAGAGATGCGTAGAAACTAATAACCACTTGCCGAATCAACAAATCATGGAGTCTCTCCTCCTGACAAGGACCATTACCTCATTCTGAACTAAATAATGATATTTGCTCTTAAATATACCTTATATAAATCTGATTGCACTAATTTCAGGTCCAATAATCTCGTCTCACCCAATACAAACTGCTCAGGCAATGAGTCACCTCAAACACTGACCAAGATCTTATGCAGCACCATCAAAGCGCCAACAAGCTACCACTCGAATATAATTCATAAGGAAGAACGAACTTTGACAGGGAATTACCCAGCCTGCATAATGAATAAAACGGTCGAATAGATGCTATGAACCTACCTCGGGGATGAAAAACAAGGCACACAAAATAAGTGTAAGGAACTATGATCAACATCTTGTTGTTGCGGTGTGCAACCCGATCCAAATAATATACCCGTGGCGGTGTGCCACCCGATCCGCCCATAACAATCAAGAAGAAAACATACACATCAAACCGTAATGCTTATACTTACAAAATGCCCGAATATCGACCACAAACAAGCCAAGTGCATAATACAAATCCTGGGGAGACGGATAGCGCGATACGCTACGAAACCCAAGCACAACTAAGGTGCAATAAATGATCTGCATCTCGAGAACCATCCTGCTCACATAACACCACAAGCTACACGGGACCTCAACACATATGCGAATAATCAAGTCGTCTCACAACCCACATGGCATAATAGAGATTAACATGGAATAGCTGACGACGGGAATAACATCAAATGCCCGACGACTCCTCCGTAAGTAATGCTATGATGAATGAACATATCCGACCTGACGTAAAGCACACATTCACATTAGACCCACCAACGGACCTCAAACTGATTCTGATCATACCATACTGGGCTACTAACATTTCAAGAATCCACAATGGCCCTATTCATGACACACATGAGCGACCGTCCAATTCAGAACAAACTCTCATAGTCCACAACCAAAGGAATGGAGTGCCTTTTAGACATAAACTCTCACATTAGGATAGTACCAGAATCTCCATCCTTGGTCTCAATCCTTAACCATCAAGTGACTAACATGTCACACTTATACAAATTTCCCTGTGGGGTACACTCCTACGACCTTCCGCACCAGGTAGCAAAGTTTGTACATCCATACCACCAATCGGACTAATCTGTAAGGCAATTCAAGAACCCGTAAATCAATACACAATGCTCATTTCACAGAACACCATTCCCATGCGACACTATGATAATGTCAGCTTACTCTGAACATCTAAATTCTTCCCGGCTAACCTGAGCTTGTGACATTCTTGTCAACACCGAACTGCAGCCTTGATCCTCAACTTTCAAATTCCCATTCCACTCACTGCACCTATCATGCCGCTACGTGAGAATACAAGAATTCATCATAACCCCTGAACAACTAGTAGAATAAGCACTTCATTGGCTAAAAACCTTTCACTTAGCTCATTTCAGAAGAACCAATGCAACACGCAACTGAATTCCCAAGCTGCAGAAAATACAAACCTCAAGTCGTGATCTAAACTGCTATGACTTCTCCAAAATCCATTTACACCACAAGGCTATTTGAATCAAATACCTCCCAAATCAATCAAGTTGTGGTGGATGTAAAGCCCGAGCGTACAACCACAAACCACATGTATAACTTCACACGCTGAAGGAACTGATCTTTGACACAATCATACTGATTCAGCCATTATTAACCGACCCAACTTCTTCCAATTTTACTCTCGACTTGCCTTAGAAATAATAATAGCTCCATTCAAAAACGTAACGAGCCAAATCCGCACTCATCTCGGGCGACCCACATCACGAGACCATATCGTCTCAATACTCATAAACCATCTCATACTCTCCTTATGCGCACAATAGCATCTCCAACTGGTACACCTATTCTGCAAGACATTCCGCGAATCCAAGACTATTTCTTCCTTTCCTCCAATATTGCACTGCATACCCGATGATAACATCAAACATTTCAAGTCATGTTCATAATCCACTGTGAAAACTCGATCCTTAACCACTCAACGGACCCGAAATCCTCAAGCACTAAAATTTAATCCTTGAACCCACTAGGACCGTTATTGAGAGTCACCCACTCTGACCTGATCCCGAATATAACCAAACTTCAATGTTCTGCTAGCACACGAACACCCTCTCAAAGAAGCAACAAGCTGAATTTGTTTCCTTGTACATTACATCCACAAGAAGCATAAACTCTGAGTCTTCCCAAAACCTACACTTCAATCGATAAGGCAAAGTATAACACACATTCATCAAGTTCCTTGCTCGAATTACTCCTGATATTTTCTTTTCTTAGTCATAAATTATCACAACCCAAAATCCTAACCTGTCGTGATGGCGCCTATGGTGGTACTAGGCAAGCCGACATTTAAAAATATTTCCAACACTTTTAACAGAAAACGAATTTAGGCAGTTTAAATAATAAAAGATTTCATAAACTGGATAGAAACCCAAAATACAACATGGAAGTTCCCAACCACCCAGGTGTCACAGAGTACATGAGCATCTATACATCACAAGTCTAGAAAATACTATCTATGATAATCTAAAACTAAATACAATAAGTAGAAAGATAGGGAAGGAGAAACAAGATCTGCGAAACGCCAAGCAACTACCTCAATAGTCTCTGAGAATCCAAACTCCACAACTCGGCAGCCGCCGTGACCGGAAGCACCTGGGTCTGCACACAAGGTGCAGGGTGTAGCGTGAGTACAACCAACTCAGTAAGTAATAAGACTAAATAAAGAACTGAAAGTAGTGATGAGCTTCACAGTTATAGTTCAATTATAGTGATTTCAACATAGGAAAGTAGGCATGCTCTCAACTTCGATAAATTAGGACAAACGGTTATTCCATGACAAGTTTAAGTGAAACAGAGTGTAATATCTTTCAGAAATTTCAACACAGTGATACATGGAATCTAAGTGCAACAATAATGAAATCAAATGCATCCTCTCAGGGCCACAGTCACTCAGCCCTCCCATTCACTCAGCACTCGGCACTCGCACTCAGTAGGTACTTGTGCTCACTAGGGGTGTGTACAGACTCCGGAGGGGTTTTTTCAGCCCAAGCGCTATAATCCGCATTGACAACTCACGTGCTATAGTATAATATCTAGATCTTCACGGAAAACTCACGTGCTGCATGGAAAACTCACGTACTATAGAATCAATATCTCACAATCAAGCCCTTGGCCTCACTCAGTCATCAATCTCTCCAATCTCTCGGGCTCCCAGTGATAAAAGTCAACCCCAACAGAAATGATACAATGTGTCATCAAGGAACAATAGAGACTGAGATATAATAAAGAAGTAAAACTGTGAGTGAGTACAAAATATCAATTTAGCAGATAATTCAACTTATACACAACCTATGTGGGTCCCTACATTGCTAACACATAGTCTAAACGTGATTTCTAACATGATTTGTGGTTCGATTTCTCTACTACATGGAGAATGTACAGATAACAACATATTGTTCAACTACACTGTTCCACGGAATTTGACCAAGTCATAATTCCTACGGTGCACGCCCACACGCCCGTCACCTAGCATGTGCGTCACCTCAAAACCAAATACCTGACGCGTAACTCGGGGCTTTGTACCCTCAGAACCAAATTTAGAACTATTACTTACCTCAATCCGAGAAAATCTCTACTCCAACACACCCTTGCCTCGCAAAACGGCCTCTGAATGCCTCGAATCTAACCATAAACAATGCGATATAATCCATACGGGCTAAAGGAATCAACTCCATAAGAAAATGCTAAGCTATTAATCAAAATCAAAGATCGGCTCAAAAGCCGGCCCCTGGGCCCACGTCTCAAAATTTGATAAAGTCACAAAACCCGAAAGCCTACTCAACCACGAGTCTAACCATACTAAATTTATCAAAATCCAATACCAAATTGTCACTCAAATCCCCAAATCAAACTCAACAAATTCCTAACCTCAAACTCCCAATTTACACTTTAAATACACACCAACTAGGTGAGAATATCAATGGGGAAGCAATATTATTTATAAAAAATGAGCACAGGGGACTTACCTCAAGAATCCCCTCGAAAACCCTCTCAAAAATCGCCTAAACTGTGCTTGAAATGTTTGAAATGAAGCCAAAATAGCGAACCCTTGTTTTAATAATCTGCCAGGCTTTCCGCTTCTGCGGACACTTAACCGCTTCTACGGCATCGCAGAAGCGACATCACCCACGCATCTGCGGTCCCTCACTCCGCTTCTGCGAGCATGCCACTTGTGCAGTCCCAGCTCATCTGCCCACTTCCGCTTCTGCGCACCTCTCGCCGCACCTGCGGCCACGCAGGTGCGGAAAGCTCTTCGCACCTGCGACCACCTGCACACTCCCCTCCAAATCGCATCTGCGCATCACACCCTGCACTTGCGATCAAAGCTCCGTAGGTGCGGTTAAACCTACAGAGGTCCAACTTCAGTAATCACTCAAGTTCAACTTTTGATCCGTTAACCATCCGAAATCAACCCGAGGCCCCCGAGATCTCAACCAAACATACCAACAAGTCGTAAATCCTCGTGCAAACTTAGTCGAGCCCTCAAATCACATCAAACAACTTCAAAAACATGAATCGCAACCCGATTCACGCCTATTGAAACTTAGAAAATTCAACTTCTACAAACGATGCCGAAACCAATCAAAACACGTCTGATTGACCCCAAATTTTGCACACAAGTCACATTTGACATTACGGACCTACTCTAACTTTCGGAATCAGAATCCGACCCCGATATCAAAAAGTCTACTCCCGGTCAAACTTCCCAAAAATTCAACTTTCGCCATTTCAAGTCTAATTCCACTACGGACCTCCAAATCACAATCTGGACACGCTCCTAAGTCCAAAATCACCCAACAGTACTAACGGAACCATTAAAACTATATTCCGAAGTCGTTTACGCATAGATCGACATCCGGTCAATCATTTCAACTTAAGCTTTCAACCTTGAGACTAAGTGTCTCATTTTCATTCTGAATTCACTCCGGACCCGAACCGACTACCCTAGCAAGTCACATAACAGCTATAAAGTATGAGCAGTAAATGAGGGAATAGGGCTACAAATCTCAAAAATGATCGATCGGGTCGTTACATCCCCTCCTCTTAAACAAACATTCGTCCTCGAACGGTTCTAGAAACATACCTGGAGTCCCAAATAAGTGTGGATATCTGCTTTGCATCTCTCGCTTGGTCTCCCAAGTAGCCTCCTCAACTAGCTGACCTCTCCACTGCATCTTCACTGAAGCTATGTCCTTTGACCTCAACTTATGAACCTGCCGACCCAAAATGGCCACCGACTCCACATCATAAGTCAAATCACCATCCAACTGAACTGTACTGAAATCCAAAATATGAGACGGATCGCCGACATACTTTCGGAGCATAGAAACATGAAACACTAGATGCACACTCGACAAACTAGGTGGCAAGGCAAGCTTGTAAGGCACCTCCCCAATCCTCTGAAGTACCTCGAACGACCTAATATACCAAGGGCTCAACTTTTCCTTCTTTCCGAACCTCATAACATCCTTCATGGGTGAAACCTTGAGCAGTACCTTCTCCCAAATCATGTAAGCAACATCACGGACCTTCCTGTCGGCATAACTCTTCTATCTAGACTACGCCGTGCGAAGCCGCTCCTGAATCATCTTAACCTTGTCCAAAGCATCCTGGACCAAGTCAGTACCCAATAGCCTATCCTCACCAGGCTCAAACCAACCCACCGGAGATCTACACCGTCTCCCATGCAAAGCCTCATACGGATCCATATGAATGCTCGGCTGGTAGCTGTAGTTGTAGGCAAACTCTGCGAGTGGCAGAAACTGATCCCAATAACCCCAAATGTTGTGCTCAACTCAACCTGGGTACCCAACTCTCGCTGCACGGCTCTCCAAAACTGCGTGTCCCGATCTAAAATGATGGACACTGGCACGCCGTGGAGGCGAACAATCTCTCGGATGTAAATCACAGCCAACCACTCCGAAGTATAAGTAGTCCCAACTGGAATGAAGTGCGCGGACTTGGTCAGCCGATCCACAATCACCCAAATAGCATCAAACTTCCTCGAAGTCCATGGGAGCCCAACTACAAAATTCATGGTGATACGCTCCCATTTCCACGCTGGAATCTCTAACCTCTGAAGCAATCTGCCCTATCTCTGATGCTCATACTTCACATGCTGATAGTTGAGGCACCGAGTTAAAAAACCCACTATATCCTTCTTCATTCTTCTCCACCAATAATGCTGCCTCAAGTCATGATACATCTTTGCGGCAGCCGGATGAATTGAATACCGCAAACTGTGGGCCTCTTCAAGAATCAACTCACGTAGCCGATCTACATTAGGCACACAAATCTGACCCCATATCCTCAATACTCCATTATCCTCAATAGTAACATCTTTGGCATCACCGTGTCCTTAAGGACAAGAAAATGAGGGTCATCATACTAGTTCTCTCTGATGCGATCATATAAAGAAGACCGAGAAACCACACAGGCTAGAACCCGACTGGGCTCCGAGACATCTAATCTCACGAACTGGTTGGCCAAGGCCTGAACATCAACTGCAAGAGGTCTCTCACCAATAGGAATGAACATAAGGCTACCCATACTCACTGCCTTTCTACTCAAGGCATCGGTCACCATATTGGCCTTCCCGGGATGATACAGAATAGTGATATCATAGTCCTTTAGTAGCTCCAACCATCTCCGCTGGCTCAAATTTAGATCCTTCTGTTTGAACAAGTGCTGGAGACTCCGATGATCTGTAAACACCTCACAAGACACACCGTAGAGATAATGCCTCCAAATCTTCAATGCATGAACGATGGAAGCTAACTCCAAATCATGGACATGGTAGTTCTTCTCATGGGGTTTCAACTGACGCGAAGCATAAGTAATCACTCAACCCTCCTGCATCAAAACACATCCATTACCGATCCGGGAAGCATCACAACACACTGTATAAGAACCAGAAGTTGAAGGTAGAATTAGCACTGGAGTTGTGGTCAAGGCAACCTTGAGCTTCTGAAATCTCTCCTCACACTCATCCGACCATCTGAAAATAGCGTCCTTTTGGGTCAATTTGGTCAAAGGCAATGCAATAGACGAGAAACCCTCAACGATGCGACGATAATAACCGGCTAAGCCGAGAAAGCTCTAAATCTCCGTAGCTGAGGACGGTCTGGGCCAACTCTGAATTGCCTCTATCTTTCTCAGATCTGCCTGAATCCCCTCAACGGACACCACGTGCCCCAAGAATGCAACCGAACTAAGCCAAAACTCTCATTTGGAGAACTTAGCATAAAGCTTCTCCTCCCTCAACCGCTGCAACACAATCCTCAATTACTGGGCATGCTCCTCCTAGCTTCGAGAGTACACCAGGATATCATCAATGAACACTATGAAAAACGAGTCAAGATAAGGCTTAAATACACTGTTTATCATGTGTATGAATGTTGTTGGGGCGTTGGTCAACCCAAAAGACATCACAAAAAACTCATAATGACCATAACGGATCCTGAATGTTGTCTTTAGAATATCCGAGTCCCGAATCTTCAACAGGTGATACCCAGACCTCAAGTCAATCTTAGAGAACGCCCTCGCTCCCTGAAGCTAGTCGAATACATCATCAATGCGCGACAAAGGATACTTGTTCTTGATTTTAACTTTGTTCAACTGCCTATAATCAATGCACATCCGCATAGTACCATCCTTCTTCTTCACAAACAGAATCGGTGCTTCCCAAGGCGACACACTAAGCCTATAAACCCCTTATCAAGGAGTTCCTGAAGCTGCTCCTTTAATTCCTTCAACTCAGTCGGTGCCATATGATACAGTGGAGTACAAATGGGCTGAGTGTCTGGCACCAAGTCAATACCAAAGTCAATATCTCTGTCAGGCGGCATGCCCGACAAGTCTACAGGAAACACATCCTAAAAATCTCGCACCACCGAAATAGAATCAATAGAAGGAGTATCAGTTGGGCCTTCAAATAAGATAAGAAACCCTTCCCAATCATCTGTTGGGCCTTCAAATATGAAATCACTCTGCTAGGGACATAGTCTAGAGAACCTCTCCACTCAATCCTTGGCAACCCCGGCATCGCCAACGTCACAGTCTTAGCGTGACAATCCAGAACAACATGACATGGAGACAGCCAATCCATACCCAAGATCTCATCGAAGTCCACCATACTAAACAATAATAGATCAACTCTATTCTCGAATCCCCCAATAGTCACTACACACGACCGATATACACGGTCCATAATAATGGGGTCGCCCACTGGCGTAGATACATAAACAAATGAAACTAAGGACTCACGGGGCATATCCAGATAATGAGCAAAATACGATGATACATACGAATAAGTGGAACCAGGGTGAAATAATATAGAAGCATCCATGTGGAGCCCTACTCAACAACCTAGGGCAATCTCTCTTGATATGACCAAAGTCTCCGCACTCGAAACAACCCCTCCTCTTATAGAACTTTTGCTGCTGATAACCCGAGGAACTACCTTTAGAAACCTGAGCGGATGAGGCATAATGAGAACTCTACGGTGGTAGTGCACTGAATGAAGACTGGCTTGAGTGAGCACTGTAAGAACCGTGTCTAGTTGATGCGCCACGATGAGCTAGACGAGTCGTCTGAGCGGGCCTATAAGGACGACCCATATTGTGGTAGGACTGCCCCCAGAAGATACACCACCAAAACCGCCCGAACCTCAAGGCTTCTTGGCCTCCCTCTCACCACGCTCCTGGATACGGACCATCTCTATCCGCCGAGCAATGTCAACCACCTCGTCAAAAGTGGCACCAGATACCCTCTCCCTAGTCATAAGCAACCGAAGCTGATACGTGAGGCCATCGATGAACCTCACGATCCTCTCCCTATAAGTGGGAACCAACCAAACTGCATAGCGAGCTAACTCAGAAAACTTCATCTCGTACTGGGTCACAGACATGCCATCCTGCCGAAGCTGCTCAAACTTTCTGCGCAGCTCCTCCCCGCGAGACTGCGGCATAAACTTCTCCAAGAAGAGAACGGAGAACTCCTGCCATGTAAGTGGTGCTTCACCGACCGGCCTGCGCGTCTCATAAGCCTCCCACCATCTGAAGGAAGCCCTAGAAAACTGAAAAGTAGTGAATGAGACCTCACTGGTCTCCAGAATACCTGTTGTACGAAGAATCCACTGGTACTTATCCAAGAAGCCATGGGCATCCTCTGACTCAGCACCGCTAAATGATAGAGGCCGAAGCCTCCCAAATCTCTCAAGTCTCCTCTGCTCATCATCAGTCATAACAGGGACCACCGGGGCCTGAGCAGCTGCAACCGGCTGGGCTGGTAGTACCTCCTGTGTCTGAAGTCCCTGCATGGCCTACTCTGGAGTACGGGCAGCGAGGGTATGAGTACCTCCCCCGGCCTGAGAAGTGGCTGGTGCGGCCTGAGCCGATACCACTTGAGCAAAGCCAGTGCAAACTGTCAATATCTCGGTCAAAGCCTCCTGAAGGCCTGGAATCACAATGGGCACAGCTGGTGTCTAAGATGGCCCCCACTGACTCAACTACATCTGGAACCTGCTCTTGAGCTGGAACAACTGGTGGATCTGCAGGTGCTGCTCTAGCTACTGTACAAGCTGCACCTCTGCCCCTACCGTGACCTCGGCGGTATCTGCGCAAACCGCATCTGCGAATCACGCCCCGCACCTGCGAGCTCGCACCTACGATCAATGCTTTGCAAGTGCGGTTACACCAATAGAGGTCCAACTTCAGCAATCACTCAACTTCAACTTTTTATCCGTTAACCACCCGGAATCAACCCGAGACCCCCGGGACCTAAACCAAACATACCAACAAGTCCTAAAACCTCATACGAACTTAGTCGAGCCCTCAAATCACATCAAACAACTTCAAAAACACGAATCGCACCCCGATTCAAGCCTATTGAAACTAAGGAAATTTAACTTCTACAAACGACGCCGAAACCTATCAAAATACGTCCGATTGATCCCAAATTTTTCACACAAGTCACATTTGACATTACGGACCTACTCTAATTTCCAGAATTGGAATTCAATCCCGATATCAAAAAGTCCACTCCCATTCAAACTTTCCAAAAATTCAACTTTCGCCATTCCAAGTCTAATTCCACTACGGACCTCCAAATCATAATCCGGACACGCTCCTAAGTCCAAAATCACCCAACGGAGCTAACGGAACCATCAAAACTCTATTATGAAGTCGTTTACTCATAGACCGATATTCGATCAATCATTTCAACTTAAGCTTTCAACCTTAAGACTAAGTGTCTCATTTCATTCTGAATTCACTCCGGACTCGAACTGACTACCCTGGCAAGTCACATAACAGCTATAAAATATGAGCAATAAATGAGGGAACAGGGCTACAACTCTCAAAAATGATCGGCCGGGTCGTTACATAAATAATCCAGCAACGCATCGATAACCAAAACCCGCACAAGTAGACAACCACGCGATCCAATCGTAGACGGAGCCCACTTAGCTTTAAGCTACCATCACATAATGTAGAGCCCACAACGATTCCTCTTTCTTAATCGCCATGATCCCGTACTGTTAACCCGCTCACATGAGGTAACCCACCTGTGACATTCCATGCCGACATCTTCCAACGGCGCTTCACTGGGTACAATGTCACACCCCAAACTCAGGGAGCACGACCGGCGCTCAACTGAGAGAACCCGGCCGAGCAAGCCTATAAGGCTTACTTCTACCCAAACTCATCCATGAATAAAGAGGAGATATACTCCATTAATCAATCACTGAAAAGATTTTATTGACAACTCCCTTTTCATTCCCATTAGTAGCTTTATTCATAATTTCCAAAACATTATGAGTTTATAGATTTAATAAAAAATATAATTTCCAAGTACCAACATTTCTAGTTCAATTCCCAACATCAACCATAACCCACAACCTGTCTACGGAGCCTCTAAATACAATAGAAGAGTAATATGGAAATGCCGGCAACAAGGCCCCGGCTATACCTCAAAACACTGTACATGAGAAACAAAAGATACATGACCCTGGAATGAAGTGGGGCTCACCCAATCAGCTGAAAAGAGTGTACTGCTATCACTAATCAATGCCGCCTGCTGAAGAACCACCTGCATCCATTAAAGATGCAGTGCCCCCGGCAAAAGGGACGTTAGTACTGTCGAATAGCACTAGTATGTATGGCTAAAAATCCTCTTTCAAAATAGAATGCCCAGATAAGAAAAGGCAACACATAAAAACATCAAGTCACAATCAACAATATCCAAACGTCCAGTTAAAACATAATAATTTCCAAAATACAAACTTCATATATAATTTTGGTTGGGAGATCATTAGCACCGATATACCACCGTCTTTGTTAGTACGGAGTCCGATCATGCCCGATCGGCTAGGCCATCTCCCCATGAACAATGTGGTTTGACATGTGATACGAAAGAAAGTTGTTACCAAGAGTAGTACCACCATATGCGCAATATGGCGTCTGATCTCCACCCGATCAGCTAGGCCGCCTTTCTACATATGCCGTGCGGGTTGACTTTTCCAATCCACAAAGGTTTCAGTTTCATCCCAATTAAGGGGAATAATATCACAATCCACCCCTACACCGACACGTGTAGTTTTCCGGTATGGGCCTTATGACCCACCCTTCCTCGGTATTGCTAATGATGCTCCCAAAAATAGTTTTGATTTGATTTGCAAACAGAAATATCATAAATATAATTGTACTCACCTCAACATCTTTCACATTGTATGAATTCTCATTAGTATTTCCAGTCATTCACAACGACAATATTTCCTTGGCTCATTAGGCCATTCACAAGATTCTTTATTCCTGGCACGATGGCCGTATTTCATATTCCACACTTTCACCTCTTTCAAGTTCAAAGATCACCATCAAGTATCAACATATAGGATATTTTAAAAATCATATACTTCAAATCCATTTGAAATGGAAACTTCAAATACAAATGGTTTCTTCCCAAAAAATGAAGCATACCAACCAACAATAGAAACACACATGAAAAATCATAAACAGTCAATACACCATTTACTCTTGCAATACTCTCCCCCAGAAATGACAATGTACAATTTCAACACATGAGTATATAGAACTCGAATCACACTGGATATATTTATAAATTAAAGCATTAGTTAAAGCAGCCACTAATGGGCATGAATTTAGTACAAAAGCTTTTAGACAATTCTATCTTTCATTGAAACACGACTCAAAGCCATAACCTTTTAATACGTAACCCACACTTTAAAACTTACAGAAATATTATGGAATTCAATTCCAAGAGAGAAAGTTTAGCCAACATACCTCAATTGCGCTTCTTTAGACTCTACAATTTTTCGGAACCCTTAGCAACCTCAATCTATTTTAGCAATATATAAATTGAACCTAAAATTAGGAAAACGTTCATGGTTCTAGTTTACTTTTTATTTTTCCCACACTCTTTATCATATGCATGCAAGATGAACCACCCTCATACCCATGAAGTATCACACTAATACCCCATTATAGCTATGTTTGAAATTAAGAGCTGGGGTGATAAAGCCTTACCTTTTAGGGTGAAGAATTTTAGTGCTCTACTTGAATATTTCCAAGGCTTTGAGTGATGATTGAAGATCAATTTGATGAAAAATTAGACCCTCCCTCTTGAACCCTCTCTCTCTCACTCTAGAAACACCTGAAAAGGAATTCAAAATAGACCTAAGGGGTATTTTAACGGAATGGGGGTCGGGTTTTAAATTAAGAAAATGGGTGCCCCGACACAGGTCTGCGGTCGCATATGCGACCACATAATGGTTATGCGGACTGTAAAGTGACCGCAGAAATGGCCCTCAGGGGCCTGAACTTACGGCCCAGGTATACGACCAGTATGCGGTCCGCATACTCGTTCTGCGGTCACATAATGCACCGCAAAACTCCCTCCGCAAAAACTCAAGAGGGATTATGCGATCGATATGCGGTCCGCATATCGATTATGCGGTCGCACAATCGACCGCAATACTGACCTCAAATTGGCCAAACTTACTGCTTCACTCTGCGGCCATTATACGGTCCGCAGAGTGATTATGCGGCCGCATAATTTGCCGCATAAACGCGCTTTTCCGCCAAAAATTTTTCTTTACTTTCCGGTGTATTTTCCTTTACCATCCTCAAACACATAAGCCTACTCTAGCACCACGAAACCTTGAATTCACTTGCGAAAATTACGGGGCTTTACACTGAAATACTTCAAAATTTTCCGGGGTGTTACATACAATTACCACGAAATTAGTAAACCCTCCTGAGCCCGTGCTAATCCACCAGTTGTACAAGTCCGTTCATTCCCCATAGACATCAACTGAAAGTTCAACAATACCTTCCAAACTCAAGTCATGTTGCATCTGAAACGATAATCAAATCTTCACCCCCTCTTCATTTCAAGCAAACTCCTTTCTGCCATATTAAATCTTTCTCCGTACAGTAATCACCATTTCAAATAAAATCCGTAGACCAAATCACCTTCCACCACGATTCCCAAACCGTTCTACACTTTCTCAAGGTACGCGGCTATTCTACCACAGACTTCATATGCTAATCTGCCACTCTTACTTCAGTTAAACCATCTCCTTTCTCGACCTATGTTGTTCATACTTGACCTGCTAGTAATTCAACCACCACGAGACACCTCCCGCCATGTCCTGCCTCATATTTCACTACCCAAATGTTGCCTCAAATCAAATCCATACTTGTAGAACCAGAACTAATGAATTGCTACCAACTCTAAATCTCCTGGAAAATCGTCTTTCTCGAGCCATCAGCATTAGAATCACCAATTCGATTCAGAAACCGCTACACATTGCTATCTCTATCAACCGCGTATTAGGCACCATTTCACCACACCCTACCCTGAAGGCAAAAATCAAAGAAGACCATAACACCGACAAATCCTTAATGCATTCAAACAAGGACGACGATACCGCATCACAAATGAGAATTCCACCACGCTCGAAAATATCAAGTCTCGTTACTCCATCTACCAAGGCCTGAACATCCATAGTCCGATTACCTTTCCTTCGCTGGAATTAAATGCTGAACCTCTAAGTCGTGAACTGAAAAATCCTCCTTTCGAGTCATTCACTACCGTGATCCATAAATAAGCACCCTACCACTACACCAACACTGTGTGATAACAATGCACGAATCATCATAATAATCTGTGCATAACCTCAAAATCATAGGCAATACTGATAACGGGCTGAGATGACAGAACACCCTTCCACCAGAAGACGATAATAACTCGTTCGAACACGCAAGGAGAAACATCCTGCTCCACGTCCGTAGTACCACAGCAACTCCTCGATGCCCAATTGACACGAGCGCTCAACATCGTATAAGAATCAGTAGGAAGGTAATAAAGGCATAAGCTTCAATGGAAATAAAATCGCACGACGAGAAATCAAGAAGAGAAGTGCTCCTAACAGCCCTGTAGCCTCTCGAAGATAAGTGCAGACGTCTCCGTACAGATCCGCAAGATTCTACTAGACTTGCTCAACCTAAGAGAACCTAACGCTCTGATACTAAGCTGCCACGATCCCAAAATTCACTAAAGGTCATGATGGCGTCTAACACCGGCGTCAGGCAAGCCAACTGTGATTGATCAACTTAATTACTTGTTTTAGTATTTTGAAATCATAATTTTCCGTATTTAAATCAAATAAAATAAAATTTACAGGATAGATGATAATATTTACACAACTACAATAACAAATAACCCGTAGGAACCCTTAAAATCCGGTGTCACAAGTGCATGAGCATTTTCTAAGGAGTACAATAATAATACAATATTTGTCCCCAAATGTAATAAGACAGAATAAAATAAACAATACAATGGCGACTCGGAGGACTGTGATGCGTATCCTGGAATGCAACTCACATAAAGTCTCCTCAACAGGTGCGCCTACGCACCAAGGTGGTCATCAAATGAACCTGTCAGATCATGCATATTTAGTGTAGAAGTGCAGTATGAGTTCGTAAATCAACGCATACCCAGTAAGTATCTAGCCTAAACCCGGAGAACTAGTGACGAGGGGTCGACATCGACACTTACTAAAGGTCCAATAAAATAATATAATAAAACATGAGCAGATATGAAGCATACAGCAATGATGGGTAAATCTGTAAGTTACATAATCTTCAAATTACTTCTTTTAAAGCATGAATTTCTAAATCTTGTATTCTACCTGAACAACTTAGAAAATACCAAGTGTCATTATCAAATAAATAAGAAATATCATATAAAATTTCGGGCATCAGTGGAAAGATTAGCTCGTGAATATTCTGACTACTAGCGATATAACACATGATTCTGCCGAGGTCGTTCGGCCTGATCCAGAATAATATGTACACTGCCGAGGGTCATGCGGAACTAACCATAGATGCATCTATATACTGCCGAGGTATTCGGCCCGCTCCACAAGAAAGAAAGGAAGTTACCGAATTACGAGACACGTATTTACAACACAGTACATGAGCACATAACGAATATAATCTTTACACTTCTCAATTTACTCGCCCACACTCAAAGTGTTAAGGCTCGACCTATTATAAATATATTTATTTCTAAATCAAATTCAGGTATAACTTTAATTAATTAAACCAGCAGAACGAGTTCAAATAATTTAATTATTATAGGATAAAGTTCTAAGTCTACCCGGACATAAACATGATTTAGCTACGTACGGACTCTCGTTACCTCGTACATACGTAGCACCCACAACTAGTTGCACATAACAATAAATATCATCTAGGGGTAATTTCCCCCTCACAAGGTTAGACAAGAGATTTACCTCACTCTGACGTTCCATAACCGGCTCCTATGCCACGCAAACACCTCAACCCGATGCCCGTTTCTTCAAAACTAGTCAAATAAATGTGCAAATCCGTAAATATGTACTCTATTACCCATAATTAATCAATTAATAACACTCCACAACTCCCCTTGAAAAGTCGATAAAGTCAACCCTCAGGCCCATGTGCCCAGATTCCAAAATATTTTGAAGATATACATTACCCATAAAATTATAAACTCAAATATATAATTTATTCCTAAATCCATGTCCAATTTCGTGGTCAAAAGTCCAAAATACCAAATTCTAGGTTTCTTTCAAAATCCCCCAATTTCTACTAATTTCCTTATTAAAATTTCATATATGATCATGAAATATAATCAAAAGTGGGTTTGAAACACTTACCCCAAGAGGTGGATGAAATAGCTCTCCAAAATCGCCCCAAAGTCGGCTCGAAGAGAGAAAAATGAGATGAAATGAGCAAATCCCATATTGGCTAGCATATATATTCTGCCCAGTCGATTTTTCGCACCTACGAAACTCCTTGCGCACCTGCGAGCCCGCTTCTACGGGAACAAATCTCGCTCCTGCGGAAGCCCACTGTCAGTAGCCCATTGCACCTGCAGAAATTCTTCCGCTCATGCACAACTGCAGGTGCGACATAGCCACGCGCATCTACGCAATTTCCCGCACCTGCGGCACTGGCCTCGCTTATGCGCACACGTAGGTGTGTTGCTCGCCTACGCTTCTGCGACTTCACGCCCAGACTGCCCAAGCCACTTCTGCGAGCCTCACCTCACTTCTGTGAGGTCGCTTCTGCGACCGAACTTCCACAGAGGCGATTGCACCAGCATAAGAAATTCCCAGCAACTCCATCAAGGCTCAAATCGATCAGAAACTCGCCTGAGCTCCCCCTCCCTCTCCCCCCCAGGACCCCGTCCAATCATATCAACCATTCCCAAAACATGATGCAAACTTGCTCGAGGCTTCAAATCACACCAAACAGTATCCAAACTACGAATTCGATGATAAACATCCTTCTTTAAATTTTCAAACTTCCAAACTTCGACGAACGCGTCCGAATCATATCAAAACATTCCGAAATGACGCCAAACTTTGTGCACAAGTCATAAATCACAGTACGAACCTATTCCAAGGCTCGGAGCACAAGTCATAAATTACAGTACGAACCTATTCCAATGCTCGGAATCCCAAACGGACATCTATAATATTAGAATCCACTTCAATTCAAACTTAAGAATCTCTTAAACTTTCAAAATGGTAACTTTCCATAATAAGCCGCCGAAATACTTTCGGGTGATCCGATACTCAACCCGAACATACGCCCAAGTCCAAAATCATCATACGAACCTATTGGAACCTTCAAATCCTGATTCCGAGGTTGTTAACCCAAAAGTCAAACCTTAGTCAATTCTTCCAACTTAAATCTTTCGAAATTAATTTTCTTTCCAAATCAATCCCGAACTTCCCAAAATTCAATTTTGACCACACGTACAAGACATAATACCTAAAGTGAAGTTACTTAAGGCCTCAAACCGTCGAACGACGCGTTAGAGCTCAAAACGACCGATCGAGTCGTTACAACACTGAGTCCGAAAAAAGAGAAAAAAATTCAGAAAAAATAAATGTTTTTTAATGTCCAAACTAGCCCTAATTTACATAAATTTTTAATCAAAATTCCTTTCTAATCTATAATCTCTCCTTATCTTAGCAACTCGAATTTTAATTCTTAATTTAAGTGATTGAGTATGGTATTATATTGAACTATCTTTATGCGTAATGTATCTAATTATAAATGTACACATTAATTTTTAATTTAACTAGTTTTAGTGTACATGCGTTGCACGTGCATGCAACATCAGGTAATTAAAACTCATATACAAAAAATTTAATTGTGTAAAATATCAAATGACATTAAAATAAGATTCTTAAAATAACAGTCACTTTAGTGACAAAAATAAACGTGGTTACATAAGTGTAGTAATTGAATATTTTCTGAACTTGCAAAGATAATAAATAATTGAGTTAAGTTAGCTATATATTATTTATAATTATAGGTACTTTATTATATGAGATAATAACATGTTAGTATATTATTGAATGTAACCTAATTTCTCTTTCATAGACGATGTTGTTGGTCCTAAACAGTCAAATTATTTAGTTAATGCTATAATAAAAATAATGACTCTTTATCGTTTAGTCATTGACGCATTTGCTTTATAATAATAAGGACAAATTACCAAGTAAAATATTGAAAAATTTTCAGAAATCACTATTGTTTAGTGGCTATTAACTTCTTATAGCTACTATATGCATAATTACTTCCTATAGCTACTATTCAGTTGTTACAGTAGTGTATTCACATGTATTCGCGCTGCTGTATTCATGAATACAGCAGCCAAAAGCGCCTAAAATCAGGGCTGTCCAGTTGTACGTGCATGTATTTGCGACATGTATTCATGAATACAACAGTAAAAAGCGCCTAAAATTAGGGCAGTTCAGTTGTACGCGCATGTATTCACATGTATTCGCGCTACTGTATTCATGAATACAACAGTAAAAAGCGCCTAAAATCAAGGCAGTCCAGTTGTACGCACATGTATTCACATGTATTCGCGCCATGTATTCATGAATACGGCAACAAAAAGTGCCTAAAATCAAGGCAGTCCAGTTGTACGCGCATGTATTCACATGTATTCGCACTGCTGTATTCATGAATACAGTTGTACGCGCATGTATTCATATGTATTCGCGCCATGTATTCATGAATACAGTAATGAAAATCTCTTAAAAATAGGTATGTCCAGCTGTCTAAGAGAGAGGAAAAACATAAACAACGTATTTCATGCCTCAATGGTAGTATATACCATAAATTACTTATTTTGCTATAAAATATAAAATGTAGCTATAGAAAATAATATTTTAAAATAATTTTGGTTTATAATAAATAGGGTGTATACCTTTGCTATAGAAGGTAAAATTTCCTAAAATATTTAATCAAAGAAACTATGAAAAATATTTCTTAAGCTAATCAACTATTTAATTGTAATAATTGATTTAAAATTGTAAAAGTAACAAAAGAATTCAACAGAATAAATTTACAGAAAATAAAAAATATAAATGAAGAACATAATAACCATATTGATATATAATGCAAATATTAATAGTATAAAATTCAACAACAACAACAACCCAGTAAAATTCCACAAGTGCGGTCTGGGGAGGATAGGATGTACGCAACTTTACCCCTATCCTGGGAGGGCAGAGAGACTGTTTCTGATAGACTCTCGGCTAAAGAAGATGGAAGAAGCGCTAATAGCAATTCATATTAAGACAATATATTAGAAAAATAAATTGAAGATAGCAATAAAGAAAATAAAAGAAGTACCTATAGCAAGTAATAACAAGACAATTTATTTAGAGAAACTAAATCCGAGGTCTGATAGCAATAAAGAATATGAAAGGAGCACGAATGATAGCAAATTAATAGTATAAAATTCGAGAAAAAAATATTCATATAAAACATAAATCAAAATAATATATAAATTTAGTTTATTTGAAACGTGTAGAAACATAAGAAAGATTTAAACTTTTTTTTAGAATTGTCAAATGCAGTCTTCATGCCTTAATACAGAAAACACAAAAGCGGACCTGAAAGATAAAGTTGCACTCTAGCGTAAGTTGCATAACCATTGACTTTGAGCCTACGAATATGATCGACAAAATAAATTATAGTTTATAGTCTCAATGCAATAAAAAAAGGGCAAAGTTTATCCAACAAATTATTAAAATTTTAATTGATTTCAAACTCCTATATTAGGCAAAGTACATAATATTTCGTATTATAATTTTATTTAGCATGAATTATAAATGTGAGATTTACCAAGAAGAGAGCGGGAGAGTGTTCTTACCATTAACGAAGAGGAGAAACTTTAGTTATCTCTGTGAATAATACTGCTTGTACAGTCTCGATTCTTGTTCTAAATTCAAATTTCTTCCAACAAGATCTATTTCTATAAGTTATAAATTTTAAGCTTGAATTTTTTTAAACAAAATTAGCTTGAATATTGAATTTACCTTTTATGTTTACACAATACAAATAAAAATCTCAAAAGTTTAATGAAGAAAGACAAAAACCTCTAATTTAAAGGAATTAAAAGAAATCCTAAAAACGGAGAAGGGCTATGAATTCATATTGGATACCTACATGGATTTATGTTAAAAAATACTAAAAATATGGAAGGGTATGCCTATAAGATTCAATGACAATGCTTTTGTGTCTCTTAGTAACCAAAAAAAAAAAGAATTATGAACAAAAGATGTAAGAAATTATAATCATCTTACATTATATAGTTAATGAGGGGCTTTATAAAAGGTAAAATTTTAATAAATTTAAAGTCCTCAATATTAGGAATATATACATATTCCTAAACCAAAAAGGAGGTAAAATTGCCTGAGAATTTTACCCCAAAAAAATATTCGTAAACCTAAAGTGCACGAAAAGTTTACCTAAAATATTTATAAAGAATTAGTGATTTTTTTACCTAACATAATTATAAAGAATTAATCCTTTTCTTATAAAGAAGTAATCGGTTAATCTTTTCAAAAGAAATATTCCTAAACCTCAATCAAATTTTCAATTTCTTTTTATAACTTAGAAACAAAAAAAACTCATAAACCTAGAAAAGGAACTGAAATCGCTTAAAACTTTTACCTAGATTACCTAACTCTTTTTAGAATTAATTGTTGAAGTTTATGGCGAAAAACGTACCCTCCAGTAAAGTGCTTCAAAGTTTATGTAAACGACGTTTTTGAAACACTTTACAAAATATTTTGATTTTTCTTTTACAAATTATTATGTTACATAGTTCAAATAAGTAAGATTTTAATACACAAAATCTAGTTGATCTTGTATTCCTAAATATTATGAAATATTAAATGACAATTCATATTACCAATATTAGAGAAATAACCAAATGACTATTTTGTCTAGTGTGAACTCTATTTTTTAAAGGATAAATATCACGAACGACATTTTGCTAAGGGCCTTCATGCTTTTAATATAACTAGTCTTAGGATACGCAGTTTGCGCGCGTACCCTATATCAATAAATATATAATTTATAATAATTACGTTATTATTATTAAATAATGTATTTGAGTTCTTCAACAAAAAGTAAAAAAAATATTTATTTTTGCGTTAGGGGTTCGTGCTTTTATGCTTTTATAATGATATAGAAAATATGGATATTCTCTTACTCAAACAACATTTTTTTCTTTTTATCAATTTTTTGGTATAATATCTAAAAATTACATTTAATAATTTTAAAAATATTTATTTTATTTAAGTACATGCGTCTCTTTTTTAATAGTGACAAATTGTATATAGAATCTTCCCCTTAGAGCTATAAGTTCAAACATATTTCATATAAAAATGGCATAAGCAAATATAACGTCCTAAATATTATGACTCTTATTTCTCCCATATATGTTTATGTTAAAGTTCTAAATATTATGACTTCCTACGTAATTTAAATAAGAAAAAATTTAATAATTAAAATTTTAGTTGATTTTAAAGTACTAAATATTAGAAAAATAACTAAATTACGATTTTGTCTAATGTAAAATCTATTTTTAAAGGGTAAAAAAGGCTAATATATTTCATATCTCCGTCTTTTAATATAACATAGATGTCTATTACCCTTTATTGAAATACGCTTTCTACAAAATTTATGTATCAAAAATATAAATATATATTTTAATAAATAGTACGATCAAATTTATATTATCCAATGTTCATAATTGTTATACTCTTTAACTCAAAATAAAAATATTAAAAATACCTTGGGAACGACGCTTAGCAACTGCATTTTAAGTGTACATAATTTATTAATGTTTATATCAAAAGTTTTATATTTATAGGATACACGCGAAAGCGTGTATTCTGTCCATAAATAATTGTATGAATTATAATATTCTTAGATTTGGCGATAAATTAACATTAAATATAATTTTATAAATAAAAGTAAGGATGGTTCATTTCTTACCTCAAATTAAAACGAATTTGACGCTTTTTAAGAAATTAGATTGTATTCAAAGTAATTACACAACATCTTTAAAATTCAAAATGTAAGTAAGAAAGGGTTAAGAAAAGACTCCTAAGGTTTTGTTTGATAAATATTAGTGTTCCCGAAAACAATTCCCATAAAAAGAGTAGCTAGAATTTCCTTTTTAATAAAGTATTTTTTTCTTTAGTTACAATTCGATTACTTGTTGGAAAGATATTTTTCTCTTTTATTTATCTTAGATTTTAGCAATTGAACAAAATCTAATTCCTTCTTGAAAACATATTTTTCTCATTTATTTATGTATGAATTTTAGGAATGCACTTTTTTACTTTTCTTTTATTTATGTGAGGATTTTAGGAATGTTCTATTTTTCCTTGTAACTCGTAGATGGGCTTTTTTTACTTTTCGCAAGTACATTTCATATTAGATAAAATTATAATTACACTCAGTATATATATTTTTTGTTTAAATTAGGAATTACAAAACACTTTGAGGATAGTTTCATCCCTTCTTGAAAAGATAATTTTTATTTACGTTTAGGATATTTTTTGTTTTTCGTAAAAAAATTGTTTGATACTTTGACATAAAAGAGAAAAGGTCAGTGAACATATATCAAAGGATCAATTAACAATAGAATATTGTTTTGCTATCTTTTGGTCCAGGGTAGGGGTAAGGTCTGCGTACACATTACCCTCCCCAGACTCCATTAGTAGGATTATACTGGGTTGTTGTTGTTGTTGTATCTTTTGGTTATCAGAAAGGAAGAGAAAGTTTCCAAAGGCCCTTTTTTCTTTCTTGATAAGCAACAAAAATTTCAAGAAAAATTTTTCATAACAAAAATAGATACATTTTCCTTCTTACGCAATTTTGTAGGAATTAAAGTTGAATACAAATTCCTAACTATTAGTATTAAATTCGAGTAGAAAGGTGTAGAAAAAGTCAAAGATGTATAATTATAGTAAACTTCAAAAGTTTTAGATATATTAAGTGTCACGATCCGAAATTTTCCACCGACGAAATTGTGATGGCGCCTAACATTTCACTTGCAAGGCAAGCCAACGTTAGAGAATCATTAAACCAATTCCTTATTTTTATTCATTAAGTAACAATAATTAACTAAAATAAAATATAATAAGTGCGGAATATCATAAAAACTGTATTAATTACTACCACCCGGATCTAGAGTCACAATTCACGAGCATTCTAGAATTTACTACAAGTAATAGTCTGAAAGAAATACAAATGTCTGAATAAAAGAAACAATAGAACATAAAAGATAGACGGGGACTTCAAGGTCTGTGAACGCCGACAGATCTACCTTGAGTCTCCGGACAGTGGACCAATAGCAAAATTTCGATCAACCAGAACCGGTATCAAAATCTGCACAGAAAGTGCAGAGTGTAGCATCAGTACAACCAACCCCATGTACTGGTAAGTGTCGAGTCTAACCTCGACGAAGTAGTGACGAGGCTAAGGCAAGGCACCTACAATCAACCTGTATAATTTAACAGTGTATACGCAAATAACAGGAATGAAGAAGTAAACAGGAAATGTTGGGAGGGAAAAATATACTGAGGGGAATACAAGATAAAGAACTGCAACAGAATGATCACCGGAGCAGTCAATATACCATGGATCAATAGGAATAATGAATACAGTAAGAAAAAATGCACGGCATCACCCTTCGTGCTTTTACTCTCAATATCACCATAAAATTAATAGAAACGGCACGACATCACCCTTCGTGCATTAACTCTCATATCATGGCACGGCATCACCCTTCGTGCATTAACACTCACAATATGGGACGGCATCATTCTTCGTGCATTAACACTCACAATATGGCACGGCATCACCCTTCGTGCATTAACACTCACAATATGGCACGGCATCACCCTTCGTGCATTAACACTCACAATATGGCACGACATCACCCTTCGTGTATTAACACTCTCCCTTACCATAATGCAATGCATAAATAACAACAGGGAGATAGAATAACAAGTACAAACCGTACTTCAACATTTGGTTCCATAATATCAATCTCAACTTGAAATAAAAACTCAATTATCACCAGAAAATCCGTAAACATAATAAGAACAATAATTTGGATAACACTAATATAACACGTAGCAATTTGGCATAGGAATGAGACAATGTCAGAAAAATAGAGAAACATGAAAAAACAGGTAAATTGGCGGTGCATAGGTACTCGTCACCTCACATATATGCCGCTCACAAGAATATCACTTAGCAATTAATCTAAGGATCCTAATCCTCAAGTCAGGGTTAGACACAATACTACCTCGCTCCGAAGGCCACTTAATCCTCAATCACAGCCTTTCCTTTGGAATTCACCTCCAAACCACTCGTATCTATTCAAAAATGACTCAATAATATCAAATATTGCTAAGGGAATCAATTATATTGCATAAATTAAATTTTCTAAATTTTCCTCCAAAAAGTAGAAAAATCAACCCCGGGCCCGCTTGGTCAAAATCCGAGGTTTGGACCAAAATCCTTTTACCTATTCACCCCCGAGCCCGAATATGTAATTAGTTTTGGAATCTGACCTCAAATTGAGGTCTAAATCCCCAAATTCACGAAATTCCTATTTTCTACCCTAACCCCTAATTCTACCATAATAATTCTAGATTTTTGGTTGATAATTCAAGGAATGTAATGGGTAATTCAAAGAAAATGGTTTAGAATCACTTACCAACACTTTGGGGAAGAAAATCTCTTGAAAATTTCCTCTACATGTTTGGTTCTTGAAAAATATTGAAGAAATAGTTAAACCCGTGTTTGATTCTGTTTTATGCACTGGGCGACAGTGTGCACCGCGTCCGCGAGGCCACTATCGCATTCGCGAAGGTATTGGCTGCCAAGCCATCACGTTCACGAGACGTTGCTCGCGTTCGCGATGGTTACGCTCCCCTGGCCTTTGCGTTCGCGAGACGTTGCTCGCGTTCGCGATGAAAGAACGACCACCCCCTCCCCCAGGCCCCCAAGTGCTTCGCGTTCGCGATGAGCAGGTCGCGTTCGTGAAGGGTAAATCCCCCATCACTTCGCGTTCGTGACCAGGCCTTCGCGTTCGCAAAGAAGAATGCTCAGCCTCACCGGATTACTCTTCGCGTTCGTGAGAGTACCTTTGCGAACGCGAAGAAGGACATGCCAGAACACAGATTCTGCAGAAAAACCAGATTTCCAAAGTCCAAAACACCCCGTGGTCTATCCGAAACTCACCCGAGCCCTCGGGGCTCCAAACCAAACATGCACACAAGTCTAAGAATATCATACAAATTTGCTCGCGCGATCAAATCGCCAAAATAACACCTAGAACTCTAAATTTAGCACTAATTCAAATGAAATTCTCAAGAACACTTTAAAATCCATAACTTCTCAACTGGACATCCGAATTACGTCAAATCAACTCCGTTTCTCACCAAATTTCACAGACATGTCTTAAATATCGTAATGAACCTATACCGGTTCCGAGATTAAAATATGGACCCGATACTAACAATGCCAAATATCAATCAATTCTTAAAAATAAATAATTTTCAAACTTTTAATTTTCATAAAAAATTCATAACTTAAGCTAGGGACCTCCAAATTCGATTCCGGGCATATGCCCAGGTCCCATAATTCGATACGGACCCACCAGGACCGTCAAAGCACGGATCCGGGCCTGTTTACCAAAAATGTTGACCTAAGTCAACTGAAATTAACTTTTAAGGTAAAAATTTTTATTTTCATTAGTTTTCAACATAAAAGCTTTCCGAAAACCTGCCCGGACTGCGCACGCAAATTGAGGAGGGTAAAAATGAGATTTTCAAGGCTTAAGAGCACCGATTCGAGTTCTAAAACATAAGATGACCTTTTGGGTCATCACATTCTCCACCTTTAAAACAACCGTTCGTCCTTGAACGGACATAGAAAAATACATGGGCTGGTGAAAAGGTGGGGATATCTACTCCGCATATCGGACTCGGACTCTTAAGTAGCTGCCTTAATAGCCTGACCTCTCCACTGCACTCAAACTGAAAAGTAACTCTTTGACCTCAACTGACGAACCTGCCGGTCTAGAATGGCCACCGGTTCTTCCTCGTAAGTCAAATCCCTGTCCAACTGGACAGAGCTGAAATCTAACACGTGGAACGGGTCACCATGATATTTTCGGAGCATAGACACATGGAATACCGAACTGAGGATAACCCTGGAGGCAACGCAAGTCGATAAGCTACCTCCCCCACTCTCTCGAGGATCTCAAATGGCCCGATATACCTAGGGCTCAACTTGCCCTTCTTCCCAAATCTCATAACACCCTTCATGGGCGATACCCGAAGCAATATTCTTTCTCTAACCATGAATGCAATATCACAAACTTTACGGTCAGCATAACTCTTTTGCCTAGACTGAGCTGTAGAAGTCGATCCTGTATAATCTTGACCTTGTCCAAGGCCTCCTGAACTAAATCTGTACCCAATAACTGAGCCTCCCCCGGCTCGAACCACCCAACTGGCGACCTACACCGTCTACCATATAATGCCTCATAGGGAGCCATCTGAATGCTCGACTGATAGCTGTTATTGTAGGAAAAATCCGCTAACGACAAAAACTGATCCCAAGAACCTCCAAAGTCAATAACACAGGCACGGAGCATATCCTCCAAGATCTGAATAGTACGCTCGAACTGCCCGTCTGTCTGAGGATGAAATGTTGTGCTCAACTCAACCCACGTACCCAACTCATGTTGAACTGCCCTCCAAAAGTGCAAGGTAAACTACGTACCTCGATCAGAAATGATAGACATGGGCATACCGTGAAGACGGGCGATCTCATGAATATAAATCTCTGCCAACCGCTCTGAGGAATAAGTAACTGCCACTGGAATGAAATGAGCTGACTTAGTCAGCCTGTCCACAATGACCCAAACTGCATCGAACCTTCTCTGAGTCCGTGGGAGTCCAACAACAAAGTCCATAGTGATATGCTCCCACTTTCACTCGGGAATATCTAACCTCTGAAGTAAACCACCAGGTCTCTGATGCTCACACTTTACCTGCTGGCAATTTAGGCACCGAGCTACACAGGCAACTATGTCCTTCTTCATTCGCCTCCACTAATAATACTGCCTCAAGTCTTAATACATCTTGGCGGCACCCGGATGAATAGAATACCGGGAACTGTGAGACTCCTCAAGTATTAACTCACGAAGTCCATCCACATTAGGCACACAAATACGACCATGCATCCTCAAAACTTCATCATCACCAACAGTAACCTGCTTGGCATCACCGTGCCGCACTGTGTCTCTAAGGACAAGTAAATGAGGATCGCCATCTTGCCGATCTCTGATGCGCTCAAATAAAGAAGACCGAGCAACTGTACAAGCTAGAACACGGTTGGGCTCGAAACATCTAACCTCACGAACTGGTTGGCCAAGGCCTGAACATCCAATGCAAGCGGTCTCTCACTAACTAGAATATATGCAAGGCTACCCATACTGACTGACTTTCTACTTAAAGCATCGGCCACCACATTGGCCTTCCCGGGATGATATAATATAGTGATATCATAGTCTTTCAATAGCTCCATCCACCTCCTCTGCCTCAAATTGAGTTCCTTCTGCTTGAACAAATACTGTAAGCTCCGATGATCAGTGAATACCTCACATGGCACGCCGTAAAGATAGTGCCTCCAAATCTTCAGCGTGTGAACAATGGCTGCCAGCTCTAGATCATGAACAAGGTAATTCTTCTCGTGAACCTTTAGCTGCCGTGACGCATATGCAATAACCTTGCCACCATGCATCAATACCGTACCCAAACTAATACGAGATGCATCACAATATACTGTATAAGATCCCGAACCTGTGGGTAACACCAATACCGATGCCGTAGTCAAAGCTATCTTGAGCTTTTGAAAGCTTGCTTCACACTCGTCTGACCACCTGAATGGGGCACCCTTCTGGGTCAATCTGATCAACGGGGCTGCTATAGATTAAAACTCCTCCACAAATCGACGGTAATAGCCTGCAAAACCCAGGAAACTACGGATCTCTATAGCTGATGTGGGTCTAGGCCAGTTCTGGACTGCCTCAATCTTCTTAGGATCCACCTGAATACCCTCTGCTGACACAACGTGACCCAAGAAAGCAACTGATCTCAACAAAAGCTCGCATTTTGAGAACTTAGCATATAACTGGCTGTCTTTCAGAGTCTGAAGAACGATCCGAAGATGGATCTCATGCTCCTCTCGACTGTGGGAGTAGATCAAGATATCATCAATAAACACAACCACAAAGGAATCCAAGTAGGGTTTGAACACCCAGTTCATCAAATCCATGAAGGTTGCTGGGGCATTTTTCAGCCCAAATGACATCACTAAAAACTCATAATGCCCATAACGAGTTCGAAAAGCTGTCTTAGGAATATCGGATGCCCTAATCCTCAAATGATGGTAGCCAAATCTCAAATCAATCTTTGAAAACACCTTGGCACCCTGAAGCTGATCAAATAAATCATCAATCCTTGGCAATGGATATTTATTCTTGATGGTGACTTTGTTCAACTGCCGATAATCTATACACATCCTCATCGATCTATCTTTATTCTTCACAAACAACACAGGTGCAGCCCAGGGCGAGACACTAGGTCTAATGAATCCCTTATCAAGCAAATCTTACAACTGCTTCTTCAATTCTTTCAACTCTGGCGGGGCCATGTGATATGGCGGAATGGAAATAGGCTGAGTGCCCGGAGCCAAATCAATGCAGAAATCAATATCTCTGTCGGGTGGCATCCCCGGCAGGTCTGCAAGAAACACCTCTGGAAACTCACAAACAACCGAAACCGAATCTATGGAAGAAAACTCTGCACGAGAATTGCGGACATAAGCCAAATAAGCTAGACACCCTTTCTCGATCATATGTCGAGCCTTTACGTAAGAGATAACCCTACTGGTAGAATGGCCGAGATTCCCTCTCCACTCTAATCGAGGCAACCTCTACAAGGCTAAGGTCACCGTCTTGGCGTGACAATCTAATATAGCATGATAAGGTGACAACCAATCCATAGCCAGTATGACATCAAAATCAACCATGTCGAGAAGTAGAAGATCTACACGAGTCTCAAGACTCCCAATGGTGACCACACACGAATGATAAACACGATCTACAACAATAGCGTCTCCCACTGGCGTGGACACATATACAGGAGCACTCAAGGAATCACGGGGCACAACCAAATAGGAAGCAAAATAGGATGACACGTAGGAGTAAGTAGATCCTGGATCAAATAGAACTGAAGCATCTCTACTGCAAACTGAAACAGTACCTGTGATAACAGCGTCAGATGACTCAGCCTCAGGCCCGGCTGGGAAAGCATAACATCGGGGCTGGGCCCCACCACCCTGAACTACGTCCCTAGGACGGCCTCTAGCTGGCTGGTCTTCACCTCTAACAGCCTGACCTCTACCTCTAACTGTCTGGCCTCTACCTTTGGCTGCCTGACACCTGTCTCTGGCTGGCTGAGCAGCTGGTGCAGCAACTGGTGCCGGAACCATGGCACGAGAACTCTGATGTTGTGAGTTGCCCGTTGCCCGAGGGCAAAATCTAGCAATGTGCCTCGGATCACCACAAGTATAACATAACCTCGACTGTTGTGACTGTTGACCCTGAAACTGACCTTGTCGACCTGAATAACCACCCTGATAACTCTGGAGTGGAGGTGCACAAATAGGAGCTGGTGGTGCACTGTAGGCTAGCTGGTCGGAATAATGCATCTGAGGGCCACGACCACCTGAGGCACCGTGGGATGCCCAGAGTGCTGAATGAAATGGCCTGGGAGGATGGCCTCCACCAAAAGTACTCCTGCCTCTAGATGAGGCACCGCTGAACTCACCGGAATGACGAGGCCTCTTGCCAGACCCCTGACCTCCCTGAGTAAGAACCATCTCGACTCGTCTGGCGACATTAGCAACCGCCTGAAAAGAAATCTCACTCCCAGTCTGCTTAGCCATCTGCAATCTGATAGGATGAGTAAGTCCATCAATAAACCTCCTCACCCTCTCTCTCTCTCGGTGGGAAGCAGAAGAATGGCATAACGGGCCAAATCCACAAAACGGGTCTCATACTGAGTAACCGTCATACCGCCCTGCTGGAGACGCTCAAACTGACGGCGACGCTCCTCCCTCAATGTGATAGGCAGAAACTTCTCTATGAAGAGCTGAGAGAACTGGTCCCAAGTAAGAGCAGGTGACCCAGCTGGTCTGGTCAACAAGTAATCTCTCCACCATTTCTTGGCAGAACCAGTCATTTAAAATGCAGCAAAATCGACCCCATTATTCTCCACTATACCCATGTTCCGTAGAACCTCGTGACAGCTGTCAAGATACTCCTGGGGGTCCTCTGAAGGGGCACCACTGAAGTGAACAAGAAAGAGCTTGGTAAACTTGTCCAATCTCTATAAAGCCTCAGAAGACATAGCTGGCCCATCTCCGACCTGTGCCGCAATAACCGGCTGAACTAATCCGACTGGCTAAGCTGCTGGAGCCTGATACTGGGGAGCCATCTGCTCCGGAGTGGGAGTGGTAGGAGTCTGGGCTCCTCCTCCAGCCTGAGAGACTGCTGGTGCCATGGGAAATGCGCTAGTCTGGGCCACACTCTCCATAAAGCCTACCAAACGGACCAAAGCGTCCTAAAGTACTGGGGTAGCAATGAACCCCTCCGGAACCTGAGCTGGTCCGATAGGAACAGTCTGGGCTGGAACCTCCTCGCCAATCTCTATCTGAGGCTCCACTGTTGGGGCTACTGCTCGGGCCCTAGGCTGAGCCCTACCCCTGCCTCGGCCTCTGGCACGACCTCTGCCCCGCGTAGGAGCTATCACTGGAGGCTTTGGCTGCTTCTCAGCTAAGGAAGTGGTACGCGTTCTCGCCATCTGCGAGAGAATAAGAGTAGAAGAGTTCAATCAATATTGCGAAAGCAAAAATTGCACGACAAGGAAGAATAGAAGTGAAACTTGTTCCTAAACTTCATAGCCTCTGGAAGATATGCACAAACGTCTCTGAACCGATCCTCCAGACTCTACTAAGCTTGCTCGTGAAGCGTGAGACCTAGGCAACCTAGTGCTTTGATACCAACTATCACGACCCGAAATTTCCCACCGACAGGACCATGATGGCGCCTAACATTTCACTTGCCAGGCAAGCCAACGTTAGAGAATCATTAAACCAATTCCTTATTTTCATTAATTAAGTAACAATAATTAACTAAAATAAAATATAATAAGTGAGAAATATCATAAAAGCTGTATTAATTACTACCACTCGGATCTGGAGTCACAATTCACGAGCATTCTAGAATTTACTACAAGTAATAGTCTGAAAGAAATATAACTGTCTGAATGAAAGAAAACAGTAGGACATAAAAAGATAGACGGGGACTTCAAGGTCTGTGAACGCCGACAGATCTACCTTGAGTCTCTGGACAACGGACCAATAGCAAAATCTCGATCAACTAGAGCCGATATCAAAATCTGCACAGAAAGTGCAGAGTGCAGCATTAGTACAACCGACCCCATGTATTGGTAAGTGTCGAGCCTAACCTCAACGAAGTAGTGACGAGGCTAAGGCAAGGCACCTACAATCAACCTGTACAATTTAACAGTGTATACGCAAATAACAGGAATGAAGAACTAAACAGAAAATGTTAGGAAGGGAAAACATACTGAGGGGAATACAAGATAAAGAACTATAATAGAATAATCACCGGAGCAGTCAATATACCATGAATAAACAGAGATAGTGAATACAGTAAGGAAAAATGCACGGCATCACCCTTCGTGTTTTTACTCTCAATCTCACCATAAAATTAATAGAAACGGCACGGCATCACCCTTCGTGCTTTTACTCTCATATCATGGAACGGCATCACCCTTCGTGCATTAACACTCACAATATGGCACGGCATCACCCTTCGTGCATTAACACTCACAATATAGCACGGCATCACCCTTCGTGCATTAATACTCACAATATGGCACGACATGACCCTTCGTGCATTAACACTCTCCCTTACCATAATGCAATGCATAAATAATAACAAGGAGATAGAAGAACAAGTACAAACCGTACTTCAACATTTGGTTCCATAATATCAATCTCAACTTGAAATAAAAACTCAATTATCACCAGAAAATCCGTAAACATAATAAGAACGATAATTTGGATAACACTAGTATAACACGTAGCAATTTGGCATAGGAATGAGACAATGTCAGAAAAACAGAGAAACATGGAAAAATAGGTAAATTGGCGGCGCATAGGTACTCGTCACCTCACATATACGCCGCTCACAAGAATTTCACTTAGCAATTAATCTAAGGTTCCTAATTCCCTCAAGTCAGGGTTAGACACTACACTTACCTCGCTCCGAAGGCCACTTAATCCTCAATCACAGCCTTTCCTTTGGAATTCGCCTCCAAACCACTCGTATCTATTCAAAAATGACTCAATAATATCAAATATCGCTAAAGAAATTAATTATATTGCATAAAATAAATTTTCTAAATTTTCCTCCAAAAAGTTGAAAAATCAACCCTGGGCCCACTTAGTCAAAACCCGAGGTTCATACCAAAATCCTTTTACCCATTCACCCCCGAGCCCGAATATATAATTAATTTTGGAATCCGACCTCAAATTGAGGTCTAAATTTCCAAATTCCCGAAATCCCTATTTTCTACCCTAACCCCTAATTCTACCATAAAAACTCTAGATTTTTGGTTGATAATTCAAGAAATGCAATGGGTAATTGAAAGAAAATGGTTTAGAATCACTTACCAACACTTTGGGGAAAGAAATTGACTCTTGAAAATCGCCTCTACCCGTTTGGTTCTTGAAAAATGTTGAAGAAATGGCTTAAACCCGTGTTTGATTCTGTTTTATGCGCTGGGCGACAGTGTGCATCGCGTTCGCGAGGCCACTGTCGCATTCACGAAGGGTACTGGCTGCCAAGTCTTCGCGTTTGCGATGGTTACGCTCCCCTGGCTTTCGCGTTCGCGATGAAAGAACGACCACCCCCTCCCCCAGGCCCCCAAGTGCTTCGCGTTCGCGATGAGCAGGTCGCGTTCGTGAAGGGTAAATCCCCCATCACTTCGCGTTCGTGACCAGGCCTTCGCGTTCGCAAAGAAGAATGCTCAGCCTCACCGGATTACTCTTCGCGTTCGTGAGAGTACCTTCGCGAACGCGAAGAAGGACATGCCAGAACACAGATTCTGCAGAAAAACCAGATTTCCAAAGTCCAAAACACCCCGTGGCCTATCCGAAACTCACCCGAGCCCTCGGTGCTCCAAACCAAATATGCACACAAGTCTAAAAATATCATACGAATTTGCTCGCGCGATCAAATCGCCAAAATAACACCTAGAACTCTAAATTTAGCACCAATTCAAATGAAATTCTCAAGAACACTTTAAAATCCATAACTTCTCAACTGGACGTCCGAATCACGTCAAATCAACTCCGTTTTGTCACCAAATTTCACAGACATGTCTTAAATATCGTAATGAACCTGTACCGGGCTCTGGGGCTAAAATACGGACCCGATACTAACAATGCCAAATATCAATCAATTCTTAAAAATAAATAATTTCCAAACTTTTAATTTTCATCAAAAATTCATAACTCAAGCTAGGGACCTCCAAATTCGATTGCGGGCATACGCCCAGGTCCCATAATTCGATACGGACCCACCGAGATTGTCAAAGCACGGATTCGGGCCCGTTTACCAAAAATGTTGACCGAAGTCAATTAAAATTAACTTTTAAGGTAAAAATTTTTATTTTCATTAGTTTTCAACATAAAAGCTTTTCGAAAACCTGTCCGGAGTGTGCACGCAAATCGAGAAGGGTAAAAATGAGATTTTTAAGGCTTAAGAGTGCCGATTCGAGTTTTAAAACATAAGATGACCTTTTGGGTCATCACATTAAGACATCTTAAAAAATTCACATAAGAAAATATTTAATAACCAAAATTTTAGTTATTCAATTGAAATGACTATTTTGTCTAATGTGAACTCTATTTTAAAAGGGTAAAATGGGCGAACGACATTTCGCTAAGGGTATTCGTGCTTACGTTTGTGCGATGCACGAATATATTATGTCAAATATAATGAAACGCATACAAAAAAATAATAAGCTTTGATTGCATAATATTCTAAAACTAATTGCAACTGAATATGTACGAAATTCAATATGTACAAAGTTTAATAATTTGTTTTTTTTAGAACAAAAAAGAATATAATATACAATCCAAACCAACAAATTAATAATATTTTGGCCCAATAAAAGGACAAAATGGAATTAAATATTGTGAAATCATACAATTATGCGACTAAAGTTGTAAAATCACTTAAAGAATACAACAATACTTAATATTATTTTTCTGATTCAATGATTTTCTTTGATTTAATTAAGCCTTAACGATTCATATACATGAAAATCATATTTACTCAAGATACATTAGTAACAAAGAAACCAAAAATAGAAAGGTCATTTAATCATTCATACCTTCTTCGCATTAGTTTTTTTGTTGTGTTGCACGTTATCCTATATCAATTATTACAAAAGTCATATTAAATAAAATATAATTCTTAACTATACAAATATTCAAAAGAAAATTATATGGTCACCGCTAGAAAATAATTTAACTCCAATCCATCAATCCAATCTCTAAATTCAACTCCAATTCTGATTAATCCAATCTCTAGTTAAAAAGTACGTTAATTTAACGTGTTTTACCACGAGTGTACTTGCTCATGCAAATCTAAGTCTCCACCATACTTGAAGTTTCATTGTGACGACCCGACCAGTCGTTTTGCTTTTTAAAACCCCGTTCTCCTAAATAAGACTTTTCGTACATGCTTTTACTGTTTTATGACGTACGGGGATGGTTAGTTCGGGATTTAGAAGGGTTCGGGTTGAAATCGAAATACTTGGTTCCTTAAGGTTGGCTTAAAAGGCCAAGTTTGACTTCGGTCAAAGTTTTGAGTAAACAACCTCGGAATCAGGATTTGGCAATTCCAATAGGTTTGTATGATGATTTCGGACCTGGGTGTATGCTCGGTTCAGGTTTTGGATGACCCGGGAGTGTTTCGGCGCCTAATATCAAAAGTTAGTTCTTGAAGCTCTTTAAAATTTGGTTTGGAACGGGTTTGGGTGATATCGAGGTCCAAATGGAATTTCGAGACCGGAAATAGTTCCGTAATATCATTTAAGACTTGCACGCAAAATTTGGTGTCATTTCGAATTGATTTGATAGGAATCGGACAAGCGGAAGTTGTTTTAGAAGTTTTGAGTGCATGAGTTAATTCATGCGTTTTGGCGTCCGATTCCTGGTTTTTGATGTTATTTCAGTGTTCCGATCGCGCGAGCAAGTTTGTATGATGTTGTTAGGCAGGTGTGAGTGTTTGGTGTGGAGCTCCGAGTGCTCGAGTGAGTTTCGGACGTGCGGAAGGGATGAAAAACACACCAGATTTCTGGTGTTTCTTGGCACTAGTTGCAGGTCTCGCAAATGCGAGAAATAGTTTGCAAATGCGGACTTCGCATTTGCGAGAAGAGCTTCGCAATTGCGAAGGAGCTCAGCCTGGGGATTTTTCGCATTTGCGACACCTGAGCCGCATTTGCGAACTCAGCAGTGATCGCATTTGTGACCCATCCGTCGCATTTGCGACCTTAGCAACTGGAGCCAGGCTTTGAAATTGCGAGAGTTTTGTCGCATTTGCGAACCTGGTGTCGCAAATGCGACATTAGATGTAATGACCCAACCGGTCATTTTGACTTTTAGAAATCCGTTCTCTAAAATAAAACTCCCCGAATATGTTTTTATTAATTTATGACTTGCGGGGATGGTTAGTTCGGGATGTGGAAGCATTTGGGTTGAAATTGGAACACTTGGTTCCTTAAGTTAGCCTTAAAAGGCCAAGTTTGAATTCGTTCAATATTTTGAGAAAATGACCCCAGAATCGGGATTTGACGGTTCCAATAGGTTCGTATGATGATTTTGGACTTGGGCGTATATCCGAATTGGATTTTGGATATCCCGGGAGCGTTTGATGCTTAATAGTAAAAATCAACTATTTGAAGGTTTAAAACTTCTTTAAATTTGTTTTGGAGCAGGATTTTGAGTAATTGAAGTCTGTTTGGAATTCCGAGTTTGGGAATAGTTACGTATAGTGATTTAAGACTTGCACGCAAAATTTCGTGTAATTCCAAGTAGTTTAAGTATATTTCGACGCATTGGAAGTAAATTGAAAAACTTGAAATTCTTAAGTTTGAATCAATTTAGTTTAGGGTATGATTCTTAGATTTGACGTTGTTTTACGCATTTCGAGAGTTCGAGCGAGTCCGTTTTATGATTTCAAACCTGTTGGTATGTTCGGACGGGGCCCCGGGGGTCCCGAGTGTTAAGCGGACGAGGCTTGGACCAATTTTGGGAAATTGAGCAAGGACTGAAGCTCCCAGCTACTGTCATAAATGCACCTGCGCTTGGACAGCCGCAGGTGCGAGCTCACAGGTGCGAGCCACCAATCGCAGGTGCGAACGAGAGAAGCCTGCCCAGCCATCGCAGATGCGAAGCATTTGGCGCACCTGCGAACGCGCAGGTGCGATGGCCTTGTGCGCAGAAGCGGAAAAATGCGCAGGTGCGAAGGGATGGGCGCATCTGCGCTTGCGCAGAAGCGAGCATTTCTTCCGCAGGTGCGGAACCAAGAAAAGAAGGAAAATGCGCACCTGCAAGGAATTTCCACAGGTGTGGGAGCCGCATGTGCGGTACTCCTTCCGCAGGTGCGAAAAACCTGCCTAGACAGAACCTTAAAACGGACGAAAACTCAGTCCATTTCTTTCTATTTTTCATCCATTGTTGGGCGATTTCAGAACTCTTTGTGAGGAGTTTTAAACTATCAACTTGGAGGTAAGTTAATTCTATACCCTTTGAGTTAAATATATAGATTATGGGTAGATTATAACTAGTAAATCTTAGAAATCAAGGGTTTAGGTGAAAAACCTTGATTTTTATAAAAATGCGATTTTGACCATGAAAATAGTTATGGAATTGGGTAGAAATTATATATTTAAGTTCTTGAGATTATGGGCAACGTTTTCATCCGAATATTTCCAGAATTCGTGCACGTGGGCCCGGAGTAAATTTTAGGAATTTTACCATTTTGGATAAGGTAATTTATTTAATAGATAAATTTCGAATCATTTAGCATATATTAATTATTGTGTATAATATTTGGATAGTTTCGGATCTTTCGGCGTCGAATCAAGAATTCAATGCGACGTGGTAATCAGAAAGTGAACTTTGAGACGAGGTAAGTCTCTTGTCTAATCTTGTGAGGGAAAAATTACCCCATAGGGATTAAATTGAATAATTGTTGATAATTACGAGGGCTACGTACGTACGAGGTGACGAGAGTCCGTGCGTAGCTACTATTAATGCTAAAGTCCGGGTAGTTTAGGACTCAAAGCATGAATTACTTGTGTAAATTGTATTCCTTGTTTAATTAATATTATTTGATATATTTATATATATGTTGTGAATTTTTAGATAAAAATATTAAAGGATGGAAAATTTATATGTTTGATTTTCTGTTTAATTGAACTAATTGTTAAAAGAAATTGTTCTCCTCTCGAAGTTATCTTATAATAAATATACTCTCCTTCCGGAGGTACATAAAAATGTCCTCCTTTCTTGTGGAGCGGGCCGAATGCCTCGGCAGGATAAATGCATCTATGGATCGCGCCGTACGTCCCTCGGCAGTGTACACGACACTCTGGATCGGGCCGTACATCCTCGGCAGAAATTGTGCTACGATACTTTAATAGTTTATTTCAGCTTGCGAAACTAATTGATAAATTGAAAAATCCTTAGAATTTTATCAATTATTATTCTTGCTTGTTAAAGAATTAATTGTTATTCCTGTAAATGATATTTAATTGATAAATTGGAAATTTATTTGAATTGAAGAAATTTAATTAATATATTGAGAATTGTTGCATTTGAAGGAATTTGATTATTTTTGCTGATTAAATAAATTATTTTAAATTTTGTAAATTATTTTGATTTAAATATCCTAGTTGTATTTCAATTATTATTATTGACCCATAGTGAGTGTCAAAGTCGGCCATCTCGTCTCTACCACTTTGAGATTAGGCTTGATACTTACTGGGTACACGTTATTTACGTACTCATACTACACTTGCAGCACTTTTTGTGCAGGACCTGAGGCAAGTACTAGTTGGGGGCCTATCGTCTTACACCCACGTTATCCAGGGGCATAGTGGTGAGCTGCACTTTCTGAGCCATTCTGCAGCTACTAGTGTCTCTCCTTATATTTTCATTCTGTCTATTTTTATTTCAGACAGTATTTGAGGTTTTGTATAATCTACTAAATGCTGATACACTTGTGACACCAGGTCTTGGCACATACATTGGTAGAAATTGGTGTTTTATTATTTTTCTTGGTTTTAAATTTTGTCAATATATGCTTAATTTATTAACTTGGCTTGCCTAGCTGTAGTGTTGGGCGCCATCACTACCTATAGGTGAAATTGGGTCGTGACAACATGGTATCAGAGCACTAGGTTCACGTAGGTCTCACAAGTTATGAGCATGCCTAATAGAGTCTTCCGGATCGGTACGGAGACGTCTATACTTATCTTCGAGAGGCTATAGGGTGTTAGGAAATTACCTTTCTTCATATTCCATCGTGCAATTGATGTAGTTCTAAATATCCTTCTCTTATTTTCACTCAGATGGTGAGAACGCGCTCGAATGAGGTTCCAGGCCAGGGAAGAGTTACTCCTCCAGTTGCTAAAGGCCGAGGGAGGGATCCGGCCCGTGGTAGAGGGCAAGGACGTCCCAGGACTATTCCAGTTATGCCGCTAGTGGGTCCAGCATAGAACCCCATCGTTGAGGAACAGGAAGAGGTGCCTGTGGCAGAGCCAGCTCCGGTGGATTTCACATATGCACCGGGATTTCAGGATGTCATGGGTCGTATGCTACGATTCATGGATAATATGACTCAGGCCGGTTTATTTCCGGCAGACCCAGCCATATCTCAGGAGGGCGGGGGAGCACAGACCCCTATCGCGCAGGCTCATAGACAGGCAGCTGCTGTATATCAGACCCCGGGTGCACTACCTGTGGGTGGAGCCCAGCTAGTAGCAGCAGCTACACTTGAGCCCAGGCCAGCTGTAGTCGCCGATCCACAAAAATTATTGGACAGATGGACTAGACTACATCCTCCTGTCTTTGGGGGTGAGCGACATGAGGATCCACAGGACTTCATTGATCGCTGTAGGGATAGACTGCACAACATGAGGATATTGGAGTCTCATGGGGTAGACTTTGCTACTTTTCAGCTAGAGGGTAGAGCCCGTAGATGGTGGCAGTCTTATGTTCTTGGCAGACCAGCAGATTCTCCCCTCATGACGGGACAGGTTCACCCGTATCTTCATGGACAGGTATATTCCACCCTCCAAGAGGGAAGAGTTGTGGTTTCAGTTTGAGCAGCCTCAGCACGGTCAGATGTCAGTGACTGATTCTGGAGGCGAGGTTTTCTAAATTATCTCGCCATGCACTTATGATACTCCCTACTGAGGCGGAGAGAGTTCGGAGGTTTGTAGCCGATTTACATACTGGTATTCAGGCCACTATGGCTCGAGAGGTTAAGATGGGTACTTCTTATGAGCGAGTTGTGGAGATAGCCCAGAGGATTGAGGGTGTGCGTCAGCGGAGTCGAGAGCAGATTATGAGAGATAAGCAGTTCAGGTACTCTGGAGAGTTCAGAGGTGCTCCGTCTGGGGGCAGAGGTCAGTTCGTGAGGGGGCAGTCCAGCAGACCCCCATTTCCAGCACCACCACCTCCTCGAGGTGCTCCAGTTCAACCTTATCTCAGTGCTATACCAGAGAGTTCCTACCGCCCACCAACTATTCAGGGTCCTCCCAGTGGGTATTCAATTCCCCAGGGCCAGACACTTAGTCAGCAGCCCATCGCACCGAAGAGTTGTTACGAGTGCAGGGATCCTAGTCACTTGCAAAGGTTTTTCCCCAGGCTTCGGGGTAGACCAGTATAGCAGGGTCAGCAGCCTACGCTTATCGGACCAGTTGCTCCACCAGTAGTCCAACCACTAAGAGGTGGAGGACAGGTGGGTAGGTGCCGTCCTAGAGGTGGAGGTCAGCCAGGCGGAGGCCAGACAGTTGGAGCTCCAGCTCGGTTCTATGCTTTTCCGACTAGACCAGATGCAGAGGCCTCAGATGCTGTGATTAAAGGTATTATTTCTATTTGCAGCAAAGATGCCTCAGTATTATTTGATCCAGGATCCACGTATTCATATGTGTCATCTCTATTTGCTCCATTCCTGGGTATTTCTCGTGAGTCCTTGAGTACTCCTGTTTATATGTCCACTCTGTAGGCAATTCTGTTATTGTGAACCGGATCTACCAGTCTTGTATTATTACATTCTGTGGTTATGAAACTAGAGCATATCTCTTGTTGCTCGAGATGATCGATTTTAAAATTATTCTGGGTATGGACTGGTTATCTCCATATTATGTTATTCTAGATTGTCATGCCAAAATTGTTACCTTGGCTATTCCATCTTTGCCTAGGCTGGAGTGGAAGGGTTTGTCGGTTAGTTCATTTAATCAGGTTATTTCTTTTATAAAGGCTCAACACATGGTTGAGAAGGGTTGTTTGGCTTATCTAGCCTATGTTCGGGATACTACTACAGAGACTCCGGCTATTGATTCAGTACTAGTAGTTCGGGAGTTCTCCGATGTATTTCCTTCAGATATTCTAGGTATGCCACCTGATGGTGATATTGATTTTTGTATTGACTTGGCTCCAGATACCCAGCCTATATCTATCCCATCGTATCGCATGGCTCCCAAAGAATTGAAAGAATTGAAAGAATTGAAAGAACAACTTGAAGAGTTACTAGCCAAAGGGTTCGTCAGACCGAGTGTATCGCCTTGGGGTGCACCGGTATTATTTGTGAAAAAGAAGGATGGAACAATGCGGATGTGTATTGATCATCGCCAATTGAACAAAGTTACGATTAAGAACAAGTACTTGTTGCCGCATATTGATGATCTATTTGACCAGTTGTAGGGTGCTAGGGTGTTCTCTAAGATCGACTTGAGGTCGGTGTATCATCAGTTGAAGATTCGAGATTCGGATGTTTCGAAAACTGCTTTCCGTACTAGATATGGTCATTATGAGTTTCTGGTAATGTCTTTCGGTTTGACTAATGCCCCGACTGCGTTTATGGATCTGCTGAACAAGGTATTCAGTCCATATATTGATTCGTTTGTCATTGTCTTCATTGATGAAATTTTGATCTACTCGCGCAGTAAGGAGGAACATGAGCAACATATGAGAGTAGTGCTTCAGACATTGCGGGAACAAAAGCTATATGCTAAGTTCTCTAAATGTGAGCTCTGGCTTGAGTCTGTAGCATTTTTGGGGCATATTGTATCGGGTAATGGTATTAAGGTTGATCCCAAAAAGATTGAGGCAGTTCAAAATTGGCATCGTCCCACTTCAGCGACTGAGATCAGGAGTTTTCTGGGTTTAGCAGGTTATTATCATCGGTTTGTGGAAGGTTTTTCATCTATTGTAACACCTTTGACCAAATTAACCCAGAAGGGTGTTCAGTTCCGATGGTCCGATGATTGTGAGTCAAGCTTTCAGAAGCTCAAGACAGCATTGACTACAACACCAGTGTTAGTGTTACCTTCCGGTTCGGGGATGTATACAGTGTATTGCGACGCTTCACGCGTTGGTTTAGGTTATGTATTAATAAAGGAAGGGCGAGTTATTGCATATGCTTCATGTAAGTTGAAGCCCCACGAGCAAAATTATCCGGTACATGATTTGGAGTTAGCTGCGATTGTTCATGCCCTTAAGATTTGGAGGCATTATCTTTATGGGGTGTCCTGTGAAGTTTATACTGATCATCATAGTTTGCAGCATTTGTTCAAGCAGAGGGACCTATATTTGACGCAGCACAGATGGATGGAATTACTAAAAGATTATGATATTACTATCATATATCATCTAGGTAAAGCAAATGTAGTTGCAAATGCCTTGAGTAGAAAGGCGTAAAGTATGGGTAGTTTGGCTTTTATTTCAGCAGAAGAGAGGCCATTAGCTTTGGATATCCAGTCCTTGGCCAACAGACTTGTGCGGCTAGATATTTCAGAGCCCAGCAGAGTTCTTGCATATGTCGTAGCTCAGTCTTCACTATTTGAGCAGATCAATGCTCGTCAGTATGATGACCCACACTTAATGGTTCTTCGAGAAACGGTACTACGAGGTAGTGCCAAGGAAGTTACTATTGGTATGGATGGTGTTCTGCAGCTCCAGGATCGTCTATGTGTTCCTAATGTGGATGGACTGAGGAAAAAGATCCTAGAGGAAGCACACAGTTCTCGGTATTCTATTCATCCAGGTGCTACGAAGATGTATCATGACCTGAGACAGCATTATTGGTGGCAACGAATGAAAAGGATATTGTTGAGTATGTAGCTAGGTGTCTAAATTGTTAGAAAGTTAATTATGAGCACCAGAGGCCAGGTGGCCTACTTCAGTAGATGACTATACCAGAGTGGAAATGGGAACGAATTGCTATGGACTTTGTAGTTGGGTTGCCGCGGACCTTGAGAAAGTTTGATGTAGTTTGGGTGATTGTTGACAGGTTGACCAAGTCGGCACATTTTATTCCTGTTGTGACTACGTATACTTCAGAGAGGTTGGCCCAGATTTATATTCAGGAGATAGTTCGGTTGCACGGTGTGCCAATTTCTATCATATCGGATAGAGGTCCTCAATGTACTTCACATTTCTGGAGAGAAGTACAGAGTGAGTTGGGGACCCGTGTAGAGCTCAGCACATCATTTCATCCGCAGACCGACGGGCAGTCAGAGCGGACAATTCAGATTTTGGAGGATATGCTCAGGGCATGTGCGATTGACTTTGGAGGTTAGTGGGATCGTTTCCTGCCTTTGGCTGAGTTTGCTTATAATAACAGTTACCAATCCAGCATCGAGATGGCTCATGGCTCCATTTGAGGCTTTATATGGCCGTCGATGCCGTTTACCTATCAGATGGTTTGATCCCGGTGAGGCTAAGTTATATGGTACTGACTTGGTAAAGGATGCTTGGAAAAGGTAAAGTTGATTCAGGAGCGACTTCGTACAGCACAGTCCAGACAGAAGAGTTACGCGGATCAGAAAGCGCGTGATTTATTATTTATGGTAGGTGAAAAAGTTCTCTTGAAGGTTTCGCTGATGAAGGGAATTATGAGGTTCGGGAAGAAGGGCAAGTTGAGCCCACGGTTTATAGGCCCATTTGAGGTGTTGAGACGAGTTGGTGAGGTTGCTTATGAGCTTGCATTGCCTCCCAATCTATCGGGAGTTCATCCGATTTTCCATGTATCTATGCTCTGGAAGTATCATGCTGATCTATCACATGTGTTGGACTTCAGCACAGTTCATCTAGATAAGAGTTTGGGTTATGAAGAAGAGCCATTTGCCATTGTTGATAAACAAGTTCGCCAGTTGAGGTCCAAGAGGATTTTTGCAGTAAAAGTCCAGTGGAGGGGCCAACCAGTCAAAGAAGCGACTTGGGAGGCCGAGGAGGACATGCAGAGCAAATATACACACTTATTTAGCAGTCCAGGTATTATTCTAAACCCGTTCGAGGATGAATGTTTTTTTAAGAGGTGGAGAATGTAATGACCCAACCGGTCATTTTGACTTTTAGAAACCCGTTCCCTAAAATAAAACTCCCCGAATATGCTTTTATTAATTTATGACTTGCGGGGATGGTTGGTTCAAGATTTGGAAGCATTTGGGCTTAAGTTAGCCTTAAAAGGCCAAGTTTGACTTCAGTCAACATTTTGAGAAAATGACCCCGGAATCGGGATTTGACGGTACCAATAGATTCGTATGATGATTTTGGACTTGGGTGTATGTCCGAATTGGATTTTGGATAACCCGGGAGCGTTTGATGCTTAATAATAAAAATCAACTATTTGAAGGTTTAAAACTTCTTTAAATTTGGTTTGGAATAGGATTTTGAGTAATTGAAGTCCGTTTGGAATTCTGAGTTTGGGAATAGTTCCGTGTAGTGATTTAAGACTTGCACGCAAAATTTCGTGTCATTCTGAGTAGTTTAAGTATATTTCGGCGCATTGAAAGTAAATTGAAATACTTGAAATTCTTAAGTTTGAATCAACTTGGTTTAGGGTATGATTCTCAGATTTGATGTTGTTTTATGCGTTCCGAGAGTTTGAGCGAGTCTGTTTTATGATTTCAAACCAGTTGATATGTTTGGACGGGGCCCCGGGGGTCCAGAGTGTTAACCGGACGAGGCTCTGACCAATTTTGAGAAATTGAGCAAGGACTAAAGCTCCCAGCTACTATCATAATCGCATCTGCGCTTGGACAACCGCAGGTGCGAGCTCACAGGTGCGAGCCACCAATCACAGGTGCGAACGAGAGAAGCCTGCCCAGCCATCGCAGATGCGAAGCATTTGGCGCACCTGCGAACGTGCAGGTGCGATGGCCTTGTGCGCAGAAGCGGAAAAATGTGCAGCTGCGAAGGGATGGGTGCATCTGCGCTTGCGCAGTAGCGAGCATTTCTTCCGCAGGTGCGGAACCAGGAAAAGAAGGAAAATGCGCACCTGCGAGGAATTTTCGCAGGTGCGAAAGACGCATGTGCGGTACTTCTTCCACATGTGCGAAAAACCTGTTTGTGTAGAACCTTAAAACGGACGAAAAATCAATCCATTTCTTTCTATTTTTCATCCATCGTTGGGCGATTTCAGAGCTCTTTGTGAGGAGTTTTCAACTATCAATTTGGAGGTAAGTTAATTCTACACCATTTGTGTTAAATACATAGATTATGGATAGATTATAATTAGTAAATCTTAGAAATCAAGGGTTTAGGTGAAAAACCTAGATTTTTACAAAAATGAGATTTTGACCAAGAAAATAGTTATAGAATTGGGTAGAAATTATATATATAAGTTATTGAGATTATGGGTAACATTTTCATCAGAATATTTTCAGAATCCGAGCACGTGGGCCCTAGGTGAATTTTAGGAATTTTACCATTTTGGATAAGGTAATTTATTTAATAGATAAATTTTGAATCATTTAGCATATATTAATTATTGTGTATAATATTTGGATAGTTTTGGATCTTTCGGTGTCGAATCAAGAATTCAACGCGACGTGGTAATCGAAAAGTGGACTTTGAGACGAGGTAAGTCTCTTGTCTAATCTTGTGAGGGGAAAATTACCCCATAGGGATTAAATTGAATAATTGTTGATAATTATGGGGGTTACGTACGCACGAGGTGACAAGAGTCCGTACGTAGCTACTATTAATACTAAAGTCCGGGTAGTTTAGGATGCAAAGCATGAATTACTTGTGTAAATTGTATTCCTTGTTTAATTAATATTATTTGATATATTTATATATATGTTGTGAATTATTAGATAAAAATATTAAAGGATGGAAATTTATATGTTTGATTTTCTGTTTAATACAATTAATTGTTAAAAAAAATTGTTCTCCTCCCAAAGTTATCTTATAATAAATATACTCTCCTTCCGGAGGTACATAAAAATGTCCTCCTTTCTTGTAGAGCGGGCCGAACGCCTCAGCAGTATAGATGCATCTATGGATCGCGTTGTACGTCCCTCGGTAGTGTACATGACATTCTGGATCGGGTCGTACGTCCTCGGCAGAAATCATGCTTAATAATAATAATTACACGATACTTTAATAGTTTATTTCAGCTTGCGAAGCTAATTGATAAATTGAAAAATTCTTAGAATTTAATGAATTGTTATTCTTGCTTGTTAAAGAATTAATTGTTATTCCTGTAAATGATATTTAATTGATAAATTAAAAATTTATTTGAATTGAAAGAATTTAATTAATATATTGAGAATTGTTGCATTTGAAAGAATTTGATTATTTTCGCTGATTAAATAAATTATTTTAAATTATGTAAATCATGTTGATTTAAATATCCTAGTTGTATTTCAATTATTATTATTGACCCATAGTGAGTGTCAAAGTGGGTCATCTCGTCTCTATCACTTCGAGATTAGGCTTGATACTTACTGGGTACACGTTGTTTACGTACTCATACTACACTTGCTGCACTTTTTGTGCAGGACCTGAGGCAAGTATTAGTGGGGGACCTATCGTCTGACACCCATGTTATCCAGGGGCATAGTGGTGAGCTGCACTTTTTGAGCCGTTCTGCAGCTACTAGTGTCTCTCCTTGTATTTTCATTCTGTCTATTTTTATTTTCGACAGTATGTGAGGTTTTGTACAATTTACTAAATGCTCATACACTTGTGACACCAGGTCTTGGCACACACATTGGTAGAAATTGGTGTTTTATTATTTTTTTTGGTTTTACATTTTGTCAATATATGCTTAATTTATTAACTTGTCTTGCCTAGCTGTAGTGTTGGGCGCCATCACGACCTATAGGTGAAATTGGGTCGTGACATCAGAGGCCTGTGCCCAACTCATTTAATGCGGGACTTAGGCCATTTATTTCATTTCACTTCATCTCTAGGGCGATTTTTGGAGCTTTTGGAAGGGGGTTTTCACCTAGCACTTTGAGGTAAGTAATTTCGATACAACATGAGTTAAATACATAGATTATGTGTAGATTAATATGTAAAAAATTGGTAGAAATCATGGGTTTAGATGAAAAAATCTAGGTTTTAATAAAAATGAGATTTTACCACGGAAATTATCATGAAACTTAGTGAAAATCATATATTTATGTTCCTAAGGTTATGGGTAACAACTTTCTTCAAAACTATTTGGAATCCGGGCGTGTGGGCCCGGGGGTGAATTTTAGGAATTCTTACAATTTGGGTTGGGTAATCACTTTTTGTTTCATGGATTTAGGATGTAAAATGTGTTGATTTATATTAATTCGAGGTATTTTTATGTGTAGGAATGATCCGGGAGAAATTGGGGGCGAAAGGTGCGATATTAAGCTTCAATTACCAGCGCCAAGGACAGCGCCTAGCGCTGGGCTGGGCGCTGGTGGCGTGAATGTTGTCCAACTTTGCCCAGGACAAGGTTATTCCGGCCCTAAACCTACCCAACACGTATAAAAGCAATATTAAGCTTATTTTTAGAGGGGAGGCGCCACTTTGAAGGGAAAATACACACGAGAAATATTCGGGAGCAAAGAGATCTCAGTTTTCTTCATCTTTTCTTAGTATTTTCGATTATCCAACACTTATGAAATTGTTTTCTATTATCATGAGTGGCTAAAACCCATAGTTCTGGGGTTGTGATTTAGCCATGAATATTGTTGTTTAACGTTTACTTAACCTTGATTACAATTCACTTATATATGATTGTTTCTTCAATTCTGTGATTAATTGCTTAATTGTCTGGCCAGCAATTAGGTTCTATTTACTATCTATGCTATACTATGCTTGGAAAAGCTATGTTTAGATTAGAGAAGAATTGAAGAGAGTATGATCTTAACTCTTAGGGGGGCGGATTTGTGTTTAGGATAGGAATATACCTAGTCACCGTGCTTAATTAAATATTGTAATCTTAATGCGTTCTTAATAGATTGATTCCATAGGAATATAGGCGTTAATCAATTTTGAATAGGCGAGTAGTACTTAGGGAGAAGGCTATGAGAGCAATTATCGATTAATTAACAACCACGAGTGAATTGTATGAAAGGGAGAGTTAACTAGAACACAATAGAATTGGTGAATCGATCACAACCCTAGAATATCTGTCTCTATTGAATACACAATTATTTTATTACTTGATAATTTAGTTACTACTTAGAATTATAGTTTAGTATAATCACATTCTTGAACTCGATTTTGGCTTGACTAAATAACAATCTTGGTGATTTTAGTGGGTAGTTGATATAAGTCTCTGTGGGTTCGACACTCGACTTATCATTTTACTACTTGTATGACCACGTATACTTGCGTGTGCATTTGGGAACAACAGTTGCACTCAGGTATTCAGGCTACTATGGCCTGGGAAGTTGAGATGGGGACTTCTTATCAGTTGGTAGTGGAGATTGCTCAGAGGATTGAGGGTTATCGTCAGAGGGGTAGAGAGAAAATGCAGCGGGACAAGAGGTCCCATTTTTCTGGAGAGTTCAGAGGTGCACCAATTGGGGGCAGAGGTCATTTTGGGAGGGGTCAGCCTAGCAGGCCCCCATATCCGGCACCACCACCTCCTCAGGGTGTTCCGGCGCGACCCTATTTTAGTGCTATGCCAGAGGGTTCTTACTGTCCGCCAGCTATTCAGGGTTTTTTCAGTGGGTACTCCGGTCATCAGGTTCTTCCAGTGCCTACTTCAGTGCCATGCCAGAGAGTTTTTATCGCCCACCAGCTATCCAGGGTCCTTCCAGTGGGTGTTCAGACCATCAGGGTCAGTTTTCAGGGCAGCAGTCCACCGCTTTGAGGAGTTGTTATGAGTGCGGGGATCCTAGTCACATGAAGACGCATTTCTCGAGACTTCGGGGCAAAGCTGTATAACAGGGTCAGCAGCCCATGATTATAGCTCCAGTAGCCGCACCAGCCATCCGGCCGCCCAGAGGTGGGGGGCAGGTGGGTAGGGGTCGTCCCAGAGGTGGAGGTCGGGCAGGCGGAGGCTAGCTAGGTGGCGCTCCAGCCAGATTTTATACTTTTTTGGCCAGACCAGTTGCAGTGGCCTCAGATGCCGTGATCACAGGTATTATTTTCGTCTGCGGTAGGGAAGCTTCAGTATTATTTGATCCAGGGTCTACCTATTTGTATGTGTCATCTCTGTTTGCTCATTTTCTGGACATTCCTCGTGAGTCCTTGGGTACTCCTATTTATGTGTCCACTCCTGTGGGCGATTCTGTTGTTGTGGATCGGATCTATCGGTCCTGTGTGGACACATTCTACGGATACGAGACTAAAGCGGATCTCTATTGCTTGATATGACCGACTTTGAGGTCATCCTGGGCATGGACTGGCTATCCCCATATCATGCCATCCTTGATTTCCATGCCAAGAATGTTACCTTAGCGATGCCAGAGTTGCTTAGATTGGAGTGGAAGGGTTCATCTGTCAGTACATCTAGTCAGGTTATCTCTTTTATGAAGATTCGGCACATGGTCGAGAAGGGTTGTTTGGCTTATCTAGCCTATGTTTGGAATACCACTGCAGAGTCTCCGATGATTGATTCAGTACCAGTGGTCCGGGAATTCTCTGATGTGTTTCCTTCTGATCTTCCGAGCATGCCACCAGATCGTGATATCGACTTCTGTATTGACTTGGCTCCAGGTACCCGGCCTATATCTATCCTATCGTACCGTATGGCTCCGAAAGAATTGAAGGAGTTAAAGGAACAACTTGAGGAGTTTCTAGCCAAGGGGTTCGTCAGACAGAGTGTATCACCTTGGGATGCACCAGTTTTATTTATGAAGAAGAAAGATGGGACCATGCGGATGTGCATTGATTACCGTTAGTTGAACAAAGTCACCGTTAAGAACAAGTACCCGTTGCCGCGTATTGATGATTTGTTTGACCAGTTGCAGGGTGCTAGGGTGTTATCTAAGATCTACTTGAGATCAGGGTACCATCAGTTGAAGATTCTGGACTCGGACGTTCCAAAGACTGCTTTCCGTACTAGATACGACCATTATAAGTTTCTAGTGATTTCCTTCGGTTTGACTAATACCCCAGTGGCGTTTATAGACTTGATGAACAGGGTGTTCAGGCCTTATATTGATTCGATTGTCATTGTCTTCATTGATGACATTTTGATTTACTCACGTAGCATGGAGGAAAACGAGCAGCAGTTGAGAGTGGTGCTTCAGACCTTGCGAGAACGGAGGCTATATTTAGATTAGAGAAGAATTGAAGAGAGTATGATCTTAACTCTTAGGGGGGGCGGATTTGTGTTTAGGATAGGAATATACCTAGTCACCGTGCTTAATTAAATATTGTAATCTTAATGCGTTCTTAATAGATTGATTCCATAGGAATATAGGCGTTAATCAATTTTGAATAGGCGAGTAGTACTTAGGGAGAAGGCTATGAGAGCAATTATCGATTAATTAACAACCACGAGTGAATTGTATGAAAGGGAGAGTTAACTAGAACACAATAGAATTGGTGAATCGATCACAACCCTAGAATATTTGTCTCTATTGAATACACAATTATTTTATTACTTGATAATTTAGTTACTACTTAGAATTATAGTTTAGTATAATCACATTCTTGAACTCGATTTTGGCTTGACTAAATAACAATCTTGGTAATTTTAGTGGGTAGTTGATATAAGTCTCTGTGGGTTTGACACTCGACTTATCATTTTATTACTTGTATGACCACGTATACTTGCGTGTGCGTTTAGGAACAACAGTTGCACTCAGGTATTCAGGCTACTATGGCCTGGGAAGTTGAGATGGGGACTTCTTATCAGTTGGTAGTGGAGATTGCTCAGAGGATTGAGGGTTATCGTCAGAGGGGTAGAGAGAAAATGCAGCGGGACAAGAGGTCCCATTTTTCTGGAGAGCTCAGAGGTGCACCAATTGGGGGCAGAGGTCATTTTGGGAGGGGTCAGCCTAGCAGGCCCCCATATCCGGCACCACCACCTCCTCGGGGTGTTCCGGCGCGACCCTATTTCAGTGCTATGCCAGAGGGTTCTTACTGTCCGCCAGCTATTCAGGGTTTTTTCAGTGGGTACTCCGGTCATCAGGGTTCTTCCAGTGCCTACTTCAGTGCCATGCCAGAGAGTTTTTATCGCCCACCAGCTATCCAGGGTCCTTCCAGTGGGTATTCAGACCATCAGGGTCAGACTTCAGGGCAGCAGTCCACCGCTTTGAGGAGTTGTTATGAGTGCAGGGATCCTAGTCACATGAAGACGCATTTCCCGAGACTTCGGGGCAAAGCAGTATAACAGGGTCAGCAGCCCATGATTATAGCTCCATTAGCCGCACCAGCCGTCCGGCCGCCCAGAGGTGGGGGGCAGGTGGGTAGGGGTCATCCCAGAGGTGGAGGTCGGGCAGGCGGAGGCTAGCTAGGTGGTGCTCCAGCTAGATTTTATACTTTTTCGGCCAGACCAGATGCAGTGGCCTCAGATGCCGTGATCACAGGTATTATTTTCGTCTGCGGTAGGGAAGCTTCAGTATTATTTGATCCAGGGTCTACCTATTTGTATGTGTCATCTCTGTTTGCTCATTTTCTGGACATTCCTCGTGAGTCCTTGGGTACTCCTGTTTATGTGTCCACTCTTGTGGGCGATTCTGTTGTTGTGGATCGGATCTATCAGTCCTGTGTGGTCACATTCTACGGATACGAGACTAAAATGGATCTCTATTGCTTGATATGACCGACTTTGAGGTCATCCTGGGCATGGACTGGCTATCCCCATATCATGCCATCCTTGATTTCCATGCCAAGACTGTTACCTTAGCGATGCCAGAGTTGCTTAAATTGGAGTGGAAGGGTTCATCTGTCAGTACATCTAGTCAGGTTATCTCTTTTATGAAGATTCGGCACATGGTCGAGAAGGGTTGTTTGGCTTATCTAGCCTATGTTCGGAATACCACTGCAGAGTCTCCGATGATTGATTCAGTACCAGTGGTCCGGGAATTCTCCGATGTGTTTCCTTCTGATCTTCCGAGCATGCCACCAGATCATGATATCGACTTCTGTATTGACTTGGCTCCAGGTACCCGGCCTATATCTATCCTATCGTACCGTATGGCTCCGAAAAAATTGAAGGAGTTAAAGGAACAACTTGAGGAGTTGCTAGCCAAGGGGTTCGTCAGGCCGAGTGTATCACCTTGGGATGCACCAGTTTTATTTGTGAAGAAGAAAGATGGGACCATGCGGATGTGCATTGATTACCGTTAGTTGAACAAAGTCACCGTTAAGAACAAGTACCCGTTGCCGCGTATTGATGATTTGTTTGACCAGTTGCAGGGTGCTAGGGTGTTATCTAAGATCTACTTGAGATCAGGGTACCATCAGTTGAAGATTCTGGACTCGGACGTTCCGAAGACTGCTTTCCGTACTAGATACGACCATTATGAGTTTCTAGTGATTTCCTTCGGTTTGACTAATACCCTAGTGGCGTTTATAGACTTGATGAACGGGGTGTTCAGGCCTTATATTGATTCGATTGTCATTGTCTTCATTGATGACATTTTGATTTACTCACGTAGCATGGAGGAACATGAGCAGCAGTTGAGAGTGGTGCTTCAGACCTTGCGAGAACGGAAGCTATATGCTAAGTTCTCCAAGTGTGAGCTTTGGCTAAGTTCCGTGACATTCTTGGGTCATGTTATATCAGGCGAGGGCATTAAGGTGGATCCAAAGAAGACTGAGGCAGTTCAGAGTTGGCCTCGTCCTACTTCGGCGATTGAAATCAGGAGCTTCTTGGGGTTAGCAGGTTATTATCGCCGGTTCGGGGAAAGCTTCTCATCTATTGCAACACCTTTGACTATATTGACCCATAAGGGTGCTCCATTCCGTTGGACCGATGATTGTGAGGTGAGCTTTCAGAAGTTGAATACAACTTTGACTACAACACCAGTTCTAGTGTTGCCTTCCAGTTCGGGGATGTATAATGTGTATTGCGACGCTTCACGCGTTGGCTTGAGTTGTGTATTGATGCAGAAGGGGCGAGTTATTGCATATGCTTCGCGTCAGCTGAAGTTCCATGAGAAGAATTATCCTATGCACGATTTGGAGGTGGCCGCGATTGTTCATGTTCTTAAGATTTGGAGGCATTATCTATATGGGGTGCCTTGCGAGGTTTACACTGATCACCGCATTTTGCAGCACTTGTTCAAGCAAAGGGATCTCAATTTGAGGCAGTGCAGATGGATTGAGTTACTGAAGGACTATGACATTACTATTCTTTATCATCCGGGCAAAGCGAATATAGTTACGGATGCCTTGAGCAGGAAGGCAGAGAGCATGGGTAGCTTGGCATTCATTTCAGCAGAGGAGAGGCCACTATCTCTGGACATTCAGTCCTTGGTTAACAGACTTGTGAGGTTGGATATTTCAGAGCCCAGCCGAGTTCTTGCATGTGTTGTTGCCCAGTCTTCACTATTGGAGCAGATCAAGGCTCGACAGTTTGATGATCCATACTTGGTAGTTCTCAGAGAGACGGTACTACAGGGTAGTGCCAAGGAGGTTTCTATTGGTGAGGATGGTGTCCTGCGACTCCAGGATTGTTTATGTATTCCTGATGTAGATGGATTGAGGGAGAGAATTCTAGAGGAGGCGCACAGTTCTCGATATTCCATTCATCCAGGTGCTACGAAGATGTACCGTGACCTGAGGCAACACTATTGGTGGCGGCGGATGAAGAAGGACATAGTTGAGTATGTAGCTAAATGCCTAAATTGCCAGTAGGTTAAGTGTGAGCACCAGAGGCCAGGAGGTCTACTCCAGTAGATCACTATACCTGAGTGAAAATGGGAGCGCATTACTATGGACTTTGTAGTTAGGTTGCCGCGGACTTTGCGGAAGTTTGATGCAGTTTGGGTCATTGTAGACAGATTGACCAAGTTGGCACACTTATTCCTATGATGACTATCTATACTTCGGAGAGATTGGCCCAGATTTATATCTAGGAGATAGTTCGGTTGCACGGTGTGCCTGTTTCCATCATATTAGACAGAGGTCCTCAGTTTACTTCACATTTCTGGAGAGCAGTACAGAGTGAATTGGGGACCCGTGTAGAGCTCAGCACAGCATTTCATCCATAGACCGACGGGCAGTCGGAGCAGACAGTGCAGATATTGGAGGACATGCTCAGAGCATGTGTGATTGACCTTGGAGGGAAGTGGTATCGGTTCTTGCCCTTGGCCGAGGCTAGGTTGTATGGTACTGATTTGGTGAAGGATGCCTTGGAAAAGGTAAAGTTGATTCAGGAGCGACTTCGCACAGCACAGTCCCGACAGAAGAGTTATGCTGACCGGAAGGCGCGTGACTTATCATTCATGGTGGGCGAGAAGGTTTTCTTGAAAGTCTTGCTGATGAAGGGGATCATGAGGTTTGGGAAGAAAGGCAAGTTGAGCCCAAGGTTCATAGGTCCATTTGAGGTGTTGAGGCGAGTTGGGGAAGTTTATTATAAGCTTGCTTTGCCTCCCAGTCTAACAGGAGTTCATCTGGTTTTCCACGTGTCTATGCTCTGGAGGTATCATCCCGACTTGTCATATATGTTAGACTTCAGCACGATTCAATTAGATGAGAGTCTGGGTTATAAAGAGGAGCAAGTTTCCATAGTTGATAGGCAGGATCGCCAGGTGAGATCCAAGAGGATTTTCGCGGTAAAGGTTTAGTGGAGGGGCCAACCAGTTGAGGAGGCGACCTGGAGTCCAAGGAGGACACGCAGGGCAGATATCCACACTTATTCAGCACATTAGGTATGATTCTAAATCCGTTCGAGGACGAACATTTGTTTAAGAGGTAAAAAATGTGACGACCGGACCGGTCGTTCTGCTTTCTAGAACCATGTTCCCCTAAATAAGACTTCCCGTATATGCTTTTACTGTTTTATGACTTGCGGGGATGGTTAGTTCGGGATTTGAAAGGGTTCGGGTTGAAATCGGAACACTTGGTTCCTTAAGGTTGGCTTAAAAGGTGAAGTTTGACTTCGGTCAATATTTTGAGTAAACGACCTCGGAATCGGGATTTGGCAGTTTTAATAGGTTTGTATGATGATTTCGGACCTGGACGTATGCTCGGTTCAGGTTTTGGATGAACCGGGAGTGTTTCAGCACCTAGTACCAAAAGTTGGTTCTTGAAGCTCTTTAAAATTTGGTTTGGAACGGTTTTTGGTGATATCGAGGTCCATACACTAGGAATAGTTCCATAATGGCATTTAAGACTTGCACGCAAAATCTGGTGTCATTTCGAGTTGATTTGATAGGAATCAGACGAGCGGAAGTCTTTTTAAAAGTTTTGAGTTCATGAGTTAATTCATGCGTTTTGGCGTCCGATTTGTGGTTTTTGATGTTATTTCAGTGTTCCGATCGCACGATCAAGTTTGTATGATGTTGTTTGGCAGGTATGGGTATTTGGTGTGGAGCCCCGAGTGCTCGAGTGAGTTTCGGACGTGCGGAAGAGATGAAAAACATACCAGATTTCTGGTGTTTCTTGGCACCGGTTGCAGGTCTCGCAAATGCGAGAAATAGTTCGCAAATGCGGACTTCGCATTTGCGAGAAGAGCTTCGCAATTGCGAAGAAGCTCAGCCTGGGGTTTTTTTGCATTTGCGACACTTGAGCCGCATTTGCGAACTCAACAGTGATTGCATTTGCGACCCATCCGTCGCATTTGCGACCTTAGCAACTGGAGCCAGGCTTCGCAATTGGGAGAGTTTTGTCGCATTTGCGAACCTGGTGTCGCAAATGCGACATCAGAGGCCTGTGCCCAACTCATTTAATGCGGGACTTAGTCCATTTATTTCATTTTACTTCATCTCTTGGGCGATTTTGGAAGGGGGTTTTCACCTAGCACTTTGAGGTAAGTAATTTCTATACAACATGAGTTAAATACATAGATTATGGGTAGATTAACATGTAAAAATTTATAGAAATCATGGGTTTAGATGAAAAACCCTAGGGTTTAATAAAAAGGAGATTTTACCATGGAAATGATCATGAAACTTAGTGAAAATCATATATTTATGTTCCTAAGGTTATGGGTAACAGCCTTCTTCAAATATTTCGGAAATCTGGGCATGTGGGCCCGAGGTAAATTTTAGGAATTCTTACAATTTGGGTTGAGTAATCACTTTAATAGTGGAGATATGAACTTTTGAGCATAGATTGATTGATTTATATAATGTTTGGCTAGTTCCGAGTCGTTTGGCATCAAATTTGGAGGCTTGAGCGCATTCTTGAATTGGAAAGTAAGCTTTGAGACGAGGTAAGTCTCTTTTCTAACCTTGTAAGAGGGAATTTAACCCCATAGGTGAACTTAATTAATATGTACTTCTATTTGTGGGAGGTTACATACGCACGACGTGACGAGAGTCCGTGCGTAGCTACTATTCATGCTTATGTTCGGATAGATTTAGGCTTACACCATATTTTGTTAACATCGTTTCTTGTTTATGCTTAGTAGTTATTGGATTAAAGTGGAAGTTGAATTCTTTATTTTTAGAAAAGAATTGAGAAATACCACTATGAGTTGAGAAATTATATGTTCAACCACTTCGCAAATATATTCCGCGAGCGGGGTAAACTTCCACTACTCTCATGGGAGTGGGACGTTCGCCTTGGCAGGATTTATTGATATATTATATGGTTCGGGCCGTTCAACCCTCGGCAGTGCACAATATATTATTATATATATTTGGATCGGGCAGTACGTCCTCGGCATAACTCGTGCGTAGTGATACCAAAATCCCTTCTTATATTTAATAATGTTTCATGGACTTGAAAGGTGAAAGGAATAGAAGAGAGATATGGTTTGATTTTTACTTGGAAGAAGAATTTACTTACTATCTTCTTGTTTTGAGCGCTATTATTATTGTATATTACCTGCTTTATAAATTATTATGTTTTTGGCCCTTAGTAAGTGTCGAAGTCGACCCCTCGTCACTACTTCTTCGAGGTTAGGCTAGATACTTACTGGGTACACGTTGTTTACGTACTCATGCTACACTTCTGCACTTGATGTGCAGGATCTGAGGCAGGTGCATCTGGTTACCAGTCTGGCACGCACGTTTGACTTCTAGCTCGAGACTACACGGTGAGCTATCCTTCCGAGCCGTTCACGAGCAGCCGGAGTCACTCTTTTGGATATATTTCTGTCTATTTCCTTGAGACAGTAGACTAGTATTCTTTTGTATATTCTGCTAGTAGCCCACATACTTGTGACACCAGGTCTTGGCACACACTAGTAGACTTATAATTTTGAATTTATTATTATGACTTCGATTTGCACTCAGTTACTTTTGTTTAATTACTTTACAGCAGTAAATTTCTAAATCTTTTATAAATGCGAAAAATTATTACTTTGCAAACATATTAAAAGTGAAAACCACTAGATTTATCAGTGTTGGCTTGCCTAACAACGGTGTTGGGCGCCCTCACGGTCTATGATGAAATTGGGTCGTGACATTCATGAATGCAATAAAATAGCTTCAAGTTGATTTACCGTCAATTTGAATTATTAAAGATAAGTTAACAACAAGAAACTATACATGACGGGTTGATCGAAAGGAAGGGGAGAAAATAAATTGGTTAAAATATATGGTAGTATTCACTGCAAAAAAATAAAATAATAACAACATGAAGTGAAGTAAGTATACATTAAAGAATTAAAAATTATATGGTATAAAAGGAAAAACTTTGGATATGTCATACATGATATGCAGAATTAAGGAAAAAATAGAATTCAATAAAAATATTCGAGATATAATTGATATCCATTAATAAAAAAGGTCACGCTTTTAAAATCTCGTGGCATGGTCAATATATTGAGCTTTTTAAATAGAGCTGTTATTACGTGGAAAACATATTTTAAATGTATGAAATTGTGTTTAATTTGGTTGTATACCAAAAGGATTCAAACTTGTAATTGAGAAAAAGTTTTAGTTCCGTGTAACTTCTGCTTTGGGAGACTCTTCGAATAAGAGTCAGAATCGATATTGTCCTAATTAACGAAAAAATTCAATTTGGTTTCAAACTCCTAGTATTTGGTAGAATAAAAAAATTTAATACAATTTTATTCAATATAGAGTTATATATCTAAAAGAATAATTTCACTTTTAAAGGGTATAACTGTCGTTTAATATTTTGAAGTATTTTCGCCAATCAACATTTAGCGTTTTAATATACGTGTGGTTCTGTTAGAACCTTGGGTATGTATGTCTCCAATTTGTTCTCTCTTAAGTATTTCTTAAGTGAATAATCAGTGATTGGATGTAAGAATTCACGATAGAAAATTTTTCATAAATTATTCGTTTCCTGCATTGAATTAAATGAACTTGATAAAAATCACTAACCCATAAGGAAGAAATAGCTTTTAGAGTAAGAAAATATTCTGTAAGTTCCTAACTAAATAAATAAAAGGTATCGAAGAACTTTCCAAATATCCTATCATGGAATGAAAAAATATCTATTCAAGAAGGAATCATGATATTTTATTCGAAGGAAAAAATATTACTCCAATATTTATAAAACATTTCCTAAAATGTAAATAAAAACAAATCACTTTCCAGGAATGAATGATATTTATATGAAGTTCCTACACAATAAAAAGGTAAAAAAAAAGTTCTTAAAATTCCTAATGTAAATAAGAAAGAAAAAAAGCTTCCCCGAGAAGGAATCTCCTATTCTACCACAAAATTACATATTTACAAATTTGTTGCAATTTGGAACAACATTTTTTTCTAAAAGAAAATTATGGACGCGCCTTTTTAATCCAAGTAGGATCTACTTTGTAGGACCGGTGTAGTTTAAATCGAAAAAGAATTCCATCATTTGATAATTTACAATTAGATCCTTAAATTATACAAATACTTAAGGGAATAAAAGTCATATAATATTTTGGGAATATTTTAGTCGTTCAATATTTAGCATAAATTATTCGTATTTTTATAATAACTAGTTTATGTTTATGTGCGTTGCACATGTCATTCTGCGTAAATCATTAAAAAATTATATGTCAAAACAATAAATTTATACGTGTATATAATATTAACAAAAATAGGAAAAATTAGATATAGTTCCTTTAATTTATATCAAAGTTATGTAACTAATGTCATGGATGTATCTTTTGTAATTTTAATAGATATGCTATTTTAATCACATTAATATTGACAAATTTATAATTAACTTTAAAGTCTAAAATATGAAGTTCAATCTAGTGTCAATGAGTGATTCTTCACTACCCTTATGGAGTATATTGAACTTCCCTTTCGAGAATTTGGAGAACCGGGAAGACTTGAAATGTAGTAATAGGTCACTCAGTTTTAATATAATCTGACCTTCAATTGGGACTCATTAGAACATACTTCTCCCACAATTACATCTTCGATTAGGATAAAATTCATGCAATTCTCCCGTAACTCGAATTGTCACTTTGTAGTTGTATCCTATTTAATTTGTGATTAGTTGCCTTAATTCCTCAACTATATCTTAGACGTGGTCAAGCACAAATTTTGTCCAACATGGAAGTATATAGGTCAAGTTGTAGTTGATTTCAAACATGTGTTAGAAAAGTATTACAATTTTATCCAATCGGAAGCCATATAATTATTCGAATTAATTAGTTTTCAAAGGGCATAAAAGACAGTTAAATTTTCAGGATATTTTCGACGTTTAAATTCAACATTTTAATATTCGTACTTTTATAATAACATAGATATAGAAATAGATAGACAAGGGTGGATTCACCTTGCAACCTATGGGTTCACGTGAACTCGGTAGCTTTTGTCCAAACAGTGTAAATGTGTTCGAAAAATTCACTAAATATCTATAAATGTTTTAATGTAAATCCAGTTACTATTAAAAATTTACTCGAAGTCTTTGCTGATACACATAAATATTAAATTCTGGATCTGCCTCTGTAGATAGATTATATCAAACCGTTATTAGCGATATAGTTTTTGATGTAATATGTTTAATAAAAATGTCTGCCCGTCTCGTTACGGAGCTTCATACTTTTATAATAAAAGAAAATAAAAAAAGATTTAAAGGTGTAAAAAAAGCAAGAATGCGTATATTTTGGAATATTTCTTGTTTTATTGTGAACATGAAAATTTAGAGTAAAACTTAAAAACTCTAAAAAAAGGTTTACTACTTTTCTAATGTCATACACGAAAATAATAAAATTCTTTGTTAACTAAAATCTAATACAAGGAAAACAATAAAGTTCTTTAATTATTAAAGGTCAAATGATGAGTAAGGAATTAATGAGTTTATAAAAAACATATTCTACTATAAATGTTTGCTTTTTTGTTTCCTGACATTCTTTTCGAGACCAAAATGTGATTATTAAAAATGTGCCATTTATAGCAATTGTCGCTATATTGCATGGATGAACAAATCAACATGTAAATATATTTGGTGGCTCTCCCTCTAAGTGAGAGTACTGCGGATGAAAATCAAATTAGGCATAAAAACTAGTAATATCCATGATAAACCTTAAGAGAAGATCATATGCTAAGTAGGAAACTTGAAAAATAAACACAAATAAATCAACAACAACGAAAGAGATATGAATGCCATATACCTCATAGTCAATTTAATTAGGGTTAATGTCATCCAAAGTCTTAAAAATTACAACATGAAAGGAAAAATTAGCATAATTCAAAGTAATGCTCTCACTGTCTCGATTTATATGATGGTGTTCAATTGAGCAGGAGTTTAAAAATAATTAAAGTTTGTGTTCCTAAATAATATTGTTGGAGGACTATATTTTTCTAGAGGCAGCTGATATAGAAATTTACAAAACCTAATGTAATGACCCAATCGGTCATTTTGACTTTTAGAACCCCGTTCCCTAAAGTAAAATTTTTCATGTGCTTTTAACGAATTATGACTTGCAGGGATGGTTGGTTCGGAATTTGGAAGTGTTTGGGTTGAAATCGGAACACTTGGTTCCTTAAGTTGGCTTTAAAAGGCCAAGTTTGACTTCGGTCAACATTTTGAGAAAATGACCCCGGAATAGAATTTTGACGATTCCAACAGCTCCGTATGGTAATTTTGGACTCAGGAGCGTGTTCGGAATTTTATTTGAAAGTCCGTAGTTAAATTAGGCTTGAAATGGCTAAAATAGGAATTTAAGTTTGAAAGTTTGACAGGGGAGTTGACATTTTGATATCGGAGTCGGAATCCAGTTTTGAAAATTTTCATAGCTCCGTTATGTCATTTATGACTTGTGTTGAAAATTTGAGGTCAATCGGACTTGATTTGATAGGTTTCGGTACCTAATGTAGAAGTTGGAAATCTTAAGTTTCATTAAGCTTGAATTGGAGGATGATTCGTAGTTTTAACGTTGTTTTATGTGATTTGCGATTTCAAATAAGTTCGTATGATGTTTTAGGACTTGTTGGTATATTTGGTTGAGGTCCCGAGGGCATCGAGTGAGTTCGGATGGTTAACGGATCAAAAGTTGGACTTAAAAAGCTGCTGTAACTTTTCTCTTATGCTGAATATTCTGGATCGTGATCGAGCCCAAATATCGAGCCCAAGATCGAGACCAGGGTCGACGGCCAGGGACGAGGCTCAGGATCGAGCCCAGCTCGAGGGCCATATTCGAAGGCTCAGGCTCACGTTCCATAATTGAAGCCACGATCGAGGTCCAGTTCCGAAGGCTGCCTGGGCAGATCTATAAAGGAGGGAATTTCGTCTCATTTGCCATTTTTGACGAACTTGAGCTTGAGCAGAGGCGACTTTTGTCAGATTTTCAAGAAAAGACATTGGGGTAAGTGATTCTAACTCGGATTTGATCTATATACACAATTATATCATTATTTTCACCATTTAATTAGTGTATTGAGATTGAAATTTTGGAAATTTTTAGAAATCTCATAAAAACGAATCTTTGAGATTTCGGTATTGATTCGGAGTCGGATTTGAGCGAAACTGGTATGGTTAGACTCGTAATTGAATGGGTTATCGGATTTCGTAACTTTCTCTGGATTCCGAGATGTGGGTCCCACAGAAAAATTTTTAATTAATTTCGGGGTTTGTATTGAAAATATAGTATTTTCTTATAGAATTGATTCTTATAAATTTTAGTGATTGTATCGAATTATTTTTAGTTAGATTCGAGCCAATCAAAGTTGGATAATCGAGGAAAAGGCCTACTAGTGGACTAAATTGGAGCAAGACGAGGTAAGTCTCTTGTCAATCTTGTGAGGAAAAAATTACCCCATAGGTAATTAAAGTAATAATTGTTGCTAATTGTGGGGGCTACGTACGCACAAGGTGACGAGAGTCCCTGCGTAGCTACTATTAATGCTAAAATCCGGGTAGTTTAGGACTCAAAGCATGAATTACTTGTGTAAATGGTATTCTTTGTTTAATTAATATTATTTGATATGTATATATATATATATATATATATATATATATATTGTGAATTGTTAGATAAAAATATTAAAGGATGAAAATCTCATATGCTTAATTTTCTGTTTAAATTAATTAATTGTTAAGAGAAATTGTTCATCCTCTCGAATTGATTTTATAATAAATATACTCTCTTTCCGGAGGTACATAAGAAAATGTCCTCCTTTCTTGTGGAACGGACCGAACGCCTAGGCAGGATAGATGCATCTATGGATCGTGTCGCATGTCTCTCAGCAGTGTACACGACACTCTGGATTGGGCCGTACGACCTCGGCAGAAATTATGCCTAATAATAATAATTACACGATACTTTGATAATTTATTGCAGTTTGTGAAGCTAATTGATAAATTAGAAATCATTGAAATTTAAAGAATTATTATCCCTGCTTGCTAAGGAATTATTGCTATTCCTGTAAATGAGATTAATTGATAAATTGGAAATTTAATGAAATTGAAGGAATTTATTTACTTATGTTGGTTAAATAATTTATTGTTATATTTTGTGAATCATGCTGATTTAGATATTCTAGTTTTATTTCAATTATTATTATTGACCCATAGGAGTATCAAAGTCGGCCATCTCGTCTCTACCACTTCGAGATTAGGCTTGATACTCACTGGGTACACGTTGTTTACGTACGCATACTACACTTGCTGCACTTTTTGTGCAGGACCTGAGGCAAGTACTAGTGGGGGACCTATCATCTTACACCCGCGTTATCCAGGGGCATAGTGGTGAGCTGCCTTTCTCAGCTTATATTTATATTCTGTCTATTTCATTTCAGACAATATATGTAGTTTTGTAAAATCTAATAGATGCTCATACACTTGTGACACCAGGTCTTGGCGTACACATTGGTAGAATTGGGAGTTATTTATTTACCTTGGATTTAAATTAATCGGTATCTTTTTTATTTTTATTAATATTGCTAGGAAAAAGAACATAACTACTTGGAAAATTTTTAAAGAATGATTGACATACGTTTTATTTATTAGTTGGCTTGCCTAGCTATAATATTGGGTGCCATCATGACCTATAGGTGAAATTGGGTCGTGACAACATGGTATCAGAGCACTAGGTTCAAGTTATGAGCATACCTAATAGAGTCTTGTGGATCGGTACGGAGACGTTTGTACTTATCTTCGAGAGGCTATAGAGTGTTAGGAAACTACCTTTCTTCATATTCCATCGTGCAATTAATGTAGTACTAAATATCCTTCTCTTATTCTCTCACAGATAGTGAGAACGCGCTCTAATGAGGTTTTAGACCAGGGAAGAGCTACTCCCCCAATTGCTAGAGGCCGAGGCAAAGGCCGAGGGAGGGTTCCAGCCCGTGGTAGAGGGCGAGGACGTCCCAGGAATGTTCCAGTTATACCGCCAGTGGGTCCAGCAGAGAATCCCATTATTGAGGAATAGGGTGAGGTGCCTGTGGCAGAGCTAGCTTCGGTGGATTTCACATCTGCACCGGGATTCTAGGATGTTATGGGTCGTATGTTGCGGTTCATGGACAATATGACTCAGGCCGGTTTATTTCCGTGTCATGACCCAAAATCTAGCCCGTTATGATGGCGCCTATCTCAATACTAGGCAAGCCGACAATCTCAATAAACCACGTATCTTTTAAATACGAAAACATAATGATTAATTTTAGCGTAAGAAAATCTCACAAGTACAAATATAAATACTCCCAAAACCCAGTGTCACTGAGTATATGAGCATCTAATATGAATACAAATCTGAAAAATATAGTCTATAATAATCTGAGACCAAATACAGTAAACAAGGAGATAGAGAAGGAGAGACAAGGTCTGCGGAACACGGCAGCTACCTCAAAATCTCCTGAAAATCAACTGCGAGAAAGGATTAACACACGCTATGTCCGGGAACACCTGGATCTGCACACGAAGTACAGGATGTAGTATAAGTACAACTAACTCAGCAAGTAACAATAATAAATAAGAAACTGAAGATAGAAATGAGCTACACAGTTATGGTTCATTTCCAGTAATTCCAGCAAAGAATAGACATGCTATGAAATCTGGCAGTTAAATATCATATCAATTTTTATACAGTTCCTGTTCATGTAATCCGTAGATAAAAATCTTTCAGAGATTTCACAGCAATGACAGATAGCAACTAAGTGCAACAACAAATGGAAATCAAGTACAACCTCTGAGGACAACAATCACTCGCTGGGCTCCCAGCCCTCATCACTCACTGGGCTCCCAGCCCTCATCGCTCACTCTCAATGGGTACACGCGCTCACTGGGGGTGTACAAACACCGGAGGGGCTCCTACTTCCCAAACGCTATAATCTGCACGGACAACTCACGTTCTGCATGGATACCTCACGTGCCATAATATAACTATCTCGATCCGCACGGCCAACTCACGTGCTATAGTATAATATAAGGATCTGCACAGCCAACTCACATGCTATACGGCCAACTCACGTGCTATAGTATAATATAAGAATCTGCATAGCCAACTCATGTGCTGCATGGACAACTCACGTGCTATAGTATCTATATCTCACAATCAGGCCCTCGGCCTCACTCATTCATAAATCTCTCCAGTCTCTCGGGCTATTAATAATCATGAAAGTTGCCCAAACAACAATGATATGATGTATCAATAATAACAATAGAGACTGAGATAAAATGTGCAAGTAAAAGCTAAGGCTGAGTACATATAGCATTTAGCAGGCAATTCAACAAGTACGCGACCTCTGTGGGTCCCAACAGTACTATCACATAGCCTAAGCATGATTTCTAACACGGTTTACAGTCAAATTTTATCAACACATAGAGAGCATATAGCTAACAACAAATTATTTCAACTTTACAGTTTCCCTGGACGGACCAAGTCACAATCCCCTCGGCGTACGCCCACAAGTCCGTCACCTAGCATGTGTGTCACCTCCAAAGTAATCACATGATACCAAAATCCGGGGTTTAATACCCTCAGGACCATATTTAAAACTGTTACTTACCTTAGAGTGTGAAATTCTTTACTCTGCTATGCCTTTGCCTCGCAAATCGGCCTCCTAATGCCTCGAATCTAGTCACAAATAATTTGTTTCAGTCAATAAAATTTATTGGAACTAATTCCATAAAAATTCGAATTATAGCTCAAAAATGCCCGTGGGGCCCACATCTCAGAACTCGACAAAAGTTATAAAATCTGAAAGCCCATTCAACCACGAGTCTACCTATACCAATTTTACCAAATTCTGACCTCAACTCGACCCTCAAATCTACAAATCGTATTTCCAAATTTCTAAGTTCCAATCTCCGATTTACACCTCAAAATCATATAATTTAGTCGTATTATTCGATGATAATTCAATATTATGAAGTAGAAATGATCACAAGGGACTTGCCTTAAGTTTTCCTTGAAAATATATCAAAAATCACCTCTCCTCAAGCTCTAATTTGTCAAAATTGGCGAATAGGACGAAGTCCCTGTTTTTATAATTCTGCCCAGACAACCTTGGTTCTGCCTCGATCTTGGCCTTCGGTTTTGGCCTTTGATCGAGGTCCTTGATCCCGGGCCTCGATCCTAGGCCTCGATCCTGACCCTCGATCCTGGGCCTCGATCGTGGCTTTGACCTTGCCTTCGACCGTGGCCCTCGACCCTGGGCTCGATCATGGATTCGATCGTGGCCCTCGACCCTGGGCTCGATTCTGGCATGTTCTGGGCTCGATTCTGAGAGATTTCTGGGCTCGAATCTGGCAAAAGAAATTTCCAATAGAAGGAAATTGCAGCAATTGTTGTAGTTCAATTTTTTTGATCCATTAGAATTATCAGAATTCGAATCCGAGGTCATTTACACATAGGTCCATATCCGGTCCACTTTTCTAACTAAAATTTTCAATTATGAGACTAAGTGTCTCATTTCACTCCGAATTCCTTCTGGACCAGAACCAACTAACCCGATAAGTTATAAATCAGTAGCAAGGCATAAATTGAGCAGTAAATGGGGGAATGGGGTTATAATATTCAAAACGACCGGCCAGGTCATTACATTCTCCCCCTCTTAAACAAACGTTCATCCTCTAATGGGTTTAGAATAATACCTGGAGTCTCAAATAAGTATGGATATTTGTTCCGCATTTCCTGCTCCATCTCCCAAGTAGCTTCTCCGACGGTTGCCTCTCCACTGCACCTTCACTGATGCTATGTTCTTTGACCTCAGCTTTCGAACATGCCGGTCTAAAATAGCCACCAGCTCCACATCATAAGTCAAATTACCGTCCAGCTGTACTGTACTGAAATCCAGAATGTGAGACGGATCCCCGACATACTTTCGGAGCATGGATACATGGAACACTGGATGAACACCTGATAGACTAGGTGGTAAAGCAAGTTCATAAGCCACCTCCCCAATTTTCTTAAGTATCTCAAAAGGCCCAATATATCAAGGGCTCAACTTGCCCTTTTCCCCGAACCTCAACACACCCTTCATGGGTGAAATCTTGAGCAGAACCTTCTCCCCAACCATGTGAACAACATCACGAACCTTCCTGTCGGCATAACTCTTCTATCTAGACTGTGCCGTGTGAAGCTATTCCTGAATTATTTTGACCTTCTCTAAAGCATCCTGAACCAAGTCAGTACCCAATAGTCTAACCTCACCAGGCCCAAACCAACCCACCAAAGACCGACATCGTCTCCCATATAAAGCTTCATACAGAGCAATCTGAATGCTTGACTGGTAGCTATTATTGTAAGCAAACTTTGTGAGTGGAAGAAATTGATCCCAAGAACCCCCAAAATCAATGACATAAGCATGTAACATATCCTCCAATATCTGAATAGTGCGCTCGGACTTTCATTCCATCTGAGGGTGAAATGTTGTACTCAACTGAACCTGTGTGCCCAATTCTCGCTGCACTGCCCTCCAAAACTGTGAGGTAAACTGCGTTCCCCGATCTGAAATAATGGACACAGGCACACCTTGTAGGCGAACAATCTCGCGAATATAAATCCCAGCCAACCTCTCCGAAGAATAATTAGTACCAACTGGAATAAAATGTGCGGACTTGGTCAGCCGATCTACTATCACCCAAATAGCATCAAACTTTCTCAAGGTCCGTGGGAGCCAAACTACGAAATCCATGGCAGTACGCTCCCATTTCCACTCTGGAATTTCATGTCTCTGAGGCAATCCTCCCGGCCTCTGATGTTCATACTTCACATGTTGACAATTTAGACACTGAGCTACAAACCCAACTATATCATTTTTCATCCGCCTCCACCAATAGTGCTGCCTCAAATCCTGATACATTTTCGCGGTGCCTGGATGAATAGAGTACCACGAACTGTGAGCTTCCTGGAGAATCAGCTCACGCAAACCATCTACATTAGGCACACATAGTCTTCCCTACATCCGTAATACACCGTCATCTCCAATAGTGACTTCCTTGGCCTCACCGTGCTAAACCGTGTCCTTAAGGACAAGCAGATGTGGATCATCATGCTGGCGCTCTCTGATGCGATTATATAAAGAAGACCAAGAAAACAGACAGGCCAAAACTCGATTCGGCTCGAAAACATCCAATCTAACAAACTGATTAGCCAAGGCCTGAACCTCCAAAGCTAAAGGTCTCTCTGCTACCGGTAAGTATGCTAAGCTGCCCAAACTTTCTGACTTACGACTTGTCACGACCCAAAATTTCCCACCGACGGGATCGTGATGGCGCCTAATATTTCACTTGCTAGGCAAGCCAACGTTAGAGAATCATTAAACCAATTCCTTATTTCCATTCAGTAAATAACAATAATTAACTAAGATGAAATATAAGAGGTGCGGAATTTTATAAAACTGTATTAATTACTACCACCCGGATCTGGACTCATAATTCACGAGCATTCTAGAATTTACTACAAGAAATAGTCTGAAAGAAATACAACTATTTGAATGAAAGAAAACAGTAGGACATAAAAGATAGACGGGGATTTCAATGTCTGTGGACGCCGACAGATCTACCTTGAGTCTCCGGACAGCGGACCAATAACAAAATCTCGATCAACCTGAGTCGGTACCAAAATCTGCAAAGAAGTGCAAAGTGCAGCATCAGTATAACCGACCCCATGTACTGGTAAGTATCGAGTCTAACCTCGCCGAAGTAGTGACGAGGCTAGGACAAGACACCCACATATAACCTGAACAATAAAATCATGCTAGTGGCAACAACAGTAAGTAAAGAAAATAATGAAAAAATAATGGGAAGGGACATATAGTGGGGGAATACAATATAAAGAGTGAGAATAATGAAAAGATAGAATTAAATCGAAAATCCTTAAACGAATTGAGCAAATAAAACAGTAAAGGAAAATTGCACGGCATCACCCTTCGTGCTTTTTCTCTCAACCTCACCAAATAAATAAAAAGAACGCGGCACGGCATCACCCTTCGTGCTTTTACTCTCAACCTCACCAAATAAATAAATAGAACGCGATACGGCATCACCCTTCGTGTATTAAACCTCTCATAATATACACGACATCACCTTCGTGCTTTACACTCTTCCTCACAATATGAATAATGCATGCACGACATCACCCTTTGTGCTTTACACTCCTCCTCACAAATCACAGAATCAATAACAATGGATAGATATGGAGTAGCACAAAGAAACTAGTATTTTACCCATAATCAATAGCACGATGTAACTTCAAACTTGAACCAATATTCGAAAGTTACCAAATCTCAGTGAAACCAGATATAAGTCACTCGACATTTCAAATAACCCGCTAAGCATTGATAGTAGAATTTAAGGCTACAAAATAGACAAGAATAAAATTTCACTCGCATGCTATGACTCGACACGATGCATAGATGCTCGTCACCTCACCTATACATCGCATTTAACAACCAAACACGTAGCAAATAAACACATAATACCTATTCCCTCAAGCCAAAGTTAGACACAACACTTACCTTGCTCTGAAGACCAATTAATTCTCAATCACAGTTTTTCCTTTGAAATTCACCTCTAAACCACTCATATCTATTCAAAAATGAATCAATAACATCAAATATTGCTAAAGGAATCAATTATATTTCATAAATTAAATTTTCCAAATTTTTCTCCAAAAAGTTAAAAAATTGACCCCGGGCCCGCTTGGTCAAAACCCGAGGTTCGGACTAAAATCCTTTTACCCATTCACCCTCGAGACCGAATATGTAATTAGTTTTGGAATTCGACCTTAAATTGGGGTCTAAATCCTCAAATTTCTGAAATCCCTAGTTTCTACCCTAACCCCTAATTCTACCATGAAAACTCTAGAATTTAGGTTGATAATTCATAAAATGTAATGGGTAATTGAAAGAAAATAGTTTAGAATCACTTACCAACAATTTGGGGAAGAAATGGCTCTTGAAAAATCGCCTCTCACCGTTTGGTTTTTGAGAAAAATGAATTTTTGGCTAAAATCCCGTTTTTGGATTCTGTTAAGTGCTGGGCGACAGTGTTCATCGCATTCGCGAGAGCACTGTCGCGTTCGCGAAGGGTATTGGCTGCCAAGCCTTAACGTTCGCGAGACCCAGCTCGCATTCACGATGGTTACTCCCCCCTGGCCTTCGCGTTCACGAGGCATTGCTCGCGTTCGCGATGAAGGAACGGCTGACTCCCCCTCCCCAATGCCTAACACTATGGGTTCGCGATGGGCTTGTCGCGTTCGCGAAGGGTAACGCCCCCATCACTTCGCGTTCGCGAAGAAGAAATCCCTGCCTCATCAGTTTACTCTTCGCGTTCGCAAGAGGACCTTCGCGAACGCGAAGAAGGATATGCCAGACACCAGAATCTGCAGAAAACAAGATGTTTCCCAAGTCCAAAACATCTTGTGGCCTATCCGAAACTCACCCGAGCCCTCGGGGCTCCAAACCAAACATGCACACATGTCTAAAAATATCATACGAACTTGCTCGCATGATCAAATTGCCAAAATAACACCTAGAACTACGAATTTAGCACCAAATCAAATGAAATTCTCAAAAACACTTTAAAATTCATATCTTCTCAATTGGACGTCCGAATCACGTCAAATCAACTCCGTTTCTCACCAAATTTCACAGACAAGTCTTAAATATCATAATAAACTTGTACCGGGCTCCGGAACCAGAATACGGACCCGACACTAACAATGCCAAACATCAATCAATTCTTAAAAATAATTAATTTTCAGACTTTTAATTTTCATCAGAAATTCATAACTTGAGCTAGGGACCTCCGAATTCGATTTCGGGCATACGCCCAAGTCCCATAATTCGATACGAACCCACCAGGACCGTCAAAACACGGATCCATGCCCATTTATCAATAATGTTGATCGAAGTCAACTAAAATCAATTTTAAGGCATAAATTCTTATTTTCATCAATTTTTAACATTAAAAAACTTTCCAGAAACATGCCCGGACTGCGCACGCAAATCGAGGAGGATAAAAATGAGATTTTTAAGGAGTAAGAGTGCATATTCGAGTTCTAAAATATAAGATGACCTTTTAGGTCATCATACGACTCAAGGCATCGGCCACCACATTGGCCTTTCCGGGGTGATAGAGAATAGTAATGTCATAATCCTTAAGCAACTATAACCACCTTCGCTGCCGCAAATTAAGATCCTTCTATTTAAATAAATATTGTAGACTCTGATGATCTGTATATACCTCACACTGGACACCGTGCAAGTAATGCCGCCAGATTTTTAAGGCATGAACAATAGCTGCTAACTCAAGGTCATGGACTGGATAATTCATCTCATGTACCTTTAACTATCTGGACGCATAGGCAATCACCCTACCGTCTTGCATAAGTACTGTGCCGAGACCAATCTGCGACGCGTCATAATACACAGTATAAGACTCTGAACCAGTAGGCAACACCAATACTGGAGCTGTAGTCAAAGCTGTCTTGAGCTTTTGAAAGCTCTCTTCACATTCATCGGACCACCTAAACGGAGCACCTTTCTGGGTCAATTTAGTCATAGGCGATGCAATAGACGAGAATCCCTCCACGAAGCGACGATAATAACCGGCTAAGCCGAGAAAACTCCGAATCTCAGTAACTGAGGATGATCTGGGCCAATTCTAAACTGCTTCTATTTTCTTTGGATCCACCTTAATTCCTTCACTGGACACTATATGTCCCAAGAATGCCACCGAACTAAGCCAGAACTCACACTTAGAGAATTTAGCATAAAGTCTCTCCTCTCCCAGCCTCTATAATACAATACCCAAGTGTTGTGCATGCTCCTCCTAGCTACGTGAGTACACCAGAATATCATCAATAAATACCACGACAAATAAATCAATATATGGTTGAAATTCACTATTCATCAAATGCATAAATGCTGCTGGGGCATTGGTTAGCCCAAAAGACATCACAAAAAATTCATAGTGGCCTTAACGTGTCCTGAATGTCGTCTTTAGAATATCCGAATCCCGAATTTTCAACTGGTGATACCCAGACCTCAAATCCATTTTGGAGAACACCCTCGCTCCCTGAAGCTGGTCAAATAAATCATCAATACGCGGCAATGGATATTTATTCTTGATTGTAACTTTTTTCAACTGCCCATAATCAATGCACATTTGCATAGTACCATCTTTCTTTTTCACAAACAGAACCGGTGCACCCCAAGGTGATACACTAGGCCTAATAAACCCCTTTTCAAGGAGTTCTTGAAGTTACTCTTTTAATTCTTTTAACTCAGCTGGTGCCACACGATACAGAGGAATAGAAATGGGCTGAGTGCCCTGCACCAAGTCAATACCGAAATTAATATCCCTGTCGGGTGGCATACCCGGCAGGTCTGCAGGAAATACATCTGAAAAGTCTCGCACGACCGGTACTGAATTAATAATAGGAGCATTTGCATCTACATCTCTCACAAAGGCCAAATATGACAAGCATCCCTTTCCAACCATACGTTGGGCCTTCAAATAAGAAATTACCCTGCTAGGAATAAGATCTAGAGAACCACTCCATTCAACCTTTGGAAACCCTAGCATGGTCAACGTCACGATTTTTGCGTGACAGTCCAGAATAGCATGACATGGAGACAACCGATCCATACCCAGGATTACATCAAAATCAACCATACCGAGTAATAAGAGATCAACTCTAGTATCCAGTTCCCCAATAGTTACCACACACGACTGATACACACGATCAACAGTAATAATATCACCCACCGGTGTAGATACACAAACAGGTAAAACTAAGGACTCACAGGGCATATCCAGATAATGAGCAAAATATAATGATACATATGAATAAGTGGAACCAGGGTCAAATAATATAGAAGCCTCCTTGTGCACACTGAAACACTACCTGTGATCATTGCGTCTGAGGCAACAGCATCTGGCCTGGCAGAAAAAGCACAGAATCAAGCCTGCCCGCCTCCTGATTGGCCTCCCCCTCTTGGGCGACCCCTAGCTGCCTGACCCCCACCCCGAGATGGCAGGGCGGGTGGTGTAACTAATGGTGCTGGTTCCGTCGGTCGAGAAATCTGCTGTGAAACCCCACTCAAAAGCATAGGACACCCTCTCTTGAAATGACCAAATTCTCCGCACTCGAAATAACCCCTTCTCTGACGGAACTGCTGCTCCTGATAACCCGAGGAATGACCTGCAGAAGCCTGTGCGGACGAGGCATGATAAGAACTCTGCGCTGGTAGTACACTGAATGAAGACTGGCCTGAGTGAGTACTGTAAGAACCATGGCTAGCTGATGCACAAAGATGAGCTGGATGACCCGTCTGAGCGTGTATGTAAGAACGACCCCTACCACGGTGAAACTAACCCCCTGAAGGAACACCGCTATAATCACCCGGCCCACGAAGCCTCTTAGCCTCTCTCTCTCCACGTTCCTAGCTACGAACCATCTCTATCTGCCGAGCAATGTCCACTACCTCATCAAAAGTAGCACCAGATACTCTTTCTCTCTCTAGTCATAAGTAACCGCAACTGAAATATGAGGCCATCAATGAACCTCCTAATCCTCTCCCTATCAGTGGGAACCAACCAGACTACGTGACGATCCAACTCAAAAAATCTTATCTCGTATCGCATCACGGACATATCACCATGGCGAAGCTGCTCAAACTGTATGTGCAGCTCTTCTCTACTGGACTGAGGTACGAACTTCTCCAAAAAGACCACGTAGAACTGATGCCAAGTAAGGGGTGCTGTGCCAATAGGCCTACGCCTCTCGTAAGTCTCCCACCATCTGAGTGCAGCCCCAGAAAACTGAAAAGTAGTGAATGAGACTCCACTGGTCTCCAGAATACCTGCTATCTGAAGCATCCGTTGGCACCTATCTAGAAAATCCTGAGCATCCTCTAACTCAGTACCGCTAAATAGTGGAGGTCGAAGCCTCTCAAATCTCTCAAGTCTCCTCTGCTCATCGTCTGCCATAACAGGAACTACCGGGGCCTGAGTAGCTACAACCGGCTGGGCTGGTAGCGATCCCGGTATCTGAAGTCCCTGTACTACCTAGTATGGAGTACGGGCAATAGGGGTATGAGTACCTCCCCCAGCCTGAGAAGTGGTAGGTGCGGCCTGAGTTGAAACCACCTAAGCAAGGCCAATGCAGGCTGCCAATATCTGGGCCAAAGTCTCCTGAATGTCTGCAATCTCAATGGGCACAGCTGGTGCCTGAGCTGATCATGTCGGCTCAACTATATATGGAATCTGCTCCTGAGCTGGAATAATTGGTGGTACTACAGGTGCTGTTCCAATTGTGGTACGAGCTACACCTCGACCTCTACCTCAACCCAGGCCTCTACCACGGCCCCGGCCTCTCGCGGACCTAACTGGTGGCACTGGTGGTTGACCATCAGATCCGGTAGTACGTGTCCTCACTATCTGTGAGAGAATAGAATAGCAAAAATTTAATTTTCAGAATCAACAAATTCGCACGACAGAATACAAGAAAGTGAAATTTTCCTAAGGGTCCCGCAGCCTCTTGAAGATAAGTACATACGTCTCCGTACCGATCCCGACTCTACTAAACCTGCTCATGACTCGTGAGACCTACATAACCTAGGCTGTGATACCATTTTTGTCACGACCCAAAATCTCAACCTTTCGTGATGGCACCTATCTCGATACTAGGCAAGCCGATAATCTTAATAAACCATAATTTCTCTTAAGTTTGAAAATACAATAATTAAATACAATACAAAATCCCACAAATACTGATACGAACACTCTCCAAAACCTAGTGTCACTGAGTACATGAGCATCTAATATGAATATAAGTCTGGAAAATATGGTCTATAATAGTCTGAGACCAAATACAGTAAACAAGGAGATAGAGAAGGAGAGACAAGATCTGCGGAATACGGCAGCTACCTCAAAATCTCCTGAAAATCAACTGCGCGAAAGGATCAACACCCGCTATGTCCGGGAACACCTAGATCTGCACACGAAGTGTAGGGTATAGTATGAATACAACCAACTCAGCAAGTAACAATAATAAATAAGGAACTGAAGATAGAAACGAGCTACACAGTTATGGTTCATTTCCAGTAATTCCAGCAAAGAATAGACATGCTATCAAATCTGGCAGTTAAATGTCAAATCAATTTCTATACAGTTCCTGTTCATGTAATCCGTAGATAAAAATCTTTTAGATATTTCACAGCAATGATAGATAGCAACTAAGTGCAACAACAAATGGAAACCAAGTACAACCTCTGAGGACAACAATCACTCACTGGGCTCCCAGCCCTCATCACTCACTGGGCTCCCAGCCTTCATCACTCACTCTCAATGGGTACCCGCACTCATTGGGGGTGTACAGACTCCGGAGGGGCTCCTACAACCCAAGCGCTATAATCTGCACGGACAACTCACGTGCCATAATATAACTATCTGGATCAGCACGACCAACTCATGTGTTGCACAGTCAACTCACGTGCTATAGTATAATATAAGGATCCACACAGCCAACTCACGTGCTATAGTATAATATAAGAATCTGCACGGTCAACTCACGTGCTATAGTATCAATGTCTGTTGCACGGACAACTCACGTGCTATAGTATCAATATCTTATAATCAGGCCCTCGGCCTCACTCAGTCATAAATCTCTCCAGTCTCTCAGGATCTTAATAATCATGAAATCATCCTAAACAATAATGATATGATGTATCAATAATAACAACAGAGACTGAGATAAAATGTGCAAGTAAAAGCTGAGGCTGAGTACATATAGCATTTAGCAGGCAATTCAACAAGTACGTGACCTTTGTGGGTCCCAACGGTTCTATTACATAGACTAAGCATGATTGCTAACATGATTTACAGTCAAAATTTATCAGCATATAGAGAGCATATAGCTAACAACAAATTATTTCAACTTTACAATTTCCCGTGATGGACCAATTCATAATCCCCACGGTGCACACCCACACGCCTATCACCTAGCATGTGCGTCACCTCCAAAGTAATCACATGATACCAAAATTCGGGGTTTAATACCCTCAGGACTAGATTTAAAATTGTTACTTACCTCAGAGCATGAAATTCTTTACTCTGCTATGCCTTTGCCTCGCAAATCGGCCTCTGAATGCCTCGAATCTAGTCACAAATAATTCGTTTCAGTCAATAAAATTTATTGAAATTAATTCTATTAGAAAATGCTAATTTTCCATAAAAATCCGAATTTTAGCTCAAAAATTGCCCGTGGGGCCCACGTCTCGGAACTCGACAAAAGTTATAAAATCCAAAAGCCCATTCAACCACGAGTCTACCCATACCAATTTTACCAAATTCTGACCTCAACTCGACCCTCAAATCTACAAATCTTATTTCTAAATTTCTAAGTTCCAATCTCCATTTTATACCTCAAAATCATGTAATCTAGTCGGATTATTCGATGATAATTCAATATTATGGAGAAGAAATGATCACAAGGGACTTACCTCAAGTTTTCCTTGAAAATATATTAAAAATCGCCCCTCCTCAAGCTCCAATTTGTCAAAAATGGCGAATGGGACGATCTTGGCCCAGACATCCTCGGTTCTGTCTCGATCTTGGCCTTCGATCGAGGTTCTTGATCCTATCCCTCGATCCTAGCCCTCGAACCTGGTCCTCGATCCTAGGCCTCAATCTTGGGCCTCGATCGTGGCTTCAACCCTGCCTTCGACCGTGGCCCTCAACCTTGGGCTCGATCATGGCTTCGATCGTGGCCCTCGACCCTGGGCTCGATCTGGGCTCGATTCTGGCATGTTCTGGGCTCAATTCTGAGAGATTTCTGGGCTCGAATCTGGCAGAAGAAATTTCAAATAGAAGGAAATTGCAGCAGTTGTTGTAGTTCAATATTTATGATCCGTTAACCATCCGAAACTCACCTGAGGCCCTCGGGACCTCAACCAAATATATCAACAAGTCCTAAAACATCATACGAACTTAGTCGAATCCTCAAATCACCTCAAACAACGCTAAAACCATAAATTACGCCCCAATTCAAGCATATTGAACTTTGAAATTTCTAATTTCTACAAATAACGCCGAAACCTATCAAATCACGTCCGATTGACCTCAAATTTTGCACACAAGCCATAAATGACATAACATACCTATTACCCCATATAAAAAAGTCAACCCTGGGTCAAACTTCCCAAAAATTTAACTTTCAGCATTTCAAGTCTAATTCCTCTATGGACCTCCAAAAATTCTTTCGGACACGCTCCTAAGTCCAAAATCACCATACGGAGCTATTGGAATTATCAGAATTCGAATCCGAGGTCGTTTACATATAGGTCCATATCCGATCCACTTTTCTAACTTAAATTTTTAATTATGAGGCTAAGTGTCTCATTTCACTCTGAATTCCTTCCGGACCCGAACCAGCTAACCCGAGAAGTCATAAATCAATAGCAAGGCATAAATTAAGCAGTAAATGGGGGAATGAGGTTATAATATTCAAAATGACCGGCTGGGTCGTTACATTTCAGCAGACCCAGCCATATCCCAGGCAGGCGGGGCAGCACAGACCCCTACCGCACAGGCTCATGGATAGGCAACTGTTGTATATCATACCCAGGGTGTACTACCCATGGGTGGAGCCCAGCCAGTGGCAGCAGCTACAACTGAGCCTAGGCCAGCTGTAGCCGTTGATCCGCAGAAACTATTGGACAGATGGACTAGACTTCATCCTCCTGTCTTTGTGGGTGAGCGACATGAGGATCCCCAAGATTTCATTGATCGGTGCAAGGATAGACTATACAACATGAGGATATTGGAGTCTCATGGGGTAGACTTTGCTACTTTTTAGCTAGAGGGCAGAGCCCGTAGATGGTGGCAGTCTTATGCTCTTGGCAGACCAGCAGATTCTCCTCCCATGACTTGGGACAGGTTCACCTGTATCTTCCTGGACAGGTATATTCCACCCTCCCAGAGGGAAGAGTTGAGGTTTCGGTTTGAGCAACTCTAGCAGGGTTAGATGTCAGTGACCGATTATGAGGCGAGGTTTTCTGAGTTATCTTGCCATGCACTTATGATACTCCCTACTGAGGCAGAGAGAGTGCGGAGGTTTGTTACGGGTTTACATACTGGCATTCAGGCCACTATGGCTCGAGAGGTTAAGATGGGAACTTCTTATGAGCTAGTCGTAGAGATAACCCGCATGATTAAGGGTGTATGTCACCGGAGCCGAGAGCAGGTTATGAGAGACAAGCGGTTCAGGTATTCTGGAGAGTTCAGAGGTTCTCCGTCTGGGGGCAGAGGTCAGTTCGTGAGAGGGCAGTCCAGTAGGCCCCCCATATCCAGCACCACCGCCTCCTCGAGGTGCTCCAGTGCGACCCTATCACAGTGCTATACCAGAGAGTTCTGATCGCCCACCAACTATTCAGGGTCCTCCCAGTGGGTATTCAGTTCCCCAGGGCCAGACTCTTAGTCAGCAGGCCATCGCACCAAATAGTTGTTACGAGTGCGGGGATCCCAGTCACATACGGAGATTTTGCCCTAGGCTTTGGGGGTAAACTAGTGCAACAGGGTCAGCAGCCTATGATTATGGACCAGTTGCTCCACCAGTTTTCCTACCACCAAGAGGTGGAGGACAGGTGGGTAGGGGTCATCCTAGAGGTAGAGGTCAGCTAGGCGGAGGCCAGCCAGTTAGCGCTCCAGCTCGGTTCTATGCTTTTTCGGCCAGACCAGATGCAGAAGCCTCAGATGCCGTGATTATAGGTATTATTTCTATTTGCGGCAAAGATGCCTCAGTATTATTTGATCTAGGATCTACGTATTCATATGTGTCATCTCTATTTGCTCCATTCCTGAGTGTTTCTCGTGAGTCCTTGAGTACTCATGTTTATGTGTCCACTCCTGTGGGCGATTCTGTTATTGTGAATCGGATCTACCGGTCATGTATTATTACATTATGTGGTTATGAAACTAGAGCAGATCTCCTATTGCTTGAGATGACCGATTTTGAAATTATTCTAGGCATGGACTGGTTATCTCCATATCATGCTATTCTAGATTGTCATGCCAAGACAGTTACCTTGGCTATTCTAGCATTGCCTAAGCTGGAGTGGAAGGGTTCGCATGTTAGTTCATTTAATCAAGTTATTTCTTTTATAAAGGCTCAACACATGGTTAAGAAGGGTTGTTTGGCTTATCTAGCCTATGTTTGGGATACTACTGCAGAGACTCCGGCTATTGATTCGGTGCCTGTAGTTCGGGAGTTCTCCGATGTATTTCCTTTAGATCTTCTAGGTATGCCATCTGATCGTGATATTGATTTCTGTATTGACTTGGCTCCAGATACCCAGCCTATATCTATCCCACCGTATCGCATGGCTCCGAAAGAATTGAAAGAGTTGAAAGAACAGCTTGAGGAGTTACTAGCCAAAGGGTTCGTCAGACCGAGTGTATCACCTTAGGGTGCATCGGTATTATTTGTGAAGAAGAAGAATGGAACAATGCGGATGTGTATTGATTATCGCCAATTGAATAAAGTCACCATTAAGAACAAGTACCCGTTGCCGCATATTGATGATCTATTTGACTAGTTGCAGGGTGCTAGGGTTTTCTCTAAGATCGACTTGAGGTCGGGGTACCATCAGTTGAAGATTCGGGATCCGGATGTTCCAAAGACTACTTTTCTAACTAGATATGGTCATTATGCGTTTCTGGTGATGTCCTTCAGTTTGACTAACGCCCAAGCAACGTTTATGGATCTGATGAACATAGTATTCAGGCCATATATGCTAAGTTCTCCAAATGTGAGTTCTGGCCAGAGTCTGTAGCATTTTTGGCGGATATTGTATCGGGCGAGGGTATTAAGGTTGATCCCAAAAAGATTGAGGCAGTTCAAAATTTGCATCGTCCTACTTTGGCGACCGAGATCAGGAGTTTTCTGGGTTTAGCAGGTTATTATCGTCAGTTCGTGGAAGGTTTTTCATCTATTGCAGCACCTTTGACCAAATTAACCTAGAAGGGTGCTCCGTTTCGATGGTCCAATGATTGTGAGGTGAGCTTTCAGAAGCTCAAGATAGCATTGACTATAGCACCAGTGTTAGTGTTGCCTTCCAGTTCAAGAATGTATACAATGTATTGTGACGCTCCACACATTGGCTTGGGTTGTGTATTGATGCAGGAAGGGTGAGTTATTGCATATGCTTCACGTCAGCTAAAGTCCCACGAGAAGAATTATCCGGTACATGATTTGGAGTTAGCTGCGATTGTTCACGCTCTAAAGATTTGGAGGCATTATCTTTATGGGGTGTCTTGTGAAGTTTACACTGATCATCGCAGTTTGCAGCATTTGTTCAAGCAAAGGGACCTAAATTTGAGGCAGCGCAGATGGATGGAATTACTGAAAGATTATGATATTACTATCCTATATCATCCGAGCAAAGCAAATGTGTTTGCAGATGCCTTGAGTAGAAAGGCGGAGAGTATGGGTAGTCTGGCTTTCATTTAAGTAAAGGAGAGGCCATTAGCTTTGGATATTCAGTCCTTGGCTAACAGACTTGTGAGGCTGGTTATTTCAGAGTCCAACCGAGTTCTTGTATGTGTTGTAGCTCAGTCTTCACTATTTGAACAGATCAAGGCCCGCCAGTATGATGATCCACACTAACTGGTTCTTCGAGAAACAGTACTACGGGGTGGTGCCAAGGAAGTTTCTATTGGCGCGGATAGTGTTCTGCGACTCCAGAATCGTCTATGTGTTCCTAATGTGGATGGACTGAGGAAGAAGATCCTAGAGGAAGCATACAGTTCTCGGTATTCTATTCATCCAGGTGCTACGAAGATGTATCGTGACCTGAGACAGCATTATTGGTGGCGACGAATGAAAAAAGGACATAGTCGAGTATGTAGCTAGGTGTCTAAATTGCTAGCAAGTTAAATATGAACACCAGGTGGCCTACTTCAGCAGATGACTATACTAGAGTGAAAATGGGAACGCATCACTATGGACTTTGTAATTGGGTTGCCGCGGACCTTGCGGAAGTTTGATGCAGTTTTGGTCATTGTTGACAGGTTGACAAAGTCGGCACATTTTATTCCTGTTCTGACTACATATACTTCAGAGAGGTTGGCTCAGATATATATTCAGGAGATAGTTCGGTTGCACGGTGTGCCAATTTCTATCATATCAAATAGAGGCCCTCAGTTTACTTCACATTTCTGGAGAGCAGTACATAGTGAATTGGGGACCCGTGTAGAGCTCGGGACAGCTTTTCATCTGCAGATCGACGGACAGTCAGAGCGGATAATTCATATTTTGGAGGATATGCTCAGGGCATGTGTGATTGACTTTGGAGGTCAGTGGGATCGTTTCTTGCCTTTGGCCGAGTTTGCTTATAATAACAGTTACCAATCCAACATCGAGATGGCTCCATTTGAGGCTTTATATGGTCGGCGATGCCATTCGCCCATCGGATGGTTTGAGCCTAGTGAGGCTAAGTTATATGGTATTGATTTGGTGAAAGATGCCTTGGAAAAGGTAAAGTTGATTCAGGAGCGACATCGTACAGCGCAATCCAGACAGAAGAGTTACGCAGATGGGTGAAAAAGTTCTCTTGAAAGTTTCCCAGATGAAGGGAATCATGAGATTTGGGAAAAAGGGGAAATTGAGCCCAAGGTTTATAGGCCCATTTGAGGTGTTGAGACAAGTTGGGGAGGTTGCTTATGAGCTTGCATTACCACCCAGCCTATCGGGAGGTCATCCAGATTTTCATGTATCTATGCTCCGGAAGTATCATGCCGACCTATCACATGTGTTAGACTTCAGCACAGTTCAGCTAGATAATAGCTTGGGTTATGAAAAGGAGCCAGTTGCCATTGTTGATAAACAGGTTCGCCAGTTGAGGTCCAAGAGGATTTCTGCAGTAAAAGTCCAGTGGAGGGGCCAACCAGACGAGGAAGCAACTTGGGAGGCCGAGGAAAACATGCGGAGCAGATATCCACACTTATTCAACACTCCATGTATAATTCTAAACCCGTTCGAGGACGAACGTTTGTTTAAGAGGTGGAGAATGTAATGACCCAACCGGTCATTTTAACTTTAGAACCCCGTTCCCTAAAATAAAATTTCCCGTATGTGCTTTTAATGATTTATGACTTGCGGGGATGGTTGGTTCAGGATTTGGAAGTGTTTGGGTTGAAATCGGAACACTTGGTTCCTTAAGTTGGTTTTAAAAGGCCAAGTTTGACTTCGGTCAACATTTTGAGAAAACGACCCCGGAATAGAATTTTGATGATTCCAACAGCTCCGTATGGTGATTTTGAACCTAGGAGCATGTTTGGAATTTTATTTGGAAGTCCGTAGTTAAATTAGGCTTGAAATAGCTAAAAAAAGGAATTTAAGTTTGGAAGTTTGACCGGGGAGTTGACTTTTTGATATCGGAGTCGAAATCCAGTTCTGAAAATTTTCATAGCTCCGTTATATCATTTATGACTTGTGTGCAAAATTTAAGGTCAATCGGACTTGATTTGATAGGTTTCGGTATCTAATGTAGAAGTTGGAAATCTTAAGTTTCATTAAGCTTGAATTGGAGGATGATTCGTAGTTTTAGCGTTGTTTTATGTGATTTGAGGTTTCAAATAAGTTTGTATTATATTTTAGGACTTGTTGATATATTTGGTTGAGGTCCCGAGGGCCTCGAGTGAGTTTCAGATGGTTAACGGATCAAAAGTTGGACTTAAAAAGCTGCTGCAAGTTTTCTCTTCTGCTGAATATTCTGAGCTGTGTTCGAGCCCACATATCGAGCCCAGGGTCGATGTCCAGGGTCGAAGCCAGGGACGAGGCTCAGGATCGAGCCCAGATATCGAGCCCAGCTCGAGGGCCATGATCGAAGGCTCAGACTCGATGCCATGACCAAGGCCCAGCCTCGATGCCATGATCGAGGCCATGACCGAGGCCCAGGCTCGATGCCATGATCGAGGCCCAGGCTCGAGGGCCATGATCGAAGCCACGATCGAGGCCCAGTTCCGAAGGCTTCCTGGGTAGATCTATAAAGGAGGGAATTTCGTCACATTTGCGATTTTTGACGAACTTGAGCTTGAGCAGAGGCGACTTTTGTCAGATTTTCAAGGAGAGACATTGGGGTAAGTGATTCTAACTCGGATTTGGTCTATATACACAAATATATCATTGTTTTCACCATTTAATTAGTGTTTTGAGATTGAAATTTGGGAAATTTTTAGAAATATCATAGAAACGAATTTTTGAGATTTCGCTATCGATTCGGAGTCAGATTTGAGCGAAACTGGTATGGTTGGACTCGTAATTGAATGGGTTGTCGGATTTCGTAACTTTCACCAGATTCCGATATGTGGGCCCCATGGATGAATTTTTAATTAATTTCGAAATTTGTATTGAAAATGTAGTATTTTATATAGAATTGATTCATATAAATTTTAGTGATTGTATCAAATTATTTTTGGTTAGATTCGAGCCAATCAAAGTTGGATAATCGAGAAAAATGCTTACTAGTGGACTAAATTGGAGCAAGACGAGGTAAGTCTCTTGTCTAATCTTGTGAGGGGAAAATTACCCCATAGGTAATTAAAGTAATAATTATTGCTAATTGTGGGGGCTACGTACGCACGAGGTAACGAGAGTCCATGCGTAGCTACTATTAATGCTAAAGTCCGGGTAGTTTAGGACTCAAAGTATGAATTACTTGTATAAATTGTATTCTTTGTTTAATTAATATTATTTGATATATATATTGTTAAGAGAAATTGTTCATCCTCTCAAATTGATTTTATAATAAATATACTCTCTTTCCGAAGGTACATAAGAAAATGTCCTCCTTTCTTGTGGAGCGGGTCGTACGACCTCGGCAGAAATCGTGCCTAATAATAATAATAATTACACGATACTTTGATAATTTATTGTAGCTTGTGAAGCTAATTGATAAATTGGAAATCCTTGAAATTTAAAAGAATTATTATCCCTGCTTGCTAAGAAATTATTGTTATTCCTGTAAATGAGATTAATTGATAAATTAAAACTTTATTGGAATTAAAGGAATTTAATTATTTCTGTTGGTTAAATAAATTATTGTTATATTCTGTGAATCATGCTGATTTAGATATTCTAGTTTTATTTTAATTATTATTATTGACCCATAGTGAGTGTCAAAGTCGGCCATCTCGTCTCTACCACTTCGAGATTAGGCTTGATACTTACCGGGTACACGTTGTTTACGTACTCATACTATACTTGCTGCACTTTTTATGCAGGACTTGAGGCAAGTACTAGTGGGGGACCTATCATCTTACACCCACGTTATCTAAGGATATAGTGGTGAGCTGCCTTTCTGAGCCGTTCTGCAGCTACCAGTGTCTCTTCTTATATTTATATTTTGTCTATTTTATTTCAGACAGTATTTGTAGTTTTGTAAAATCTAATAGATGCTCATACACTTGTGACACCAGGTCTTGGCGCACACATTGGTAGAATTGGGAGTTAATTATTTACCTTGGATTTAAATTAATCGGTATCTTTTCTATTTTCATTAGTATTGCTAGGAAAAAGAACAGAATTACTTGAAATCTTTTTAAAGAATGATTGACATACGTTTAATTTTTTAGTTGGCTTGCCTAGCTATAATGTTAGACGCCATCACGATCTATAGGTGAAATTGGGTCGTGACACTTAAGTAGATGCATATTCCTAGTATTAAAGCAACATCAATTAAAAAGTTATTTTTCTTGATTAACAGTAAACTATCCACAAGTAGGATAAGGATTTTTCGAAGGCTGACCTTGGCCCTATACGTCTGCCACTAATTGTAGTTGATATTTGACAGTATAGCTACTATCTCGATGCATAGCAGGCCGTGAGCTTGCGTAATCTGAGAAAATAATAGAACACATAAAGTTATTTTCCCAAAGTTATGAAACAAAAACTACACATGAAACACTATTAGAGGCATCAAGAAAATAAATACAAAATCTAAGAATGATATATCTACCAATACGATATATCGGGTAATACCAACATATAGAAAGCAGTAAAAACAAGACTACGTAACATTATAATATTGATAAAGCAAAACGATTGAGAAAGCAATAGAATTGTAGCCTAATGCATTCTTTTCATTGTTAAGGTTCTTTTATATAGGTGCTTTTCTATTTTAAGTAGGGTTTTATTTGTTTCCTTGATTATTAGTAGGAGTGTTATTGTACCGATTTTATAGGAATGAGTTTTTAAAATCTATATAGTAATAATGACGTAAGGAAATAATTATTACGCCTGCTTTTATTTGTTTCCTTGGATTATAAATAGAAGTGTTATTGTACCGATTTCATAGGAATAAGTTTTAAAATCTGATATAGTTATTTTGATGTAAGGAAATAATTAAGTCTTTAAAATTAATTGATTTACAATACACACCGTAATAAATAAAAAATTTAAAGAATCCCTAAAACTAAGGGGGGAAAAGACCAAAGGAAAAAAAGTCTGTAATGAAAGAATCCCAATCAATGTAAATTCTAAAGAATCCTAAACCTAAAAGCAAACACAAGGCAATTTTGAGTTTTGCCCACAAAAAAATAGTGATTACAATTACAAGTATATCCAACATATAATGCACTTATAAAGGGTAAAAAAGACGTACGACATTTCGATAGGGCCTTCGTGCTTTTAATATAATATAGATATTATTTTTCTATATATTAAATAATTTTTAATTTTAGTCTCTCATTATTTACCATATAATTAGAATTAAGTTGTTGTAAATACTAAATGAAGTAAAATAGTTCTTAAAAGAAATTTCTTATTTGATGTTAAAAATTGTTTTGTTAGCCATGAATACAATTAGAATGTCATTAGGATGTCACATAATTACGGAAACTATGAACGTCTACAACTTTTGTACTAACATGCCAAATTATTGACTTTTTAAACATTTAGTTAAGGTAAAATTTTAATCAATTTTGAAGTCCTAAATTTTATTAAATAAGGAAAGATTTAATAACCAATTTAATTTTCATGTCCTAAATATTAGGAAATGCTTAATTGACCATTTTATCTAGTGTGAACCCTATTTTTAAAGGGTAAAAATGGTGAATAACATTTCGATAAGGGCGCATTGATACTTTTAATATAGTATAGAGTATAGATATAGATATAGATAGATAGATAATTTAATGTAAAAGATGAGGTTTGTGTTCAAAATCATAAAACTGTTTAAATGAGCAAAACCGAAATTGGTAGTAAGTAGTAACCAAGGTCGCGCTAATTAACTTTATTTTTTTCAAAACGAGTTAAATTGAGTCTAATTAAAATACGAGCAACTCACGTCAAGCTCGACCTATGTTCATGCAGATCACAATATTACGTGATTCAAAATTTTAGTTTGATGAGTTCGATCTTTAATATTTTTTATTTTATAATTAAAAAAATTCTATTTACCAAGTATACGTACAATGCAAGAATTTTTAAGCTTTTTTTAATTTTTTTTTAGTGTTTGACAAAGTCAAGAAGTGTTTAAAATAAGTTAAAACTGCTTAAAACAAGTCAAAAGCAATAAGTTGAGCAACCCCAACTTATTGCTTTTGGCTTAAAAGCTATTTATGTTGAAAAGTCACTTTTTTGTTTTTAATCAATCCAAACGGGCTCATAGCCTCAACTAAAATGATTCTATTCTCGGTCTTTAATGTTATTAACTCTAAATTTATTATACTTTTAAAGTTATGAGTTTAAAATTATAATATTGATTGAAATTGTATTATTCTTCACATACATATCAATATTCCATATCAAAAGGTCGTGGGTTCGACTCCTACTGTGGTCGGAGTTTCTCTTATGACAAGTGAGACTTGCTCAGTTGGTAAAACACCTTCACCCACGACCGTTAGGTCCTAAGTTCGAGTCACGTTGGAAGGGAAGTGTGAAAACACTATAGATACTCTTAATTTGGGAGGAAAAAAAACGCACTAAATTGAGTTGAACCCATAGTAATAAAGCTACATCCCACTTCACTATTGCAAAAACTTCAAAAAAAAAGAAGGAAAGTACTGATGCAACAACTAAACTCTAGGGGTTGGAGATTGAACCGGCCGTTTAACTGAAGTTACTGAACCGCAAAACCGATTAAAATAACCCGCGGATAACATTTCCCCCAATTTGCTTCTCTCCTAATTGTAAACCCTCACAATTTCCCAATTCGGAATCCTCCCCCCACCCCCCACCCCACCCCAAACCCCCGGGTCGCCCGTTTCCGTTAAATCTCACACCCAGGTTTCTTCTTCTTCTCTCTCTCTTACGTTACGTTTATTCTTTTCACAACCCTATATATTGAATAGTAAAATACTGAGAATTTTGCAGAAATTGTTTCGAGTATTTATCAAAAGCTCGTCATTTTTTTCTCTATTTGCATCCTTAGTTAGTTCTCGTGACGTTGTTTGGTCATTTTTTAATTATTATTGTCGTAGTTTCAGTAGTTACTAGTATTTGTTTGATCAAATGGTAACTGATATGGTAAAAAAATGGTTCTTTCTTTTTCTTTTTCCTTTTGAATTGAGGAGTTTTCAGCTGTTTTATTGTGTTTCTCAGGTGGTACATTGATAGGGTTCTGATTAGCAGAAGCAAACCAAATATGCAATAGAATACTACGGAAGAATGAGAGAGAATATAATAAGTAAATTCAAACAAATATTAAAGAACTACCAATTAATTAATACGTCAAATTGGTACTCCCTCCAGTTCACAATAAGTGATTTTTTTGTGGTCCAAAATAAGTTATTTTTTCAGATTTCAAGAATGAATTAAATATTTTTTTCCTACATTGCGCTTGGAGTGAATAATGTTGGAGGTGGATTTTTTAATCTGTATGAAAACATCTAAAAAATCACTTATTGTGGACCGGAGGAGTATCAAGAAGAAGAATTAGAGAGAAAGGGGCAAATTGTATTCACTTTCATAATAATGCCATACAATGTAATTGCTCATAGCTTTATACTTCTAGTTGAGCCTCAGATCATGTGTAGTAAGCGGAAACTGGAAAAAAAAATGAATTTGGAAATTAAACTAAAAAGAGAGAAAAATGCCAACTAACTTCTTCACAAACTTTCCTGCCATTTTAGTACCAACTCAATTAAGCTAAGTCGACTTAGTCCACTTATTCTGTATCATTTATATTTCAAACAAGATATGATTGGAAAGAAGACAGATATAGTCAATCTAGAGAAAGAAAATAACAGGAGGGAAAAGAGATGAACTCATACAAGAAATCTTACCCTAAAGGTTCAAGTTGAAGTTCAAGACAGAGAACTTGAGATCAATCCATACGCTTAGAAGTGTCAAATTGGGGTATAGCCTATCAAAAGTATCAGATCTTATCAAAAGTTCTGAAAAACGAGTCTAATAGTTATATTTATACTAGGGCTAAAATTGGGAAAAAGACCAAATGTACCTAAAAGTAATAGCTGCATTAAGTCCCATATGATTGCATGAACCTAGCACAAGCTGCTGTAATTCCTGTGGGATCACAAGGACTTAGAATGAACTTGCAAGTTATTGTAGTTCCCGCTATCTTCATGCGACTACATGATTGTTGAAATCTTGGAGCTTCATTTCCCTTGCTCTTTCTCCATCCCTTTATGGCCACAAGTTGACTATGAGCTGCTCCTTGGGTCGAAGCTGACTCTGAATCATCTTCCAACGATGCCACAAGCACATTAAAATGCTTTATAAGCATTTTCAAGAAAAATGCACTTATTAACGTCCATTGTAGCCCAGCTAACACCTGAAGCTTTTTACCATGCGACCTAGCCGTAGAACGTTGGGGTGACTCCTTACTAGTTTTCCCATGCACTTGTGGGGCTCCTTAGGATGCTATCATAGGCCATCGGTCGCATTATTGATAGTGTTTGACTGTTGACGGAGTTTAATATGTCAATTTGACATATATATTATGTAGTGATATAGAAAGGAAATATTAAAGTATTGGTTGAAATGATCAAGTATTAGCTAGTAGCTTGTTGAATTTGAATTATTGTAATTTGTGAAAATTATATGGAAATGGAATGGTGTCAAACACTTTGGAATATCTCAAAATGGAGGATTGTCACTTAAATTGGTCTGATGGAGTATTATATACCTCCAGAATTTACAATTCCACAGTAATCAACTTACCCACCTTAGGAAACATGCATGTTTCTTCCAACTTATGAAGTTTGATCTCTTCACGTAGAGAATAGTCATCCACAAGTGGATTAATGGTAAAGCAGGCCCATTTTGATCTTTGAGCGGCAAAACTGTGAGTAACTATTGTGGTTATTTTTCTGAAAACAAGTCTCAGTTAGCTGGAAGATAATAGCAGGACAAACTGTCATTATTTTTTGGCACTTTTATGGTGTCAAGGCAGAAGGTTGAAAATAGATTGCATATTTTTTTTTTTGTAGTGTTTTAGTTTAGGATGTTCTGTTAGAGTTTAATAATTTATAGAAATGACTGGTAGAAATGTGTACTTTGGTAAGTTTCTATTTTTATTATTTATAAAGTATAAGGAGTGTACTTTGGTAAGTTCTATCCACTTGACATGGCCCTGTAGTTTAGTGTTTGCTCCCTGGGTATCTGGTTATTTGGTTTTCATCTAAACATCTTTCTATTCATAAGGGTATGAGGATAGTAATAAAACTGAATTGAGGGATTTTTCCCCTACTTAAGCTTTTAGACAAATCCTTATTCTCCCTACTTATGTAAGAAGCCAGATGGACGGGAGACATTTATAACGAAGCAATAGACAACCTAAATGTTCCATAATCAGTTGAAATCAAATGAACTATTGTTCTACCAGGCCACTGTAATTTAACCTCATTTCTGGCAACCCCCCCAACACCCCCCCCCCCCAAACAGAAAAAAAAAAACAATTCGAGAAAAGTTGACTTCAATACCTTGAAAGATTCTAATATATTTTTCTTTTCTTTTTCCCTGCTCGTTCTTTTTTATCTTGTAACTAGTAGCTATTCTTTTCTTATAACACATGGATGAAGTATGCACAATTTGCTTTGATTACTGATGCAAAGCTTATCTTGTTAGTTTCCCCAAGAATGCTTGTTTTTAGTGAAAATAAGGAAATGATTGCATGGTCCTAAAAGTATTGTTTCAGGCTAATTGAATCATTCATATATTCAATATATGAACTATTTTACATGTTAAATGGATTAAACTTTTTTTTTTTGTTATTTAGTGGATTAACTTAAAAGTTTGAATTTTGGAAGTCTCTTCTGCTCTTTCATATGTGTGAGCTCACCCCCCCTCCTCCTCTCTCTTGGTGGGATGGCAAAGGATGTTGTTCTTGCTGTAGTTTATTACGATGTGTTTCATTGCTAAAGTTGTTCATTAACATATCTTTTTTGCCTTTTCTAGTATTTCACCCGGCGTTCCGAAGATGCTACAGAATGCTCTGCACCAACTTTTGCAATCGCCGGCCCGGCTTGGCCTGCCAACTCCCAGTTCACCTTCTGTTCAGAACCCAAGCCCTCCTCCTAAGTTCTCCTCACAAGTGTCGCAACCTCATCACGATGTGTTTCATTGCTAAAGTTGTTCATTAACATATCTTTTTTGCCTTTTCTAGTATTTCACCCGGCGTTCCGAAGATGCTACAGAATGCTCTGCACCAACTTTTGCAATCGCCGGCCCGGCTTGGCCTGCCAACTCCCAGTTCACCTTCTGTTCAGAACCCAAGCCCTCCTCCTAAGTTCTCCTCACAAGTGTCGCAACCTCATCACGATGTGTTTCATTGCTAAAGTTGTTCATTAACATATCTTTTTTCTCTTCGGCACTCCTTCCTCTTCTCCCACCTCTCTCCAGAGCTCAGTCTCTTCTCATTCAAATGGCATCTCTTGCTTCAAGACTCTTTGAAGTCTCACCTAACCGGTCCCATTGGCTTGGTGCTTTTCGAGGCTCTTTCCCTTCATTTCTGCCTTCTGGGACGCCGGTTCCACAAGATTCCTTCCCTTCATCGTCAAAAGAAATCCTCTCTGTGTTTACTTCTCTTCAGACACAGCTGTTTGAAGCAGTTGCAGAACTGCAAGAAATTCTTGATCTTCAAGATGAGAAGCAAAAAGTCATCCGCGAAATTAGGTCAAAAGATTCTTCAATTCTTGCTTTTGCCAACAAACTTAAAGAAGCTGAGCGTGTTCTTGACATGCTTGTTGATGATTACTCTGATTATCGTCGTCCCAAACGGGCCAAGTTGGAAAATGATACCGAAGAATCTTCAGTAACAACTGTGGCGACTCAGTTGAAATTATCGGACATATTGTCATATGCTCATAGGATAAGCTACACTACTTTTGCACCACCTGAATTTGGTACTGGACAGGCTCCTCTTCGGGGAGCACTCCCTCCGGCTCCACAGGACGAGCAAATGCGGGCATCTCAATTATATAATTTTTCTGATCTTGATGTGGGTTTACCAAAAACAGATGATGGCAAAGAGACAATTATTGAGCCACTCCTTGAACCTCCTGCAGAAACTAACCCGCTTGCCAATATTCAGGGCCTCATTACTCCAAATATTGTAGTGCCATTTGGATGGAAACCTGGTATGCCTATCGAGTTGCCCACTGACCTCCCACTTCCTCCACCTGGGTGGAAGCCTGGCGATCCAATAGCACTGCCTCCGTTTGATTCTCTTCCACTTCCTCCAAAGGTCGAGGAAGCACCAGCACGACCAGTACCTCCCCCAGGACTGCCAAGAATGCCCGAACCAATACAGGTTCGGCATGTGCAGCTTGATATTGAGGATGATAGTAGCGATTACAGTTCTGATGAGGCCAGCTCTGATAGTGAAGATTGATCTGGTTAGCTGTTTTGAGTAGCTAATACAGGTTCGGCATGTGCAGCTTGATATCAAGGATGATAATAGTGATTATAGTTCTAATGAAGCCAGCTCTGTTAGTGAAGAGTGAAGTGGTTAGCTGTTTTACGTAAATACTCTAGGAAAATCATGATGCTATGCCGAAACACGAGGTTAACCCTTTTATTTGATATCCACCAATCTCACCTCTATGAAGTGTTGGAATCTCAAGCTTTTGGCATGATCCATTTAGAAACGCTAACCTTTATGTGCTGAAAGTGAGTTTGAAATTCTGTATCTCATGGCTTGGCATAATTGTTTGATATGTATATATTTTGGCCATGTTGTATCCATGGTTCCTGCTCATGCATTGGTGTTATTAGACAACTATGTAACAGGTAACTGTAACTCTTGTGTGCAGATAATTCTTTTTGTTATTCACGAGAACCTTTAGCGCGTTGATAGGTTTCTATATTTCTTATTTTATGATCATTCATAAGAACATATGTTGTTATTTTAGACAAGATACTGACTTCACAGTCAAAAACTTCTCAAAGTAGCTTGGAGTTGCACTGGAGGAACTTTTTCTTTTTTATTCTAAAAACTCATGTACTAAACCATTTGATTTAATTATTGGTATAAGTCAGATGGGGAATTACAGGCTATTTGCTGGGTTTTCTCTGCCCAAATTTTGATGTCCAGCTTTCTTTTAACTGTAGTAACTTTTTTATTTCAAAAGAAGTATGCAATAGAAAGGATTTTATGGAGTAACTTTGTTATATGGATTGACGACTTAAATGGATGAGAAAAAATCGCCTAATGTGTTTTTTTTTTGGGATTTGAAGCCTGATCTTTCATGGTTCCTGTCTGATGTCATTGACTGCTATGTCACACCTTTGGCTGCTTAGTTATCCCGTATCTATCATTGCATTCAATCTGCCTAATTAGTTATTAACATAGATGTTAAGTGTTATTTGTTCTTCTGCACTATTTGCTGCAGTTTAGGGATTGGAAACTCATTTACAGTCCTGAAGTTGAAAGCACTATCAAATAAGAAGACTATAATTTCTTACTTTGAGTTGCCTTCTTAATTTTGGTTTTTGATTTCTGTGATGCAAGGTGGGTTGCTCTAATGGTAACCACCCTTCACTTCCAACCAAGAGGTTGTGAGTTCGAGTCACCCCAAGAGCAAGGTGGAGAGTTCTTGGAGGGAAGGATACCGAGTTTCTATTGAAAACAACCTCTCTACCCCAAGGTAGGGGTAAGGTTTATTATTTAAATATGTATCTCCTCAGACCCTACTAGTGGGATTATACTGGATTGTTGTTGTTGATTTCTGTGATGCAATGCTCATTTGCTGTCTTTTCTTTTTTCTTTTTTCTTTTTTCATCCTCGCAACAGAGTTGAAGTGCCAGGAAAACCATTTATTTGTTTGTATAAATATATTTTGTTAAAAAAAATATTAGGAGGAAATACTGTTTGAGAAATAGCTGCAGAAAAATCTTAGGGTATCTATTATCTATTACTATATTAAAAGCACGAAGGCCTTAGCAAACGAGCATTGCATCACTAAAATAGTAATTTAGTTATTTCCTAAATTTAAGGAATTTAAAATTAGCTAAAATTTTGATTATTAAATCTTTTCTTATTTAAATATGTATCTCTTTGTATAATGATATTAAATGCACTAAATCTCCTTTGATAAATAAACTACTTATATCTAGGAGTTTGAGATCATTAATGAATTTGCCACCTTTATTCTCAAACAAAAGTCTTTGTGAATGAAAACAAGTTTAAAGCCTACGAACACCAAAGTACTTCTAAAAATCCTACCAAATCTGGTGGCTTTGTGTTCACCTAAATACAAAATTCACCATTAGGAAAACTTTTTCTTTTTCCATTGATTCCACCAAATGACTCGATGTAATTTTACATATATTAAGTTATTTGTATCGATTTATAAGTCTTTGAGAATTTGTGATAAAAGCATATGGAGTAACAAAATATCCACAATTTTAGATTTAATATTAGGTCACACAAATAATAATATTTTTCAAAAGATATAGTTAAAGGATATTCTTTTTAAATTCACACAAAATCGTTAAATCAAATCCTTATGTAAAATTGAACGATCTTTTAACCTTAAAAACAAGCACTCATTCTATAATATTTGTGTACAAAAAAATAAGTACATATTATACTCTTTAATTCAATATCAAATTCTAGAAATAATTAATTAATAAAAGGACACTTAACAATTGCACATGATACATCCAATTTTAGAGGAGAAAAGATATTTATTATTACATCCTTATCATTTAATTTATGTATATCAAGTATATTCTATTAATTAATTCCAAATAAAGAAGAATCGGATAACTTCAATAACGTAATCGGAGGCACCAAAATCGGAAGTCCAAAATCGTCACCATTTAATTTTGAACGTTACTAAACAATAAATGGAACTATAAATTGCGCGTCAATCGGTAATTGTATACTTATTACCATTATTTAAATTTCCCCTTATATTCCGAAGTTTTTAATTAATTAAATATGCATTAAATCCTTCACTATTTGAATTGTATATAAATTTTTAATATTACATATATTATATGAATTCTTTTTCTTATTTAAATCATGTAAATTTTTTAATTTATAACTTAAATATAATTTTAATATAATATTTATATAATTATTTTAAAAATATATTTACTCATCGAGATGGGGTACACGCGCAAAGCGTGTACCCTAAGACTAGTGGTTATATAAAAAGAAATAATTTATATTGTAATATGTTTTCTAAAATTTTATGGATATATTTTTATTAGTAATTTATCTAGCAATTTTCGTTTAAATAAGTAACAAATTATTCAGATGTGTATTTAGATGTGTATAAGACTTAATAAGTACTCTGTGTACTCGTGTCTCTATTGTCATATGTTTTTCACAAGAATAGCTGTAATGTGATGACACTACGAGCTTGAGAATATGACTTCTTTTCCCTTCGTGAACTCCACTTGTGAGCAGGGGCGGATCCAAAGTTTAAATTATATGGGTTCATCTTTTAAGATTTTTAGCATTGAACCGATTGTGTTTTTAAAGTTATGGGTTCGTATCTATTAATTTTATAATTTTAATAAATTTTTACATATAAATTTTTACTTTGCGTCAAAAGTTATGGGTTCAATTGAACCCGTCATTAATACACTACCTACGCTCGTGCTTATGAGTCCAGTTGGTATGGTATCATTTTCTCATTTTATGTTGGATAGACTGGCTATGGCTCAAATATATATATTTTTTTAATGTTTCTAGAAGTTTTATGATTTTTGTTAACACTCTCTATCTGCACGCGATAAGCAAGGCCGGTCTAATGGCCAAGCAAGTAAAGTCGTTGCTCAGGGGCCCTTATTTGTAGGTGCCCCAAAGTTTTCTAATAGTTAATGTATTTGTCCATTTTTTTAAACAATATTAAGTATTTGAAAAAAAAATACAAAGTTTCAAGGAAATGAGACTTTGGAGAACAATTGGAAAATGAATATATTTTGGGGATTCCTCCCTTACACGTGAACATTCCATTATCTTGTCTCAATTTATGTACCATTATTATTATAAATGGGCCCACATTCTTTTTATCTTTTTTTATCTTTCTCTGCAAAGCCTTTTTACATTCCAATCTCATTGAGTTACTATTACAAAATAAAAGGACAGAACACAAGTACCATCTGTTTGATTTGTTCTCAAATATTTTGACGTTACATCAAGAATTTTGAAGTAGCAAAAGCTTATCAAATTATCTATTTGTTGTCTTGTTGAATCATGTTTGATTGTTTTATATTTTATTATTTGCATCTACTTTTTAAATTTTTTGAATATATTTTCTTTGTAAGTATATATTGTCATTAGAGTTTTAATATGTCAACTAGAAAATATGAATTCGGATGTTCAAAACGTCAAAAAAGAAAAAGGATTGAAACTCTAATACAATCCCAAAAAGGAGCACTTGATAAATTTGTAGCGAATAGTAAAAATTCTAAATCAGAAAATGTGAAAGATTTTATGATAGTTGAACAAATCACTAATATAATTAAGATAGACAATAATAAAATTCAAGAAGAAGAGGAAGGAGGAGAAGTTGTCGATAAACCTAACATATATCCTCAAGAAAAATAAGAAGTTCTAAATAAGTTGGATAATTATACTCCTAGGAACATATATGATCCTAGTCAATGGATTAGTATAGATACAAAGTTGAGAGATCTATTAGTAGAAAATGGGCCAATTAAAATTACTAACATAGATTTTCCAAAGGATAAATTCTTTAGATAATTTTCTACCACAAATTATATTCAAAAATTGGCTAATGGAGAAAAACATGAAAGAAGATGGTTAGTTTACTCTAAAGATTTGGATAAGGTATTTTATTTTTGTTGTAAGTTGTTTAATACAGCTTCTAGCTTTTGTAGCAGTAAATTAGCTAGTGATGGTAGTAATGATTGGAGAAATATAAGTGCTAAGCTCAAAGCTCATGAAATATCAAAAGAGCATATTATTAATATGGCTGCATGGATTGATTTAGAAATGAGATTGCACAAAAGTAAAACAATTGATAAAGATGTTCAAGAATAAATCAATAGAGATAGAGAGCACCGAAAAAATATATTATCAAGAATTATTGTTGTGATAAAAACTCTTGGAAAAAATAATTTGGCATTTAGGGGAAAAAATAAAAAGATCAATCAAGAAAGTAACCGAAATTTTTTGAGTCTAATTGAAATGATTACAGAATTTGATCCAATCATGGGAAAACATGTTCGCCGAATTAAGCATGATGAAATCCATAATCATTACCTTGGACATAATATACAAAATAAATTGATAAATTTATTAGCTAGTGAAATTAAGAATAAAATTATTGACAAAATTATAGAAACAAAATACTTCTCAATCATACTTGATTGTACTCCAGATGTAAGTCATCAAGAACAAATGTCTTTTATATTACAGATTGTCGACATCACTGTAACTCCAGTAAGAATTACTGAATATTTTTTAGAGTTTTTAAAAGTTGATGATACAAGTGGAAAAGGTCTTTTTGAAGTTAATGTAGATGAGATAAAAAATATTGGATTTGATATTGATAATTTAAGAGGACAAGGATATGATAATGGATCCAATATGAAGGAAAAACACCAAGGAGTGTAAAAAAGACTACTCGACATAAATCCTAGATCATTTTATATACCATGTGGTTGTCATAATCTAAATTTGTTACTTTGTGATATAGCTAATTCTTGTACCAAAGCTATATCATTTTTTGGAGTAGTACAACACATATATTCACTATTTTCTTCTTCTACTCAGCGATGTAAAATTTTAAAAGATAATGTACCCAGCCTAAATCTTAAATCATTATCACAAACGCGTTGGGAAAGTTGTATTGAAAGTATTAAAGCAATACGTTTTCAAAATCCACAAAAAATAAATGCTTTATTGAAATTAGTAGAAGTTAGTGAGGATCCAAAAACTAAAAGCGAAACTAGTGGTTTAGCAACTTACGAGTTTGAAAATTTTGAGTTTTTACTAAGTATGACTGTCACGACCCAAAATCCCAACTTGTCGTAATGGCGCCTATATCGATACTAGGCAAGTCGATAATCTCGATAAACCACAATTTCTCTTAAGTTTGAAAATACAATAATTTAACACAATAGAAAATCTCAAAAATACTGACATGAACACTCCCCAAAACCTGGTGTCACTGAGTACATGAGCATATAATATGAATATAAGTCTGAAAAATACGGTGTATAATAGTCTGAGACCAGATGCAATGAACAAGGAGATAGAGAAGGAGAGACAAGGTCTGCGGAACACGGCAGCTACCTCAAAATCTCCTGAAAAATAACTGCGTAAAATAATCAACACCCGCTATGTCCGGGAACACCTGGATCTGCACACGAAGTGCAAGGTGTAGTATGAGTACAACCAACTCAGCAAGTAACAATAATAACTAAGGAACTGAAGATAATGACGAGCTACACAGTTACAGTTCATTTTCAGTAATTCCAGCAAAGAATAGACATGCTTCCAAATCCGTCAGTTTAAGTCAAATTAATTTTATACAGTTCAATTTCAGGTAATCCGGATATAAAATCTTTCAGAGATTTCACAACAATGACAGATAGCAATCAAGTACAATAACAAATGCAAAGCAAGTATAGCCTCTCAGGCGACAGTCACTCAACTCATCACAACAGCTCAACCACTCGGCTCTCAGCCCTCAGCACTCACACTCAATGGGTACCCGTGCTCACTGGGGGTGTGTACAGACTCCGGAGGGGCTCCTACAGCCCAAACGCCATAATCCGCACGGACAACTCACGTGCTGCACGGACAACTCACGTGCTATAATATCCTGCACGGACAATTCGCGTGCCATATATCCTTACCTTACCGACAGGCCCTCGGCCTTACTCAGTCCTCAACCTCTCTAGTCTCTCGGGCTCTCGGAAATCACAAAGATCAGCCCAAACAAAGATAACATAGTAAATCAATAAATATCAAGAAAGACTGAGGTATGATGCACAAGTAAAATCATGACTGATTACAAGACAACAATTAGCAAATAATTCAACAAGTATGCGACCTCTGTGGGTCCCAACAGTACTATCACATAGCCTAAGCATAAATTTTAATATGATTTACAATCAAATTTCTTCAACACAAAGAGAGCTTATAGCTAACAACAAGGTATTCAACTTTACCGTTTCACGGGACGGACCAAGTCACAATACCTTCGGTGCACACCCACACACCCGTCACCTAGCATGTGCATCACCTCAAAAATAATCACATGATACCAAAATCTGGGGTTTAATACCCTCAGGACCAGATTTAAAACTATTACTTACCTCAGAGCGTGAAATTCTTTACTCTGCTATGCCCTTGCCTCGCAAATCGGCCTCTGAATGCCTCGAATCTGGTGGCAAATAATTCGTTTCACTCAATAACATTTATTGGAATTAATTCCATAAAAAATGCTAATTTATCATAAAAATCCGAATTTTTGCTCAAATATCACATATAGGGCCCACGTCTCGGAACTCGACAAAAGTTACAAAATCCAAAAGCCCATTCAACCACGAGTCTAACCATATCAATTTTATCAAAATCCGACCCCAATTCGACCCTCAAATCTACAAATCCTATTTCCAAATTTCTAAGTTCCAATCTCCGATTTACACCTCAAAATCATGTAATCTAGTCGGATTATTCGATGATAACACAATATTATGGAGTAGAAATGATTACAAGGGACTTACCTCAAGTTTTCCTTGAAAATCTATCAAAAATCGCCTCTCCTCAAGCTCCAATTTGTCAAAAATAGAGAATGGGACGAAGTCCATATTTTTATAATTCTGCCCAGTCAGCCTCGGTTCTGCCTCGATCTTGGCCTTCGATCGAGGTCCTCGATCCCGGGCCTTGATTCTGACCCTTGATCCTGGCCCTCGACCCTGGCCTTCGATCATGTCTTTGACCCTGCCTTCGATCATGGCCCTCCACCCTGGGCTCGATCGTGGCTTCGATCTTGATCCTCGACCCTGCCTTCGATCGTGGCCCTCGATCGTGGCTTAGATCCTGATCCTTGACCCTGCCTTCGATCGTTTCTTTGACCCTGGTCTTCGACCCTGCCTTCGATTATGGCCCTCGACCCTGGGCTCGATCGTGGCTTCGATCCTGATCCTCGACCCTGCCTTCGATCGTGGCCCTCGATCCTGGGCTCGATCGTGGCTTCGATCCTGATCCTCGAACCTGACTTCGATTGTGGCCCTCGACCTTAGGCTCGATCGTGGCCCTCGACTCTTGGCTCTATTTATTTGGGCTCGATTCTGGGCTCAATTTTCTGGGCTCGATTCTGGCAGAAGAAATTTCCAACAGAAGGAAATTGCAGCATCTGTTGTAGTTTAATTTTTGATCCGTTAACCATCCGAATCTCACCCGAGGCCCTCGGGACCTCAACCAAATATACTAAAAAGTCTTAAAACATCATACGAACTTAGTCAAATCCTCATATCACCTCAAACAACGCCAAAACCATGAATTACGCCCCAATTCAAACCTATTGAACTTTGAACCTTTCCATTTCTACAAACAACGCTGAATTCTATCAAATCACGTCCAATTGACCTCAAAATTTGCACACAAGTCATAAATGACATAACAGACCTATTAAAATTTTCAGAATCGGATTTCGACATCGATATCAAAAAGTCAACTCCCCGGTCAAACTTCCCAAAAATTAAACTTTCGGCATTTCAAGCCTAATTCCTCTACGGACCTCCAAATAATATTTTGTACACGCTCCTAAGTCCAAAATCACCATACGGAGCTATTGGAATCATAAAAATTCAAATCTGAGGTAGTTTACACATAGGTCCATATCCGGTCCACTTTTCTAACTTAAATTTTTATTTATGAGACTAAGTGTCTCATTTCACTCAGACTCCCTGCCGGACCCGAACCAACTAACCCGGTAAGTCATAAAACAACTATAGAGCATAAATTAAGCGGTAAATGGGGGAACGGGGGTCATAATACTCAAAACGACCGGTCGGGTCGTTACATTCTCCCCCTCTTAAACAAACGTTCGTCCTCGAACGGGTTTTGAACAATACCTGGAGTCTCAAATAAGTGTGGATATTTTGCTCCGCATCTCCTGCTCAATCTCCCAAGTAGCTTCTCCGGCTGGCTGGCCTCTCCACTGCACCTTCACTGATGCTATGATCTTTGACCTCAACTTTCGAACCTGCCGGTCTAAAATAGCCACCGGCTCCACATCATAAGTCAAATTACTGCCCAGTTGTACCATACTAAAATTCAAAATATGAGACGGATCCCCGACATACTTTCGGAACATGGATACATGGAACACTGGATGAACACATGATAGACTAGGTGGCAAAGCAAGTTCATAAGCCACCTCCCCAATTTTCTTAAGTATCTCAAAAGGCCCAATATACCGAGGGCTCAACTTGCCCTTTTACCCGAACCTCAACACACCCTTCATGGGTGAAATCTTGAGAAAAACCTTCTCCCCAACCATGTGAACAATATCACGAACCTTCCTGTCGGCATAACTCTTCTGTCTAGACTGTGCCGTGCAAAGCCATTCCTGAATCACTTTGACCTTCTCTAAAGCATCCTGAACCAAGTCAGTACCCAATAGCCTAACCTCACCCGGCTCAAACCAATCCACCGGAGATCAGCACTGTCTCCCATACAAAGCTTCATACAGAGCCATCTGAATGCTTGACTGGTAGCTATTATTGTAAGCAAACTCCGCGAGTGGCAGAAATTGATCTCAAGAACCCCCAAAATCAATGACACAAGCTCATAACATATCCTCCAATATCTGAATAGTGCGTTCGGACTGCATGTCCATATGAGGGTGAAATGATGTACTCAACTGAACCTATGTGCCCAATTCTCACTGCACTACCCTCAAAAACTGTGAGGTAAACTGCGTACCCCGATCTGAAATAATGGACACCGACACACCGTGTAGGCGAACAATTTCGCAAATATAAATCTCAGCCAACCGCTCCGAAGAATAATTAGTACCAACTGGAATAAAATGTGCGGACTTGGTTAGCCGATCTACAATCACCCAAACAACATCAAACTTTCTCAAGGTCCATGGGAGCCCAACTACGAAGTCCATGGTAATACGCTCCCACTTCCACTCCGGAATTTCAAGTCTCTGAAGCAATCCTCCTGGCCTCTGATGTTCATACTTTACCTGTTGACAATTTAAACACCGAGATACAAACCTAGCTATATCTTTCTTTATCCACCTCTACCAATAGTGCTGCCTCAAATCCTGATACATCTTCGCGACGCCTGGATGAATAGAGTACCGCAAACTGTGAGCTTCCTGGAGAATCAGATCACACAAACCATCTATATTAGGCATACATAGCCTGCCCTGCATCCGTAATACACTGCCATCTCCAATAGTGACTTCCTTGGCATCATTGTGCTGAACCGTGTCCTTAAGGACAAGCAGATATAGATCATCATACTGGCGTTCTCTGATGCGATCATATAAAGAAGACCGAGAAACCACACAGGCCAAAACTCGATTCGGCTCGGAAACATCCAATCTAACAAACTGATTAGCCAAGGCTGAACATTCAAGGCTAAAGGCCTCTTTGTTACCGCTAAGTATGCTAAGCTGCCCAAACTCTCTACTTTTCGACTCAAGGCATCGGCCACCACATTGGCCTTTCCAGGATGATAGAGAATGGTGATATCATAATCCTTAAGCAACTCCAACCACCTTCGCTGCCGCAAGTTAAGATCCTTCTGTTTAAACAAATGTTGTAGACTCCGATGATCGGTATATACCTCACACTGGACACCGTATAAGTAATGCCGCCAAATTTTCAAGGCAAGAACAATAGCTGCTAACTCAAGATCGTGGACTGGATAATTTTTCTCATGTACCTTTAACTGTCTGGACGCATAGGCAATCACCCTACCGTCTTACATCAGCACTGCGCCGAGACCAATACGCGATGCGTCATAATACACAGTATAAGACTCTGAACCTGTAGGCAATACCAATACTGGAGCTGTAGTCAAAGCTGTCTTGAGCTTCTGAAGGCTCTCTTCACATTCATCCGACCACCTGAACGGAGCACCTTTCTGGGTCAATTTAGTCATAGGCGATGCAATAGACGAGAAACCCTCCATGAAGCGAAACTCCGAATCTCAGTAACTGAGGATGGTCTGGGCCAATTCTAAACTGCCTCTATTTTCTTCGCATCCACCTTAATTCCTTCACTGGACACTATATGTCCCAAGAATGCCACCGAACTAAGCCAAAACTCACACTTAGAGAATTTGGCATAAAGTTTCTCCTCTCTCAACCTCTGTAATACAATACCCAAGTGTTTTGCATGCTCCTCCTGGCTACGTGAGTACACCAGAATATCATCAATAAATACCACTACAAATAAATCAAGATATGGCTGGAATACACTATTTATCAAATGCATAAATGTTGCTGGGGCATTGGTTAGTCCAAAAGACATCACAAGAAATTCATAGTGGGAATATCGAGTTCTGAATGTCGTCTTTAGAATATCCGACTCCCGAATCTTCAACTGGTGATACCCATATCTCAAATCAATTTTGGAGAACACTCTCGCTCCTTGAAGCTGGTCAAATAAATCATCAATACGTGGTAATGGATATTTATTTTTGATTGTAACTTTGTTCAACTGCCTATAATCGATGCACATCCGCATAGTACCATTTTTCTTCTTCATAAACAGAACCGGTGCACCCCAAGGTGACATACTAGGCCTAATAAATCCCTTTTCAAGGAGTTCCTGAAGTTGCTCTTTCAATTCTTTTAACTCAGCTGGTGCCATACGATACAGAGGAATAGAAATAGGCTGAGTGCCCTGCACCAAGTCAATACCAAAATCAATATCCCTCTCGGGTGGCATACCCGGCAGGCCTGCAGGAAATACGACCGGTACTGAATCAATAATAGGAGTATCAGCATCAACATCTCTCATAAAGGCCAAATATGACAGACATCCCTTTTCAACCATACGTTGGGCCTTCAAATAAGAAATTACGCTGCTAGGAACAAAATCTAGAGAACCTCTCCATTCAACTTTTGGCAACCCCGGCATCATCAACGTCACGATTTTTGCGTGACAGTCCAGAATAGAATGACATATAGACAACTAATCCATACCCAGGATTACATCGTAATCAACCATACCGAGTAATAAGAGATCAACTCTAGTCTCCAGTTCACCAATAGTTACCACACACGACCGATTCACATGGTCCACAGTAATAATATCGCCCACCGGTGTAGATACACAAACAGGTAAAACTAAGGATTCACAGGGCATATCTAGATAATCAGCAAAATACGATGATACATATAAATAAGTGGAATCAGGGTCAAATAATATAGAAGCCTCCCTGTGGCACATTGAAACAATATCTGTGATTACTGCGTCTGAGGCAACAGCATCTGGCCTAGCAGGAAAAGCATAGAATCAAGCCTGCCCGCCTCCTGATTGGCCTCCCTCTCTTGGGCGACCCCTAGCTGCCTGACCCCCATCCCGAGCTGGCTGGGCGGGTGGTGTAACTGCTGGTGCTGGTTCCGTTGGTCGAGAACTCTGCGCTAGTACTGCACTGAATGAAGACTGGCCTGAGTGAGCACTATAAGAACCGTGGCTAGCTGATGCACCATGATGAGCTGGATGACCCGCCTGAGCATGTTTGTAAGAACGACCCCTACCGCGGTAAAACTGACCCCCTGAAGGAACACCGCTGAAATCACTGGAACTACGAGGCCTCTTAGCCTTCTTCTCAACCCGCTCCTGGCTGCGAACCATCTCAATCTGACGAGCAATGTCAACAACCTCATCGAAAGTAGCACCAGACACTCTCTCTCTAGTCATGAGTAATCGCAGCTGAAAAGTGAGGCCATTTATGAACCTCCTGATCCTTTCCATGTCTGTAGGAATCAACCAGATAGCATGACGGGCCAATTCTGAAAATCTCATCACATACTATGTCACGAACATATCTCCCTGACGAAGCTATTCGAACTGCCTGCGCAACTCCTCTCTGCGGGACTGAGGCACGAACTTCTCCAGGAATAGACTGGAGAACTGCTGCCAGGTAAGGGGTGCTGTACCGACCGGCCTACACCTCTCGTAAGACTCCCACCACTTGAAGGCAGCCCCAAAAAACTGAAAAGTAGTGAATGAGACCCCACTGGACTCTAGAATACCCGTTGTCCGAAGTATCCGCTGATACTTATCCAGAAAACCCTAGGCATCATCTGACTCAGCATCGCTAAAAGGTAGAGGTCGAAGCCTCTCAAATCTCTCAAGTCTCCTCTGCTCTCAAGGCTGACTGGTGCCTGAGCTGATCCTGTCGGCTCAGCTATATCTGGAATCTGCTCCTCGGCTGGAGAAATTAGTGGTACTACAAGTGCTGGTCCAACTGTGGTACGAGCTACACCTCGACCTCTACCTCGGCCCCAGCCTCTACCACGGCCTCGATCTCTCATGGCCCTAACTGGTGGCACTGGTGGCTGATTGTCCGATCTGGTAGTACGTGTCCTCGCCATCTGTGAGAGAATAGAATACCAAAAATTTAGTTTCTAGAATCAACAAATTCGCACGACAGAATACAAGAAAGTAAAATTTTCCTAAGGGTTTTGCAGCCTCTCGAAGATAAGTACAAACGTCTCTGTACCGATCCACAAGATTTTACTAAAACTGCTCATGACTCGTGAGACCTATGTAACCTAGGCTCTGATACCAACTTGTCACGACCCAAAATACCAACTTGTCGTGATGGCGTCTATCTCGATACTAGGCAAGCCGATAATCTCGATAAACCACAATTTCTCTTAAGTTTGAAAATATAATAATTTAACACAATACAAAATCTCACAAATACTGACATGAACACTCCCCAAAACCTGGTGTCATTGAGTACATGAGCATCTAATATGAATACAAGTCTGGAAAATACGGTGTATAATAGTCTGAGACCAGATGCAATGAACAAGGAGATAGAGAAGGAGAGACAAGATCTGCGGAACACGACAGCTACCTCAAAATCTCCTGAAAAACAACTGCGTGAAATGATCAACACCCACTATGTCCGGGAATACCTGGATCTGCACATGAAGTGCAGGGTGTAGTATGAGTTCAACCAACTCAGCAAGTAACAATAATAACTAAGGAACTGAAGATAATGACGAGCTACACAATTACAGTTCATTTTTAGTAATTCCAGCAAAGAATAGACATGCTTCCAAATCCGGCAGTTTAAGTCAAATCAATTTTATACAGTTCAATTTCAGGTAATCCGGATATAAAATCTTTCAGAGATTTCACAACAATGACAGATAGCAATCAAGTGCAATAACAAATGCAAAGCAAGTACAACCTATCAGGCAAAAGTCACTCAACTCATCACAACAGCTCAATCACTCGGCTCTCAGCCCTCAGACATCAGCACTCACACTCAATGGGTACCCGCACTTACTGGGGGTGTGTACAGACTCCGGAGGGGCTCCTATAGCCCAAGCACCAAAATCCGCAGGGACAACTCACGTGCCATATATCCTTACCTCACCGACAGGCCCTCGGCCTTACTCAGTCCTCAACCTCTCTAGTCTCTCGGGCTCTCGGAAATCACAAAGATCAGCCCAAACAAAGATAACATAGTAAAGCAAAAAATATCAAGAAAGACTGAGGTATGATGCACAAGTAAAATCATGACTGATTACAAGACATCAATTAGCAAATAATTCAACAAGTACGCGACCTCTGTGGGACCCAACAGTACTATCACATAGCCTAAGCATGATTTTTAACATGATTTACAGTCAAATTTCTTCAACACAAAGAGAGCTTATAGCTAACAACAGGTTATTCAACTTTACAGTTTCACGGCACGGACCAACTCACAATCTCTTCGGTGCACTCCCACACACCCGTCACCTAGCATGTGCGTCACCTCCAAAATAATCACATGATACCAAAATTCGGGGTTTAATACCCTCAGGACCAGATTTAAAACTATTACTTACCTCAGAGCATGAAATTCTTTACTCTGCTATGCCCTTGCCTCGCAAATCGGCCTCCGAATGCCTCGAATCTAGTCAAAAATAATTTATTTCAGTCAATAACATTTATTGGAATTAATTCCATAAGAAAATGCTAACATTTCATAAAAATCCGAATTTTTGCTCAAATATCACATGTGGGACCCACGTCTCGGAACTCGACAAAAGTTATAAAATCCGAAAGCCCATTCAACCACGAGTCTAACCATATCAATTTTATCAAAATCCGACCCCAACTCGACCCTCTAATCTACAAATCCTATTTCCAAATTTCTAAGTTCCAATCTCCGATTTACACCTCAAAATCATGTAATCTAGTCGGATTATTCGATGATAACACAATATTATGGAGTATAAATGATTACAAGGAACTTACCTCAAGTTTTCCTTGAAAATATATCAAAAATCGCCTCTCCTCAAGCTCCAATTTGTCAAAAATGGAGAATGGGACGAAGTCCATATTTTTATAATTCTGCCCAGTCAGCCTCGGTTCTGCCTTGATCTTGGCCTTCGATCTTGGCCTTCGATCGAGGTCCTCAATCCTGGGCCTCGATTCTGACCCTCGATCCTGTCCCTTGATCATGGCCCTCGACCCTGGGCTCGATCATGGTTTTGATCCTGATCCTCGACCCTGCCTTCGATCGTGGCCCTCGACCCTGTGCTAGATCGTGGCTTAGATCCTGATCCTTGACCCTGCCTTCGATCGTGTCTTTGACCCTCCCTTCGATCGTGGCCCTCGACTCTGGGCTTAATTTATTTGGGCTCGATTCTGGGCTCAATTTATTTGGGCTCGATTCTGGGCTCAATTTATTTGGGCTCGATTCTGGGCTCGATTTTCTGGGCTCGATTCTGGCAGAAGAAATTTCCAACAGAAGGAAATTGCAGCAGCTGTTGTAGTTCAATTTTTGATCCGTTAACCATCTGAAACTCACCTGAGGCCCTCGGGACCTCAACCAAATATACTAACAAGTCCTAAAACATCATACGAACTTAGTCGAATCCTCAAATCACTTCAAACAACGCCAAAACCATGAATTACGCCCCAATTCAAGCCTATTGAACTTTGAAACTTTCCATTTCTACAAACAACGCCGAAACCTATCAAATCACGTCTGATTGACCTCAAAATTTGCACACAAGTCATAAATGACATAACAGACCTATTAAAATTTTTTGAATCGGATTCCGACCCCAATATCATAAAGTCAACCCCCGGTCAAACTTCCCAAAAATTAAACTTTTGGCATTTCAAGCCTAATTCCTATACGGACCTCCAAATAATATTCGTACACGCTCCTAAGTCCAAAATCACCATACAGAGCTATTGGAATTATAAAAATTCAAATCCGAGGTCATTTACACATTGGTCCATATCCGGTCCACTTTTCTAACTTAAATTTTTAATTATGAGACTAAGTGTCTCATTTCACTCAGACTCCCTGCCGGACCCGAACCAAATAACCCGGTAAGTCATAAAATAACTATAGAGCATAAATTGAGCAATAAATGTGGGAACGGGGTTATAATACTCAAAACGACCGGCTGAGTCGTTACAATGACTATTTGGTATGATATACTATTTGCAGTTAATTCAATTAGCAAACATTTACAATCAAAAGATATGCATATTGATGTTTCCATAGATCAACTCAGGGTTTTGATTTATTTTTTCAAAAAATATAGAGAAGAAGGATTTACAACTGCCATGATTTCTGCTAAAGAAATTGCATATGAGTTGAATATAGAACCTGAATTTCGTAATAAACGTGTAATACATAGAAAGAAATAATTTGATGGGAATGTTAATAATAAAATTACAAAATCTCTTGAAGAATCTTTTAGAGTTGATTACTTCTTATACATAGTAGACCAAGCTATTTTTTTACTTCAAAGTAGATTTGAACAATTTGAAGCGTATGAAAATATTTTTGGTTTCCTATTTAGTGGCAAAAAGTTGAGATCTCTAGATGATGAGAACTTAAAGAAAAATTGTCTTAATCTTGAATGTTCTTTGAAACATAATAGCCACTCTGATATTGATGGTTTAAACTTATTTTATGAATTAAAAGTTTTAAGAAAATTAATACATGTAGAAGATGACACTCTAATCGATATATTTAATCATATAAAAATACTTGATTCTTTTTCATATGCTTATATTGCTTATAGAATAATGTTAACAATTCCTGTAACAGTTGCCTCAGCGGAAAGAAGTTTTTTAAAATTTAAATTAATAAAATCTTACTTAAGATCAACAATGTCTCAAGATAGATTAAATGGATTAGTTATATTATCAATTGAAAAAGAATTATTAGAAGAAATCGATTTTAAACAAATTATTAATAATTTCGCATCTCAAAAAGCTAGAAAAATAAAATTTAAATAAAATTATGAGTTTTCTTCTACAAAAAAAATCTTAGGGCCCCTTATTGAAGTTTGGCTTTAGGCCACAAATATCATTGAGATGCCCTTGTCGATAAGAGTAAGATTTGCGTACACAGTACACACTACCCTTCAAAGATGATTATGGGAATATACTGTGTATGTTGTTAAATTTCATGGTGTGAATGTGAGAGTTGTATACATTGGGTTAGATAAATGAAGTAGTTATTTGTTGGACATATTATGTATATTATGCATGATTAGGGAAATTTAAAGATTATTTAAGCATGGTTTATGTCTTGAAATGTTGATTTGGGCAAGTGAGTGCTCTTGTGCATGTATTGATGGTTGATAGGTCTTAAGGGGATATGGGTTTGCCAAACAAGGGTTGTGTTGTCTGTTGGTTGTCACGTTACCTCGGGTATTGGGGCATGGCATTTTATTTCAAAGTTTCAAGTTTTTAACAGTTGGATTTTGTGATGGCCCAAAATATTATCTTTAAATTTAATAAGTAATTTTATGTTCTAAGACCTCGAAAAGTACTATTTATCACTCCTCGACTTGCGTGCGCAGTCCGTACAATTTTCCGGAAAGGCTTTATGTGAAGAATGGATTAAAAGGTGAAATAGAGCTTTAAAACTCAACTGAATTTTCTTTGGTCAACATTTTTAGCAAACGGACCCAGATTAGTATTTTGACAGTTTTGATAGGTCCGTATCATGATTTGGGACTTGGGCGTATGCCCGAAATCGAATTCCGAGGTCCCTAGCCCGAGATATGGAATTTTGATGAAAAATTAAAAGTTTGAAAGCTTAATGATTTTTAAGAATTTACTGATGTTGGATTTATTGACACCGGGTCCGTATTTTGGTTCCGGAGCCCTGTATAGGTCCATTATAATATTTATGACTTATCTGTTGAATTTGGTGAGAATCGGAGTTGATTTGACGTGATTCGGACGCCCGGTTATAAAAATATAAGTTTTAAAGTTTTCTTGAAAAGTTTCTTTGATTTGGTATCCGATTCATAGTTCTAGGTGTTAGTTTGGCGATTTGATCGTGCGAGCAAGTTCTTATGATGTTTTAGGACTTGTGTGCATGTTTGGTTTGGAGCTCCGAGGGCTCGGGTGAGTTTCAGATAGGCTATAGGATGATTTCAGACTTAGGAAATCTGGTTTTCTGCAGACTTCAGGCTTCTAGTGTGTTCTTCTTCGCATTCGCGAAGGTACTCTCGTGAACGCGAAGAGCAAATTGGGGCTGACACATTTTGTGCTTCGCGTTCGCGACAAACTGAACGTGTTTGCGAAGTCTTGAGGTGCACAGCTTCGCGTTCGCGATCGAAACCTCGCGTTCGCGAAGGGAAAGTGGCTGGCCAGGAAAATTGTCTTCGCGTTCGCGAAGGACAAGCCAGGCAAGCTTCGTGTTCGCGAAGTAGCCCTCACATTCGTGAAGAGTAAAATTGGTCAGCAGGAATTTCTGCTTCGCGAACGCGAGGCACTGGCCACGTTCGCGAAGGGTAAAAGTTCCAGAAACAGAACTTAAGTTTTGAAAAATGGGATTCTTCCCATTTTATACCATTTTCCATTTTTGAGCTCGGGTAAGGCGTGTTTTGGGCAATATTTATGAGAAAATATTGGGGTAAGTGTTCCTTATCCTATATTGATTATATTTCATGATTCCATACTCATTTACATCATGAATCCATGAATTTATGGAATAAAAAACTAGATTTTTATAAAATCTTCAAAAAACAAAAATTTAAGATTTGAAGGTCCATTTAACATCGGAATTGGATAATTTTTATATAGTTGAACTCGTAGCGGAACGGGTGTTCGAATTTCGTGAGTTTTTTCGGAATTTGAGACATAGGTCCCACTGTCGAATATTTACTAATTTTTGAATTTTTATCCGAAAAATTAGTAAATTCATATGGAATTAATTCCTATGATTCGTATTGAGTATATCGAATTGTTTGTGAATAGAGTTGAAGCTTTTGGAGACAAATTCTTATGTTTGCATGTTTACTTGAAAAATCATAAGTTATTTTAATCATGAATTAATTGTTATAATAATTGTTTCTTTCATATTCTTTGACAAATATTAATTCTTAAATTCCTACAATAATTGTTACATGCTATTTGATTTATGTGTATTAATTTCTACTTGACATTTAAAATATTTAACATTAAACTGCCTATTTTCTCCCTGATTTTCTAAATAAATTGCTATTTGTCATTGTTTGTTTCATAATTAAATCATAATTATTGTATGCTTGTTGTCTTAAAAACTTTATGTTAATTGTTGCATTCATTGGGGTAATTTCTTCTATAAGAATTGGTAAATGAATATATTGGAGGAGCGGGTTGCACGCTACAACAGAATTGATTGAAATTAATATATTGGAGGATCGAGTTGCACGCCGCAACTGACTTATTAAAAGTCCATATTGGAGGATCGGGTTGCACACCGCAACAGACTTATTAAAAGTCCATATTGGAGGATCGGGTTGCATGCCGCAATAGACTTATTAAAAGTTCATATTGGAGGATCGGATTGCATGCCGCAACAGACTTATTTAAAAGTCGATATATATATATATATATATATATATATATATATATATATATATATATATATATATATATATATATATATATATATATATATATATATATATATATTGGGGGATCGGGTTGCACGCTGCAACAGACTTGATTAAAATGAATATATTGGAGGAGCGGGTTGCATGCCGCCACAGAATTGAATATGAATATATTGTGAGAGCGGGTTGCACGCTGCAATAGAATTGATGGAAATGATAATTGGTTATGACTGTTGAGTTGGCTTCAATTATTATAAATGAGTTATCTGATTTATTTCTATTATTTGTTATTGTTACTAATATTGCGTACATGTTAATGTAAGTGACCCGCCTTAGCCTCGTCACTACATCGTCGAGGTTAGGCTCAACACTTATCAGTACTTGGGGTCGGTTGTACTGATACTACACTCTACACTTCTTGTGCAGATTTTGGAGTTGGTTCCAGCGGCGTACCATAGACTTTCTCGGATTTCAGCTACTCAGAGGAGACTTGAGGCATAACTGCACGGTGTCCGCAGTTCTGAAGTCCCTGTCTACTTTACTTTAGCTGTGTGTTTGTTTCCAGACAACTTTATTTTATTCAGACCTTATTTGTATTATTCTAGAAGTTCGTGCACTTGTGACACCAATTTTGGGATGGTATTTAGACGCCGTTATTTGTATGGATTAATCACTATATTTCAGACTTTAGTTCCGCATTTGTTTCAATTATTATTAATAAATTTAAAATTTAGTTTAAAATGGATAATATTATTCTAACGTTGGCTTGCATAGCAAGTGAAATATTAGGCGTCATCAAGGTCCGAATGTGGGAATTTCGGGGCTTGATAGTTGGTATCAGAGCACTAGGTTACATAGGTCTCATGAGTCACAAGCAAGCTTAGTAGAGTCTGAAGGATCGGTACGGAGACGTCTGTACTTATCTCTCAGAGGCTATAAAGTTTAGGAACAATGCCACTTCTTTCTTATTCTGTTGTGCGATTTTATTCTATCATCGATGATTGAATCATTCTACTCTTATTCTCTCGCAGATGGTGAGAACACGTAATACCTCTACCGATGGACAGGGACCAGAACCCTCGGTGGCAATTATGGCCAGGGATAGAGGTCGTGCTAGAGGCTGAGGCAGAGGTAGAGCTCAGTCCAAAGCTCGAGCAGCTGTATCTGTTGTAGAACCTAAGGTGGATCTTCAAGAGGAAGTTCCAGTTCAAAATGTACCAGTTGGACCAGTTCAGGTCCCGGAAGGATTCATAGCTACTCTAGTGCTTCAGGACGCTCTAGTCCGTTTGGTGAGTCTTATGGAGGACGTGGACCAGAATGGTACATTTCTAGTGGCACCAGCCATCTCACAGGCTGGGGGAGGAGCACAAACTCCTACTACTCCCACTCCGGAAGAGATGGCTCCCCAAAATCAGGCTCTAGCAGCCCCGTCAGTTGGGATAGTTCAGCCAGTTATTGCGGCACAGACTGGTGATAGGCCCGCCATGTCTTTTGAGGCCTTATTGAGACTGGATAAGTTTACCAAGATCTTCCCAGTTCACTTCAATGGTACACCTTCTGAGGATCCACAGGATTATCTTGAACGCTGCCATGAGGTGCTTCGGAACATGGGCATAGTTGATACGAATGGGGTTGACTTTGCTGTTCAGATGACGGGTTCCGCCAGGAGGTGGTGGAGGGATTATACATTGACTAGACCAGTTGGATTGCCTGCACTTACCTGGGAGCAGTTCTCTCAGCTATTCCTGGAGAAGTTCCTTCCTATCACATTGAGAGAGGAATTCCGCAAGCAATTTGAGCGTCTACAGCAGGATAGTATGACTGTTACTCAATATGAGTCCCGTTTTGTGGATTTGGCCTATCATGCTCTCCTTTTACTACCTACTGAGGGAGAGAGAGTGAGGAGGTTTATTGAGGGACTCACTCACCCTATCAGGCTTCAGATGGAAAAGGAGACTGGATGTGAGATTTCTTTTTAGGCGGCTGCTAATATTGCGAGGAGGATCGAGATGGTTCTTGCATAGGAGAGGGGGCAGAGGTCTGATAAGAGGCCTCGTCAGTTCAGTGATTTTAGTGGTGCCTCATCTGGAGTCAGGGGTGATTTTGGTAGGGGTCATCCTCCCAGACCGTTTCATTCAGCACTTCATGCATCTCACAGTGCTTTAGGGAGTCACGGTCCTATTATGCCTTACTATGGGCAACCAGCATTCAGTGCACATTCAGCTCCTATCAGTGCACCACCACTCCAGAGTTACTACAACGGTTATCTGGCCCATTTGGGTCAGCTTCATCTTCAGCAGCCACAGCATCAGGATGGGTGTTATGAGTGTGGGAACATTGGTCATATCAGGAGGTATTGCCCTAGGTTGACAAGTAACAGATCTCGGCAGGATTCTCGTGCCATCATATCGGCACCGTTTACTTCACCGCCTGCTCAGCCAGCTAGAGGTAGGGGTCAGGCAGCTAGAGGTGGAGGTCAGGCCATTAGAGGTGGAGGTCAGACTATTAGAGGTGGAGGCCAGCCAATTAGAGGCTGTCCCAGAGACGCAGTTCAAAGTGGTGGGGCTCAGCCCCGATTTTATGCTTTTCCAGCTAGGCCTGAGGCCTAGTCATCTGATGCTGTGATCACAAGTATTATTCCAGTTTGCCATAGAGATGCTTCAGTTCTATTTGATCCAGGATCTACTTATTCCTATGTGTCCTTCTATTTTGCTTCATATTTGGTTGTGCCTTGTGATTCTCTGAGTGCTTCTGTGTGTGTATCTACACCGGTGGGAGACTCTATTATAGTAGATCATGTCTATCGTTCGTGTGTGATCACTATTGGTAATCTTGAGACTATTGTGGATCTTCTACTTCTTGATATGGTAGATTTTGATGTCATCTTGGGTATGGATTGGCTGTCCCATTATCATGCTATATTGGATTGTCATGCCAAGACAGTGACCCTAGCCATGCCGGGGTTACCTCGGTTAGAGTGGAAAGAAACTCATGGTCATTCTGTCAGCAGGGTTATTTCTTATATGAAAGCTCGGCGTATGGTAGAGAAAGTGTGTCTAGCCTATTTGGTTTATATTCGCGATCCCAGTGCGGATGTTCCTTCTATGGACTCAGTACCAGTTGTTCGTGAATTTCCAGAAGTATTTCCTACAGATTTGTCGGGGATGCCACCCGACAGGGATATTGACTTCTGTATTGATTTGGCTCCGGACACTCAGCCCATTTCTATTCCACCATACCGTATGGCCCAGCCGGAGTTGAAAGAATTGAAGGAGCAGTTACAAGACTTGCTTAATTAGGGATTCATTAGACCCAGTGTCTAGCCCTGTGGTGCACCGGTATTATTTGTAAAGAAGAAAGATGGCTCTATGCGGATGTGTATAGATTATCGGCAGTTGAACAAGGACACTATCAAAAATAAATATCTGTTGCCAAGAATTGATGACTTATTTGATCAGCTTCAGGGTGCTAAGGTATTTTCGAAGATTGATTTGAGGTCTGGTTACCATCAGTTGAAGATCAGGGCATCTGATGTCCCTAAAATAGCTTTTCAGACTCGGTATGGGCATTACGAATTCCAAGTGATGTCATTTGGTTTGACAAATACCCCTAGAACATTTCCCTATTTGAATTCTTTTGTGGTTGTATTCATTGATGATATCTTGATTTACTCCAGCAGTCGAGAGGAGCACGAGCAGCATCTTCGGAGTGTGCTTATATGCCAAAATTTTAAAATGTGAGTTTTGGTTAGACTCAGTTGCCTTTTTGGGGCATGTTGTATCCAAAGAAGGCATAAAGGTGTATCCTAAAAAGATTGAGGTTGTTCATAATTGGCCTAGACCTACTTCAGTTACAGAGATCCGGAGTTTCCTGGGTTTAGCAGGTTACTATCGTCGGTTCGTGGAAAGGTTTTCATCTATAGCAAGCCCATTGACCATACTGACCCAGAAAGGTGTCCCATTCATATGGTCAGACGAGTGTGAGTTGAGATTTCAGAAGCTCAAAACTGCTTTGACCATGACGCCAATGTTGGTATTACCCATAGATTCAGGATCGTATATGATAAATTGTGACACATCACACATTGGGCTTGGTGCAGTATTAATGCAAGATGGAAAGGTGATTGTATATGCGTCACGGTAGTTGAAAGTTCACGAGAAAAATTATCCTGTTCATGACTTAGAATTGGCAGCCATTGTTCATGCGCTGAAGATTTGGAGGCATTTACCTCTACGGTGTCTCGTGTGAGGTATTTACTGATCACCGTAGCCTTCAATATCTGTTCAAACAAAAAGATCTTAATTTGGGGCAGAGAAGATGGTTGGAGTTGTTGAAAGACTATGATATCACCATTTTGTATCACCCTGGAAAGGCCAATGTGGTGGCCGATGCTTTGAGTAGAAAGGCTGTGAGTATGGGCAGTCTTGCGTATATTCTAGTTGGTGAGAGGCCATTAGCTGCAGATGTTCAGACTTTGGCTAATCAGTTCGTGAGGTTAGATGTTTCAGAACCCAGTCGGGTTCTAGCTTGTACAATCGCTCAGTCTTCCTTATATGAGCGCATCAGAGAGAGGCAGTATGATGATCCTTATTTACTTGTACTTAAGGACATGGTATGGCACGGTGATGCCAAACAGGTTGCTGTGGGGGAAGATGGAGTTCTGCGAATGCAGGGTCGTATTTGTGTGCCTAGTGTGGATGGGCTTCGTGAATTAATTCTTGAAGAGGCACACAATTTCAGGTATTATATTCATCCAGGTACCGCTAAAATGTATCAAGATTTACGGCAACATTATTGGTGGAGGAGAATGAAAAAGGATATAGTTGCATATGTAGCTCGGTGTCTAAACTGTCAGCAAGTTAAGTACGAGCATCAGATACCTGGTGGTTTGCTTCAGAAGTTAGAAATTCTTGAGTGGAAGTGGGAGCGTATCACTATGGATTTTGTTGTTGGGCTCCCATGGACTCAGAGAAAATTTGACGCAGTTTGGGTCATTGTGGACAGGTTGACTAAGTCAACACATTTCATTCCAGTGGCAGTTACCTATTCTTCAGAGCGGTTAGCTGAAATTTACATTCGTGAGATTGTCCGCCTTCACGGTGTGCCCGTGTCTATTATTTCAGATCGAGGTACGCAGTTTACCTCACACTTATGGAGGGCTATACAGTGTGAGTTAGGCACGCGGGTTGAGTTGAGTACATTATTTCATCCACAGACAGACGGACAGTCATAGCGCACCATTCAAATATTGGAAGATATGCTTCGCGCTTGTGTTATAGACTTTGGAGGTTCTTTGGATCAATTCTTGCCACTTGCTGAGTTTGCTTATAATAATAGCTACCAGTCAAGTATTCAGATGGCAATATATGAGGCATTATACGGAAGGCGATGCCGTTCGCTAGTTGGCTGGTTTGAATCGGGAGAGGCTCGGTTATTGGGTACCGATTTGATACAGGATGCCTTGGATAAGGTCAAGATTATCCAGGATCGACTACGCACAGCTCAGTCTAGGCAAAAGAGTTATGCCGACCGTAAAATTTGTGATATTGCATTCATGGTTGGAGAAAGAATATTGCTCTGGGTTTCACTTATGAAAGGTGTAATGAGGTTCGGAAAGAAGGGCAAGTTGAGCCCTAGGTATATCTGACCCTTTGAAATTCTTGAAAGGGTGGGTGAAGTAGCCTAAAAGCTTGCATTACTATCTAGTTTATTAGCGGTTCATCCAGTTTTTCATGTGTCTATGCTCCGGAAATACCATGGTGACACGTCCCATGTGTTAAATTTCAGCTCAGTCCAATTGGACAAAGATTTGACTTATGAGGAGGAGCCGGTGGCTATTCTAGCCTGCAGGTCCGTCAGTTGAGGTCTAAGAGTTATCCTTCAGTTCGGATACAATGGAGAGGTCAGCCGATTTAGGCATCTACCTGGGAGTCCGAGTAGGAAATGCGGAGTAAATATTCACACTTATTTCACCAGCTCAGGTACTTTTTCTAACTCCGTTCGAGGACGAACGTTTGTTTTAGAGGTGGAGAATGTGATGACCCAAAATATCATCTTTAATTTTAATAAGTAATTCTGTGTTCTAAGACCTCGAAAAGCACTATTTATTACTCCTTGACTTGCGTGCACAGTCCGTATAATTTTTTGAAAAGTTTTTAAAAGGTGAAATAGAGCTTTAAAACTCAACTGAGTTGACTTTGGTCAACATTTTTAGCAAACGGACATGGATCAGTATTTTGACAGTTCCAGTAGGTCCGTATCATGATTTGGGACTTGGGCGTATGCCCAGAATCGAATTCCGAGGTCCCTAGCCCGAGATATAAAATTTTGATGAAAAATTAAAAGTTTGAAAGCTTAATAATTTTTTAAGAATTTACTGATGTTTGATTTATTGACACCGGGTACGTATTTTAGTTTTGGAGCCCGGTATAGGTCCACTATAATATTTATGACTTGTTTGCCGAATTTGGTGAGAATCAGAGTTGATTTGACGTGATTCGGACGTCCGGTTGTAAAAATATATGTTTTAAAGTTTTCTTAAAAATTTCCTTTAATTTGGTGTCTGATTCGTAGTTCTAGGTGTTAGTTTGGCGATTTGATCGCGCGAGCAAGTTCGTATGATGTTTTAGGACTTGTGTGCATGTTTAGTTTGGAGCCCCGAGGGCTCTGGTGAGTTTCAGATAGGCTACGGGATGATTTCGGACTTAGGAAATCTAGTTTTCTGCAGACTTCAGGCTTCTGGTGTGTTCTTCTTCGCGTTCGCGAAGGGAAAGGGGCCGGCCAGGAAAATTGCCTTCGCGTTCGCGAAGGCCAAGCCAGGCAAGCTTCGCATTCGCGTAGTAGCCCTCGCATTCACGAAGAGTAAAATTGGTCAGCAGGATTTTGTGCTTCGCGAACGCGAGGCACTGACCGCGTTCGCGAAGGGTAAAAGTTCCAGAAACAGAACTTAAGTTCTTGAAAATGGGATTCGTCCCATTTTCAATCCTTTTTTATTTTTGAGCTCGGGTAAGGCGACTTTTGGGCAATTTTTACGGGAAAATATTGGGGTAAGTGTTCCTTATCCTATATTGATTATATTTCATGATTCCATACTCATTTACATCATGAATCCATGAATTTATGGAAGAAAAATCAGATTTTTATAAAATCTTCCAAAAACGAAAATTTAAGATTTGAAGGTCCATTTATCATAGGAATTGGATAATTTTTATATGGTTGAACTCATAGCGGAACGAGTGTTCGAATTTTGTGAATTTTTTCAGGATTTGAGATGTGGGTTCCACTATCGAATATTTAAATAAATTTCGGATTTTTATTCGAAAAATTAGTAAATTCATATGGAATTAATTCCTATGATTCGTATTGAGTATATCGAATTCTTTGTGAAGAGATTTGAAGCTTTTGGAGACAAATTTAAAAGTAAAGGTTGTGGTTGAGTAATTGATTGGAAATTGCAAAGCGAGGTAAGTGTCGTGGTTAACCTTGACTTGAGGGAATAGAACCCTTAAACTATTTGTTATGTGAAATACATGTGAACGACGTATAGACGAGGTGACGAGTATCTATACGTCGTCAAATTAATTGTTTGCATGTTTACTTGAAAAATCATAAATTATTTTAATCATGAATTAATTGTTATAATAATTGTTTCTTTCCTATTCTTTGACATATATTAATTCTTGAATTCCTTCAATAATTGTTACATGCTATTTGATTTATGTGTATTAATTGCTACTTGACATTTAGCATATTTAACATTAAACTGCCTATTTTTTCCCTGATTTCCTAAATAAATTGTTATTTGTCATTGTTTGTTCCATAATTAAATCATAATTATTGTATGCTTGTTGTCTTAAAAACTTTATGTTAATTGTTGCATTCATTGGGGTAATTTCTTCTATAAGAATGGGCAAATAAATATATTGGAGGAGCGGGTTGCAAGCTGCAACAAAATTGATTGAAATGAATGTATTGGAGGATCGGGTTGCACACCGCAACAGACTTATTAAAAATCCATATTGGAAGATCAGGTTGCATGCCGCAACAGACTTATTAAAAGTCCATATTGGAGGATCGGGTTGCACGCCGCAACAGACTTATTAAAAGTCCATATTGGAGGATCGGGTTGCACGCCGCAACAGACTTATTTAAAAGTCGACATACATATATATATATATTGGGGGATCGGGTTGCACGCCGCAACAGACTTGATTAAAATGAATATATTGGAGGAGCGGGTTGCACGCCGCCACAGAATTGAATATGAATATATTGTGAGAGCGGGTTGCACGCTGCAACAGAATTGATGGAAATGATAATTGGTTATGATTGTTGAGTTGGCTTCAATTATTATAAATGAGTTATCTGATTTATTTTTATTATTTGTTATTGTTACTAATATTGCGTATATGTTAATGTAAGTGACCCACCTTAGCCTCGTTACTACTTCGTCGAGGTTAGGCTCAGTACTTACCAATACATGGGGTCGGTTGTACTGATACTACATTCTGCAGTTCTTGTGCAAATTTCGGAGTTGGTCCCAGCGGCGTACCATAGACTTGCTCGGATTTCAGCTACTCAGAGGAGACTTGAGGTATAACTGCACAGTGTCCGCAGTTCTGAAGTCCCCGTCTACTTTACTTTAGCTGTGTGTTTGTTTTCAGATAATTTTATTTTATTCAGACCTTATTTATATTATTTGTATGGATTAATCACTATATTTTAGACTTTACTTCCGCATTTGTTTTAATTATTATTAATAAATTTAAAAATTATTTTAAAATGAATAATATTATTCTAACGCTGGCTTGCCTAGCAAGTGAAATGTTAGGCGTCATCACGGTCCGAAGGTAGAAATTTCGGGCCGTGATAGATTTTGCCTAATATTTTACTATAAATTTGAATTAAGCCACTTAAATTTTCATATTTGTCAATAAAGTTTTTAACAACAAGAACTAATGTACTGTATTTAAACATATGATTAACATTTTGTAAACTTGATAAAAGTCATATCAATATAAATAAGTATACGGATAAAATACAAGCACAAAAATAAGAAATGCTAACTTTTGGTATACTTATATTTTTATTACTAACGCAACCAAGTAAAAAGATGCTCTAAAATATGCAGTACTACTAACTTGTGAAATCTATGACTTATTGAAACGCAAAATAGCTTTTGCCTCATCTACATTGTTAGAACATGTCCCAAAAAATGCTGCATATGCCATGATCACTTGACCATTGTAGTTTTTAAGAATACCTCCGCCACCTGCACTGCCTGGATTCCCTTTGCTACACCCATCTGTGTTTAATTTAAGAGTCATAGTTGTTGGCTTCTTCCATCTGATGCATTGAATATTAATTCTAGGCTTGAGCTTTTCAATTTTCTCACAAGCCACATGCTATTGTTTATCCAAAATGAGATAGGGGAACTGACATGAAACCAACATTCTCATCAAATAGATAACTTGATTTATGATCCTACCAGATGTGCACTTCTGGCCTTCGTACTTGCAACTGCACCTCGCCTTCCATATTTCCCAGCAAATGATAGATGACAGACACTGTATAATAAAAGAGTGCACTTTATTATTATATTTGGTTAGCCACCAATGCATCAACGTGCATCTTATGCCTCCTTGCTTGACTCCCACTCCACATGTTCCAGAGAAGAATTCCCAGACTGCTATGGCAAGTTCACTTTCTCTGAAAAATGATCATTGTTCTCCTTTGCTTCTTGAATTCAACAGTAGCATCTAGAAGTTCCATAAACATTGTACCTCTGTATTATTTATCTGTAGAGAGCTTCTTAGCAAGAAGACTTATCATAAAAGAAGAGACTTTGAATGGGATTTTAGGATGTCAAATTTTAGTTGCAGTCAAGGTGACATTCTTGATCTTCCTTAAGGAATTCCAAGCTGACTTGCAAGTAAAACTTCCATGTTGATCAAGATTCTAAACAGGAATGTTATGAAACTCATCAAAAATTTCTATATCAAGGATTTGGGACACCAAAGACATTAGAAGGATTTCTAGAAGTTTTTCTTGGTTCCAAGAACCATCATGTAGAAACTCTGATACTCTGAGCTTTTTGGATTTGAAGTTGTGAGGAAAAAACTTAGCTAGTGGTCCAATGCCCACCCAATTATCCCACCAGAAAGAAATATCCCCAATGGCTACCTTCCAAATAATAAAATTTTCACAATCCTTTCTAGCATCAAGTAATCTTTTCCAGGCGTGTGACTGTCCAGCAGCCTATTTCTTTTTAACAGGATGGCTTTTGGACAATATTTGGCTTCCATGAATGATCTTCGTAGATTTCTCTTGGTTCTAAAGCTCCACCATAGCTTAGAACTAAGAGTATTGCTAAAATCTTGGATGGATCTGATGCCCATCCCACCCTCTATCTCACTCCAAAAGAAATTAGCAAGCAATTTCTCTATTTGGGAGATTGTTGTCTTAGCAATTGCACAACAGATAAGGTATCGACTGAAGGACTGCCTTGATCAAGACTGCACTACCCCCAATAGAAAGCATTTTACCCTATCACCCTTGTATTCTTGTTGAGATTTTGGCCACTAGACCACTAAAATATATTACCTTCTTCCTACTAGAATAAATAGGACACCCAAGGTATGTGAAAGGAAATCTGGAATGAGTAAAACCAGTAAGGTGAGTAATATCATCAATGACTGCTTGAGGACTGCTAGGTGCTAGTAGAAAGCATGATTTGCTTTTGTTTACTAACTGTCCTGGGCAATTCTCATATGCTTCAAGTTTTGCCATCATGGATATGAGAGATAATGGATCACCTGAGGAGAAAAATATGGTATCATCTGCATAACTTAGATGAGTAATAATAGGACACCCTTTATCAATACCGTAAGGAATAAAACTTTCATCTTTTAACTGCTCCATGAGTCTACTCAATAATTCAGCACCAATGATGAATAAAGAGGGAGAAAGCAGATCCCCTTGTTTAATACCCCTTCCTGATTTAAAGAAACCATATCTGCCACCATTAATATTGACTGAATATGAATTATTAGTCAGTAGCCTTCAAATTTTGTCTGTCTAATATTCTAAAAAACCAAACTGCCTGAACGCCTGACAAAGATAATTCCAATCCACTCTGTCGAACGCCTTTGCCATATCTAGTTTCATAATCACATTGCCGTTTGTATTGGGTTTCTTGATATTGGGAACAAGCTCCTGAGTGAGCATGATGTTTTCTGTAAAGGACCTGTCTTTTAGAAAACTTTCTTGATTGGGGAAATCACCTTTTGTATCACAGTAGCTAGTCTTGTATTCAGGAGCTTGGATATGATCTTGCAACTAAAGTTACTAAGACTGATAGGTCTTTTCTCAGTAAAACTCTGTGGACTAGTAACTTTAGGCAATAAGGTGAGACATTTATGAGTGAGTGATCTTGGCATTTGTGTTCCTGCAAAAAAGTCACAAGCCATGTTAAGTATATCCGCTGAGATGATATCCCAGCATGAGTGACAGAATTTTTCGGACATCCCATCCGGCCCAGGGGCACTATTCAGACTCAATGAATAAACAACTTCCTTCACTTCTTCTATTTTAGGCAAGGCCCCCAACCTCTCATTATCTTCCTCAGAGATAACCTTAGGAAGGCATTGTAAGATGCTAAAGTCTCTGTGAGAAGTATCTTCAGAGAATTGATCTTCAAAAAAGTTAATAGCTTAAGTTGCAATTGCCTCATTCCCTTCAATCCATGTATTGTCTGCACCTCTGATCTTCTTAATACATAACCTTCTTCTTTTAGACATTATCAGAGTGTAAGAATCTGGAGTTAGCATCTTCTTCTTTAAGCCAGTGCATTCCGGATTGCTGCCTACAAAAAAGCTTCCTCCTTTTTTATGTGCATAATCAGATGTGCATTAGCATTATTGTAAGACATTCTATTCCTGTCAGAATTGTCATTTAGACACTTCTCTTCTAACTCTGCTACCCTGATCTCCATCTTAGCAGTGTTTTCAAAAATGTTGCCCACATACTTCTTAGACCACCATGATAAATTTTTACAAGTGTTTTTAAGCTTCAAGTGAAATCTCCACAGGGGAGATCCATAGACCTCTTCTGACCATGCTTGCTTAACTATATCTGTAGCGACCAAACACACTCACGCAAGTATACGCGGTCGTCAAGTAATAAAGTGACTAAAAGTCGGATGTCGAACCCACGAGGACTTATGATTAACTATTAACTAAATTAGACTATCTCAATTATCTAAACAAGAATTAAATCTAAAAATATTTTATTCTAAACTAATTAAATAAAAAAATATAAATAATAAACTTTGAACAAAGAAAGAGCAGATTTTTATGATATCAATGTAATGAAAACGATCTAGGGTTATGGGCTATCTAATAATCCTATTGTATTCTTCAATTGAATTGACCGACTAATTTATCTAGCTTATTGGTTGACAGGGTTAATGCTCATAAGAATCTGTCGAGTTCTCACTCGCCTATTCAAGCTAACCTAACGCCTATATGTCTATGGAGTTAGAATCAACAAGAACGCATTTATAATTCCTGTAAATCAACCAAGCAAGGCAATTAGGTATATGTCTATCCTAACTACGAATCCGTTCCCCGATGCCCGAGTTCAAGAACTTGCCCTACTCAATCCTGTATGCAATATAGAATTCCCACTTTCGAGTTCAATTCTAGATTCGTAGATAATATTCAATTGGTGATCAAGCAATTAAATAATTAAGTGCAAGATTGAATAAATAAACTAATATGATAAATCAAGAAGTCAAAATCAATATCCGAATAACAATATTCATGAAAGAACCACAACCCTAGAACGTGAAGTTTAGCTCCACATAGACATGGTAGCCAAACAACAAATCATATAAAGAAACATAAAAATTACTAAGTTTGGTGGGAGAAAGATTAAACTCGATGAATTCCGGCCTCCACAGCTTTTTCGTGGCTTTTTTCCCCCTTCCCAATATGTTAGATGACCTAAAAGAGGCGTTTTTGGCTTATATATTGCGTACCAAAGTCGTGGGCCAAAGTTCTCCTATTTCTAATCCAAATCAGCTTCAGGGATTGATGCTAGGGTGGATGCGTCGCATCCACCTCGTCCTCCACTTCTCAGCTTCGGATGCTACGGTGGATGCTTCGCATCCACCTCGTCCTCCACTTCTCAGCTTCGGATGCTACGGTGGACGCTATGGGCCGACTTCACTGCTAAGGGTGCACGAAAGATGTAGTTTTTCTAGGTTGGATGCGACGCATCCAACCCTTCTTCCTCTGGCTAGACCACCTTTTCTTCATATTTTGCACTCCAAACACCTTAAATCGTCACACATAACTTAATTAGTCATAAAACCAATAATTAAACCATGTTGGGCATTTTAAAGATCAAATAACATCAAGAAGCGGTTAAAACATGGGTAAAGTAACATCAACACATATCGAAATATGCCAAACATCACTACCCCACACTTAAACCTTTGTTCGTCCTCGAACAAACCATCATATAGTAGACGAAACAAAATTAAGCTCTTATCATTCAAAGCACACTACATCTATGACCATGGTTATTTGCTACAATTAGGCTCTAGACTATGCATCACATACACTTCCCTTTACTTATGCCCTTCTTTAAAAATATTCGAACAAAGACAACATGCTCACAATAATCCTAGCCTCAAAAACCGACTCAATGTCACAATGCACTCATGGCTTGAACAACCAACATCATAGAGAAGTCCAATAACGTTACCTATCCCTCGTGAAATCATGTGCCCTCACAACAAAAACAAGAGAGCGAGTTCAATCCACACATTCGAATCTCATGATCAAATATATTTTAATGACTCACATATATCAAAGAAAATCGCTCACTCTCACAAAGAAGTCACATGCATGAAATTAGTACCATAGGCTTGCCCTTAATGTAAATCTCTACTAATGTAAGCTCGCTCGATCTAAAATCAATTAGGACTTTTTCATGGTTGTAATGTGGGCTAAGGGACGGGTAGGATATATTTAAGGAATAGTGACTCACCCTCCTAAGCACTTTAATACATCACAAAATTACTTTAAGCATTTTTTTTTTCAACCCCACTTCAATTTCACAAACAATATCACCCCCAAAACAGTCCCTTTTTCTTTAAGCACTACTTTAGTTCATACCCACTAGCAAGAACAAGATAACAATTTATTCATTTATATTTTTCTTTCTTTCTTTTTTTTTTCTCTTTCAATTTTCGCTAGTGGTGTATTATTTTACAAAATAAGTGCACCCTTCTTTCTTTCATTGGTTCCACTCAAAAGTCACCCCACACTTAGTCCCTTCTTACTTCTTTTAGCGCTCATCTAACAATTAAAGTGCTTTAAGAGGTAAAAGGATCAAAACAATGTCAATTAAGAATAAAAAGGGTATAGGCTTGTAATGTGGGTACCAAATAAAAGGTCTACAGGCTCAAAAGGGTTAACTAGGGATAGATTCTATTTGTGATAAGCAATAAGCTCAAAAAGATCAAAGAAAGCCTAAAATCATTTTTCAAACCGAGCATCACCTAAAATTTCGCTTCAACTCACATACCGGGCAAGTTCTAGACACAAGTACAATACATGGACTACACAAAAAATCTCACCACACATGGCACATGACTCACTAAGGACGATCACATTCCGACTCTCAAACAATGCAAGTATTCACGTAGCCACGAGATATTAAGTATTAAACACAAGGTGAACATAAGTCATGTAAACGAGACATAGGCGCCACAAAACATGCTATCCAATTTAACAAGGCATCATCAATAAATTCAAATCATACAGAAGATACTACACATGCCAAAGCATAAATATGTTACTATCAAACAAGTCAAGGGCGCCTAGGTTCATCATTCTTGCTCCTTTTATTCCCTAAATTCCTAATCTACTCGGAAAGAAAAAAACTACCCGGTTCAAACTACATCCCATGGAAAAGAACCGAGGCACAAAGAAAAACCACAGGGGATTATTACTATCTAAAGAAAGCTAAAAGACATATTTTGAATTTTTGTTTAGACTTTAATCCCTCAAGAAAACTATCTAGGAGATCAATCGTCGGGAAAAGTCCAATTTTTCTATTTTTTCTTTTTTTTTTTTAATTTCTTTTTTTTTCTTTTTTCTTTCACAAAAGCTACTACACTTAAGAATGAGTACTACAACTAAGCTAAAATAGCACAGAAACTCATCCAAACGATCTCCTCACCCCACACTTAAAATTTTGCAATGTCCTCAATGCACATTATAAATAATAAGAGGGTAAATGAGACTCCCTGGTAGGCCAAAGGCCGAAGCAATAGCGGCTCACGAGGTACTCAGACTTCTCCCAGGCATCGTCCTTTGTGTGGGCACCCCACACTTAGTCCTCACCATCTAGCTCGCTTTTGCACTCTTCTAATGGCTTTGCTTCCTATGCTCATAATCCTACAAAACAAAAATAAATACTACAAAATAATAAAAATAAAATAAAATAAAAAGTAAACAAAAATAGAAGAAAGCAGTAACGCTGGGTTGCCTCCCAACAAGCGCCTGATTTAACGTAGCGGCACGACGTGAACCACTTTTTGCCTCCACCTCGAACTTATGAATTGAGCCCCTAACATGACATCCCGTTTGCGGCTATGCTCCAGTGGTGGGGCTACAAAGATAACCAGGCCAAGTAATAAATTTTTTACTCTACACTTCTCGGCCTTTAGATGAGGAATGTATTTTTTACTTTTTGGCATGACAAATTCAAAAATATAGGCATCATGTTCCTCTTCCATTGACTCCTCCAAAGGCTTAGATGACTCGATTTCCATGTCATCATCCAAATACAATGTCGAAAAATGTTTAGAATGAGGACCAACACGCCCCAACTTTAGAATTGTATTACTATTTATATCCTCATATGTGCACACATTAGAGTCTTCAAATATAACATTATCTGCTACCTCGCATGGCTCTAGTGTACTTTTCTCAACATGGGCATCATCAACAGAAATATGCTCGAATGATTGGCTCTCCACTTTTAGCTCCTCAATTTGGCGTATAAGCTCCTTTTCAGCTTCTGACAACTCATTACTATTTTGTTGGGCGATAGACGCAACAACCTTTGCATTTAATTTATCTTGCAAGTCGTGAATAGTAGTGACAAATTTATAGATCCCTTGTCCCAGTTTAGATCTTCCCTCTATAAAGTGTCTCATCCCATCAGTAAGTTCCTCACGTTGAGCTTCATATATTTCTAACTTTTCAGCCTGTTCTGCCAGCCAAGTTTGGCTCAAAATCTCCTCTTTTTCAAAAATTTTCTCTTGCTGGTACTCGCTCTCTTCATTCAATTCTTCCATATTGGCCTTCATTCTTGTGATTGCTGCCCTCATTCTTTTCATATCTTTTTTGAGTTCATCCTGTTGCTCTGCTACTTGCCTCAGAATATCCCTAATATATGCATCAGGCTCCATATCCTGCACTTCATTGCCCCTATCAAACTCAGAAATATCATTAGAAAGATCATAATAAGGGCTCAGAGAAGGATGAACAAAATTAGGACAACCATCCCAATGGCCATCTTGACCACCACACATATTACAAATATTCCACTCAAAGGATTGAGATTGTGCGCACAACTCGCTCCTGGGAACATTCTGACAATTTTTCCACCAGTGGGGTCCTCCACAATATGGACAAGGATCATCAAAATAAGAATAACCATCATTCGAACAATTTTTATTCCAAGATGCCATGCTAAAATAAATAAAAAATACTAACTAAAATAAAATAATAAAAAAAAACATGAATAGATAAAAAAATGTCTAATCTAGAAAAATAGCAAATTTCTAAGTCCCCGGCAACGGCGCCAAAAACTTGTTGCGACCAAACACACTCACGCAAGTATACGCGGTCGTCAAGTAATAAAGTGACTAAAAGTCGGATGTCGAACCCACGAGGACTTATGATTAACTATTAACTAAATTAGACTATCCCAATTATCTAAACAAGAATTAAATCTAAAAATATTTTATTCTAAACTAATTAAATAAAAAAATATAAATAATAAACTTTGAACAGAGAAAGAGCAGATTTTTATGATATCAATGTAATGAAAACGATCTAGGGTTATGGGCTATCTAATAATCCTATTGTATTCTTCAATTGAATTGACCGACTAATTTATCTAGCTTATTGGTTGACAGGGTTAATGCTCATAAGAATCTGTCGAGTTCTCACTCGCCTATTCAAGCTAACCTAACGCCTATATGTCTATGGAGTTAGAATCAACAAGAACGCATTTATAATTCCTGTAAATCAACCAAGCAAGGCAATTAGGTATATGTCTATCCTAACTACGAATCCGTTCCCCGATGCCCGAGTTCAAGAACTTGCCCTACTCAATCCTGTATGCAATATAGAATTCCCACTTTCGAGTTCAATTCTAGATTCGTAGATAATATTCAATTGGTGATCAAGCAATTAAATAATTAAGTGCAAGATTGAATAAATAAACTAATATGATAAATCAAGAAGTCAAAATCAATATCCGAATAACAATATTCATGAAAGAACCACAACCCTAGAACGTGAAGTTTAGCTCCACATAGACATGGTAGCCAAACAACAAATCATATAAAGAAACATAAAAATTACTAAGTTTGGTGGGAGAAAGATTAAACTCGATGAATTCCGGCCTCCACAGCTTTTTCGTGGCTTTTTTCCCCCTTCCCAATATGTTAGATGACCTAAAAGAGGCGTTTTTGGCTTATATATTGCGTACCAAAGTCGTGGGCCAAAGTTCTCCTATTTCTAATCCAAATCAGCTTCAGGGATTGATGCTAGGGTGGATGCGTCGCATCCACCTCGTCCTCCACTTCTCAGCTTCGGATGCTACGGTGGATGCTTCGCATCCACCTCGTCCTCCACTTCTCAGCTTCGGATGCTACGGTGGACGCTATGGGCCGACTTCACTGCTAAGGGTGCACGAAAGATGTAGTTTTTCTAGGTTGGATGCGACGCATCCAACCCTTCTTCCTCTGGCTAGACCACCTTTTCTTCATATTTTGCACTCCAAACACCTTAAATCGTCACACATAACTTAATTAGTCATAAAACCAATAATTAAACCATGTTGGGCATTTTAAAGATCAAATAACATCAAGAAGCGGTTAAAACATGGGTAAAGTAACATCAACACATATCGAAATATGCCAAACATCACTACCCCACACTTAAACCTTTGTTCGTCCTCGAACAAACCATCATATAGTAGACGAAACAAAATTAAGCTCTTATCATTCAAAGCACACTACATCTATGACCATGGTTATTTGCTACAATTAGGCTCTAGACTATGCATCACATACACTTCCCTTTACTTATGCCCTTCTTTAAAAATATTCGAACAAAGACAACATGCTCACAATAATCCTAGCCTCAAAAACCGACTCAATGTCACAATGCACTCATGGCTTGAACAACCAACATCATAGAGAAGTCCAATAACGTTACCTATCCCTCGTGAAATCATGTGCCCTCACAACAAAAACAAGAGAGCGAGTTCAATCCACACATTCGAATCTCATGATCAAATATATTTTAATGACTCACATATATCAAAGAAAATCGCTCACTCTCACAAAGAAGTCACATGCATGAAATTAGTACCATAGGCTTGCCCTTAATGTAAATCTCTACTAATGTAAGCTCGCTCGATCTAAAATCAATTAGGACTTTTTCATGGTTGTAATGTGGGCTAAGGGACGGGTAGGATATATTTAAGGAATAGTGACTCACCCTCCTAAGCACTTTAATACATCACAAAATTACTTTAAGCATTTTTTTTTTCAACCCCACTTCAATTTCACAAACAATATCACCCCCAAAACAGTCCCTTTTTCTTTAAGCACTACTTTAGTTCATACCCACTAGCAAGAACAAGATAACAATTTATTCATTTATATTTTTCTTTCTTTCTTTTTTTTTTTTTTCTCTTTCAATTTTCGCTAGTGGTGTATTATTTTACAAAATAAGTGCACCCTTCTTTCTTTCATTGGTTCCACTCAAAAGTCACCCCACACTTAGTCCCTTCTTACTTCTTTTAGCGCTCATCTAACAATTAAAGTGCTTTAAGAGGTAAAAGGATCAAAACAATGTCAATTAAGAATAAAAAGGGTATAGGCTTGTAATGTGGGTACCAAATAAAAGGTCTACAGGCTCAAAAGGGTTAACTAGGGATAGATTCTATTTGTGATAAGCAATAAGCTCAAAAAGATCAAAGAAAGCCTAAAATCATTTTTCAAACCGAGCATCACCTAAAATTTCGCTTCAACTCACATACCGGGCAAGTTCTAGACACAAGTACAATACATGGACTACACAAAAAATCTCACCACACATGGCACATGACTCACTAAGGACGATCACATTCCGACTCTCAAACAATGCAAGTATTCACGTAGCCACGAGATATTAAGTATTAAACACAAGGTGAACATAAGTCATGTAAACGAGACATAGGCGCCACAAAACATGCTATCCAATTTAACAAGGCATCATCAATAAATTCAAATCATACAGAAGATACTACACATGCCAAAGCATAAATATGTTACTATCAAACAAGTCAAGGGCGCCTAGGTTCATCATTCTTGCTCCTTTTATTCCCTAAATTCCTAATCTACTCGGAAAGAAAAAAACTACCCGGTTCAAACTACATCCCATGGAAAAGAACCGAGGCACAAAGAAAAACCACAGGGGATTATTACTATCTAAAGAAAGCTAAAAGACATATTTTGAATTTTTGTTTAGACTTTAATCCCTCAAGAAAACTATCTAGGAGATCAATCGTCGGGAAAAGTCCAATTTTTCTATTTTTTCTTTTTTTTTTTTTTTAAAAAATTTCTTTTTTTTTCTTTTTTCTTTCACAAAAGCTACTACACTTAAGAATGAGTACTACAACTAAGCTAAAATAGCACAGAAACTCATCCAAACGATCTCCTCACCCCACACTTAAAATTTTGCAATGTCCTCAATGCACATTATAAATAATAAGAGGGTAAATGAGACTCCCTGGTAGGCCAAAGGCCGAAGCAATAGCGGCTCACGAGGTACTCAGACTTCTCCCAGGCATCGTCCTTTGTGTGGGCACCCCACACTTAGTCCTCACCATCTAGCTCGCTTTTGCACTCTTCTAATGGCTTTGCTTCCTATGCTCATAATCCTACAAAACAAAAATAAATACTACAAAATAATAAAAATAAAATAAAATAAAAAGTAAACAAAAATAGAAGAAAGCAGTAACGCTGGGTTGCCTCCCAACAAGCGCCTGATTTAACGTAGCGGCACGACGTGAACCACTTTTTGCCTCCACCTCGAACTTATGAATTGAGCCCCTAACATGACATCCCGTTTGCGGCTATGCTCCAGTGGTGGGGCTACAAAGATAACCAGGCCAAGTAATAAATTTTTTACTCTACACTTCTCGGCCTTTAGATGAGGAATGTATTTTTTACTTTTTGGCATGACAAATTCAAAAATATAGGCATCATGTTCCTCTTCCATTGACTCCTCCAAAGGCTTAGATGACTCGATTTCCATGTCATCATCCAAATACAATGTCGAAAAATGTTTAGAATGAGGACCAACACGCCCCAACTTTAGAATTGTATTACTATTTATATCCTCATATGTGCACACATTAGAGTCTTCAAATATAACATTATCTGCTACCTCGCATGGCTCTAGTGTACTTTTCTCAACATGGGCATCATCAACAGAAATATGCTCGAATGATTGGCTCTCCACTTTTAGCTCCTCAATTTGGCGTATAAGCTCCTTTTCAGCTTCTGACAACTCATTACTATTTTGTTGGGCGATAGACGCAACAACCTTTGCATTTAATTTATCTTGCAAGTCGTGAATAGTAGTGACAAATTTATAGATCCCTTGTCCCAGTTTAGATCTTCCCTCTATAAAGTGTCTCATCCCATCAGTAAGTTCCTCACGTTGAGCTTCATATATTTCTAACTTTTCAGCCTGTTCTGCCAGCCAAGTTTGGCTCAAAATCTCCTCTTTTTCAAAAATTTTCTCTTGCTGGTACTCGCTCTCTTCATTCAATTCTTCCATATTGGCCTTCATTCTTGTGATTGCTGCCCTCATTCTTTTCATATCTTTTTTGAGTTCATCCTGTTGCTCTGCTACTTGCCTCAGAATATCCCTAATATATGCATCAGGCTCCATATCCTGCACTTCATTGCCCCTATCAAACTCAGAAATATCATTAGAAAGATCATAATAAGGGCTCAGAGAAGGATGAACAAAATTAGGACAACCATCCCAATGGCCATCTTGACCACCACACATATTACAAATATTCCACTCAAAGGATTGAGATTGTGCGCACAACTCGCTCCTGGGAACATTCTGACAATTTTTCCACCAGTGGGGTCCTCCACAATATGGACAAGGATCATCAAAATAAGAATAACCATCATTCGAACAATTTTTATTCCAAGATGCCATGCTAAAATAAATAAAAAATACTAACTAAAATAAAATAATAAAAAAAACATGAATAGATAAAAAAATGTCTAATCTAGAAAAATAGCAAATTTCTAAGTCCCCGGCAACGGCGCCAAAAACTTGTTGCGACCAAACACACTCACGCAAGTATACGCGGTCGTCAAGTAATAAAGTGACTAAAAGTCGGATGTCGAACCCACGAGGACTTATGATTAACTATTAACTAAATTAGACTATCCCAATTATCTAAACAAGAATTAAATCTAAAAATATTTTATTCTAAACTAATTAAATAAAAAAATATAAATAATAAACTTTGAACAGAGAAAGAGCAAATTTTTATGATATCAATGTAATGAAAACGATCTAGGGTTATGGGCTATCTAATAATCCTATTGTATTCTTCAATTGAATTGACCGACTAATTTATCTAGCTTATTGGTTGACAGGGTTAATGCTCATAAGAATCTGTCGAGTTCTCACTCGCCTATTCAAGCTAACCTAACGCCTATATGTCTATGGAGTTAGAATCAACAAGAACGCATTTATAATTCCTGTAAATCAACCAAGCAAGGCAATTAGGTATATGTCTATCCTAACTACGAATCCGTTCCCCGATGCCCGAGTTCAAGAACTTGCCCTACTCAATCCTGTATGCAATATAGAATTCCCACTTTCGAGTTCAATTCTAGATTCGTAGATAATATTCAATTGGTGATCAAGCAATTAAATAATTAAGTGCAAGATTGAATAAATAAACTAATATGATAAATCAAGAAGTCAAAATCAATATCCGAATAACAATATTCATGAAAGAACCACAACCCTAGAACGTGAAGTTTAGCTCCACATAGACATGGTAGCCAAACAACAAATCATATAAAGAAACATAAAAATTACTAAGTTTGGTGGGAGAAAGATGAAACTCGATGAATTCCGGCCTCCACAGCTTTTTCGTGGCTTTTTTCCCCCTTCCCAATATGTTAGATGACCTAAAAGAGGCGTTTTTGGCTTATATATTGCGTACCAAAGTCGTGGGCCAAAGTTCTCCTATTTCTAATCCAAATCAGCTTCAGGGATTGATGCTAGGGTGGATGCGTCGCATCCACCTCGTCCTCCACTTCTCAGCTTCGGATGCTACGGTGGATGCTTCGCATCCACCTCGTCCTCCACTTCTCAGCTTCGGATGCTACGGTGGACGCTATGGGCCGACTTCACTGCTAAGGGTGCACGAAAGATGTAGTTTTTCTAGGTTGGATGCGATGCATCCAACCCTTCTTCCTCTGGCTAGACCACCTTTTCTTCATATTTTGCACTCCAAACACCTTAAATCGTCACACATAACTTAATTAGTCATAAAACCAATAATTAAACCATGTTGGGCATTTTAAAGATCAAATAACATCAAGAAGCGGTTAAAACATGGGTAAAGTAACATCAACACATATCGAAATATGCCAAACATCACTACCCCACACTTAAACCTTTGTTCGTCCTCGAACAAACCATCCTATAGTAGACGAAACAAAATTAAGCTCTTATCATTCAAAGCACACTGCACCTATGACCGTGGTTATTTGCAACAATTAGGCTCTAGGCTATGCATCACATACCCTTCCCTTTAGAAGTGCTCTATCCAACCTTCCCCATACCCTATTCCTCTTGCTTCTACCATTACACCAAGTATAAGTTGAGCTAATGAATTCTGCATCAATTAAAGAGGAATCCATTATACAGTTGAGAAACGTAATGCTTTTTGTCATTGAATGAGGTTTTCCTCCCTTCTTTTCTTCAGGTGCCAGAACACAGTTGAAGTCTCCTACAACTAACCAAGGGAGGTTAATATTATTTGCAATGCCTCTTAAGTCTTCCCACAAAGTTTCTCTCATGTGGCTTTTGCATTTCACATAGACCACAGTCTCTAAGAAAACTGATTTGTTTGTTGGTTTGATAATCATTTCTTGATGGTGTGAAAGTGTTTTTGTGATTTTTTGGTTGTTTAGGAACTTGGTTTGTATTGTGGTTAGAGGTTGAGATGGTTTGGATTTGGTCACATTCAACAAATTGTGCGACATGCGTAGATTCAACAGATTCCTCTTTAGTTGCAATGTGATCCTCCCACTGGACTGTTGTCTTTACTTTCTTGTTCCTTCTTCTTTTCTTCTTGGTTTCATTTGGTGCCTTCACCGTGCCAGATGTATTCCCAATGATTGTTTCCTTGTTATTAGTGTCTAGTTGAACTCTCTGATTTGAGGAGGAAATCATATTTTGTTCTTCCATGGTCTACTATCATGTCCTCCATTTCAATTTGGTCTTTCTATTCCACTCCTTTACCTTTCCAAGGCATATATATTTCCCTTTTATTCACTTGAGCTGAAGGATCTGGTTCTTTGATGAGAATACCTGCTCCTCTCCTTCTGTTTTGCTTATCTTTCTTCCTTCTCACCTCTTGAAAACCATCATCACTAACCTAATCTTTTGCATTATCCATATTTTTGGCCAATTGCTCTTCTTTAGCGTTCCTAACCTTTTGATCTGTGATCTTGTTCCTACATTGACTCTCCTCATGCCCTTGCCTTTTGCATTATCGACAATAAGAGGGAGTTCCTTCATATTCCACCTTCAACCATTCCCCATCATCAGTACCCTATGGTATTTTAAATCCTAATCATATTTCATTCTGCTTGAGCTTTAACAAGTCTATCTCCACCTTTAGTTTAGCCACATTCCCTCTAAACTTAGAGAATGTAGCCTGATCAGGAGTTACAACAATTCCAATAGATTGTACCAATCTGGACACAATGTCCCATATGAAAAGGTGCCAAGGCAACATATGAACTAAAATCCATACTGGAACAATAGAAGTTTCCTGCTCCGGTTTGAAATCAGGCGTCCATTTCAATATCTTCATAGTATAAGATCCAATGTTGATAAAAGGCTTAAAATATACGTGTTTGTAGTCTACTTCATTTGTGAAATCAATGTAAACTGTCATGTAATCGTAATAAGCAATTTTGACAGTTCCTTTCAAATGAAATTGACTTATGAACAATTTTCTTAGCTCCTCCATCTCTGGCTTACTCCAAAGGAATCTCCCTACAATTGTCCATTTGCACTCTTGGGCTAAGGTACCAAAGTAATCTTCTGCAGAGAAATAAACAGTTAGCTTACCAAGGTGAACTCCATGCTTAATCTCTACTTGTGAATTAGCTGGTGACTTGGCTGTTTAGTCAGTTTGGACAGCAGCTGCAAATGACGGTTTTGAGGGACCTGTGGGTTTGAACTTGCCCTTAGTTGGCGCCTGGCGGTGAAGATTTGGCATTTGGGTTGATTTGTTCTATTTGAGTTATGACGTTAGATGTACTGGGTATATTAGAGGTATTTGGTGTATTTTGTGGTTGTTTTGTGGACTGGTCTAATTTATTGGCTAGCTTTTGATTTTTGGGAATATGAAGGTCAAAATTAGAACTTATCTTAGGGTGTGATGGGTTTAAGGTAGCAAAAGGTTTTTGTTGAGCTGCAGAGGCCTCTTTACTTCCGGCAAGCTTGTCCCATGCATTAGATCTTTGCTCCTCCTAAATAACTAGTGTTTGGAAAGTTGTTGCTTCCTGACTTTTGTTGGCCTAAGTGAAAGTTAGTTTTGAAGATTGACAAAGGAAGCTCAGGCATGAATCAGGTCCATCCCTTGTGTGTATAGACACAGGCAGATTCGAGCATGTGGGATGCACGTGAAGGAGATAAACTTATCTTGGTCTAATTAATATCTCCTGATCGAAAAGGGTTGTATAATTGATAAGGAGAAGGACTCCTTAATCAAAGAGAATACTATCCAAGATAAGAGAGGAGTTAGAGGTTGAGATCAACTAGAACTCTTCCACCAAAGAAGAGTAGCATTAGAACTCTAGTTATTTTTTACTCTACTAACTCTATATATCGCAGGATGTTCTCTTTCTACATGGGATGCACAAAAGCAGAAGTTAAACGTGAATTGAGAGCAAAATAGCAAAGCATTTTACAAGCATTTCGTGTGTGATTCAAGTGTGCGAACCTGAAGCTACATGAACCAGATAGAAGAACCAGTTCCAAGTATCTGTCTTTTATTCTAGTTCAATTATAGTAGGTGTTTTCGTATTGTACCTTTCAGCTTTATCTAGAGGCAATTGTAATAGGTACTCAGAGTGTTCAAGTTAGAGTTAACTTGAAGTTGTCGCAGCAGTTAGAGGCTGGTTGCCACAACGGGATTAGAGTTAATCCTAGGTTTACAAAAGTATTTTATAAATGCAGTTTTTGGCTCAGTAATTTAGTGGAGAGTTTGGAAAAATTCTACTGGGAAGTAGGTCGTGATTTTTTCACTTTTTGAGCCAGGTGTTTTCCTCGTAAAATACTTGTGTTCTTTAATTTTTGCATTTATTATTCTGCAACAGTAGTATAAGGAACACATAGAAGAACCATGTCCTTCTATAATCTGTGCACGCGAAAAATTAGACACCACACAAATCACTCCCCCCCTCCTGTGTGGTATTAAAGTTAAAACATTAACTGGTATCAGAGCAGGTTATCTTTGAAGAGGTTAACACCTTAGGAGAAGATCAATATGAGTACACCACCTGGAAATTGGGAAAGGCAATCCACTGCTAGGCCACCACTCTTCAACGGCCAGTATTACTCTTGGTGGAAAAACAGGATGAGAGATCACATCATAGGATAAGACTATGAGCTATGGGACATTGTCACAGATGGTCCACTGTCTACCATGAAGATAAATGCCGAAGGAGAAGAGGTGCCAAAAACAAGAGCTGACTGTACTGCTGACGACTTGAGAAAATGGGAGAAGAATGCTAAAGCCAAAAAATGGCTTGTTTGGGGACTCGGTCCATATCCCTCTTCATATTCAATACACTTGCTATGGTATTGAACATGTCTCATGATACTCATGCATTTAATAGGTGTTTCATTTCCCAAAAGGCTAATTTTAATTTGGGTAATCTCTCTCTAGAATTATTCTCTCTGACCTCTCTCTAGACTTATTCTCTCTTAGTGTTGAGTACCAATCTATTTGGGCAGATGCTCAACGACCCACCACCAGCCCATCCTGACCCTCCCAATCAAAATTTGATAACACATATCTCACCTACCAACAAACAGCCTATGTTCTAAAAGGCAGAATTGGGACTCGCCCGGGGCTCGTCCTGGGACTGAGCACTCGTAAAATACCCCCTGGACTTATGTGCGGGGCTTAGTTCCTTGAGACTTACGCCTTGGCCATCGGGGCTTACGCCCCGGACACGCCCAACACCCAGCGTACTGGGCTCGCCTAATAGAACTTTATGCAATTGTATGTAACTAACCTTGTAAATCCTCAAATTTTCTTAAAAAATCGTTGACAATGCAAAATTACTTTTTCCTTAATCATAAAATAAAAACTATTGCACATTATCAAAATAAAAATTATTGCACGTTATCCACTAAGACTGCTATGATAGTAAATTTTAAATAAATCTTTTATTTAAAAGTTTTTATTTATTAACTTTTGTTATATCTTTATTATATAATTGTCCATAATTGTTTTTATATTTATTTTCCCAAATATTATTTTTTTTACGTTTACGAGATACAATACTTATTAATTTAATATCTCAGTATTAGCTAGTAACTATTTACAAATAATTAGTTATCATGGTATAGTATGGTAAATTATGTGTCACTTTATTAACTTGTTGAAACTTAAAAATAAATGATGCAAGGGAATCGTATTTAAATTGTGAATTATGTTTTTATATAAATTCTCTTTCAAATGGCATATTAAATAAAAGGAGTATTTAAAAAAAAATTATAATATCGAAATTCTTTCATGATTCAATAATTCTTAAGAGATACATATAAGATTTCACATCGAATACATTACTTTTGATGTTTGAGTTGTAACGACGTTGCAGCTAATTTACATATTATGATATATGTCATACCTTTTCGTATTATTCATAGTGGAATTATAATTTATAAATATTTTAAATAGATTATTTGTTATAATTTTGTGATTTTAATGTAATTTTTATAATTTTTTTATTTTATACTATCTTGAAATTAGTAAAATTTAAAGATCTGTGGGACTTACGCCCCATGTCTCAGGGCTTACGTCTCGCCTCATCATACAAAATGTCTCGCTTTACGCCCCCACCTTTTAAAACATTACAAACAGCCAACAACCATCAACACCACCAGCTATCCACTGCAACACCCAAACATTTCTGACCAGAAATTAGGGATCGAACATGACTCACCAGCAAATACCACAAACGCACCAATACTACAACCAGCTGCATGGGACCATAGCCAAACTCCAAAATAACACACTAATTTAAGCACGATTTCTGCTCGTCCGATTCCTATCAAATCAACTCGGATTGACCTCAAATTTCGCACACAAGTCATAAATAACATAACGGAGTTATAAAAATTTTCGGAACTGTATTCTGACTCCGGTATCAAAAAGTCAACTCCCCGGTAAAACTTCCAAACTTAAATTCTTATTTTAGCCATTTCAAGCCTAATTTCACTACGGACTTCCAAATAAAATTTCGATTACGCTCCTAAGTCCAAAATCACCATACGGAGCTGTTTGAATCATAAAAATTCTATTCCGGGGTCGTTTGCACATAATTCACATCCGGTTACTATTTAAACTTAAATTGTTTAATTGTTTCATCAAAATTCCATATCTCCGGCTAGGGATCTCGGAATTTGATTCCGGACATACGCCCAAGTCCCAAATTACGATACGGACCTATCGAAACTGTCAAAATACTGATCCGAGTCCGTTTGCTCAAAATATTGACCAAAGTCAAACTTGTCCATTTAAAGCTAACTTAAGGAACCAAGTGCTCCGATTTCAACTCACACACTTCCAAATCTCGAACCAACCATCCCCGCGAGTCATAAATTAATAAAAGCATGTTCTGGGAGTTTTATTTTAAGGAATGAGTTTTTAAAAGTTAAAATGACCGGTTGGGTCATTACACAAAGTGATTAGGATGGTTTTGAACAATCCTATGTTCTTGAATGCTATTAAATCTGCATTGTCAGATCAGTTGGGGAATTTTAATGCTCAAAGTTGATATTTTAACTTCAATACCACATAAGAGGGGGGTGATTCGTGTGGTGTCTAATTTTTCGCGTGCGCAGATTATAGAAGGACCCGGTTCTTCTATGTGTTCCTTATACTACTGTTGCGGAATAATAAATACAGAAATTAAAGAACACAAGTATTTTACGTGAAAAATACCTGGCTCAAAAAGTGAAAAAATCACGACCTACTTCCTAGTAGAATTTTTTCAAACTCTCCACTAAATCACTGAGCCAAAAACTATATTTACAAAACACTTTTGTAAACCTAGGATTAACTCTAATTCCATTGTGGCAACCAACCTCTAACTGTTGAGACAACTTCAAGTTAACTCTAACGTGAATACTCTAAGAACCTATTACAATTGCCTCTAGATAAAGCTGAAAGGTACAATATGAAAATACCTACTACAATTGAACTAGAATAAAAGACAAATACTTGGAACTGGTTCTTCTATCTGGTTCATGTAGCTTCAGGTTCGCACACTTGAATCACACACGAACTGCTTGCAAAATGCCTTGCTATTTTGCTCTCAATTCAAGTTTAACTTCTGCTTTTGTGCATCTCATGTAGAATGAGAACATCCTGCAATTTATAGAGTTAGTAGAGTAGAAAATAACTAGAGTTCTAATGCTACTCTTCCTTGGTGGAAGAGTTCTAGTTGATCTCAACCTCTAACTCTTCTCTTATCTTGGATATTATTCTCTTTGATTAAGGATTCCTTCTCCTTATCAATTACAACCCTTTTTGATCAGGAGATATTAATTAGACCAAGTTAAGCTTATCTCTTTCACGTGCATCCCACATGCTCGAATCTTCTTGTGTCTGTGCACATAAGGGATGGACCTGGTTCATGCCTAAGCTTCCTTTGTCAATCTTCAAAAATAACCTTCACTTAGGCCAATAAATTCCCCCTTTTTTATGATGACAAACTCTGTGCTTTTCATAAGCTTAGGCCCTGTTTCAACTTAGCTCAACATCAACACAATGTTAGAAATATTTTTCCTTTTTATCACTTATCATCAAGGACCAGGTATATTAGGTTATAAACATCACTATTCAAAGTGTAAAGCACAACCTCCCATCCCCCCCCCTTTTGGCATCATCGTAAAGTTGCATAAATAAGTAAGATAACCAGATTTTAAAAATTTTTCATGGCCACTGGGCTACTTCAAATGCAATCATGGATTAATCATCATTGATCAAGGTAAGAATTTTAACCATCAAAGAAATATAAACAAACAGTTAGAGCAAAAACCAGCAAATTTCATTGATACTTGATATGATTCTTCCACAAAGCATAAAAAAATTAAAATACTGAAAACATGAGCAAACAAAAAAATATCCCAAACTGGGTCACTGAAAGGTCTACACTGGGCTAGAATTTTAAGTCTTGGAAGAACTAGGGGCTTGATTTTTGGCTTGGAGAAGTTTCAGCATGTCTTAAAGAATTCCATCATTCTTCTCCTTTTCCCTTGCTAGTTCAGTTCTGAGAGCATCTCTCTCAGACTCTACCTCTGCCAACCTTTTCTACAGCCTCTCAATCTCAGCATCCTTAGCCCCACTTTCTTGCACCAAGGCTCGCACCTTGCTATTCACTGGTACCTTCTTGGGTGAACCAGGTTCTTTAGGAGTGGCATGGACTTCATAGTCACAAGCAAGCAACATATTTGTCCCAAAATAATCATTGCTTGTAAAACATTGATGTTTTAACTTCCGGTCACTTTCTTCAGTAGGTCTGCGAGGGTTTCCTGTTAAGATGAAACAGGTTCATCTATATTTTTTCCAAGTTGAACCAACCCTTTAGCGGCTTCGCCAGACCCACTTCCTCCTGTTTTCTTTACACTCTCCTTTACTCCAGCAGATTTTTCTCCCCAAACAACCATTGCACCTGTGTATTTGGTTAAACTCACAGGAGTGGGTGAAGAATCAATGACTCTTTTACCATTTCCCCTCACAGTACTTCAAGCACCCTTGCTCTCCTTTTTTTTTTTTTTGCCACCAATTCCTCCAGACTCTGTAGTTTCAATACCTGCTTTAGACCCTACTAGTACAAACCTATTCTCTAAATTTATACCTGTTCAATTTCAGAAGAAACAGTTTCTTCCCCCTCAGTAGTAGATTTGAATGATTCATCAGATTTCTGGGGTTTTTCTTCCTTACCCGCTTTCAATTTTTCATTTATTTTCTTGATTTGTTCTCTCCCCGCAACAACCTTGCGAGCAAGCATCTTTACTCTTTTATTAGAGGTTGGGGTGGTGGAAGGGATGATAGTGGGTGTGGAAGTCTAATCAAACTGAATTTTAGTTTTGAAAAGACTTTGGAGTGTATCCCTAGAATCTAGGTACTTCAATTCGGTTGGGACTATTTTTAACAGAACTGGTTCACTTATAACGGATAAGTCCAAAAGGAGTTTGGAATTAATAGGACTCTGCTCATGATCCAAGTATTATTATTTTAAATTATGCAGAGTATAGAAAACATACCGTGTTATCTTGATGAACCAGGTTCTTCACTGATAATTCTCTTGTGTAAGTCTAAATTTGCCAAAATAGAGAAACTATCACTAGAGATTAATGAGTTATTTTAACACATGGCACAAGAGTATACTATTGAAAGTATGAGTCTGAGAAAAAATTAATCTAATTATATACACATTTTCAGATTTTCTAACCAAAAATAATTTATTTTTTTTCAATTTTGTTTTTTAATTTTTTTTTCGTTGTGAATTCTGAACTGGTCCTTTTAGGTTATCTTAATCATCCCTAATTCTAACCTGTTCCTTTCAAAGTGATCTCTACTTAGGGATTTTGTGAAGATGTCAGCTATTTGCTTGTTAGTAACACAAAATTCCACAGTGATCAACCCTTTTTCATAGTTATCCCTCAAAAAGTGATGCCTAACATCTATGTGCTTAGTTCTCTTGTGGTGAACCAGGTTCTTGGTCATACTAATAGCACTAGTATTATCACAAAAAATGGGAATACAACCAACATCAATTCCAAAGTCCTTTAATTGCTATTTGATCCACAACAATTGAGTACAACATGAAGCAGCAACAACATACTCAGCTTCAGCAGTAGATAAGGCTGCTGAATTTTGCTTTTTGGTGGCCCAAGATACAAGACATGAGCCAAGAAAGTGTGCCATACCTGAGGTTCTCTTTCTATCCACAAGAAAACCTGCATAATCAACATCAGCATATCCTACAAGATTGAAATTACTACCTTTTGGATACCAAAGACAAAGATCAGTGCTGCCTTTTAGATATCTCAAATTTCTCTTGACAGCAGTCAAGTGAGACTTCTTTGGATTTGCCTGAAATCTTGCACAAAGGCCTATACTGAAAATAATATCAGGTCTACTAGCAGTGAGATACAATAATAAGCCAATCATTCCCCTATACAACTTATGATTGACAGATGAACCAGGTTCATCTATATCCAACTTTGTAGTTGTTGCAATAGGAGTGTCAACTTCTTTGAAATCTTTCATTTTAAATCTTTTAAGCAACTCTTTTACATATTTCTGTTGATGGATCATTGTTCCATTTGGATTTTGTTTAATTTGTAAGCCTAAAAAGAAATTAAGCTCACCCATCATACTCATTGCAAATTCACTCCCCATTAGTTTAGCAAATTCTTTACTTAACTTATCAGTAGTTGCTCCAAATATTATATCATCAACATATATCTTAACTACCAAGAGATCTTTACTTTTTTCTTTCAAGAATAAAGTATTGTCAAATTTACCTCTCTTGTAGTCATGCTCAAGCAAAATTTTTGATAATCTTTCATACCATGCTCTTGGCGCCTGCTTGAGCCCATAAAGTGCTTTGTCAAGTTTGTACACATGATCAGGACTCTCCTTGCTTTCAAACCCTGGAGGTTGCTTGACAAACACTTCTTCCTTTAGATACCATTGAGGAAGGCACTCTTTACATCCATCTGGTGGAGGGTGAATTGCATGTAAATAGCAAAGGCTATAAGGAGTCTTATTGCTTCCAACCTTGCAACTGGAGCAAAGGTTTCATCATACTCTATGCCCTCCTCCTGGCTATATCCTTGAACCACCAATCTTGACTTATTCCTTGTAACAGTTCCATCTCCATCAAGTTTGTTTCTGAAGACCCATTTTGTGCCAATTACTGATCTGTCCAAGGGTCTTGGTATCAGATGCCAAACTTGACTCCTTTCAAATTGGTTGAGTTCATCCTGCATTGCATTTACTCAATCTGCATCCTGCAAAGCTTCAGCAATATTTTTAGGTTCAATAAGAAATAAGAAAGCATCAAAAGCATAAAGATTCTTTAATGAAGATCTGATTTTAAGTTCAAAGGTTAGATCGGTAATTATGTTCTCAATGGGATGAGAACTTTGATACTTGTAGGATTTCACAACCAGCTGGTTTCCCTTTGATATTCCTTCAGTGTTTTGTTGCTGTGGAATAGGTTCATGGACATGTTCCATTGAGGTTTGGGGATCATTTCCTCTTTGTTCTGTTTCCCCTGTCATGTTGCTCTGGGTGGAAGAACCTGTTCCATCACCTGTTCCTTCTTCAGTGCAGCTTCAGTCTGGGCTGTGGCTTCATTTAAGTTTCTTACCAGCCCAATTGTTTCATCATCATGTTCCTGTCTTTCAGAAAGAATATTAGTTTCATCAAAAACCACATGAACACTTTCTTCAACACACATAGTTCTTTTGTTATAGACCTTATAAGCTTTGCTATGTGAAGAATACTCCCTCATCACTTATGGGATCAAACTTACTTAGGTAGTCTTTACCATTATTGTGCACAAAGCACTTGCATCCAAATGTCCTAAGATGGGATATGTTTGGTTTTCTCCCTTTAAGTAACTCATAGGGAGTCTTATCTATAAGAGGTCTAGTCATGCGCCTATTTTATGATGTAGCATGCAGTATTTACAGCTTCTGCCCATAAGCTATGGGGCAGTTTACTAGAAAGAAGCATAGTCCTAGCCATATCTTCAAGTGTCCTATTCTTTCTTTCAACTACTCCATTTTGTTGTGGAGTCCTAGGAGCAGAAAAACTATGATCTCTGCCATGCTCATCACAAAATTCAACAAATTTAGCATTTTCAAGTTCAGTGCCATGATCAGACCTAATTGATGCAAGTTGATTACCTAGTTGTTTTTGAGTTTTTCTAACAAAAGAAGTGAACATGTCAAATGCTTTATCTTTAGATGTTAAAAACAATGTCCAAGTAAACCTAGAGTAATCATAAACAAGCACCATCACGTATCATTTACCACCTCTGCTTAATGTTCTCATTGGACCACAGAGATCCAGATGGACCAGTTCCATCGTTCTTGTGGTACTTACCACTTTCTTGCATTTAAAGGAGGATCTTGCCTGCTTCCCCCTTGCACAAGCCTCATAAACTTTGTCTTCCTTGAACTTGATGTTAGGCAGTCCTATCACCAAGTCCTTGGAGACTAATTTGTTGAGTTGACTTAGACTTGCATGTCCAAGTCTCTTGTGCCAAAGGATGGGATCATTGTCCAACACACTTAAGCAAGTGAGTTCATTTTCTGACAGTGTGGACAGATCTACAATATATATATTGTTCACTCTTTTTCCATGCAAAATAATCTTGTCAGTGGTAACATTAATCACAAAGCATTTAGTAGAGGTGAATGCTACCAAGTTACCTCTATCACACAGTTGTGATACACTAATTAGACTGTATTTTAGGCCGTCTATCAAATAGACATTCTCAATCGAGGGAAAGTCAGTCTTACCTACCTTACCAACCCCAATGATCTCACCTTTCTTCCCATTTCCAAAGGAGACATTACCTCCTTTGAGGTCCTCAAGTGAAAGGAACTGGTTCTTGCTTCCTGTCATGTGCTTTGAGCAACCACTATTCATGTACCATATTTGGCTGCTCCCCTTCACTTGGACCTGCAAAAGGAAATAAAGAGTTAGTCTTAGGAACCAAAACTAGTTTGGGTCCCTTTCTATAGGCAAAAGGATGAATCAAATTCTTTTTAGCCCAACCTGGCAGCCTATTTTTCCCTTGAACAAACTCTTTATTCTTTTGACTAGCCTTTTCTTTTGCAGTGCATTTACTTTTATAGTGACCGGTCTTACCACAGTGTGTGCAAATTTTGTTCTCAGGAAGTGTGAGATACTTACTTTTGGGATACCATTTAGATGGAAGATTCCCAAAGCCAATTCCTTTTCTATTGCTACTGTGATGTTCCTGTAGCCATGACATTGCATCGGAGGACTTGTTCCATTTACAAGTTCTGTCTAGTTCATGCTTGACCTTGCCTAGATCCTCTGTCAAAATTCTTACCTGCTCATCCTTCTTATACAACTCATCTTTTAGTCTACATACATTTTCTTCTAGAGTGAGTTGTGTGTAATCAACTGTCTTCTTACTTGTTCCTAATTTTAGTTTTAGGTTTTCAGATCTAAGTTCTAGGACATTTGATTCAAATGCATGAACCTGGTTCTTTAATGCAGTATTTTCACTTACAGTCTCACTAACTCTAAGTTCCAGGTTCTTACACTTTGCTTTTAAAATCACATATTCCTTAGACATCTATTTCTTTTTATTATTTATATCCTCAGATTCATCAATGAAATCTAGAAGTAACTAAGATAGCCTTTCTTTAGACAAAAACTTAATCTTGTCTTTTAGATGGATTATACTTACTTCAGATTCCTCATCGGATTCTCCAATTGCCATAAGTGCTTGTTCATCTTCATCTTCATCATCTGAGTCCTCATCTGAGCTTTTTCCCCAAGCAGCAACCATAGCCTTTGTTGATCCTTTGTTCTTCTTGGGATGAATCTGTTCCTTCTTTCTGTTTCTTCGTTTAGCTCTTTCCTTCTTCCATTCAATTTCCCATTGAGGGTAGTTTTTGATGTGGTGATCAGTCTTCCCACACTTGTAGCAGCCCTCATTGGTCTGTTTTTCAGGAACCCTTGGTTTATTGTAGCCTCCATTTCTTGAAGAACCTTTTCCTCTCATTAGGTACTTCTTGAAGTCCTTTGTGATCATAGCCATTTCATCATCTTCTAGATCAGAACCTTTAGTGATTCTGAGTGCCAGGCTCCTTTCCTTCTTGGGTACATCCATCTTCATGGTTTGCCTTCTAAATTCATAAGCGGTGAGATTTCCAATTAGCTCATCCAACCTAAGAGTGGCAATGTTATTTGATTCCTAAATGGCAGTGATTTTGCTCTCCCAAGTAACTGGCAGAACCCTTGTCAGAATCTTCTCAACTCTGTCCTCTTCAGAAATAATCCTTCCAAGAGACTTAAGTTCATTTGTCAGTATGGTGAACCTTCTATACATCTCTTGGATGGTTTCCCCTTCCTTCATGGTGAAATTCTCATATTGAGAATATAGTAGTGTTCCTCTGGACCTCTTCACTTGAGGTGTTCCTTCATGGGCCACTTGGAAAGTGTCCCAGATTTTCTTAGCAGTGGTACAACTTTGGTCTATGGTTCATGCCGTACGAACCTCGACAGTATACACATTATTCTGTATCGGGTCGAACGACCTCGGTAGAATTATGCGTTATATCGCTAGTAGTCCGAATATTCACGAGCTAATCTTTCAACTGATGCTCGACATTTTATATGGTATTCCTTATTTATTTGACATTGACACTTGACATTTGCTGAGTTGTTAAGGTAGAACACAAGATTTAGAAATTCATGCTTTAAAAGAAGTAATTGTATATGTAACTTACAGATTTACCCCATCATTGTTGTATGCTTCATATCTGCTTATGTTTTATTATATTATTTTATTGGACCTTTAGTAAGTGCCGATGTCGACCCCTCATCACTACTTCTCCGGGATTAGAGTAGATACTTACTGGGTACGTATTGATATACGTACTCATGCTGCACTTCTGCACTAAATGTGAAGGATCTGATAGGTTCATTTGATGATCACCTTGGCGCGTAGGCACACCTGTGGAGGAGACTTTATGTGAGCTGCATTTTCAGGCTACGCATCGCAGTCTACCGAGTCTCTCTTGTACTGTTTATTTTATCATTTCTTATTGCATTCGGGACAGAGGTTGTATTATTATTGCACTCCTTAGAAAATGCTCATGCACTTGTGACACCGAATTTTGGGGGTTCCTACTGGTTGTTCGTTATTGTAGTTCACGTAGTTATTATCATTTTACCCTGTAAATTCCATTTTATACTATTTAAATAATGGAGATTATGATTTTAAAAGTAATAAATTGAGTAAATAAATTAATAAATCTACGTTGGATTGCCTGACAACGGCGTTAGGCACCATCAAAACCTATAGTGGATTTTGGGTCGTGAAAAATGCATCTTCTGCGGCCGCACAATTCTTGTGCGCTCCGCACTTCAAGCAAGGCTTCAAGTCTTGGTCATTTCAAACTCCCTCAATATTTGAATTTTTGTTAGTGCAAACCCTATTCTGCAGCCGCACAATTCATGTGCGGTTCGCATATTAGCTTAACATTTGTTGGGCTTCTTCACTTGTTCTACGGCCGCAGAGGCAATTATGCGGTCCGCACTTCCTTCTGCGGCCGCAGAAATACCTCTGCGGACCGCACTTCTTATGCTATGTGCCCTTCTTGCCTTGTGCTTCTGAACACTCCTTTTTGAGTCGGATTTCTTCATGGGAGATCAAATTTCTAACATTCCTACAATTTGCACACTTTTATTAGTTTTGGGAACATAAATCAATACTTTCGGACTAAAACAAAAGCAAAAATATGCTAATAAGTTGTTAAAATCCACATTTATCACACTTCTCTTCTGATTAAAGTAAAACTACGATTAACTTTGCAATTCAATTAGAAACTCGTTCAACAAATTCAAGCAACTAACAGAAATCAAACCCTCGAATAATAATCAAGTCACAATATCTGTCAATAACCCTAAGAAAGACTACTCCATAGTGGAAAAATTGTTCATCACAAGAGTATTAAGAGAACACGAAAATATTACAACCCACGAATTCAAACAAACTTTTGTATTGAATGATTCAGATGAAGTATTCAAAGTCTCTGTTGTTTTCTTGCCTTCTTCTTTCCAACGGTTTAAGAATTTCATAAGTTTGTTTGAAAAAAAACATAAACTTGCCTATATATAGGTCAAGGAGAATGCCCAAAAATTACAAAAATATATCTGTATTAAGTTTTCCACAGGCGAACGTACGCTGCCGCACACCTGGAAGCTTGGGCGCGCATGTGGGCGCGCATCTATGGCAGTGTCAAGTAAAAATACCATAACTTTGTGTAGGGGAGTCGAAACGACGAGCCGTTTGAACTTCTGAAAACTAGACTCAAAGATACACATTTCTTCACAAGAACAATGATAAAATTCTTGTAGATTGGGAGATATCATCTGTTGAAGTGAGATCATGTGTTTCTAGAGAGAAACATTAGCTCCAACCTCTAAATCCTACTATCTATTGCTTGAATCTTATTTCCTTGTCACCATTTGACTTCTGAAATATCGTATTCAATCATCAAAAACTCTCCTTTGCTATCTTTTATATATTCTTGGACCTTTTTACCTTTTTCTTATCACATCTACACTTAAAACTTGCATGCACATCAAAAAAATACAAATGTGAATTTTAAAATAAAAGTTTTACCAAATTACTCACCAAAAATCTAATAATCAACCGAAATATAACCAAATAAAACCTTCAATATTAATCTCATCATTTACTAACAATTGTTGGTGAAATAATTGGTTATATATATATATATATATATATATATATATATATATATATATATATATATATACACGTGCTTTTGTAAGAGAACACAAATAAAAAAAATTAATACATCCAAACCATCCAAATAATAAATAATCAAGTGACCTTCATCGATCATATAACTGAGATGCATTGGAGCATTATCTAATGGAGCAGAAACAGAAAACTTTTTGATTTGTTCTTTCCTATATATTACATGATAAAGTCCTAAGTCTACCCGAGCATAAAAATATTTTAGCTACGTATGGACTCTCGTCACCTCGTGCGTACGTAGCACCCACAACTAGTTGCACATAACAACAAATATCACCTAGGGGTAGTTCCCTCCTCACAAGGTTAGACATGAGACTTACCTCGCTTCGAAGTTTCATAACCGGCTCCCGCGCCTCTCTAAGACCTCAAACCAAAGCCCATCGAACTGAAACTAGTCAAACAATGTGTAAATCAATCAAAATATACTGCAATGCTTGCAATTTAACATTTTATAAAAATTCCCAACTCTGCTAGAAAATTCAATAAAATCAACCCTCGGGTCCACGTGCCCGGATTTCAAAAATCATCGAAGATAAACTTTACCCACAACATCACGAACTCAAATATATAATTTATCCCAATTTTCATGACCAATTTCGTGGTAAAAATCTATAAATACAAATTTCTAGGTTTTCTACCAAAAATCCCACAATTCTTACTAATTTTCATGTTTAGATCCTGATAGAATCCATGTATTTAACTCACAATAGGTGAGAATAATTTACCTTGCCATAGATGATGAAAACCTCCACTTGAAGCTCTCCGAAAATCGCCCAAACCAAGAGAGAATGAAAGCAAATGGGCCAAATCCCGTTCTTAAAAGAACACACTGCCCAGCGACCTTTCGCATCTGCGGTCCATTAGCCGCTTCTGCGCCTCCGCAGATGCGATACTCCTCCTCGCTTCTGCGACAAAAGGTCCACTTTTGCGGACTCACTTCTGCGGCGAACACTGCCGCTTCTGTGAAGCAGCCCTCCCTCACATTTTTTGCTTCTGTGATCGATTCGCCGCAGGTGCGACTTTGATTCTGTGGTCCACCTTTCCACTTCTGCGACCCTCGCCTCAGCCATGCCTGGCCGCTTCTACGAAGCCCATCTCACTTCTACGACCAGGCTTCCGCAGAAGCGATCGCAGCTGCAACAGAAATTTTTCAGCTTTTCCTTAAGTCGAAAAATCAATCCGTTAACCATCCGGAATCTAACCGAGGCCCTCGGGACCTTAACCAAATATACCAACACGTCCCAAAATAATATAGGAACTTAGTTGAAGCCTTAATCCAAGTCAAACGACATCAAAATCATGAATCGTGCCTCGAATCAAACTTATAGATTTTCGAAATTTTCAAATTCTTTATCTTGTGCCGAAACGTATCAAATCAATCCGGAATGACTTCAAATTTGCACACGAGTCATAAATGACATAATGAAGCTATTGAAAGTCTTGTAACCCCAAACGGACATCGATAACATCAAAATCCACTTCAAACCAAACTTATGAAACTCCTAAACCTTTAAAATGCCAACCCTCCATAATAAGCATTGAAATGCTCCCGGGTGATCCGATACTCAACCCGAACATATGCCCAAGTTCGAAATCCTCATACAAACCTATTGGAACCTTCAAATCCCGATTCCGAGGTCATTTACTCAAAAGTCAAACCTTAGTCAATTCTTCCAACTTAAAGCTTCCAAAATTAGAATTTTTCCATCCGAAACAACTCTGAACTTCCCGAAATTCAATTCCGACCACACGTACAAGTTATAATACATGAAGTGAAACTACTCAAGGCCAAAAATTGACGAACGACGCGCTAGAGCTCAAAACGACTTGTCAGGTCGTTACAACATTGTAGCCGCAGACTAAATTGTGCGGCTGCAGAATCTAAGTCCTTGCAAGTTGAAGCAATCTGCGGACCACACATAGAATTGTGCGACCGCAGAACCTCTCGAGGGGCATGTTTGTCAGCGAATTTTGGGCCACTATAAATAGACGAGAATCACATTTTAGGTCAAGTTTGGAAGTTGGAGCTACTGTAGCTATTGTATTTTGATTTTTAAGGAAGTTTGTGACTATTTTGTGATTTAAATATCATATTTTATCATTTTAATCTTAGATTTTGAGTTTAATTAGCATTTCTTCTTTATTTTCTTCATCTTCTATTATGAGTAGCTGGACTTTTACTAGGGTTGTGACCCAACCCTAGCGTGTAAACCTTCTGGGTATTTAATTTAATGCTTGTTTATGATTGGGTATTGATTATTTAGCCTTGTTTATGCTTTAATTTTAGAATTAATGGTTGCAAATATTGATTCATGCCTATTTGACTTGGTTCTTATTTAAAAAAGAGGTACCTAGTCTATGAAAACTTGGCTAACAAGAAATTAGGCTAATTAAGGGTTTGATAAGCCTAATTAAAGCATTTGAACTAGAGATAGTAAGAACCCAACTTGATCTCATATCAACTATTTAGCTTGATACCCATTTGGGCTTGAGAAAGTCAAATTAGGCAAAATCGCTCTATGACCGAGAAGTATTGAGTGGGTAACTTAGAGTTGAGAGCCATAATACACCCCGATCAATAAAATAAGTGTTAATGTATTTAACCCATTAGGCGAACACCTAGGTTAAGGTCACATCCCTAGTCTTTTTAACTATTTGGAAAAACAAATAAAACAATCATTAGCTTTCTATTGTTTGGAAGTAGAAAACAAAACTGTTTGTTTGGAAGTGCAATTTAGTTGTTCCATTTGTTCTTGTCAAGTGTATACTCCTAACACCCATATTAAACACCCTGTGAAAATCGACCCCGACTCTTGTTGGGTACTATTCTTCCAACGACCGTTTCCACTCACTATTGAGTGCTAATTGGACGTGGATCAATTTTTGGCATCGTTGCTGGCGAGTTAAAATGGTGTTAGCTATATATTTGAGTTTGTTTTTGGAATATCTTCTTTCCCTTCTGTGTTACTAACTTTTGTGAGAAATTATAGGTACAAACTTGGCGAGCAATAATCTCAAAAATTTGCCCTTGGGTGAATTGGACGGCGAGGAGGAGCAAGTAGAAAAGGTACCTCTTGAACCTCAAGCCAATCAGAGAGGCCGGTACCTCATGACAATGTGCCCGTTCCATCCCCACCTCCACCACGAGCGGATCCATACCGAATATTGCCCAACCAAAGTTATGTTAGTGCAGTAGTCCCTCCCCGTATTAGGGCTGACAACTTCCAAATCACCAATATGATACTGACTTTGCTTGAGCACCAGGGTTTCTTTACCGGTGCTCCAACTCAAAATGCTTACAAACATTTGAAGGGCTTTGTGGATACATGTTGTGTGAGCAAGCAAACTAATGTTTTCGAGGATGCATTGAGGCTAAGGCCTTTTCCCTTATCTCTACGGGGGAAAGCTTTAGATTGGTTGGAATGATTGCCGAACTATTCAATTCACACTTGGGATGAGTTGGTGGAAAAGTTCATTGCTAAGTTTTTCTCTCCCGGGCACCTGGCTACACTTCGAGATGAGATCTTGGCATTCAAGGAAGAGCCTAATGAACCACTACATGAAATATGGGAGCGCTATAGGACAATGGTTAAGGAATGTCCCAACAACGATATGACGAAAAACATGATTCAACAAACCTTTTATCGTGGGATTAACACAACCAACCAATGTGTAGTGAATCAACTATCCGGTGGGAACTTTATGACTATGCCTTATACGGAGGCGTGTGAAATCTTGGATGAGATAGCGAAAACATCATCGGCTTGGCAATCCCGGGCCAATGTTCCACAAAGTGATCCGAAAATGATCCAACTTCACAAAGAATTGCAATACCATGGGCAAGCCATTGTCGAATTGACCACTACCATGACTCAACTAGCAAAGGCCCAACTAAATCAAGTGCAAGCTCCTAAGCAAGTTAATACTATGGAGGGAGTGATGGTGAAAAAGGGGAGGACCAAAGGTCCACAAGTGCAAAATTAAGTGGAGAACTATGTGCAAGATGATGGTGTTTTTGAGCAAGATAACTCCTATAATAAACAAGAAGAGGAAGTGCAATATGTGAACAATTTTCAAGGGCAAAGAAACAACTTCCAAGGCCCAAACCAACAACAATGGCGACTACAAAATAATCATGGCAATTGGAATTCTAATAATCAAGGGAATTGGCATAACAACAACAATCAAGGAAATTGGAGTGGAAACAACCAAGGAAATTGGGGAGGCAACAATCAAGGTAGATAAAGTAAAATCAAGGCAACCAGGGGTCGGGTTTTTAAAGGCCCCCGATGTACCAACAACCGAGCAATCCACCTCCTTATCCTTTCCATGGTTCAAGTTCTTCAAATAATGAGATGGGACATATTGAAAGTATGTTCAAGCAAATGATAGAAAAGAATATCGATTCGGATGTCCAACTTGCCTCACACAACACATCAATCCGCAATTTAGAAGTTCAAATGGGGCAAATCTCTCAAGTTCTAAATTCTCGTCCTAAGGGGGCACTATCAAGTGACACGGTGGTAAACCCATGTGTAACTAATTCAATATGACCGGTTATGAAGGGTGGTAACAATACGAGGCATACCATGGCGGTTATCACAAGAAGTGGAAAAGGCGGGAATGCACCCACCTCAAGTGGAAGGCGGCTTGTTAATGATGATCAAGTGATGCAAGAAGAAGAGATCCCAAACAATGTTGTTCATCCTAATGAGGAAATTCAGATTGATATTGATGATAGTGTGGAAGAGACTCAAGAGAAGGTGAACCCGTATAGGGAATACATTATTGACATATTGAAGCCGGTAGTGCAAAAGGCTAAGGCACCCATGCCTAAGCCTCTACCTCTGTACCCTTAAAGACTTGCCAAGAAAAATGGTGACAATCAATTCAAGAAGTTCATTCAAATGATGAAGAGTCTTTCAATCAATGTTCTATTAGTTGAAACTTTAGAATAAATGCCCGATTATGCAAAGTTTATGAAGGATATTGTGACAAAGAAGCGGTCAATGACTTTTGAGACCATCAAAGTCACTCATCTAGTGAGTGCAATTATTTATTCAATGGCTCCCAAGTTGGAGGATCCCGGTGCTTTCACGATTCCTAGTACAATTGGAAGTGCCGAGTTTGCTAAAGCTCTTTGTGATCTTGAGGAAAGTATCAATTTGATGCCCTATTCGTTGTTCAAGACGTTGGGAATTGGGCAACCAAGACACACCTCTATGAGATTGCAAATGGCCGATCGTACCATAAAAAGCTTGTTGGGTGTGATTAAAGATGTTTTGGTCCGGGATGATAAATTTATTTTCCTGTGAACTTTGTCATTCTAGATTGTGAGGTTGATTATGAAGTGTCAATTATTCTTGGGATACCTTTTCTTGCTACGGGTAAGGCTATTTGTGATGTTGAAGCCGGAGAACTCACTTTCCGAGTTGGTGATGAAAAAGGGGTATTCTATGTGTGTAAGTCCATGCGGAAACCAAATAGCAATGAAGTGTGTTCTTTTGTGGACTTGGTGACCGATATCATTGTTGATGATACAAGTTCTACAATTAATGTTGGTGATATGTTGGAGGTCGTCTTGCTCAACTTTGATGATGACGAGATGGATAGCTTTATGAAATGTGTAAACTCTTTGCAAGGAATGGGGTCGTACAACTATGCACCCCAAAAATTGTCCTTGGATATTGAAAATAGGAAGACTCCTCCTACAAACTTTCTATTGAAGAGCCACCTACCTTGGAGTTGAAGCCATTGCCTCCACATCTGCGGTATAAAATTCTTGGCCCTTGTTCTACTTTACCGATTATTCTTTCCTCTTGTTTAACTAACGTGCAGGTAGATTCCACATTGGCGGCACTAAAAAAGAGGAAGAAGGCTATTGGGTGGACCTTGGCAGATATTCATAAGATAAGCCCCACCTTTGCATGCATAAGATCAAGTTGGAGAATGGTGTTAAACCATCTATTGAACATTAAAGAAGACATAATGAGGCTATGCAAGAAGTTGTCAAGAAGAAGATTATCAAATGGTTGGATGTCGGGGTTGTCTACCCCATCTCCGATAGTTCATGGACTTCTCCAGTTCAATGTATCCCAAAGAAGGGGGCATGACGGTGGTCACCAATGACAAGAATGAGTTGATTCCTACAAGAACGATAACCAGTTGGAGGGTGTGTATGGACTATCACAAGCTCAACAAATTTACAAGGAAGGATCATTTTCCACTTTCTTTCTTAGATCAAATGCTCGATAGATTGGCCGGGCGTGCTTTCTATTGCTTTCTTGGTGGGTACTCGGGCTACAACCACATTCTCATTGCTTCGAAAGATCAAGATAAAACAACCTTTACATGTTCCTATGGTATTTTTGCTTTCAAGCGGATGCCATTTGGTTTGTGCAATGCACCAACGTCTTTTCAAAGGTGTATGATGGCTATTTTCACGAACATAGTGGAGGACTACCTTGAAGTTTTCATGGATGACTTCTCGGTGGTTGGAGATTCTTTTGATGATTGTCTTGCAAATTTGGACCAAGTGTTGGGTAGATGTGAAGAAACCAATTTGGTGCTCAATTAGGAGAAATGTCATTTCATGGTCGAGAAAGATATTGTCCTTGGCCATAAGGCAAAGATGGAGGTGATTTCTAAGCTTCCACCCCAACTTCGGTGAAGGGTGTGGGTAGTTTCTTAGGCCATGTAGGTTTTTATCGGCGCTTCATCAATGATTTCTCTAAGGTGGTGAACCTGTTGTGCAAGCTTCTTGAGAAGGATGCTAAGTTTAATTTCAATGATGATTGCATGAGAGCTTTTGAATTTTTGAAGCTCAAGTTGACAACTACTCCCATCATCACTGCTCCAAATTAGAGTGTGCCTTTTGAACTCATGTGTGATGCAAGTGACATAATGGTTGGGGCTGTTTTAGGGCAACGTATCAACAAGATGTTTCATCCAGTCTACTATTTTAGCAAGACCATGAATAGTACCCAAGTCAACTATACTGTTACAGAGAAAGAGCTCTTTGCTATTGTGTTTGAAATTGAGAAGTTCCACCCGTACTTGATGGGTGCAAAAGTTATTGTCCACAGGGATCATGCATCCCTTCGTTATCTTATGAGCAAAAATGATTCCAAAGCTCGGTTGATGAGATAGGTACTCTTGTTACAAGAATTTGATATTGACATCCAAGATAGAAAAGGAAGTGAAAACCAAGTGACGGACCACTTGTCTCATTTGGAGGATGAGGGGAGGCCGCATGATGACTTTGAAATTAATGACTCCTTTCCCGATGAGCAACTATTGATAATTTCAATGAAAGAGGTTCCATGGTTCGCAGACTTAGCAAATTATCTTATGTGTGGAATCATTACGGATGAGTTCTCTTCAAGCCAATGGAAGAAGCTCAAAAGGAATTGTCAAGATTATTATTGGGATGAACAATACCTTTTCCGGATTTGTATGAATGGGGTGATTAGGAGGTGTTCTTGGGGCTTGTCATTCTTCGCCATATGGTGGTCATCATGGTGGAGCAAGAACGGTAGCCAAAGTGCTTAGTTGTGGTTTCTATTGGCCCACTCTTTACAAGGATGCTAGTGAGTTAGTAAAAAGATGTGATGAATGTCAAAGGGCCGGTTGCTTTACTACATCTTGGTCGCGGTGGATTATGTATCCGAATGGGTTGAAGTCGTTGCTTTACCCAACAATGAGGCGAGAAGTATAGTGGCTTTCTTGAAGAAAAATATTTTCACAAGGTTTGGTAATCCACGTACAATTATAAGCGATGTGGGGTCACACTTTTGCAACAAGGCTTTTGACACTTTACTTAGCAAGTATAGTGTTACTCACAAAGTCACGACTCCCTATCACCCACAAGCTAGTGGGAAAGTGAAAGTCTCAAAGAAAAGATGAAATATCTTCATGAAAAATACATTTGGAACAAAGAGTTCAAGGAGCAGAAATGAGGAATGAATTTAGAACTAGGGGTTGAGTTCATAAGTGCTCGAAAACAGAAATAATTCAGGGGAGTTTCCTTATCTCTTGCTTTATACTTGTATATCATGGGGACATGCCACAATTTCAAGTGTTGGGGTGGGGGGCTATAAATAGCTATTAAAAAAACAAAAATATTTTATTTCTATCTTACTAGGATATTTTCTTGTCTTGTACTTCCATGGATTTCTTGTTTGGTTATTTACCATAGTCGTAATATTGTGAACCAAATACTTTCTAGAGTAGATTTTGTTGTTTCTTTGTTTTTAGATAAGTTTTTAAAAAGTTTCTTGTGGTTGCCAAAATTGATTGTACCTGACTTTTGGGGTGCATGATCATGTCCTTATAAGTTAAAGAGACCATCGGTGATTGCGATCCGAATTGAGTGCCTATCCAAAATACTGTATGTGGTGAGATGAATGCTTGCTTATTAGTCATTCCCTACAGAGTCTAGAACTTGGCTTAGTTGTGACTCAAAGCGAAATCATAGGTAATAGTTGAGTTTGGAGATGATTGTAGGCCCTCTTTGTTAGCCCTTCTCTACTACTTTGACCCTTCCAAAGAATTGAAGAGTTATACCTAGTTAGCCCAGTTGAGCCTAAATCCCTCTTTCCTTGGAAACCATATTATGACCTAGACCCTTAGCCTTCCCTAAGCACTTGAATACCTTGTGCGTGATTCTAAAAGATGAAGAGAACTAAGTGTGGGGGTTGGGCTTGGTTTTTGAGTGGAACTAAAAAGAAGTGAAAAACGGTGCACCATCTTGAATGTATGTGATGTACATGAGTAGGGGATTGTGAAAAGTAATTGAGAAAGAAAAAAAGAGAGAGATAATACTCTCATGCTGTGCAGAGTGAGCACAAGGAAACATTCCTCTATTGATGTTAAATCCCTATTATGATGTGCTTAAAGACATGGAAACTGGGTGCTCTTCTGAATTAGGAGTTTGGAGGCAATTGTCACTGTAAAAGGTTGTAGGTCACGTATGAAGTTATAGATATGAAAGTGCTTAGGGAGGTATAGATACTCTTATCCAGATTATATCTGACCCGTCCCATAGCCTACATTACAACCAAATGCAAAGCCCTACATGATCCCGACGAAACTGTTCCTACATTAGTGGAGAGTCACACAATGGCCAAGCTTATGCTACTCTTAAAGGCATGATCCACTTTTTTGTGAGGGTGAGCGATTTTTTGCTTTATTGCCGTATGATTTTCTCATAATTAGTGTGTGAATGAGCATGTTCCTTTCTTGTGAGGTGTATCGAGAATTTGGCGCCGATTTGACCACGACACTAGTGGGATGTCATGACCGGGGTTAAGGTTGAATGTGACCATAGGATGGTGTCTAGTTGATTCTGGTCGGCCGACTGTCTAAGGTGGTTACAATATTAAGAGCAATTTACTTCTACATTTGCTCGGGACGAGCAAAAGCTAAGTGTGGGGGTGTTTAAAGAACTTAATATTGAGGGTTTTATTTGATTATATTTCGGGTGGTTATTATATTTTTGGTGAGTAATTTGGTGATAATTTTATTAGAAAACTCACATTTGTGTTTTGTTGATGTGCATGAAAATTCTAAGTGTAGATGTGAGAAGAAAAAGGGGAAAAGGTCCAAGAATATACAAAAGATAGCAAAGGAGAGTTTTTGATGATTGAATACGATATTTCTGAAGTTACATGGTGACAAGGAAAGAAGATTCAAGCAATAGATAGTAGGATTTAGAGGTTGGAGCTAAAGTTTCTCTCTAGAAACATATGTTCTCATTTCAAACAATGATATCTCACAATCTATAAGAATTTTTATCATTATTCTTGGGAAGAAATGCAGATCTTTGAGTCTAGTTTTCAAAAGCTCAAATAGCTCGTCGATTCGACTCTCCTAAACAAAGTTATGGTATATTTATTGGACACTGCCATAGATGCGTGCCCAAGCTTCCATGTGCGCTACAGGCAAAAAACTTAATACATACCTATTTTTGTAATTTTTGGGCATTCTCCTTGACGTATATAAAGCCTAAGCTCGTCCCAAACTAGGTATCTTGGATTTTGGAGTATTATTTGGTGAGAAGAAGGCAAGAAAATAACAGAGTCTTTGAATACTTCTTCTGATTCATTCAATACGAAAGTTTGTTTGTATTCGTGGGTTGTAATATTTTCTTGTTCTTTTAATACTCTTGTGATGAATAATTTCTCCACTATAGAGTAGTCCTTCTTAGGGTTATTGACACATATTGTGACTTGATTATTATTGGAGTGTTTGATTTCTATCAGTTACTTGAATTTGTTGAACGAGTTTCTAATTGAATTGCAAAGTTAATTGTGGTTTTACTTTAATTGGAAGAGAAGTGTTGCTACAATTTTTATTGTGTTATCTTGTTTGGGTTAATTTTACTATTCTCATAGGTAATTGAAAAAGCTTGTAGAGTTATTAATTGGCTCAATTATTGCTACTTATACACCGATTTTGTGCTAGTCGGCAATTCATAAAAAGATTGCCGACTCAAAGAGGATGAATCCATGAAATGGCTATGGATGAAGTCGGTTTTTTTTTTTTATAATGTCTCTTCATTCTTTACAAACTCATAAAAATTATTCCAAGTTGTCAAGAAAGAATATTTGAGATGACATTTATTGGTACAATATTGGTCAAGTTTGCTTCATCTTCGGAAATGACACATTAATTAAAATACTAAATTCATGGTTAAGCAAATACTGAGAGGAAAGAAAAGGAGGTATCTAATATTAAGGAAAAAGAATACAAAATCAAATTTAATAACTTATTTCAATGTACTTGGAGTAATTATTCAATACAAAATAAATAAACATGTCAATACAAAAGAGTCATGTATCCCCCAAATATGAATCAATCACCCTAACCTCAAATCCAATGTAAAAAAATCACAAATATACCAAAATAATAGACACAATAAAAACCTAAATAAACTAAAAACAACTAAACAAATCTCGTCCGTCCATCAAAAGTACAATCTCTTCCCAACTAGACACGTGGCTCTACATCAAAGCAACAGCAATGAGAGCTCCAACAAATGCAGCTCCACCAAAGACGGCTCTGTTACTGGAGCTAGGTGCCGGTGGGACGTCGGCGACGGGCTGACCTGGCGGAGAAGCACCAGGTCCGGCGGGGGTTGGTGAAGGTGGTGAAACAGGGAGAGATGGTGGTGAAGGTGATGGAGTGTTTGATGAAGGTGCTGGGGATGGAGTCGGTGAGGTGGTCGGAGTTGGAGTCGGCGGCGACATTTCCGGCGCCGGTGTCGGAGTTGGTGAAGCGGTGGGGGAGATTTTAGGTGCTGGAACAGGGGATTGAGCTATGCATGAAGTGATGAAAAGAGCTAAAAGTAAGAAAATTTTGAAGCCTGTGGAAGAAGCCATATATGAAAGTTGGTTTTCTTGTTTTTTGCAGAGGGACAAAAAAAAGGAGAACTGGTTTTGTTGAATGTAGGAAAGTAGAAGAACTCGAAAATGAATGGAGAAGAAGATACTGTGGAGAGGAAATATATAGGAGATGGAGAGAGAATAAGGAGGTTGAAAACTAAATATTTGAAAAGTTTGTAAGGAAACGTGGTAATTAAGTACTCCTTCGTTCAACCTTAGAGGTTTTAGGCTCGAACTTAGCATAAAGTCGTCATTGTTAGATATTGTTTTACATTATAACGTAGGATTTTTCAATGGAAATTTGAGTTTAATTGGGCATTAATATAAATATGGGACATCAAGGGCGTATTTAGGTTTTAAAATATGTATTTATATAAACTCATGCTCCTCTTCTTAAATCATATATAATAATGTTATATTTTTTAAAATTACTTAAATATATGTATGCGCACCCATGTTTAAGAACTTCTATGGTGCAATAATTATTGGTGTATCTCTACAAGTTAAATTAGCGATTCAAAACCTACTTTGGCGCAAAACCTATATATATATATATATATATATATATATATATATATATGTATGTGTGTGTGAGAAAATCAGTAAAACTTCAAAAAGTATAATTTTGAACCTATAATTTCAAAAGTATAGTGGGTTCGGGTAAGAGACTAAAGTTAAACCTGTCAAATATGAATTCTAAATCCATCTCTTTACAATAGTGCACCCATCCTCTTGAACCCTGGAACAGCCGCCTTTGCCGGACACCAAATAAAAAAACCAAAAACAATTATGGGAAAGCACATATGTACAAGATATGAGTATGTCTATGGGAAAATACAGATGTCTAAGATATGAGTACAGGGGCGAAGGTACGTGGCCCTAAGGGTGGTCAACTGATCACTTTCGTCGAAAAATTATGTTGTATATATAAGTAAAATATTAGATTTTAATGATATATAACATATATTAAACATCATTTATCGAGAATTCTTTTTACTTATTTTAAGTTTGAACACCTTAAATGAAATTTTTGACTTCACCACGGTATGAGTATGTCTATGGGAAAATACAGATGTACAAGATATGAGTATGTCTGTTGGTGATGAGAATACTATTTCACCCATGAACAGCTAAAAACGAGTAATAATTCAGGAGAAGGCGGTGGCGTGTGGACTCTAATAAAATTCTAAATACAGTTACGTTTCTATGTCATTTTCGTTGAAACTTAATTAGTGAAAATGAAAGGGAGAAGCTATAGATTTGGTCATTATTCATTTTTGTTTTTTCTAATGGATATAGGTATTGAATTGACCTGGTCTCTCATTTATAGCTTTGAAATATTCTCTTGCTAAGAAAGTATAGTACGATTAAATGGATTGTTTAATGGGGATAATACATATGACCTTGAACTTGTCTCATTTCATATTTTAACTTTATAGAGTTCTACTATCCTCCTAAAATTATGTACTCTTCTGCTGTCTCAATTTATGTGATGTACTTCATATTACAAAAGTTAAATGAAATTTTCTTTAATTGTAATTTTTTATACTTTTAAAATATTATATATTATTAATTATTGTGATGTATGATGTTTTTTTGTAGTTTTTAAATATATAAATTTTATTTCAAAAAAAAATTAAAAGTTCTATGTTGGGATTTTGGATCAAAATTAAGAAGCTTAACATTCGAAATTCAAAAATAGCTTTTATTAAGACAATAATAAGTTACATAATTATAATATGGTAGAAAAAAGAATAAAGAATGAAATATAGTTTGATAACACTTTGTTTGTCCTTTTATTTTTATTCTTATATTTATATAAATATATTGTGGGTGAGAATGGGTAAATAGTGAAGAGGATTACATTTTATAGCAACTTACCTTGAAGGCTTGAATACTACTTTATAAGAGTTCTCTGTAGAAATTACTTTTCGGAAGTTTGCACCAACTGTTCAGTACTTATCAAGAAATAGACTTTTAATTTATTTCTTTTCTTGTTTGGCATATACAGAAGTTTTAGTTATCAAGAAATTAGCTTAGTAGTAAAGATTCAAACTTGTCACTTCCACCCCAAAAAAAAAAATGATGAACATAAAGAGAAGCTTCGTATGAAATCTGAATGGGTCATTTCCATTATTTAAACGAAAAACTCGTGAATTGTCAACAAACAGCAAATTAGGAAAGGATAATTTGGTATATGTCAATTTCAAGGGAGAATTTTTCCAATTGTGAATTTTGACGTACCAAAGCCAACTAAAAAAAAAAATGAAACTAAGCAGCTAGTTATTTTCTGATGTTAGGTAAAATGTCATTATCTACTTAACTATGATTACTTGGATGCAGATTGACCTAATTATCATATTATAAATTTGATTTCTCAAACTTATTGGAGTACTAGTAATCAAATTCATATTTTCAAACATAAATTAATTGCCATTAATAAGGTTACTTTAATAAAATAAATACTTAATATTTTCTTAAGGGAAGTACAAATGCATACTTCATAATTTAGAATAATTTTGTTTTTGAGAAACTGGAATATTTTATTCATTAATACTACGAAACTTCAAACATAGGATCCATGGATCATTACAGACAGCTGAGATGCCATCCATGGCAATCAGATTTCCAAGTTTAGCTAACTTTCTACGTATACTTTCTAGGCAAAATATATAAAGACTCCATTAAACTTGTCCAAAAAATATGTTTGAATACTTTAACTAAACGGATATTCTTTTACCCCCTTAACACATTGTAAATGAATTTTGTTCCACTCTCCATGACTCCGGACCAGTTAAAGACTAACGAGTGTGAGCCACGCTCTTTCTTGTGATGCCACGTCATTAATGAACTCAAACCATTTTAATGATCCGGTCCATTACTCAAAAACTCACCCGATTAAAATACCTGACCCGCTATTTTTTATTTTTTACCCTAGGATGAATTACCCGACCTCATTTTTCTCTAAACAACACGAGAAAAAGGTTGATGAACTCAAAACCTAGTGTCAATTTTTTCCCAGATCTCGTCGATTAGATTGTAGATACTAAATATCGTTTACTTCTCTTGTAGGTTCTTCTTGTTTTGTTCAATCTCTTGTCGATTTTGAAGTGTAAAAAAATATTTATAGACATTTTTCTTGTTTACTGATTTCAGTTCGAAGAAATGGCTTTTGAGCTCGTTACACTGAGGATGTTCCATAGAGGTCAGTTACAACAGTATCCTATCAACTACTAAGGAGGTATTATGACAGAGTACTTTGATATTAATGTTGAGAGATTTTCGTATTTTGAGTTTGTAGACTATGTGAAAGAAAATGAGTATAATTGTGAAACATGTTACATTTATGTGAGATCACCCAATTCTAGCACTTTGGTAAAAAGTTTAACTAATAGGGATATTATGAGTATGGTGCCTCTATTAAAAAGTGGGGATATATTTGAAGTGTATGCGCCCCACTATATTGATGAAGCATTAGTGGTCCCTCCAGCTATTGAATATGTAAGCTATGTGTGTGGGGAATCTAGTGTGTCTTTTGATAAATGGATAAATCAAAGTGTTGGGGGAAGTGAAGGTATAGGATTTGAAGAACCACAAAATAGTGTCCCTGCTGCTGATAATGTGCCTGGTGGGGATGAGAGTGATCCTTTTAATCTTGATGATACTCCATTAGTTAAAACTAATGTAGAAAGCAGTGACCATAGTACAGATTTAGAAATTGAAGAGCTGTTTGAGGAGGGAGGAGAAGAATATGGTAGTGATGTTGATGAGGAGTATATGAGTTTAAGAGAAGAGAGAAAAAATGTGCAGAGAAGGAAAAGAAAAGAGAAAGAGGTTGAAACTAAACATGCCAAGTTAGGTAAAAAGGGTCCATATATAGAATATGATGAGTATGCATCTAGGAAGAAGACATCTTTAGAGAGTAAGATTGCTGGAGATGAGTCATATTATCCCTCAGATGAAGTTTCTAGTTTTGAAATAGATCCTGATGAAACTTCTTATGATGAAGGTGAAGGTGAAGTCCAACAGCCACTAAGAGCAAGAAGAAAGCAGCAAAATAGGGTTATCTTTGATCCTTGTTGTAAGTTAAAGGTTTGAAAAACTGGCCTTTCTTTTGAGAGTGTTAGATAGTTTAAAGAAGCACTTACTAAGTATGCAGTTGATGAACATGTAGAGTTAGATAAGTATATTAATGAACCAACAAAGGTGAGGGTAAAGTATTGTGTTGGCTGTCCATAGCTCTTGTTTGCTAGTTATGATTCATGGACAAAAGATTTTATAGTGAAGAACAATAATCTACTTTACAAGTACAATGGTACTACCAGGAACAATCTGTGCAACTCAAAGTACTTAGCAGAAAGATATAAGGACAGAATAATTTCTGAACCAAATATTAGAATCTTTAAGTTTCAGAAGTTAGTTCAAAAGAAGTTAAAAGTGTATATTGGAAGGATTATTGTAAGGAAAACCAAGAATATTGTGTTAACACAGATTATGGGAGACCATGTTAAGGAGTTTGGCAGAATTCTGGACTATAGAGATGAGCTGCTAAGGACTAATCCAGGCAGAACATGTGTTGTGAGACTTAGTGAAGAAACATATTAAGATGGTAGAAAAATATTTGAAGCATTTTATATCTTCTTTGATGCATTGAAGAATGCCTTCCTTGATGGTTGTAGGAGGTGTATTGGGTTTGATGGTTATTTTTTGAAAGGTGTATGTAAATGGAAATTACTTGTGGCTGTTTGTAAGGATGGGAATAACCAGATGTTTCCATTGACTTGGGCAATAGTTGAAGTTGAAAACACATTTAATTAGAGATGGTTTGTGAATCTTTTAAAGAATGATCTTGAGCTTGGAGATAGAGTTGACTGTTATTACAGACAAGCAGAAGGTAAACTTATATTCTGCTAAATGTGTTTTTTAAATATGTTAATCTGTTTATTATTTTAACTATTTATCCTCTATATGTTGTAGGGACTTGACAAAGCAATTAGTGAGATCCTCCCACAGGCAAAACATAGGATGTGTGCCAGGCACATCCTAGCAAACTGGTCAAAACAATGGAGAGGCATCTAGAGAAGGAAATATTTTTGGAGATGTGCTAGGTCAACTAATGAACAAGAGTTAAAGAAAAATCTTGATCACATGGAGAAACTAGGGGGTAAAATAGTTGAGGACCTTCTATACTATAATAAAAAAAGGTGGTGCAAGGTATATTTCAAGTATTTCAGCAATTGTGACAGTGTTGACAACAATATGGCTGAAACTTTCAATTCTTGGATATTGGGGCCAAGGTACAAGACAATCATCACAATGCTTGAAGAGACTAGGGTGAAGATGATAATAAGAATAGCACAAATGAGGGATTTCTCTGATACTTAGATCAGTGACATTTCTCTAATGGCACTAAAGGTGTTGCAGGAGAACACAGCAAAATCAATAAAATGTGTGGTGCACTGAAATGGTCAATATGGTTATGAAGTGAAGGAAAGATACACCAGTAAGCATATAGTGAATCTGAACATGCTAACCTGCACCTGTAGAGCTTGGATACTGAAGGGTATACCATGTGCTCATGTTGTAGTTACTATCTATTTCAAAATATTGGAGCCAGTTCACTACATTGCACATTGGTACCATAGGTAGACTTATATGAAGAACTACAGTCACTTCCTTCGGCTTGTACAAAATATGGAGATCTGGCCTGATCCACGTCCAATTCGCACTCAATAGTGAGTGAAAACGGTCGTTGGAAGAATAGTACCCAATAAGAGTCGGGGTCAATTTTCACAGGGAGTTTAATGTGGGTGTTAGGGTGTACACTTGATGAGAGTAAATGAAATAACTCAATTGCGCTTCCAAACAAGAGATTTTGTTTTATACTTCTAAATTAACACTAACAATGGTAAACTAATGAGAAGAAACCAGAAAGCGAGTAATTATTTTTGTTATTTTTACCAAATGGTTAAAAGGCCTAGGGTAGTGACCTTTACCTAGGTGTTCGCCTAATGGGTTAAGTATGTTAATACTTATTTTATTGATCAGGGTGTATTATAGCTCTCAACTCTAAGTTACCCACTCAATACCTTTCGGTCATAGAGTATTTTTGCCCAATTTGGATTTCTCAAGCCCAAATGGGTATCAAGCTAAATAATTGATAAGAGCTCAAGTTGAATTTTCTCTATCTCTAATTCAAACCCTTTAATTAGGTGTCACGACCCAAAATCTAATTAGCCATGATGAAACCTAACATCACCCACTAAGTAAGTTGAATAACAACAAATTCGATTTTTATAGATATTTAACTGACTCTAATACACTCCTCAAGGACTGGTAGTATAAATCATGAGCTTCTAAAATAAGAATTTATAAAGCTAGTGTGAAATAAAAAAAATACATTATCTGTTTGAATATACATGAACAGATTATAAATTCTAAAGCTACAAAGAACAAGAGGCAGTTGTGACTAGATCACAGGTACATCTTCAATGCTAGCTCCCATCATGTATAGCAACATCAGTATCCAAACTATACACGCAAGGTGCAGAAGTATAGTATGAGTACAACCGACCCCATGTACTCAATAAGTAACAAACCTAACCTTAGGTTGAAAGTGGTGACGAGCTTGTACCAAGGTCAGAGTCCACACTAATAACCAATAACATCTCATAACAATACAATTTAAAGCAGCACAAGTAATAACTCAATAATAAAATGCCCAGCTCGTATAAAGCTTTAATGACAGATAAGAAATCTATGATTTTTCTCAAAATCTTTAACGACAGATAAGAAATTTCATTATCAGATGGCATGAGAAAAAATACTTCTCTATGCCTACATATCAAGTATGTATGTCTAATGCAATGCAATACAGTGATGAACTCATGTACTCATACTCTCAGAGTACTCAATCTCATTGTCTCACATTTCCACTTATTACGCTCAATATTCAGCACACTCAGTCACTCGTCACTGTACATGGCAGATCTAGCCCAAATATAAATAACAACTCGCACAGAGTCACTTAGTACTGTATATGGCCAATCCAGCCCAGGGAACTCCATCCAAAATATAAATGTATAGGGCAACTTCATGCCCAGGGAACTCCATCCCAAATATAATGTATAGGGCAACTCCATGCCTAGGGAACTCCATCCCAAAAGTGAATATACATGGCAACTCTATGCCTAGGGAACTCCATCCCACATATAATATCCACTACGCTCACTGTGGGGGGTGCAGACTCCGGTGGGGCTCCTTCAGCCCAAGTGCTATAATAATATACCATTTAGGCCTGCTTCGGTGTGCAGCCCAATTCCATAACAATAAAGCTACGTGCATCCCGATTCCATAATAATAAAGCCTATAAGGCCTACTGCGGTGTGCAGCCCCGATCCATATAATAATAAAGCCTATAAAGCCTGCTGCGGCGTGCAGCTCGATCCCATAAATATCCTCACAACTGGATGAACATGACTGAGTATGAAATTTATATTTCTAAAATAATTAATTTAATAGCAATATGACCCATGTGGGTCCCAGAATATCGGCACGTAGCCTAAACATGATCTTTAATCCGAGTCTGAGCTCAATTTCTTTAACACATGAAAGTAGATAGATAATGCCAAGATTATTTGACTACATAGTTCCACAGAATCAATTAAGTCACAATTTCTACAGTGCACGCCCACACGCTCGTCACCTAGCATGTGCGTCACCTCCAAACCAATCACATAACACGTAATAATCAGGGGTTCATACCTTCATCTCCAAGTTTAGAAGTGTTACTTACCTCGAACAAGCCGAATCTGATGCTGAGCAAGCTAAATAATACTCCGAAAATTCCATTTCGCGCGTATCAACCTCCGAACGCCTTCCTATCTCCTCAGCTCCAAGCCAAATGATTCGAAACTAATCAAACAACGTGCAAATTAATAAAAATATACTCCAATGCTTACAATTTAACAATTTATAAAAATTCTCAACTCCGCTCGAAAAGTCGACGATGGGGCCCACGTCTCGAAACTCGACGAAACTCACAAAATCCAATAACCCATTCAGTTAGGAGTCCAACCATACTAATTTCATTCAAATCTGACTCTGAATCAGTATTCAAAACTTGAAAATGCGTTTTGTGGAATTATAGAAATTAATCCAATTTTTCTTGAAAATTCAATAATCATACGCCAAAAATGAAGATTAATCCATGAAATATAACACAAGTGAGTCAAGAGTGGTTACCTCAAGTCGTGTGGTAAAATTCCTCTCCAAAGTCGCCCAAACCGAGCTCCAAAATCCTAAAATTGGTAAAAATGTTGAACCCTCGAATATAAGGCATTCTGCCTAGGGTTTCCGCATTTGCGGACAGTAGGTCGCATATGCGACCGTCGCTTCTGCGGAACAAGCTCGTATCTGCAAGATAGCCTTGGCTAGTAGTGATCGCTTTTGCGATCATTTTCCCGCTTATGTGCAAACATCTCTGTATCTGCGATCCCTCGCCAACAGTATAATTTCGCTCATGCGATGAAGTGTCCGCATCTGCACCTTCGCAGATGCGACGAAAGCTCCGCATCTGCGGACTCCTATTCAGCAGTGTTCTTCACTTCTATGCTTATGGGCTCTCTTCTGCGACCATCGCACCTGCACAATACCAGTCGCAGGTGCGGAACACCAGAACCAGTAGCCAAACCAGCCTTGGCCAAAATTTTCAAAATAATCCGAACCTTGTCCGAAACTCTCCCGAACCTCTCGGGACCCCATTCGAGTATACCAACAAGTTCCATAATATCACACGGACCTACTCGAGGCCTTAAATCACATATAATAACATCAAAATGATGAATCGTACCACAATTCAAACTTAATGAACTTTAAATTTTCAACTTCCAAATCTCGTGCCGAAACATATCAAATCAATCCGGAATGAACTCAAATTTTGCGTACAAGTCATAAATGACATAACAAAGCAACTGAAATTTCCGGAATCATAATCCGGACTCGATATCATAAAACTCAACTTCCGTTCAAACATACGAACATTCAATCAAACCTTCAATTTCTTACTTTTGTCATTTCAAGCCAAATTCAACTACGGACTTCAAAATAAATATCCAGACACTCTCGTAAGTACGGAATCACCATACAGAGTTATTGAAACCATCAAAACTCTATTCCAGAGTCATTTGCACAAAAGTTAAACTCTGGTCAACCCTTTTTAACTTAAAGTTTCAAGTATGAACTTCATCCTTCCGGACAAATTCCAAAACACCTGAAAACCAAAACCAACGATTCACACATGTCATGATACATCATATAAAGCTATTCAAAACTTCAAATAGTTGAACGGGATGTAAATGCTCAAAACGACAAGTCACGTCATTACATTAGGCTAATCAAATCCTTAACTAGCCCAATTTCTTGTTAGCCAAGTTTTCCTAGACTAAGTGAACACAAATTTCCTAAAATGGAAAAGTACAATGGCTACAGATGCTAGAACTTCAAAACTTAACCTTAAAAAGTGATTCCCGTCTATTTATAGTGGCTCGAAATTTGCTAACAAAAATGCCCCTCGGGAGGTTCTGCGACCGCACAATTCTATGTGTGGTCCGCACACTGCTTGAATCTACAAGGAACTATATCCTGCAGCTATACAATTTGGTATGCGACTACGATTTAGCTTCTGCAGCCACACAATTTATGTGTGGTTCGCACATTAGGCACGGCTTTAAGTCTTGGTCAGGTGTACACTCTCTGAACTTTTTGAATTCTTGTCAGTGCGGACCATGTTCTACAGCCGTACAAATTGTGTGCGGCCCGAACTTCTACTTCAAGTACTGTTGGGCTTCTTTATCAGTTCTGCGACCGCAGAGGGAATTCTGAGGTCCGCACTTGCTTGTTCATTTTATTCTTTTTCTCCCTTTATGCTCATATTAGAGATCATTACCTCTTTTTGAATCCATCAAGCCTTCCACTTATTCTCTTTTTTGCATTTTTCTTTTTGTTCTTTTTCTTTTCTTGCCTTCTCTTTTCATAGAGATCATTTTTTTTCTCTTTTTTTGTGCCTTGATACCTTTTTAAAATTTCTCATCTCTTCCCCTAAACTTATGCTTTAAGCCACTAATTTAACAAGAGTGTTAGGGAAAGTCCGGGTGCCAAGAGAGGATCACGACAAAACGAGTAAAGGCTTATAACATGGTTATCAAGTGAGAAAGGCTAGAGGCTCAAAAGGGGTTGACTAAGGATAACGATATTGGTTGGCAATAGAAAACTCAAACGGGCCAAGGAAGCACATTTGGGGCAAGTTCTAAACTATTTACACAGATACTTGGACTAGCCACAAATTACCTCACCCCTCACGCAACTAGACCGTAAAGGAGGATAGAGTCGAGAGCCTACAATGACCACAATCAAGTTAAAGATCACTATGGTCAAATTAACCACTCGATGATTACCAAAGTCAACTCAAGAGTCTCAAAGTCACTAACTAGAGTTATTTTCTTTCAAAAACTTTGTTTCAACCATAAGCACGTAGTTAAATGTGCTGATACTAACTGAAGCATGGATAACTCTTTTTTTTCAAGAAAGACATGATTGGGCCTTTTATTCATTACTAATACTATTATTATTACCTAAACATAAAAACAGACCCATTCCCTTAAGAGGGTTGTCATTCCATCCATCATTGGGACGAGTTACCCGGTTCACACAAAAATACCTTTGGAAAGAACCGTGGTGTTAAGAAAACCAAAGGCTTATTATCTACGAAAGCATAAAAGGAAGCTACTAACAAATCAAGAACTAAAGTGGAAAAATAAAGAAGATAATGAACAATAACTACTAAAGATAGATAACTACAAATAAGAAAAATGAAGAGAATCATCAAATTATTACAGTCCAAATGTATCCAAAATGTGTCAATGTATCAAATAAACTCCACCCCCCGAATAAAAGTAAGCATTGTCCCCAATGCTTTGCAAAATAAGAGTGAAAGAAAGGGTGAAGAAATCCCTAAGGATCCTTGTACATCTCAGTGTCCTCAACAATATCATCTCCCGTCGGGTTAGCCAACTGTATCTCATCATCATCAAATATAGGTGTGGCGGGAGTGGTGAACATCGTACGCACTGCCTCAGCAGCAAGGTCTGGCTCCTCAGACTAGCCAGCTGGTGCAACCGATGTAGATGGTGCCGATGGATCTGCGGCGGACTGGTGCGGGTCAAGTATCATGTCAAAAGGTAGATCCCCCATTGTCACAAGTCTGGCCACCTCCCTCCGGAGCTTATCCATTGATTTCTTGCTTGCCTGGGACTTCCTCATCTTCTTCACTTCTTTTCCCAACTCCTCAATAACCGACCTGTGTTGCACTAAGGTGTCCATGATCAACTTCTGGTTTTCCAGAATCTTCTTGAGCATCTCATCAATGTCAGAGGTGGCATGTGGTGCCTGTGTAGTAGACTGCACTGCAACATTACTATATAAGTAAGACAACTTTGAAGTAGCTGTCTGCATCCAGTTGTTGAGACTCGCCAATATTTGGGAGACTCGCAGAGCAGATAATAGAGTTGTAGGCATGGACAGTAGCCTCATAGCTGGAGAAGGGATTGCCTTGGGGGTTGTGGTAGGAGCTGAGGATGATGGCGGAGGCATAACAACAACACTGGAAGAGGGCTCAACAGAGGTGGATGGAAGGTCAGTTGTCTCAGAAACTACCACTGCCGGCTCATCAGACTGGCATGTAGTAGTAGAAGGCTAGACTTTCTTCTTTGGGTGGCCTTATCCATCAGTGAATACCCAAATGGCTTCTTCGGCTTCACTTTGGTGTCAAATGTTCTCGGCTCTACCTTTGCATTAGTGAGGTACTCTGTGATAGTGTTGGGATAAGAGTAGGCCGAGCTGTCCTGCCGTGCAATCAGTGAGATGTTGGCCGACATTACAAAACCCACATTAATTGGGTACTCAGCCATGATGGAGCCACAAGAACAACCCGGGGAATAGGTAGATGAGTCTCATTCTAGCATGGATCAAGTCTGATGTGTAAACAACTAATTTTTTACCGCACCTGAATTTTATACTATTTTAGTGTAAATATTTCTTTTAGGTCTAATTTTGATATTTTAAACTTTTATCTTACTCTTAATAGGTTTTATTTAAAAGAAAATTTTAATTAAAAAAAAACTACAAAATTACTTACATTCTTAGAATATAAAGTTTATTTCTAAAAAAAAAATCAAAAATATATATGTACATATATATATATACATGGTTTCTTTTAATTAGAATTTTAATAAGTAAACTATTATATTTTTCTTTGTATAATTTAAATTATAGTGTAGATATTTAATTTAGTTTATTTATATTTTTTCTTTGTCTAAAAGAAGTGGGTTAACATTTTTATTTATGTATTTTACCTTACCTTTCTTTAAATAAATAAATAAATAAAAAAGAGTAAAAAATATTAAAATAAAAATTTGTGCTAAACTATCAGCCCTTTCCATCACGTCATTTATACAAACGATTCCCTCACTCACTTTGTTTATTTTCATTTTTTAAAATTCAAACAATTCCTAACTAACACCACCCATGATTCCCTCCTCCCAAAGCCCCATTTCTCCAACTCCATCATTATCTCCATATTTTTCCCTAACATATCTCACCACATATCCATCCCATATTGTCACTCCCTTCACGTCCCCTACTAACTTACACATGATCTTCCCCCCACTTCACAAAAATACTAGTTTCTGATTACTACATAAGTGAGGACTGGACAAACGAAAAAGGAAGCACCCAACACATTGGTACTTTACATAGAAAAATACACATTCCCACGGAAAAGAGAGCACAAATATTAATTGCAACGACCCAACCGGTCATTTTGACTTTTAGAACCTCGTCTCGCTAAATAAGACTCCACGTATGTGCTTTTACTAATTTATGACTTGGGGGGATAGTTGGTTCGGGATCTGGAAGTGTTTGGGTTGAAATCGGAGCACTTGGTTCCTTAGTTGGCTTTAAAAAGGGCGAGTTTGACTTCGGTCAATATTTTTAGGAAACGACCTCGGAATCGAGATTTGATGGTTCCAATAGGTTCGTATGATGATTTTAGACTTGGTCGTATGTTCGGATCGAGTTTTGGATGACCCGGGAGCGTTTCGACGCCTATTATGGAGGTTGGTATTTTTGGAAGGACTTTATAAATTTGAATTGAAGTCCATTTCAATGTTATCAATGACCATTTGGGATTCCAAGTTTGGTAATAGATCTGTATGGTGATTTTAGTATTGGGAGCGCGTCCGGACGTTGATTTGAAGGTTTGTAGGTCATTTCGGCGTCAATTGGCGAAAGTTGAAAATTTGGATGATTTTGAGAAGTTTGACCGGGAGTGAACTTTTTGATATCGGGGTCGGATTCCGGTTTCAAAAGTTGGAGTAGGTCCGTAATATCACTTATGACTTGTGTGCAAAATTCGAGGTCAATCGGATTTGATTTGATAGGTTTTGGCGTCGAATGTAGAAGTTTGAAGTTCTAAAGTTCATAAAACTTGAATTGGGGTGCGATTCATGGTTTTTTATGTTGTTTGATGTGATTTGAGGCCTCGAGCAGGTTCGTGTTATGTATTGGGACTGGTTGGTATGATTGGACGGGGTCCCGGGGGCCTCGGGTATGATTCGGGGTGGTTTCGGACCAAGTTTGGGTGTTTTGATGCTACTGGTTGCTGGTTCTGGTGTTGTTCTTCGCATTTACGAGGAGCCTCTCACGTTAACGAAGAAGGATTCTGCTGCTGGGACTTTGTTCTTCGCGTTCGCAAAGAGGCTATCGCGTTTGCGAAGAAGGAATTTCTGTTGTCCGTCGTCTGATTTCGGAAGCTTATATCTCTCAATCTATAATAAATCTAGAGATGATACAAAAATGAAAGTTGTAGCCCTTGGTGTCTAGTTTTCCGAAAGATAAATCATTTCTCATTTGGAATTGTGTACAAAAAGTTATGGTGGATACGCTACAAACTATCCGGGAAGAATTTGGAAATATCTGTTGCACAGGGCTGACTTTGGAAGCTTATATCTCGCAATCTACAATGAATTGGGAGATGCCGAACATATGAAAGTTATAGTCCTTGTTGTCTGGTTTTCCAAAAAGTCAAACCATTTATGATTTAGAGGTTTGTACAAAACGTTATGACCATTATACTAGAGGCTATCTGAGAAGAGTTTAAAAATGACTTTTGAGAATTTCGTTCATCGCGAACACGAAGGGGGGCTCGCGAATGCGAAGAAAGGTCGCCTGCGCAGTGTATAAGTTTGCAAAAATGGGTTTGGCTCATTTTATCTCATTTCCTTCATGGGAGCCGACCTAGGAGCGATTTTGGAGCTCCATCTTCATCATCTATGTCAAGGTAAGTGATTCCTACCTATTGCAAGTTAAATACTTGGTTTATATACGAATTTAGGCATGAAAATTCATGGAAATTAGTTGAAATTTGGGGTTTTCAAGAAAAACCTAGAAATTGGTATTTTTGGATTTTAACCACGAAAATGACTACGGAATTGGATGGAAATGATATATTTGAGTTCTTGAGGTTATGGGTATCGATTTCCTCCGAAAATTTCCAGAATCCGGGCACGTGGGCCCAGGGTGAATTTTAGTATTTTTTACCATTTTGGATAGGGCAATTTATTTAATAGTCTAATTTCGAATTATTGAGCATGTATTAATTATTTTATATAACTGTTGGATAGTTTCAGATTTTTCGGCACCAAATTGAGATTTTTCGCGATATTTTGATCGGGAGGTAGGCTTTGAGACAAGGTAAGTCTCTTGTCTAACCTTGTAAGAGGGAATTTACCTCATATGTGATTTAAATTAATAATTGTTGCTAATTGTGGGGCTACGTACGCACGAAGTGACGAGAGTCCGTGCGTAGTTACTAATATTGCTAAAGTCCGGGTAGTTTAGGACTCAAATCATGAATTACTTGTGATAATTGTTGTCACGACCCCAAATTCCTCAGTAGGATGTCGTGATGGCACCTAGTCTCTAAGACTAGGTAAGCTTATCAATGCGGAATAATAGTAAATATCTGAAATAAATAAACTACAATTCAATCAATTTCAACTCCCAAAACCCAGTAGAAATAAGTCACAAGCTTCTAAGAATTTATCCTCAATGTCTCTATATAACAGAGTCTAAAGAAAATAAGGAAGCAACATAACAAGAATAGAAGGGGACTCCGAAGTCTGAGGACGCTGGAAGATATACCTCGAAGTCTCCTCGTACAGCTAGTTTACTGATATCTGGGCTGGTAAGAAGTACATGAATCTGCACAAAAAGATGTGCAAAAGCGTAGTATGAGTACACCACAGAGGTACCCAGTAAGTGCCAAGCCTAACCTCGATAGAGTAGTGACGAGGTCAGGTCAGGCCCTACTGGAAAATAATAATGGTATGGTAAAATGTTTAACAATGTAATAAAATAAAATGACAATGGAAATGAATCAAGTAGCATGTCACCATTTAATTACACAAAATAATGGCAATTAATATCTCGTGGAATCAAAACAGAATTTTCTTTCAACTTTATGAAAATCACAACAAATAATCAAAGGCAACTGTGGCCATAAATCAATATCAACAAGGGCACTCACGAGGTACCGCCTCATAGTCCAAATCATAAATAAATTTACAATATCTCATTTTTTTATCTCACCGTGGGAGCCTTCATAATTTATTTTAAAGAAAATATTTTTTCCGAAATAGCATCTCATGTTTTAGCCATCCTTATCACACCTCATGACTTCTAGTAGTTCCCCCTACTAGCCACGCGTATCAAGATACCCTTGTCTCACCGCATGTGTTTCAATACCCAGACCTTATACCACCGCATGCGTATCAATATCACAATATATTACAATTTGCACCTCAAGTGGCCAAATAATTTAACTTGCCAAAATAATTCAACAACAATGTTCTTCCACAATAAAGAGCTCACGGCTCATGCCAAAATAAATCATCAATAATATTGTTTCCACAATAAAGAGCTCACGGCTCCATCACAATGAGTACGAAAATCTTACAAAAATATTCAGGAATAAATAATTCAGCAAAATAATATTTCAAAATCTTTAATACGTTGCTTCAATACCAAATTTAAAAATGTCAAATACTTCATATTAATAATATTTAATTTAAAGAAAATCAACTTCAAATAATGCACAGAATAAAAGAAACCAAGATCCAACTAAACAGATAAAACAATTAGCAGAAAAAAGGTCAAGCAATTCGATACAGTCAACAAAAAAAATAGGAATCAATTTCATAATTAATTAAAATAATTTAATTAATGCGCAACAGTGATCTACACAATTTAAAAACATAATCTTTTACATTTAGCCCGTGTGCACACTCGTCACCTCGTGTACACGACTTTCCATACATTATAATTATCAATCCTAGGGGAAATTCCCCCCCCCCCCCTCCCCCCACAAAATTAGACAAGTCACTTACCTCGACTTGCTCCAATTTAACCAAGTGGTATGCCTTTTTCTCGATTTTCCGACTCCGATCGACTCGTATGTAGTCATAATTAATTCGATACAGTCAACAAAAAAAATAGGAATCAATTTCATAATTAATTAAAATAATTTAATTAATGCGCAACAGTGATCTACACAATTTAAAAACATAATCTTTTACATTTAGCCCGTGTGCACACTCGTCACCTCGTGTACACGACTTTCCATACATTATAATTATCAATCCTAGGGGAAATTCCCCCCCCCCCCCTCCCCCCACAAAATTAGACAAGTCACTTACCTCGACTTGCTCCAATTTAACCAAGTGGTATGCCTTTTTCTCGATTTTCCGACTCCGATCGACTCGTATGTAGTCATAATTAATTCGATACAGTCAACAAAAAAAATAGGAATCAATTTCATAATTAATTAAAATAATTTAATTAATGCGCAACAGTGATCTACACAATTTAAAAACATAATCTTTTACATTTAGCCCGTGTGCACACTCGTCACCTCGTGTACACGACTTTCCATACATTATAATTATCAATCCTAGGGGAAATTCCCCCTCTCCCCCCCTCCCCCCACAAAATTAGACAAGTCACTTACCTCGACTTGCTCCAATTTAACCAAGTGGTATGCCTTTTTCTCGATTTTCCGACTCCGATCGACTCGTATGTAGTCATAATTAATTCGATACAGTCAACAAAAAAAATAGAAATCAATTTCATAAGAAAGTACTACATTTTTCAATAAAATCCGAAATTAGCTAAAAATTGCTTGTGGGGCCCACCTCTCGGAATCCGGCGAAACTTAAAAAATCCGACAACCCATTCAATTACGAGTCCAACCATACCAGTTTCACTCAAATCTGACTCTGAATCGACACCGAAATCTCAAAAATTCATTTTTATGAGATTTCTAAAAGTTTTCCCAAATTTTCATATCAATACACTAATTAAATGGTAAAAACAATGATATATTCGTGTATATTGACCAAATCCGAGTTAGAATCACTTACCCAAATGTTTCTCCTTGAAAATCTACCAAAAAGCACTTCTGCTCAAGCTCAAGTTCGTCAAAAATGGCAACTGGGGACGAAATCCCCTGTTTTATAAACTGTCGAGGCAGCCATCTATCCTGGGTATCGATCATGGCTTCGATCTTTATGGCCCTCGATCCTGGGCCTCTATCCCTAACCCTCGAGCTTTGCCTTCGATCATGGCCCTCGTGCTGGGCATTCGATCATGGCCCTCGAGTTGGGCATTCGATCATGGCTTCGATCCAGCCTTCGATCATGGCCCTCGAGCTGGGCCTTCAATCCTGAGCCATGTCCATGACTTCGACCCTGGGCTCGATTTCTGCAGTTACAACAGAAGAAAATTGCAGCAGCTTTTTAAGTCCAATTTTTGATTCGTTACCCATCCGAAACTCACCCGAGGCCCTCGGGACCTCAACCAAATATACCAACAAGTCCTAAAAACTCATACGAACTTATTTAAAATCTCAAATCACATAAAACGATGCTAAAATCACGAATCATGTTCCAATTCAAGCTTAATGAAACTTAGAATTTCCAACTTCTACATTCAATGTCGAAACCTATCAAATCAAGTTCGATTGACCTCAAATTTTGCACACAAGTCATAAATGACATAACAGAGCTATGAAAATTTTCGAAACTGGATTCCGACTCCAATATCAAAAATTCAACTCCCCGGTCAAACTTCCAAACTTAAATTCCTGTTTTAGCCATTTCAAGCCTAATTTCACTACGGACTTCCAAATAAAATTTCGATCACACTTCTAAGTCCAAAATGTCACGACCCAAAATCTAACCATGATCGTGATGGCACCTATCGTGTTACAAGGCAAGCCTATTTCTCAAAATTTTACTACTATATCGATTATAAGAATTTAATAAAACATTTGAATTTTTTTCATAAACTAAATCAACTCTAAATATAATTATAGAAAATACGAAAACAAGCCCCAAACATCGGGGTGTCACTAAGTCATGAGCATCTAAAACTATAAATTAAGATAAATAAACTGTCTAACTGTCCAAAAGAAGAAATGACAAAAGAAGTAACAAGGTCCTGCGGACACTAGCAGCTACCTTGCAATATCCACAGATAGCCGGCCTGAACTCAACGATCGTCGCCTTCTAACTCACCTGGATCTGCACATAAAGTGCAGGGTGTAGTATGAGTACAACCGACTCAGTTGTAACAGAAATAACTAAGGAACTGAGCAGTAGTGACGAGCTAAGCAGAATAATCCAATTATTATTTCCAAAATTAAGTACAAACAGGAGTAGATAGGTAATTTCATAAATTAGTAAGACTACAAGGAAAATTAACAGGTAAATGTGGCAACATCAAAAGGAAATGCAACCTCACAGCAATATCACTCCATCACTCAGCACTCGCACTCAGCACTCAACGCTCAACACTCTGCGCTCACTGGGGGTGTGTACAGACTCCGGAGGGGCTCCCAAAGCCCTAGCGCTAAGCACGAACAACTCACGTGCTATCATATAAATACCTGGATCCACACGGTCAACTCACGTGCTACGCGGACAACTCACGCGCTATGGTATCAATACGTGGACCTGCACAGTCAACTCACGTGCTACGCGGACAACTCACGCGCTATGGTATTAATATCCTCACAATCAGGCCCTCAGCCTTACTCAATCATGTACCTCACTAGCCTCACCATCATCAACAAATAAGGGAACACATCCCACATCAAGTATCACAGCATATTAGCAAATAATAGAGACTGAGGTAAACATGTACAATAATTTCTATGACTGAGTACAAATAATGCGAGCATGAATATAGCCTAAGCATAATCTCTAACATGAAGGCAAACAAGTTCAATAACAAGTAACTACGTAAACACAGATGATGGCTATGAGGCCTCACGGGACGGACCAAGTCTCAATCCCTCGAGGTATACACCCACATGCCCATCACCTAGCGTAGGTATCACCTCCAAACAGTCACACTATATCAAATTCTCCGGGTTTATACACTACTAAAAATTCGACAAAAACCGACCAAGGTCGACCGACCAACTTTGGTCGGTCAAAAAACCGACCAAAGTTGGTCAGTTTTTCAAAATATTTTTTTTTTAATTTTTTTTTTTGAAACCGACCAACTTTGGTCGGTTTTCTTTGGCGCAAAAATGCGGGAAACTATTTTTGAGTCCCGCAAAATTTATGTTTCAAGAAACCGACCAACTTTGGTCGGTTTTTCAATTAAAATAAATAAAAATTAATATTAAAAAAACCGACCAAAATTGGTCGGTTAATTCGGCGGGTCATTTAAAAAAACCGACCAACTTTGGTCGGTAATTTTACTTTTTAATAAAACCGACCAACTTTGGTCGGTTATTTTCGTGCGAAAATACAATTAAAGAGTATAAATCAAATAAAAGACAATCTTAAAACAAAATGTACCAATGGTCTAGTGGTAGAATAGTATCCTGCCACAGTACAGACCCCGGTTCGATTCCCAGATGGTGAATCTTTTTATTACATAATTAAAATACCGACCAACTTTGGTCGGTTTTTTTTGCAATATTTTTTTTTTGAATTTAATTGACCGACCAAAGTTGGTCGGTAATTTCCGACCAACTTTGGTCGGTATTCCTTTCCGACCACAAAAATACCGTCCACACATAAATGGTCGCATTTTGGTCGGTTTTTGGCCATTACCGACCAACGTTGGTCGGTTTTTACTGGATTTCTAGTAGTGGATAAAAATCTCGTCCCACTAGATATGCTCTATTCCCTAAAGTGAATATCCGAGATACCCTCGTCTCTGGACCCGGTCTCCAAAAGCTCCTAATCTAACCATAATCAAATTAATACCATCAATATAGGCTAACGAATCGAATTCCACTATAAAAACTATAAAATATTCTAAAAATCCGAAACCGGCCAAAACCGGCCCCCGGGCCCACGTCTCGAAATTAGTCAAAAATGACAGAATAATAAACCCCGTCCTCTCCCGAGTCTAATCATATAAAATTCATCAAAAACGGACTCCGTTTGGTCCCTCAAATCCTCACTTAAACTCTCCAAAGCTCAAACCCTAACTCCTTCAATTTCACTTTGAAATCATCAATCAAATCCCAAAAACAAAGATGGATTCATGAAATATAACCAAAACTGAGTAGAGAACATTTACCCCAATCCTTATGGTGAAAATCACCCCAACAATCGTCCAAATCCGAGCTCCCCAACTCAAAATATGACCGAATGAACAAATCCTCGTTTTATATATCTTTTCTGTCAGTTATTCTGCCTCATTTCTCATATCAACCAATCCCGAAATTCGCTTTTTATGCCTCTAATGGATTCCTTGTGCAATTCTAGTTGAGTTAGGCCTTTGAATCACTCCATTTGACTTTATAATGAAGGAGATATGTTGGTTTCAATATTTGCAAATAGTGCAGATTTTTAAATACGTTGTCAGTGGCAATTGCGTAATTAATCTGAAAAATCTGGCAACCTAATTCTTAGTAAAATGACCATAAAATTCTCATACGATATCCAAATTCAACTATTCTTTTTTCTACGGGTCCGTAATTATGATACGGATATAATGCTTCAATCAAAAAAGAAATCGGAGCTCATTTATTCAATATGATATGATTTATGCTTGAAGAAACGTCGTCGAAACATAAGAAAAACGAGTGCAACAAAACCCAAACCTATCCGAAACTCACTTGAGACCCTCGGGACCTCAACCAATAATTCCAACAAGTCATACATCACTACCCGAACTTAGTCGGACCTTCAGAACACCAAAACAACAAATCAACCTCGGATTCAAGCCTAAGAACTTCTAAACTTCCAACTTTCGCCAATTCATGCCTAATTCTACCACGGACCTCCAAATTACATTACGATCACACTCCTAAGTCTAAAATCACCCAACGAAGCTAATTGAATCATAAAAATCCAAATCCGAATTCGTTTATTCATAAGTCAACTTCCGGTTGACTTTTCTAACTTAGCTTTCTAACTAAGAGACTAAGTGTTCATTTCACTCCAAAACTACTCCAAACTCAAACCTACCAACTCGATACAACTCAACACAGCTGAACAACACATAAATAAGCATAGATGGGGGAAATGGGGCTATAACTCTCAGAACGAATGACCGGGTCGTTACATTCTCCCCCTCTTAAACAAACGTTCGTCCTCGAACGAGCCAAGAGTTGTTCTCAAAACCATCAAACCACCCAAAGAACTAATCATACCCATTACCATGCCGATCCAACCTACTACCAAGATGTCTTATCTATCAGAGTCCCTTCTGAATTACCTTCAAATTGATACTTCACCCTGCCATAACACCACAATCCTCAACCTAGACTCACCACACGAGACCCAAGCATAAAAACACACCGCCCTAAGGCTCATAAGCCGCTGAATACTCTCTTAAATATCCCCAAAAGTACCACAAGCATGCGCTTACACAATCAACACCTCAATGCTCAAGCTATAGTCAAACCCCGGCCTCGAGTCCTCCAGGCTGGCCCAACATCAACACATAGAAAATCACATCTCGCACCTCATCCAGGGAATCACAAGCCGTCAAGGCACAACTGATACCGAGCACTCATGTGCGCATACGAATGCGTGGAAGGAATTCAAGGAGTTATTATTCCAAGCTGAATCAATTCCGCACGATAGAATACAAGAAAGTGAAATTTTTCTAAGGGTTCTGCAGCCTTTTAAAGATAAGTACAGATGTCTCCTTACCAATCCACAAGACTCTACTAAACCCGCTCATGACTCGTGAGACCTATGTAACCTAGAGCTCTAATACCAACTTGTCACGACCCAAAATCTAACCATGATCGTGATGGCGCCTACCGTGTTACAAGGCAAGCCTATTTCCCAATATTTTACTACTAAATCGATTATAAGAATTTTAATAAAACATTTGAATTTTTTTCATAAACTAAATCATCTCTAAATATAATTATAGAAAATAAGAAAATGAGCCCCAAACATCGGGGTGTCACTAAGTCATGAGCGTCTAAAACTATAAACTAAGCTATATAAATTGTCTAACTGTCCAAAAGAAGAAATGACAAAAGGAGTAACAAGGTCATGCGGACGCTAGCAGCTACCTTGCAATCTCCACAGATAGCCGGCCTGAACTCAACGATCGCCGCCTTCTAACTCACCTGGATCTGCACATAAAGTGCAGGGTGTAGTATGAGTACAACTGACTCAGTAGTAACAGAAATAACTAAGGAACTGAGCAGTAGTGACGAGCTAAGTAAAACAGTCCAATTATTTATTTTCACAATTTAAAAATAAACAGAAGTAGACAGGTAATTTCATAAATCAGTAAGACTACAAGGAAAATTAACTAGTAAATGCAGCAACAACAAAAGTAAATGCAACCTCACAGCAATATCACTCCATCACTCAGCACTCAACGCTCAACACTATGCGCTCACTGGGGTGTGTACAGACTCCGGAGGAGCTACCAAAGCCCAAACGCTAAGCACGGACAACTCACGTGCCATCATATCAATACTTGGATCCGCACGGACAACTCACGTGCTACGCGGACAACTCACACGCTATGGTATAAATACCTAGACCCGCACGATCAACGCACGTGCTACGCGGACAACTCATGCGCTATGGTATTAATATCCTCACAACCAGGCCCTCGACCTCACTCAATCATGTACCTCACTAGCCTCACCATCATCAACAAATAAGGGAACACAGTCCACATCAAGTATCACAACATATTAGCAAATAATAGAGACTGAGGTAAACATGTACAATAATTTCTATGACTGAGTACAAATAATGTGAGCATGAATAAAGCCTAAGCATGATCTCTAACATGAAGGCAGACAAGTTCAACAACAAGTAACTACGTAAACACAGATGATGGCCATGAGGCCTCACGGGACGGACCAAGTCTCAATCCTTCGAGGTATACACCCACACGCCTGTCACCTAGTGTGGGTATCACCTCCAAACAGTCACACGATATCAAATTATCCGGGATTATACCTCAAAGCTAGAGTTAAAACTGTTACATACCTTAATAACGTAAAATCCTACTCTGGGATGCCCTCGTCTCTGGACCTAGTCTCCTCAAGCTCCAAATCTAACAATAATCAGAATAATACCATCAACATAGGCTAACGAATCGAATTCCACAATAAAAACTACAAAATATGCCAAAACTTCGAAACCGGCCAAAACCCGGCCCCCGGGCCCACATCTCAAAATTAGTCAAAAATAGCAGAATAATAAACCTCGTCCTCTGCCGAGTCTAACCATATAAAATTCATCAAAATCGGACTCCGTTTGGTCCCTCAAACCCTCACTTAAACTCTCCAAAACTCAAACTCCAACTCCTTCAATTTCACTTTGAAATCATCAATCAAATCCCAAAAACGAAGATGGATTCATGAAATATAACCAAAACTGAGTAGAGAACACTTACCCCAATATGTATGGTGAAAATCGCTCCCAAAATCACCCAAATCCGAGCTCCCCAACTCAAAATATGACCGAATGAACAAATCCTCGTTTTATATATTTTTTCTGCCAGTTATTCTGCCTCGTTTCACGTACCAAACGATCCCGAAACTCACTTTTTATGCCTCTAATGGATTTCTTGTGAAAGTCTAGTCACGTTAGGCTTTTGAATCACTCAATTTGACCTTATAATGAAGGAGATATGTTGGTTTCAATATTTGCAAATAGTGCAGATTTTTAAATACGCAATCAGTGAAAATTTCGTAATTAATCTGAAAAATCCGGCAACCTAATTCTTAGTAAAATGACCATAAAATCCTCATACGATATTCAATTTTGACGATTCTTTTTGCTACGGGTCCGTAATTAAGATACGGATCTAATGCTTCAGTAAAGAAATAAATCGAAGCTCATTTTATCAATATGATATCATTTATGCTTGAAGAAACGTCGTCGAAATATAAGATAAACGAGCGCAACATTACCCAAATCTATCCAAAACTCACCCGAGACCCTCGGGACCTCAACCAATAATTCCAATAAGTCAAATATCACTACCCGAACTTTGTCGAACCTTCGGAACACCTAAAACAACACCAAAACACCAAATCAACCTCAGATTCAAGCCTAAGAACTTCTAAACCTCCAACTTTCGCCAATTCAAGCCTAATTCTACCACGGACCTCCAAATTACATTTCAGACACACTCCTAAGTCTAAAATCACCCAACGAAGCTAATCGAATTATACAAATCCAAATTCAAATTCGTTTACTCATAAGTCAACTTTCGATTGATTTTTCTAACTTAGCTTTCTAACTAAGAGACTAAGTGTTCATTTCACTCCAAAACTACTCCGAACCCAAACCTACCAACTCGATACAACTTAACACAGTTGAACAACATATAAATAAGCATAGATGGGGAAAATGGGGCTATAACTCTCAGAACGAACGACCGAGTCGTTACACAAAATAACTATACAGAGCTGTTGGAATCATCAAAATTCTATTCCGTGGTCGTTTGCACATAATTCGACATCCGGTCACTATTTGAACTTAAACTTTTAATTTTTTATCAAAATTTCATATCTCGGGCTAGGGACCTCGGAATTTGATTCCGGACATATGCCCAAGTCCCAAATCACGATACGGACCTGCCGGAACTGTCAAAATACTGATCCGAGTTCGTTTGCTCAAAATGTTGACCAAAGTCAACTAAGTTGAGTTTTAAAGCTCTAATTCACATTTTACTCTATTTTTCACATAAAAACTTTTCGGAAAATTTTACAGACTGCGCACGCAAGTCGAGTAATGATAAATAGTACTTTTCGAGGTCTTAGAACACATAATTAATTATTAACTTTAAAGACGACATTTTGGGTCATCACAATTGTATCCTTATTTAATTAAAGCAATAGAATTATGTTGCAAATTATTAGAGGAAATGGTAAAAGATTGGAATCTCACATACTTGAAATTTTGTTCAGAATATTTAACTGTTGTAGAAATTTGTACATCCTCCTGCGTTAAATCTTATATATTCTCATTCCGGAGGTTCATAAGAAAATGTCTTCCTTTCTTGTGAAGCGGGCCGAATGCCTCAGCTCTTGCGGAGCGGGCCGAACGCCTCGGCAGTATAGATGCATCTATGGATCGCGCCGCACGTCCCTCAGCAGTGTACACGACACTCTGGATCGGGTCGTACGACCTCGGCAGAAATCGTGCCTAATAATAATAATTACACGATACCTTGATATTTTAATTGCTGCTTGTGAAGTTAATTGATAAATTAGAAATTATTGAAATGTAAGGAATTAATTATTTCTGCTTGTTAAGAAAATTATTGTTGTTCATCTAAAAATCATGTTTAATTCAATATATTCTATTGTAATATTATTGACCCATAGTGAGTGTCAAAGTCGACCTCTCGTCATTACTTCTTCGAAATTAGGCTTGATACGTACTGGGTACACATTGTTTATGTACTCATGCTACACTTGCTGCATATTTTTATGCAGGAATAGATATGTCTAGCGGTCTTGCGGGCGCAGAGGTGTGGTTAAATGCGGGAATTTAGGTGAGCTGCATTCTATATTATGATCTGCAGCCAGCAGAGTCTCCTGCAGAGTTATTGATATCTTTCCTATCTAATTTGTATTCCAAACAGATGTTGTATTTTATTTTACTTCCTACTAAATGCTCATGCACTTGTGACGCCGGGTCTTGGGAGTGGTTATAGGTTGTTTAGTAATTTAGTTGTTAAAATATTTATCACTTACTCTATGAGTTCTATATTTACTATTCAATTGAGAAAATTTTGATTTCAAAAATACTAAAATGGGCAATTAAGTTAATTAATTATGGTTGGCTTGCCTGACAGCGGTGTTAGGCACCATCACGGCCTTTTGATAGATTTTGGGTTGTGACATTAATTTGTATCAATGAGGATGACTAACCCAATCTCAAGTTCCATTCTCACAAAGCACACAAAGTTGGAATTTTCCGAAAAGATCCAGGTTTTAAAAGTTCTCGTTGAGTTTTCGGTTTATGGTTCACTGTTGTTCGTTGCTATTTCAAGTTCGATATTGGATATCTATTTATTGATCTTTTCTCAATATATAATAAAAATCTTCACCGCAAAGGTTCTTATTCTTCTCTTGTTATAGTTACTTTCTGTGTTTAATAATTTATGGAGAAATTTAGTTCTATTGTGAATTTGTTCGTCGGGATGCATATCTTTAATTAAAATTAATTATTAAAAATAAAATATTTTGTAGTGACAATATATATCTTCTTTGATTATCGAGAGCATTTTTAATATTTGTTTCAAGTATTCGGTAGCTATGGTTTAAACAAGTTTCTGAATAGTCAACTTTAAAGTGTATTAACTAAAGAATTAGTATTAATCTATGGTTATGATATAATAAATTATTTAATTAATCTATGAGAAGTACACGTTAAGTTTTCCATTCTATGACACTCTCGAATCCATAAAGATAAGGTATTACTTGATATGGTACCATGTAGTTCATGCCCTCATATTTGGATTTGTTTTTTGAAACTAACTTAATGGAACTTTCAGTAGCTTCTGTTAAGGGTTTAGCTCGTAATTTGCATTAAATAATTATTATTGTTACTTTTGTATATTATTTTGATTAGTTTAAGTATTATTTTTACATTAATGTTGAAACTGTATTATGGAAAAGTTATTAATAAACTGAGCTTAGGTGAGTCAAGGCCGATTGATTGGTAAGAAAAATAATTGTGAGTGAGTGAGATATGTCACAAACTAATTCATGACTCGTTGCAATAAATAAATAAAAAATATTAAACAATATACAAATAAATGTCTGGGATCTAAAAGAGACAAATAAATGGAATACTTTTTAAAAAAGGTAGAAACATTTTACACACGCTGTAACTATTAGCCCATGTGTTTATACCCAAACTTTGGATTGATATGCTTAAGTAATAAAAGGCTCATGTCTGCATTCCTGCGTCTCGATACCTTTAATTTTAAATGAATTATATTTTAACCATGTGTACATTCCGTACCTTGGTTTAACATCTACCTTCAATGAAATACCTTGTGTGCGTATCGCATCTAGGTCAACATAATTAATAAAATATAATAAATCAAGTGAAGCGGTAATAAATAAGCCATAATCAATAAAATACAAGAATATCTAAAAATTGATTTAAGCCTTACATAGGCAATAGAGCTAGAACCACGGGACTCGAGGGGTGCCTTACACCTTCCCCTCAGTCAACCGAATTCCTTACTCAGTTTTCTGTTGTCGTAGACCATAAATTAGGAGTCAAATCTTCCTTTTGATAAGGGATTAAATAAAAGGTGACTTGGAACATCAAAACTCAATTCCAAATGGCGACTCTAAATAATACATAATCCCTTTTCAAAACGTCACTTCAATTGGAAAAACTCTTCTAGCTCTACCTCGTAATAGAGTTGTGGAAAAAAAGAGGTGTGATAGCTCTGGCGACTCTGCTGGGGACAATTAATAAGAATTCGAGCTTTGTATATTGATTCTTGTTTGGCTTTTATCATGTTTTGGATATTATTGTATTTGGGAGCCTATTGTGCTATTTGTCGCTTATTTATCGCTTTAATATTTATTTGAACTGTGATATAAATTGTATCCTCTCTCGCACCCCTCTGAGTCTTCTAATAGGTAGTTATGTTGTGTTTGCCTACCAGCATCACAAAAATTATGTCTTGAGATAAAGCCAGTTAGCCTACCAGCTTCTGGTGAAGGATTTAGTCACACATGTTTAGGCAGGAGAGCCGTTAGCTAGCCAATACTGTTCTACTACTGGTGACGCTTGATGCTCCTCGGCTTGGGTTGTCCGCCCGGGTAAGCCAGGTCTAGATACCATCTCCTTTAGGATTTGGAAACTTAGAAGAACAAGTCACGAACAATGAATATTCTTAGTAGGCTATGCTTTGTTTGCATCATGTGCATTGGACTTAGCGAGACTCGGCACAGGGGCCGGGCCCGTCTAGGACAGGTACCAATTTTTCAGACCAACATGTTCATTTCTCTGTGCTACATGTAACATTATTTGGTAGGTTTTACTGAAATGTTGACCGGCTTTAGGATAGATTGATTGAACAGGGAAAGAGAAAGAGAAAATTTTCTCAAAATTTTCATAAAAAACCCATTTTTAATAAAATTTTGAAGGGTTCTAATGTGTAAAATCACAATTTTCAAAATGGTTTTTTTAATTTATTTAAACCGAACTACGCGGTTTGATTTTCACCGGATGTGAGATACGTAGGCAACCTTCATCAGGTTCAACCCCATTTTAAAAAAAAAGAATTAAAAAAAAAACAAAATTTTTATCAAATAATAATAATAATAATAATAATAATAATAATAATAATAATAATAATAATAATAATAATAATAATAATAATAATAATAATAATAATAATAATAATAATAATAATAATAATAATAATAATAATAATAATAATAATAATAATAATAATAATAATAATAATAATAATAATAATAATAATAATAATAATAATAATAATAATAATAATAATAATAATAATAATAATAATAATAATAATAATAATAATAATAATAATAATAATAATAATAATAATAATAATAATAATAATAATAATAATAATAATAATAATAATAATAATAATAATAATAATAATAATAATAATAATAATAATAATAATAATAATAATAATAATAATAATAATAATAATAATAATAATAATAATAATAATAATAATAATAATAATAATAATAATAATAATAATAATAATAATAATAATAATAATAATAATAATAATAATAATAATAATAATAATAATAATAATAATAATAATAATAATAATAATAATAATAATAATAATAATAATAATAATAATAATAATAATAATAATAATAATAATAATAATAATAATAATAATAATAATAATAATAATAATAATAATAATAATAATAATAATAATAATAATAATAATAATAATAATAATAATAATAATAATAATAATAATAATAATAATAATAATAATAATAATAATAATAATAATAATAATAATAATAATAATAATAATAATAATAATAATAATAATAATAATAATAATAATAATAATAATAATAATAATAATAATAATAATAATAATAATAATAATAATAATAATAATAATAATAATAATAATAATAATAATAATAATAATAATAATAATAATAATAATAATAATAATAATAATAATAATAATAATAATAATAATAATAATAATAATAATAATAATAATAATAATAATAATAATAATAATAATAATAATAATAATAATAATAATAATAATAATAATAATAATAATAATAATAATAATAATAATAATAATAATAATAATAATAATAATAATAATAATAATAATAATAATAATAATAATAATAATAATAATAATAATAATAATAATAATAATAATAATAATAATAATAATAATAATAAGTTTATCTCTTTTAACCAGTTTTGCCCTTGCGTCCGGTCCTTTTGTTGAAATAGCCTTGAAACCTTCCTCGGAAATGCGAAATGGGAGGCCAGTTTATTTTTTATTTTTATGTTCACTTGTTTTTACAAAAAATAATCATTTTGAGCCTTTTTTTAAAATTTCATGATTATTTTACTAATTTAACCTTTTTTTAGTCCCACAGTTTGGTTTTTATTTTTTATTTTTATAGAGTCAAAACCCGAGAAATCAGATTTTTTGTGTCAATAATATATTTGATTAAAGTCTAACCCCGTGTTTGGGTAAACAAGTACACCATGAGTGGAGAAAGAGGTAAGTCTGAAAAGAGGCCCATATCATAAGGGATACCGGATTTTCTGATTGTCGATCAGATACCACGGTTGTTGTGGGATTGATGGAGAGACTTTAAGGAATATGAGAGAAACCAAATAAAGAAGTACTTGGGACATTTGGTTCACATGATGACGATCAAGCCCAGGAGGGATGTGATCGAAGCTTTGATTCCATATTGGGATCCTGAAAATAATGTGTTCCATTTTACCGACTGTGAAATGACTCCGACCATAGAGGAAATCGCCCATTTCCAAGGGTGGGTCCGCAATCTTCGCCGCCAAAGGCCCATAGTACCAAAAAATGTGAATGAGGGTAAGTTTCTGAAGCTTTTGAACATAAATTACGAACAATATGAAGGTTTAGGAGGAAAGTGGGTTAAGTTGAAATTTTTGTTTCGAAATAAATGTGGGAAAATTGAAATCAAAGGAAAATAAGAAAACATGGAAGGTTCATAGAAGGTTTGCATTTATGGTTGCTTTTCTGGGGCGTGTATTTTTCCCGGAAAGGGAAGGACGCACTGACATCCGCTTGGCAGGTGTAGTTGAGGCTTTGACCTCAGAATGGATGATTATACTTTGGTCCCTACAATTATTTCTTGCATTTTTCATGCTTTAACTAGATGTAAATTGGGCACGCGAAACTTTGATGGCTGCAACATTTTGTTACAGATATAGTTTTTGTAGCATTTTTATCGTCATCCTACGATCACTGATTTTAGGGAGCTATGGCCCAATCATACTTATGATCACCAGAAAAGAATTGGTGAATTTGACTTACTAGAAGGTATTGACGCCTAGAAAGAAATACTTATTACTTTGTCTGCCAAATAGATCACATGGAACTACGATTAGTTTTCCTCTAAAGAAGTCATTTGTGAGTCTGCATACCATTCTTATTTGGTACTCATAGGATTGGATGGGTGTTTAACCCTATTCTCCACTTCGGGTAATGCGCCAATTCGTACGACTACAGGAAGTGCCACCAACACGAGATATGAGCAAGTTATGTTATGATTTTGGTAAAGATCGGCCTCATGACGAAGAAGAAATTATGAAAATTTTGTATGCAAGTAAGGTCTCGGGGTTGAATGAGATGGCAGAAGATCGAGATCGTGGAGAGGTGATCCCTGAATATATTACCTGGTTTCATGATCCTTTGTCCTTTAGAGATAGGCCTAAGGGGTCGAATATGAGGAGAAATGATCAAAGAACTATAGAAAGGCTGAAAGAGGAATTGGAGCATGCTCAGATGACCATAGCCAAATAACAAGCCCAACAGCAAGCCGGAGTCGCTCAGATTCGTTTAAATATTGAGAAATATTATCAATCTGCCTTACAGGTCATGGATAAAGATCTAAAGCATGTTAAAAATGAGGTGGCCCGCTTAGAAGAAGAACTGGCAAACACGATTGGTTTAGTCAGAAGAGTCGAGGCGAACAAAAATGTTGAAATACATAAGTTGCAAGAAGACTTGAGTATCATTGAAGAGGATGCGCACCAGCAACAATTGGCGTTTGATCAGCAAAAGAGCAGTTTGAAAGAGAAAGGGCCCATTGGATACGCTCAGAGGGTCAGCTACATGCACAATTAGAAGAAATAAAAAGGCAGAAGAGGGATCATCAACATGCAGATTTTGAGGCAGAGCGGCGTCAGTGGATGATAGAGAGAGGTGTGCTAAACCGTTGTATTGAAGAGCATGAGAGACAGGAGGCTCAGATAGGGCACTCCCTCAACACTACCCAGATGTGGTTGCAGAATTGTCATGTGAATATGGGACAAGCCATAGAGCAAGTACTTCGATTGGCAGAGAAAGCAACATATGTTCATGATGATCATCGTCATCTAAACAATGAGAAAATTGGTCAACAGGCACGTGCTCTCATTCCACAGTTGCCAGCGGTGTTTCAGAATTTGTACGAGACTTTGGGGGGATAGTGGAGGCCAAGAGATGCATATCATTGATGATATCAGTTTAAGCAAGAAGACCATTGAGGATTAAAAGTTTTAGTACAATAAATTAGCTTTTAGTTTCATTTTCGTTTGTTGCATTTTTATTTTTATATTTGTAGTCTTTTATTCTTATCAAAGTTTATTTTATTCCAGTCATGTTTATGTCTTTAGAGTCAGTAGAGTCAGCTTCTATATATTTCCTTTTCTCTCATTGTATATAAAAAATTTTGATTGAAAATGAATGAAAAACATTTTAGTTTGTTTCATTTTATTTTTATATTAAAAAAATCATCAAGATTGTTATTATTTCCCCCCTGAACTACGTAATGGTCTGATTCATGCGGCGTCATGATACGTAGGCAATCCTCATCGGATGCGATCATAGCCAAAATTAATCTTTAAAAAAAAATTGAGGAATAAAAAGAAAAAAAAAGAGGGAAAAAGAGTTAAATTCACGAGGAAATAAACCAATAAGCCGGGATGAAGCATGAAGCCTTCCAAGCTCATTTTAGAAATGAAAATGACATTAGGTGCATGATATACAATGTGTTATTAATATTTGTAAAATGTCTAACTCTAACACGTTTGTTGTTTGTCATTTTAAAGATAAAGTTAAACAGCGGTGGTTGGTTTGTGATTTAAACTAGCGCGGCTCACCCTTACAACACGAGATCAAAAGGAAAAAGTAGAATGTCAAACAACAGTGAGAATGACTCAGATAATGATGATGTCCATGGACAATTGGTCGAACAAGGTACGAGACTGGTTGAAGAAGTAACAGTGTTGAAACAACAATTGGCAGAGATGTACCAAGCTTGGGTGAATGGACAGGCACCGCCCCCACTATCCATAGGACCTTCGGATAATCTTCATAATGTGTCAGTTGCAAGTCAGGTACCCATCTCCATAACAAGTAACCCATTGTACCAACCTGGATTCAGTCTGAGCATTAACCTTCCCACTATCCCCAGTACCTTCATTCCACGTCCTCCAACCGCACCCCTCAGAAATGACCCACCTACTGTACCCATTGTCCATACTTTTACTGTTCCTCAACCGGCTCTCGCTCAAAAGCTCAACAATGATCCACAACTGATTGGTCACGATGCCCAACATTACTCTCCAGAACTGACTTTCAAAGTTCCAGATTCATACAAGCATACTCCTCAGAACATGTTCCCAATTGAGATCGAAAAGCCCGACAAGAATATGGAACAAGAGGAAATGACCAGAAAAATGAAGAGCTTGGAATAAACCAGGAGAAACATATAGGGTTTTGGAGGCCACAAGAGTGTTTCGTTTAACGATCTATGCATGTTCCCCCATGTTCATTTGCCACCCGGCTTCAAGACCCCCAAGTTTAATAAGTATGATGGGCATGGTGATCTCGTTGCCCATTTGAAGAGGTATTGTAATCAATTGAGGGGAGCAGGAGGCAAAGAAGAATTACTCATGGCTTATTTTGGGGAAAGTTTAACATGAATTGCTTCAGAATGGTTCATAGATCAAAACATCTCTCACTGACATGTTTGGGATGACATGGCTCAAGATTTTGTCCAACAGTTTCACTACAATATTGATATAGTGGCAGATCGTTCCTCTCTCGTCAACATAAAGAAGAAACCAACAGAAAACTTCAGAGAATATGCAATCAAGTGGAGAGAGAAGGCTGCTAGGGTCAAACCACCAATGAAAGAGGCAGAAATGATTGACTATTTTCTCCAAACTCTGGATCCTGATTACCTCTCTTACATGTTGTCCGCCATTGGTAAACCCTTCATTGAGGCAATTAAGATTGGTGAAATAGTTGAGAATGTCATGAAGTCAGGAAAAATTGTGAGTCAGGCAGCTCTTAAGGCAACCACACAAGCAATTCAAAGCGGGTCAGGCAGTTTTGGAAATCGAAAAAAGAAAGAGGAAGGATCCATGATGGCATCTGGGTTCGGGGGAGTTCAAAGAGGAATAGTTCCTTCTTATGTGCAATTCCAACAAGGACAATCCAATTCTCATCAACATTACTATCCACCTCAGGGTCCCCGATACTCCATTCCCCCACAACAATACACAGTGTTTAATGCTCAAGCTTATGTTAGACCTCCCAATCACCAACAATGGCGGGCACCGATTCCACAAGGCTCCTATCAAATCTGGCCGAATTTTCAGGCGCCATATAATCCTCGTCCCCAACAGGAGTATGTGAGAGAACAGGAGACAAAGAAAGAGTTCACCCCAATTGGAGAATCATATACAAGCCAATTTTGAAAATTGATGCAGTTGCGGTTGATTGAACTTATCATGCCGCGTTATGTGAATCCAAATTCGAAAGGTTTTGACTCAAATGCAAAATGTGAGTATCACTCTAACACCCAAGGTCATAGTACTAAAAATTATTGGACGTTAAATAAAGCCATTGAAGATTTGATTGAAGGAAAGGCAATTGTGGTGACAAACAATAAGGATACTCCTAATATCACAAACAATCCACTCCCAACTCATAATAATACATATTTTATTGGGATGATTTGTGATTATCGGGATTATAAGCAGTCTGGCAAGACAGAGATGGTTGTCGAAACCATAGGGAAAGAACCAAAAGTGATAGTAAGCCCACCGCAATTGGCACCGTTGATTGTGAAAGGTGCGAGTTCTAGCTTGAACTTGGCAGGTTTGGGAAAATCGATTCTCTATGTCCCTGGAAGCACAAAAAGAGTTGACGTTCAATTAGGTGGGCCCAAACTTTACATCCTTTGGGGCATTCAAAAGATTGTTCCGAATAATGATTTGAGAAATATAACAGAGCCTGTCATGATCCGACCTGTTGTACAACTCCTAGTGACAAACACGAAAGATATTCCCATGAATTATAACAAGACTGTCATGATATATAGAGGAAAAGAGATAGTTGAAGAAACAGATGAAATAAGGGGCTTGACCCGCTCTGGAAGGTGCTACTCGCCAGAGGAATTGAGAAAAGCTAAGCAAGCCATGGAAAGTCACTTGCTAGTGAAAGAACTAGTTGCAGAAAAAGAAGCGGAGGAATTCCTTAAGAAGATGAAAATGCAAGATTACCCAATCATTGACCAACTAAGGAAAACCCCTGCTCAGATATTTTTGTTATCTCTTCTTTTGCACTCGGAAGAGCATCACCGTGTGTTGATCAAAACTCTGAACGAGGCATATGTCTCAGAAAAGACAACGGTGAATCAGCTAGAAAAAATGGCTGAAAGATTCTTTGAAGTAAATAGAATTACTTTCAGCGATGATGATTTGCCTGAGGAAGGAGCTGGGCACAATAGAGCTTTGCATCTTACGGTCAAATGTGAAGGGCACTACGTAAAATGAGTCATGATTGATGGAGGCTCAATTGTAGATGTATGTCCTCTTTCTGCTCTACAACAGCTGAACATTGACACTAACAGAATTCGAACTAGTAATGTCAGCATCAGAGCTTTTGATGGTTCAAAAAGGGACACTATTGGGGAAATCGAACTCACCATGACAATCGGCCCGGTTGATTTCAACATTGTCTTTCAAGTGTTAGATATGGAAACTTCCTATAATTTTCTTCTGGGAAGGCCGTGGATCCATATGGCCAGAGCTGTACCATCCACCCTACATCAAATGGTCAAATTCGAGTATGACATGCAAGAAATTATTGTTCATGGGGAGGATGACTCATCCGTCTATAAAGACCCATCCCTTCCATGTATCGAGGCCAAGGAAGGGTGTGAATCCATCATATATCAATCTTTTGAGGTGATTGAGGTTGACCAAGTGAAAGAAGGAAAACCAATTCTGCATCCCCGTCTTTCGGCCACATCCATGATGGTAGATGCGCTAATTGTAAGGAATGGCTATGAACCAGGAAAAGTATTAGGATCCTCTCTGTAGGGAATTGTGAACCCTATTGCTCCTTTTTCGAAGAAAGATACCTTTGGCTTGGGTTTTAAACCAACATCAACTGACATAGACAGAGCCAAGGCCCACAAAAAGAATGGTTGTGATTTGTCCAAACCAATCCCTCACATTAGCTACTTTTTTGTCAAGCCACAATTTGAAGAAGTCCAAAATCCCTATTCTCAGGATGACATTGATGAAGTTTGTCAGGGTCACAAGGAGATATTCTATGAGATCAATATGGTTCAAGTTGGTGAGGGCCCTAGCCGTGCAAGTGTTCAGTTGATTGGTCCAGATACCTCGCTCAACAACTGGGAAGCAACTCACCTTCCCATTAGGAAGGAGTCTTGGTAGTTTGTTTTGTTGCTTTTTCTGTATTTGGATTATTTTAAGGGTTGCAATCCAGATATTTTAGTTTAATTGCTTTGTTTTGATGTTAACCCTTCTATCCTTTCAAATTCAATGAAATGAAGTTCCAGTTTTGTAGTAAAATTCTGTCTTTTCCTTTCCCTATTTTTTGTTAATTTCTTATCATTTTCAGTTTTGTTAACGCTGGCTTTAAAAACATGACATGCATGCAGAATTCATACCCAGATCTTAAAAAGTTGTCTAATCTCGAAATAATAAATCAAGAAGTTGAGTATGATGAAGATGAGGCTTTTAAGGAAATAAAAAGGGAATTGGATCAATTTAATAATAAGCCTAAGCCTAATTTAAATGAAACTGAGGCACTTAATTTGGGAAGTCCTGAAGAAACCAGAGAAACAAAGATAAGCATTTATACTGAACAAAAGACTAGAGATGACATAATTCAAGTTTTGTTCGAGTACAGAGATGTATTTGCTTGGTCGTATGATGACATGCCGGGTTTGAGTGGCGATTTAGTGGTTCATAAGCTTCTCACATATCCTAATTTTCCACCAATCCAACAAAAACAAAGGAAGTTTAAGACATTCATGAGTGATAAGATTAAAGAAGAAATCACCAAGCAACTAAGTGCAACTGTGATCAGGGTAGTCCGATATACTACATGGTTATCAAATGTTGTGTCGGTTCCAAAGAAGGATGGGAAAATTAGAGTTTGTGTTGACTATAGGGATTTAAACAATGCAAGTCCAAAGGACAACTTTCCCTTACCCAACATTTATATCCTTGTTGACAATTGTGCTAAACATGAGATCCAATATTTTGTGGATTGTTATGCCGGGTATCACCAAATTCTGATGGATGAAGAAGATGCGGAAAAGACCGCCTTCACCACTCCATGGGGAACGTATTGTTATAGAGTCATGCCATTTGGTTTGAAGAACGCAGGGGAAACTTACATGAGAGCCATGACTACCATATTCCATGACATGATGCACAAAGAGATTGAAGTGTATGTTGATGATGTGATCATTAAGCCCAGAACACAAGATGACCATGTGCAAGACTTGAAAAAGTTCTTTGAAAGGCTACGAAGATAAAATCTCAAACTCAATCCAGCCAAATGCACATTTGGAGTTCCTTCTGGGAAGCTTTTGGGTTTTATAGTTAGTTGAAAAGGCATTGAGTTAGATCCCTCCAAGATAAAGACCATTCGAGAGTTTCCTCCCCCGAAGAACAAAATAGAAGTCATGAGTTACTCGGGAGACTGAACTACATCAGCAGGTTCATCGTGCAACTTACAACCACATGTGAGCCCATTTTCAAGTTGTTGAAAAAGAACGCCACTATCAAGTGGACAGATGAGTTCCAAGAAGATTTTGATAAGATCAAGGAATATTTGTCAAATCCCCCTATTTTGGTCTCGCCCGAACCTGGTAGGCCTCTGTTTTTATATCTGTCAGTAATGGATAGTTCCTTTGGTTGTGTTCTGGGTCAACATGATGCCACAGGAAAAAATGAACAAGCAATATATTATTTGAGCAAAAAAGTTCACCACTTATGAGGCCAAATACACTCTTCTGGAAAAAACATGTTGCGCCTTAACCTGGGTCGCCCAGAAGCTTAGGCATTATCTTTTGGCCTATACAACTTACCTCATATCTCGAATGGATCCCCTGAAGTACATCTTTCAAAAGCCGATTCCAACTGGCAGATTGGCAAAGTGGCAAATCTTGCTCACAAAGTTTGATATTGTTTATTGTCACGACCCCAAATTTCCCTCTGTAGGATGTCGTGATGGCACCTAATCGCTAAGACTAGGTAAGCCTATCAATGCGGAATAATAATAGAAATATGAAATAAATAAATTTGCAAACTCACATAATTATAACTCCCTAAAACCCGGTAGAAATAAATCACAAGCTTCTAAGAATTTATCCTCAATGTATCTATATATCAGGGTCTAAAGAAAAATAAGGAAGCAACATAACAATGATAGAAGGGGACTCTGGAGTCTGCGAACGCTGGCAGATATACCTCGAAGTCTCCGTACACAGGTAGCTCATTGATATCTGGGCTGGTAAGATGTATCTGGATCTGCACAAAAAGATGTGCAGAAGCGTAGTATGAGTACACCATAGCGGTACCTATTAAGTACCAAGCCTAACCTCGGTAGAGTAGTGACGAGGTCAGGTCAGGCCCTACTGGAAAATAATAATGGCATGGTAAAATATTTAACAATATAATAAAAATAAAATGACAATGGAAAGTAATCACGTAGTATGTCACCATTTAATTACACAAAATAATGGCAAATAATATCTCGTGGAATCAAAACAGAATTCCTTTCAACTTTAAGAAAATCACAACAAATAATCAAAGGCAACTGCGGCCATAAATCAATATCAACAAGGGCACGTCCGAGGTACCGCCTCGTAGTCCCAAATCATAAATAAATTCACAATATCTCATTTTCTTATCTCACTGCGAGAGCCTTCATAATTTATTTTAAAGAAAATATTTTTTTTTCCGAAATAGCATCCCGCGTTTTAGCTATCCTTATCACACCGCATGACTTCTAGTAGTTTTCCCTACTAGTCATGCGTATCAAGCCACCCTTATCTCACCCCATGCGTTTCACATCAAACCTTATACCACCGCATGCGTATCAGTATCACAATTTGTACCTCAACTGCGAAATATTTCAATTTGTCAAAATAAATCAACAACAATATTTTTTCATAATAAAGAGCTCACGGCTCATGCCAAAATAATTCAACAATAATATTTTTCCACAATAAAGAGCTCACGGCTCCATCACAATGAGTACGAAAATCTCACCAAAAATATTCGGGAATAAATAACTCAACAAAATAATATTTCAAAATTTTAATACGTTGCTTCAATACCAAATTTAAAATATCTAATAATTCATATTAATAATATTTAATTTAAAGAAAATCAACCTTCAAATAATGCACAAAATAAAAGAAACCAAGTTTCAATTAAACAGGTAAAACAATTAGCAGGAAAAGGTCAAGCAATTTAAAGTAATAAACATTTAATTCAATAATGAAGAATAATACAAGGTAAAATTATTTAATTGATTTGCAACAACTATCTACACAATTTAAAGACATAATCTTTCATATTTAGCCTGTGTACACACTCGTCACCTTGTGTATACGACTTTTAACACATCAAAATTTTCATATCAATACCAATCCTAAGGAGAATTCCTCCACCTCCCCCCTCCCCCACCCACAAGGTTAGACAAGTCACTTACCTCGACTTGCTCTAATTTAATCAAGTAGTATGCCTTTTTCTCTATTTTCCGACTTCGATCGACTCGTATCTAGTCATAATTAATTCGATACAGTCAACAAAAATTTTAGGAATCAATATCATAAGAAAATATGACATTTTTCAATAAAATCGAAATTAGCTCAAAAATTGTTCGTGGGGACCACATCTCGGAATCTGGCAAAACTTACAAAATCCGACAACCCATTCAATTTCGAGTCCAACCATACCAGTTTCACTCAAATCCGACTCTGAATCAACACCGAAATCTCAAAAATTCGTTTCTATGAGATTTCTAAAATTTTCCCAAATTTCAATCTCAAAACACTGATTAAATGGTTAAAATAATAATATATTCGTGTATATTGACCAAATCCCAGTTAGAATCACTTACCCAAATATTTTTCCTTAAAAATCTGACAAAAATCGCTTCTGCTCAATCTCAAGTTCGTCAAAAATGGCAAATGGGACGAAATCCCCTGTTTTATACAACTGCCCAGGCAGCCTTCGATCTCGGGCATCGATCACGGCTTCGATCTTTATGGCCCTTGATCCTGGCCTCGGTCATAGCCCCCGATCCTGGGCCTTCGATCACTAGCCTCGGTCATAGCCCTCGATCCTGGGCCTCGATCACTGCCTTCGATCATGTCCCTCGAGCCTTGCCCTCGAGCTTGACTTCGATCATGGCCCTCGAGCCTGCCTTCGATCATGGCCCTCGAGCCTAGCCCTCGAGCCTTGGCTCGATTTATGGGCTCGATTTTGTTTCTGCATTTTCAGCAGAAATGTTGCAGCAGCTGCTTAGTTCCCACTTTTGATCCGTTAACCATCCGAAACTCACCCGAGACCCTCAGGACCTCAACCAAATACACCAACAAGTCCTAAAATATCATACAAACTTATTTGAAACCTCAAATCACATCAAACAATGCTAAAATCACAAATCACACCCCAACTCAAGCTTAAGGAAACTTTAAAATTTCCAACTTCTATATTCGATGTCGAAACTTATCAAATCAAATTCGATTGACCTCAAATTTTGTACACAAGTCATAAATGACATAACGGAGCTATGAAAATTTTCGGAACTGGATCCCAACTCCGGTATCAAAAAGTCAACTCCCCGATCAAACTTTCAAACTTAAATTCCTATTTTAGCCATTTCAAGCCTAGTTTAACTATGGACTTCCAAATAAAATTCTGAACACGCTCCTAAGTCCAAAATCACCATACGGAGCTGTTGAAATCATCAAAATTTTATTCTGGGGTCGTTTACACATAATTCTACATCCGATCACTATTTGAACTTAAACTTTTAATTTTTCATCAAAATTCCATATCTCGGGCTAGGGACCTTGGAATTTAATTTCGGGAATACGCCCAAGTCCCATTCACGATACGGATCTACCGGAACTGTCAAAATACTGATCTGAGTTTGTTTGCTCAAAATGTTGACCAAAGTCAACTCAATTGAGTTTTAAAATTTATTTCACATTTTAATCCATTTTCACATAAAAACTTTTCGAAAAAATTTTCGGACTGCGCACGCAAGTCGAGGAATGATAAATAGTATTTTTCGAGGTCTTAGAACACAGAATAAATTATTAAATTAAAAGATGACATTTTAGGTCATCACATTTATGTCACTCGCACTGCCATGAAGGCACAAGCTTTGGCTGATCATCTAGCAGAAAACTCGGTTGATGATTAGTATGAATCTTTGAACATATATTTCCCAGATGAATGGGTTAATTTAGTTGAAGAAGTAGTCCAAGATGACAGTCAAATTTGGAAACTATACTTTGATGGGGCTGTCAATATCAAAGGCGTAGGGATTGGGGCAATTCTTGTATCACCTACTGGGCAACATTACCCTGCCACAGCGCGACTTCGTTTCTTCTGTGCAAACAATACGACGGAATATGAATCTTGCATCATGGGTCTGAACATGGCAATAAACCTAAATATGCATGAACTGTTGGTGATGGGAGATTCAGATTTGCTTATTCGGCAGGCTCAAGGTGATTGGGAGACTCGATACATCAAGCTCATTCCATATAGACAATGTGTGGAGGATCTTAGCAAAAGGTTCAAGTCCATCAAGTTCAGGTACATTCCTAGGTTTCACAATGAATTAGCTGATGCCTTGGCCACCCTGGCCTCAATGCTTCCATATCCGGGTAATACTCACATTGACCCATTAGAAATTCAAATTCGGGATCAACATGGTTATTGCAATACAATTGAAGCAGAACCAGATGGTGAACCATGGTACAATGATATTAAACAGTTTCTGAAAACAAGAGAATATCCAGAACACGCTAATAGGGATCAAAAGAGAACTATTATGCGACTCTCTAATGGTTTCTTTTTGAGTGAGGAAATCCTATACAAAAGAACTCCGGATTTGAATTTGTTGAGATGTGTAGATGCCAAAGAAGCTGAAATGATTATGAATGAGGTGCGTTCGAGAGTTTGTGGTCCACACATGAATGGATATGTTCTAGCAAAGAAAATCCTTCGGGCAGGATATTATTAGCTTACTATGGAACGAGATTGCTTTCGTTTTGTTCGCAAGAGCCACCAGTGTCAGATTCACAGTGATTTGATTCACTCGCCTCCTTCAGAGTTGTATCATATGTCGGCTCCTTGGCCTTTTGTTTCTTGGGAATGGACGTCATTGGACCAATCAAGCCAAAAGCTTTAAATGGGCACAGATTCATCTTGGTTGCAATTGATTACTTCACCAAATGGGTGGAAGCTATTACATTGAAAGCAATTACCAAGAAAGCAGTAGTAGACTTTGTTCACTCCAACATCATTTATGGTTTCGGTATTCCAAAAATTATTATCATGGATAGTGCTGCTAATTTGAATAGTCATCTGATGAAGGAGGTATATGAACAATTTAAAATTGAGCATCGCAATTCTACTCCTTACCGGCCCAAAGCTAAAAGAGTTGTTGAAGCTGCGAATAAGAACATAAAGAAGATTCTCAGGAAGATGATCCAAGGGTCTAGACAATGGCACGAGAAACTGCTTTTTGCTCTTTTGGGATACCGGACAACTGTCTGTACATCAACTGGCGCAATGCCCTACTTATTGGTTTATGGCACTGAAGGTCATACCTACTGAAGTTGAGATTCCCTCTCTCCGAATCATTATTGAAGCAGGGATTGAGAACACTGACTGGGTCAAGTCCCGATTAGAACAGTTGAGTTTGATTGATGAAAAGCATTTGGCCGCAGTTTGTTTTGGTCAGTTATACCAACAAAGAATGGCCCGCGCTTACACTAATAAAGTGCGCCCAAGACAATTCGAGGTAGGACAACTTGTTTTGAAACGTATCTTTCTGCACCAGGAAGAAGCAAAAGGAAAGTTCGCCCCGAATTGGCAAGGTCCTTATCTCATCAAGAAAGTATTGTCAAAAGGAGCTCTACACTTGGCAGATATAGAAGGAAAGGTGACTGATATATCCGTCAACGCAGATGCGGTCAAGAGATACTATGTCTGACATGCCTCTGTTGGGGCATTTTTATACTTAGCATTCTCAGGTTGGGATGACGAAAGGCTATCATTCTCGCTACCCAAACACTAGTCAACCCTAGTTATCCTTTTGAAGCCTTGTTTATATTTCCTTATTTTCCCCTCTTTTGGAACCAATGTACTTGATTTTTCTAATTTTTTTTATTAAGTACAAGTGTAGAGCTTCAGCCATTAGGACCTTTGTAAATAAACTAAGGCATCGTCCTTTGAAGCCAACTCAATGTGGTAACAAAGGTGAGTGCAATATCGGATTCCTTAGAGGTTGTCATGTGTTAATTAGATTAAGTCTATGGAAAGATTTCCTCGATTTCACATCGAAGAGTACGTACTACATCAAAGCCAAAGATGGGTACAAATACCAATTATGTACTCTTATCTACGATGCAAAATTTAAGGCGGGTGAAGAAACTCCGATGGTGATGGCGTGAATTTCTTTTCCTGGACTGCTGCCTACCTTTTTGTGAAGGAAACTATGTTTTCTTTGGCTACAGCTGTAGGAAGGCTAGTGTGTCTTGACGCGGCAACTATAAACAAAACTAGGCCGAGTTGTGCGAGAGTAAAAGTTCTTGTCGATTTGTTGGTCGAACTACCTAAAAAGGTGCGATTGGATATTGATGATGAAGTTTCTGGTGGTTTTCGAACATAAGGGGTAAGAATTCAGTATGACATGCTATCAAAATATTGTAAGGAGTGTAAACTACAAGGACATGATGAAATTGAATGTTGGCGTTTGCACCCCGAGCTTATTGAGAATCGAAGCAGCGAGAAAAGGAATGATCTTGCTGATTCGAATAACTGGAATGCTGCTGCTGATGAACAAGGAAAAACCAAAAATCACACTGCCCCTTTAATGATTCTCATGAGTGGAAAAGTAGTCGGGGCGCTGCCTCAGCCATTGTAAAGATCCCTTTGATTCAGTATACTATGGACGATGCCTCAGCCATTGTAAAGAGGAAAAACTAAATGAGAGAGTCTTATTGGTGAAAACCCTCACGGGCACTATAAGGAAATAGTGAGTTAAGAGAAAGGCAAATGAGAGAGGTCAATTGGTGAAAACCCACAAAGGGCATCATTGATCGATTTAGGTCTTCATATATCCCTGCACAAGCATGGCTAAGACAAAGAACTCAGTTTCAAAGTGAAATTTACAACAAATTTTAAAAATTAGACGGTTCAGACGGATCGGGCATCCATTCCAAAGTGCATGTCATGTTCATTGAAGTCCGCATATTCCTCTAGATAAGTCCTTTCTTATTTTTTCCTCGGAAAGGAACACTTCTTGATTAAGTTGTAATATCTATTAGTTCACCTTCTTGTTTTCTTTTGCATTATTTTTTTGAGTCCCTTTCAGTCCAATTTTGTCAAAGCAAAGCAAAGAAAAGGCCGCAAAATTGGTTACAGTTTCCCCGTTATATAAAGCAAACATTTCTGGGCGTAAACAGTATGGGCAAAGGCATAAATCCATCTTTGATTTTCCCTGACAAACAAAAGCCTTGAAGGACTAAACAATGTTTCAAGGGTAAACAAAAGTTACTCAGTTAAAAGTTATTTTGGGAGCAAGGTTGTTTGCACCATGAACACACATGGTGATAGACGCAAAATGGTTAGGTTTTGATGTTGAGAAAGATGATCTCCAGAAAACAAAAAAGACAGAATCTCCTGGCAATTTGTACAATCATCGACGAAGTCAGTTTTTCTAACAAGTGTAATGGACACAAGGTCAAGTCACCCAAGAAATCAAGGTCACAAACTGACCACCATATTAAAAAATAACGAATCTTTCTTTGTTCAGAACAGGAACAGAACAATTTTAGGAAACAGTTCGTGAAAAGACGAACACCACCAAGTGAAGTTCTCAAATCCTTGATTTTCTTCCAATATACATGTAATCATGTTATTTTTAGTTTCATTATAGGGAATCAATACCCTATCTTCAATACAGGGTACTACATCCCCTGATTGCATTATTTCCTGCCGACATAGGGTACGATATTCCCTAGTAGCATCTTAGAATGTCACGAGCCTCATCTTATTGTCAACACAGGGTACTACATCCCCTAGTTACATTTCTCATTGATAACATAGGGTATAACATTCCCTAGTAGCATCTCAAAGTGCCACGAGCCTTATTTTATTGCCAACATAGGATATGTCATTCCCTAGTAGCATATCAGAGTGTCACGAGGCTCATATTATTGCCAACGCAGGGTACTACATCCCCTGGCTGCATTACTCATTGCTAACATAGGGTACGACATTCCCTAGTAGCATCTTAGAGTGCCACGAGCCTCATTTTATTGCCAACATAGGGTACGACATTCCCTAGTAGCATCTCAAAGTGCCACGAGCCTCATCTTATTGCCAACGCAGGGTATTACATCCCCCGGTTGTATTTTATTGCCAACATAGGGTACAACATTTCCTAATAGAATCTTAGATAGACAAGAGCCTCACCTTACTGCCAATACAGGGTACTACATCCCCTGGTTACATTTCTCATTGCTAACATAGGGTACGACATTCCCTAGTAGCATCTCAGAGTGCCACGAGCCTCATCTTATTACCAACGCAGGGTACTACATCCCATGGTTATATTTTATTGCCAACATAGGGTACGACATTCCCTAGTAGCATCTCAGAGTGCCACGAGCCTCATCTTATTGCCAACACAGGGTACTATATCTCCTGGTTGCCTTCAATCTTGTTAACATAGGGTACGACATCTCCTATAAAAAAAAAGGGAGCCATTTCTTTTTCAATTATTTATTCTGTAATAGCAAATATAGTTTATTGTATTTTTCAATAACTCACAAAATTTTTCTAGTGCAAACTGGAGCAGAAAAGTTTTGTTCGTTTTGTTTGTTTGTGCTGGCTTGTAGGTTTTTCTGCAAAGCATAGATTGGATATGCAGAAATAAGATTTCGGTTCTTGCCAGAGAAAGTGAAACGTTTGATCTCAATACCCACCGCAACCAGCTTTGACATAAGGCATGCAGAGACATAGGGTCAAGATCCATTTTCTCATCATCTGATCCAGAAACAAGCCTGCGAGAATACTTCATAGTCTGTTGCATTGAGAGCATCAAGTTTCAGTCTAAAGTCAATGGGAGAAGCAAGTCAAGAATCAAGACAAGACTCAAGATGGCATTTAGATAGGAATTTTGTAATTCTTAGATTTCAAGAGTATGTGATTTTCTTTTCATTTTGATGTAATAGTAGAAACTGCAGATCGGAACCTCGATGGAACTTCACTTGACTCTCCATCTAAGCATACTCTATCAGTCATTTTCCACTTGAACTACATGTGACCTGATTCCCTTATAACCCGAGATATGTAGGCTGCCCAAAACCAAGTCTCGGTCGCAATGCCTTCTTTCACTTCTTTTTCCTTTTAAATAATAGGGTGGTCAAAAATCAGTCACCTTGTTCATTTTCTTTGCCTGAAAACTCTTCATGTTTCCAAGCAAAGAGGGGCATGATGTGAACAACTAATTTTTGACCGCACCTGAATTTTATACTATTTTAGTGTAAATATTTCTTTTAGGTCTAATCTTGATTTTTTAAACTTTTATCTTACTCTTAATAAGTTTTATTTAAAAGAAAATTTTAATTGAAAAAAAACTACAAAATTACTTACATTCTTAGAATATAAAGTTTATTTCTAAAACAAAATCAAAAATATATATGTACATATATACATGGTTTCTTTTAATTAGAATTTTAATAAGTAAACTATTATATTTTTCTTTGTATAATTTAAATTATAGTGTAGATATTTAATTTAGTTTATTTATATTTTTTCTTTGTCTAAAAGGAGTGGGTTAACATTTTTATTTATGTATTTTACCTTACTTTTCTTTAAATAAATAAAAAGAGTAAAAAATATTAAAATAAAAATATGTGCTAAACTATCAGCCCTTTCCATCGCGTCATTTATACAAACGACTCCCTCACTCACTTTGTTTATTTTTATTTTTTAAAATTCAAACAATTCCTAACTAATACCACCCATGATTCCCTCCTCCCAAAGCCCCATTTCTCCAACTCCATCATTATCTCCACATTTTTTCCTAACATATCTTACCACATATCCATCCCATATTGCCACTCCCCTCACGTCCCCTACTAACTTACACATGATCTTCCCCCCACTTCACAAAAATACTAGTTTCTGATCACTACATAAGTGAGGACTGGAAAAACGAAAAAGGAAGCACCCAACACATTGGTACTTTACATAGAAAAATACACATTTTCACGGAAAAGAGAGCACAAATATTAATTGGTATCAAAGAGGAGGACTAACCCAATCTCGAGTTCTATTCTCACAAAGCACAAAAAGTTGGGATTTTCCGTTCAAGATCCAGGTTTTAAAAGTTCTCGTTGAGTTTTCGGTTTATGGTTCACTGTTGTTCGTTGCTATTTCAAGTTCGATATTGGATATCTATTTGTTGGTATTTTCTCAATATATAGTAAACATCTTCACCGCAAAGGTTCTTATTCTTCTCTTGTTATAGTTACTTTTTGTGTTTAATAATTTGTAGAGAAACTTAGTTCTATTGTGAATTTGTTCGTTGGGATGCATATCTTTAATTAAAATTAATTATTAAAAATAAAATATTTTATAGTGACAATATATAACTTCTTTGATTATCGAGAGCATTTTTAATATTTGTTTCAAGTATTCAGTAGCTATGGTTTAAACAAGTTTCTGAATAGTCAACTTTAAAGTGTATTAACTAAAGAATTAGTATTAATCTATGGTTATGATATAATAAATTATTTAATTAATCTATGAGAAGTACACGTTAAGTTTTCCATTCTATGACACTCTCGAATCCATAAAGATACGGTATTACTTGATATGGTACCATGTAGTTCATGCCCTCATATTTTGATTTTTGTTTTTTGAAACTAACTTAATGGAACTTTCAGTAGCTTCTGTTAAAGGTTTAGCTCATAATTTGCATTAAATAATTATTATTGTTACTTTTGTATATTATTTTGATTAGTTTAAGTATTATTCTTACATTAATGTTGAAACTGTATTATGGAAAAGTTATTAATAAACTGAGCTTAGGTGAAAGTCAAGGCCGATTGATTGGTAAGAAAAATAATTGTGAGTGAGTGAAATATGTCACAAACTAATTCATGACTTGTTGCAATAAATAAATAAAAACTATTAAACAATATATAAATAAATGTCTCGGATCTGAAAGAGACAAATAAATGGAATACTTTTAAAAAAAGGTAGAAACGTTTTACACGCACTGTAAATATTAGCCCATGTATTCATACTCAAACTTTGGATTTATATGCTTAAGTAATAAAAGAGTCATGTGCGCATTCCTGCGTCTCGATACCTTTAAATTTAAATTAATTATGTTTTAACCATGTGTACATTCCGCACTTTTGTTTAACATCTACCTTCAATGGAATTCCTTGTGTGCGTACCGCATCTTGGTCAACATAATTAATAAAATATAATAAATCAAGTGAAGCGGTAATAAATAAGCCATAATCAATAAAATACAAGAATAGCTAAAAATTAATTTAAGCCTTACATTAGTCAATAAAGCGACCGTGCTAGAACCACGGGACTCGAGGGGTGCCTTACACCTTACCCTCGGTCAACAGAATTCCTTACTCGGTTTTTTATTTTTGTAGATCATAAATTAGGAGTCAAATCTTCCTTTTGATAAGGGATTCAATAAAAGTTGACTTAGAACGCCAAAACTCAATTCTAAGTGGCGACTCTAAGTAATACATAATTCCTTTTCAAAACGTCACTTCAATTGGAAAAACTCTTCTAACTCTACCTCGTAATAGGTTTGTGGGGGAAAACGAGGTGTGACATGATGCAAACAAAGGTCAGCCACCCCTTCGCCTCGAAGCTCAATGTGTTCCTCTGAATGGGAACTCCAGCGGTAATCCATGGTGGTGGTAGCCCTGGTGGAGCTAAGATCTCAACCAGCCAAGGTCGGACTTCTTCCTCATAGCACATTTCTCTAGATACTCCTTTGTCTCCAAGTACTCAAATCCCAAGTACACGTTTAGCGTATGCTGATCAAACCTCACCTTGAGGTTGCGTACTTTTGTCACCTTCGTCCCCTTCTTGATGTGAGCAACATTAGCGTAGAACTCTCGGACGAGGTATTTCTTGGCATCCTCAACTCTCTCGGTAAACCACATCCAACCCTTTCTTTCTTTGAAGTACCTCAAGATCGCCGGGTTATATTTTTCCAAATCCTTCAATAGGAACTGTCTCTCAAGTGTCAAAGAACTCACTGGCGACCACATACGAAAATCAGTGAAGGTAGAAAAACTGACAAACCTATCCTCCCAGATCTCCTTCTTCTTTGATCTTTCCACACTTGTGAATGTACCATCTCCCCCTATACCATCATCGGGGATCTCTTGTGCCGTATGTGCCTCTGTTTGTGGTGTAGTTGCTGGCTCAGAGGTCTGGATAGTACTCTCCGATCCCTCGGAGGTGCTGTGAAATGAAAAGGACCCATCCCTGAGCTTGTATCTCCCATTAGGCCTCTATTGTGTGGTTGGCGACTCTCCTAAAGAGAGGTTGAGTTGCCCTCTGATACTTCCCTAGACGAGACATAGGAACTCGACTCGGAAAGGTCTGCACCTCTCTCTCTCTCTGCTGCTGTGGTTTTCTTTCTGATGGTTTTCCCTTTGTAGTGTCGCCTCGGCCTCGTGATCTAACCATTGTCTGTATCAAAGCAAAGAATATTGTTAGTTGTAAGTCATCATTCAGCACATTCAGAACTTATGTAGGCAAGGGAGGAACATGAGGACAGCGTGGGGTTGTTATTAAAACACCGGTTTTACAGGTATTGGGTTCTGCAGTCCGCACATTTTTTATGTGCGGCAGCAGAAAGGAATTGCGGCGTAGAATTTGATTGTGCGGCCGTAGAAAAGAAGTGCGGTCCGCACAATTGCAAGTGCGGCCGCACTTTAGACTCCCAAAGTTCAGACTCTCTGAAGAGAGTGCGATGGCCGATCTGCGGCCGCAAGAGAAATCTACTGTCCGCATATTTTAAATTGCGGCCACAGATGCACTGCTTCACTAAATTTCCAAAACTCCTAATCTGCGGACCGCACAAATTCAAGTGCAGCCGTAGATTTTTAAAAACTACGTATAATCAACTTTTTCATCATAGATTTTTCAATTACTTGCATAAATCGACATAGCAACATAGTATAAACATGTAATTTCACTAACCCAGTCTCATTAGAGCATGTATTATGATTGCCCAGTTCAGATATACCCTACATGGATACATGGATGAACTCTAATAACATATGGCCTAATAAAAATTAAAAATATAAAAATTAAACTAACACAAAAATTTAACAAGAATTAAAGCATACCAGATAGAGTGAGTGCAATGAGTGAATAATCACAGGTGGTTGTGTGAGGACAGTTAAAATCTCTCAGGAAAATCAACAGAGCATCAGTGTTTGTTAAGAGACGGAAAAGTGTAAAATGAACTTTATTCATCTATTTATACCAAGTGATTTGAAAAGGGAAAAGAGTCGAGTGCGGCCACACATTTTCATGTGCGGTCTGCACTCTGTCACCTGGGTTGAAAGTTTCTGATCTCAATATGCGGTCTGCACATTTTCAGGTGCGGCCGCAGATTTCACGTACGATCGCAGATCAGCCTCCGCACTGACAATCTCAAACTTACGAGAGTTAACATTTTGACACTTTTTCAATATTCCAAATGTGCAGCCGCGATTCCCTTCTATTGTGGCACACATAATTGTGCGGTCCACACAAATAAAGTGCGGTCCGCAGATCATTCGACTTTTAGCCAGATATTTGTTCACCTTTCTTGCAAGACACACTCTTCCTGTAGCACACTTCAATTCAAGTTAGAACACAAATAACACCTAACTACAAAGGAAAAAGGAAAAGAACATGGGTTGCCTCCCAAGAAGTACTTGATTTAACATCGCGGCACGACTCAAAATACCCTCAAGTGAAGTGAATGACCGCCACCACGTGGGTATCTCCAACCTTGCTTAAGTAGTGCTTCACCCGGTGACCATTGACTTGGAATACTTGTCCTTGTTCTTCAAGTCTAATACACCAAAAGGTGTCACACAAACAACTTCAAATGGTGCACTTCACTTGGACTTTAGCTTGCCGAAAATCATTCTCAACCTTGAGTTAAACAACAATACAAGATCACCCATCTTGAACTCTTTGTTCCAAATATATTTATCATGAAGATATTTCGTCTTTTCTTTGTACAAGGATGAACTAGAATATGCATGGTACCTGAACTCATCCAATTCATTCAAATGTGCAACCCTCAAGTTAGCAGTTACATCCCAATCAAGATTCAAATTCCTAAGAGCCCACATTGCCTTGTGCTCTAATTCCACCAAAAGATGACAAGCTTTTTCGAACACCAACCGGTATGGCGGCATTTCGATAGGTGTTTTGTAAGACGTCCGATTAACCTATAACGCATCATCAAGCTTCTTGGACCAATCCGTCTGATTAGCATTCACTATTTTAGACAAGATACTCTTTATCCCCCGATTGGAGACTTTCACTTGCCCATTAGCTTGTGGGTGACAGGGAGTCGTGACTTTGTGAGTAACACCATACTTGATAAGGAAAGTGTCAAAAACTTTGTCACAAAAGTGCGACCCCCCATCGCTTATGATTGCACGTGGAGTACCAAACCTTGTGAAATTATTCTTCTTCAAGAATGCCACTATACTTCTCGCCTCATTATTGGGTAAAGCGAGGCCTCCACCCATTTGGACACATAATCCACTACGACCAAGATGTAATTGTTTCCACAAGAACTCACAAAGGGGACCATGAAGTCAATGCCCCAAACATCGAAAATATCAATCTCCAAGATGGTTGTGAGACACATTCTATTTTTCTTTGAGATTCCATCGGCCCGTTGACATTCATCACATCTTTTCACCAACTCGCTAGCATCCTTGTAAATAGTAGGCCAATAAAAATCGCAACTAAACACTTTGGCCGTCATTCTTGCTCCACCATGATGGCCACCATATGGCAAAGAATGACAAGCCCCAAGAATATCACCCTGATCTTATTCTGGTACACGCCTTCTAATCACCCTATCCGTACAATCCAGAAAAGGTATGGTTCATCCCAATAATAATCTTGACAATCCCGTTTGAGCTTCTTCATTTGGCTTGAAGAGAACTCATCCGGAATGATTCCACACACAAGAAAATCTGCTTAAGTCCGCGAACCATGGCACCTCTTTCATTGAAATTGCCAAAGGCTGCTCATAGGGGAAAGAGTCATTGATTTCAAGGCCATCGTGCGTCCTCCCCTCCTCCTCCAAATGATACAAGTGGTCCTCCACTTGGTTTTCACTACCTTTACTATCTTGGATGTCAATATAAAACTCTTGTAGCAAGAGTACCCATCTCATCAACCGAGCTTTGGAGTCCTTTTCGCTTATAAGATAATGAAGCGCCATATGATCCGTGTGGACAATAACTTTTACATCCATAACTTTTGCATCCAATAAGTTGTCTTTGTCAACTTCAATTCCATTCCTTGAGATTTTATGGCCAAGGACAATACCTTCCTCAACCATGAAATGACATTTCTCCCAATTGAGTACCAAATTGGTTTCTTCACAACTAGCCAACACTTTATCCAAATTTGCAAGACAATCATCAAAAGAATCCCCAACCACCGAGAAGTCATCCATGAAAACTTCAAGGTAGTCCTTCACCATGTCCGTGAAAATAGCCATCATACACCGTTGAAAAGTCATTGGTGCATTGCACAAACCTAATGGCATCTGGTAGAAAGCAAAAGTACCATAGGGACATGTAAATGTTGTTTTCTCTTGATCTTCCGGAGCAATGAGAATTTGGTTATAGCCCGAGTAACCATCATGAAAATAATATAAAGCACGGCCAGCCAATCTATTGAGCATTTGTTCTAAGAAAGGAAGTGGAAAGTGATCTTTTCTTGTGAGTTTGTTCAGCTTGCGATAATCCATACACACCCTCCAACCGGTCACCGTTCTTGTAGGAATCAATTTATTCTTGTCATTAGTGACCACCTCCATGCCCCCTTCTTTGGGACACATTGAACTGGAGAAGTTCATGAACTATCGGAGATGGGGTAGACAACCCTGGCATCCAACCACTTGATAATCTCCTTCCTAACAACTTCTTGCATAGCCTCATTGAGTCTTCTTTGATCTTTAATAGATGGTTTAGCACCATCCTCCAACTTGATCTTATACATGCAAAAGGCGAGGCTTATACCCCGAATATCCACCAAGGTCCACCCAATAGCATTCTTCCTTTTTTGTAGCACCGCCAATGTGGAATCTACCTGCACGTTAGTCAAACAAGAGGAAAGAATAACCGATAAAGTAGAACAAGGGCCAAGAAATTCATACCGAAGATGTGGAGGCAATGGCTTCAACATCAAGGTAGGTGGCTCTTCAATAAAAGGCTTTGTAGGAGAAGTCTTCCTATTTTCAAGATCCAAAGACAATTTCTGGGGTGCATAGTTGTACCACCCCATTCCTTGCAAAGAGTTCACACACTCCATGAAGTTGTCCATCTCGTCATCATCAAAGTTGAGCAAAACGGCCTCCAACATATCACAAACATTGATTATAGCACTTGTATCATCAATAATGACATCGGTCACCAAATCCACAAAAGAACACACCTCAATGCTATTTGGTTGCCTCATGGACTTACACACATGGAATACCATTTTTTTATCACCAACCCGGAAAGTGAGTTCTCCCGCTTCAACATTACAAAGAGCCTTACCCGAAGCAAGGAAAGATCTCCCAAGAATAATTAGCACATCATAATTAACCTCACAATCTAGAATGATAAAATTCGCCGGAAGAATGAATTTATCAACCTGGACCAAAACATCTTCAATCACACCCAACGGACTTTTCATGATACGATCAGCCATTTGCAAATTCATAGAGGTGAGTCTTGGTTTACCAATCCCAAATTCTTGAAAATCGAATAGGAAATCAAATTTATACTTGCCCCAAGATCATAAAGAGCTTTAGCAAATTCGGCACTTCCAATTGTACAAGGAATCGTGAAAGCACCGGGATCCTCCAACTTTTGAGCCATTTAATGAACAATTGCACTCACTTGATGAGTGACTTTAATAGTCTCAAAGTTCATTGACCTATTCTTGTTCATAAGATCTTTCATAAACTTTGCATAACTGTGAATTTGTTTCAAAGCTTCTACCAACGGCACATTGATTGAAAGACTCTTCATCATTTGAATGAAATTCTTGAATTGGTTCTCACCATTTTGCTTGGCAAGTCTTTGAGTGTATGGAGGTGGAGGCTTAGGAAATGGTACCTTTGCCTTTTGCACTACTGGTTCCGGTATGTAAATAATGTTTTCCATATCATCAATATCAATCCGAACTTCCTCATTAGGTTGAACAACATTGTTCGGGATCTCTTCTTCTTGCATCACTTGATCATCATCAACAAGTCGCCTTCCACTTTAGGTGGGTGCATTCCTGTCTCTTTCACTTCTTGTGATAACCGCCATACCATGCCTGTATTGTTACCACCCTTTTGGTTTACCACCGTGTCACTTAGTAGTGCCCCCTTAGGACGAGAATTTAATGCTTGAGAGATTTTCCCCATTTGAACTTCTAGGTTGCGGATTGATGTGTTGTGTGAGGTAAGTTGGGCATCCGAACATGCATTCTTTTCTATCATTTGCTTGAACATGTTCTCAATACGTCCCATCTCATTATTTGAAGAACTTGACCCATGGGAAGGATAAGGAGGTGGGTTGCTAGGTTGTTGATACGTTGGGGGACTTTGAAAACCCGACCCCCGGTTGCCTTGATTGTTACTCCAAAAACCTTCATTGTTGCCTCCCCAATTTTCTTGATTGTTTCCACTCCAGTTCCCTTGATCATTGTTTCCACTCCAATTTTTTTATTGTCGTTGTTATTCCAATTCACTTGATTGTTAGAATTCCAATTGCCATGATTGTTTTGTGGTCGCCATTGGTATTGGTTTGGGATCTTGATAACAACACAACAGGGAATTCAAGAATTACTAAGGAAAAAATAAAAAAAAAACAAGAAACGTGTAGAAGCTAAAAGAAAATAGGGGAACGAAAAAGAAGATAAAAATTAAAGATAGATTGAATTTAAGAAAGAGTTTCTTTAATTCAAGAAGTTTATTCTTGAAGTTGAGTCCTAACAACAACAATTAGCTAACGAAGAACTAATCGCCTTTGATAGAGAATTAAAAACAAGAGATAGATTGTGAAACCCGACCCTTTAGAATAACAAGAACAACAATAAGCCTAAACTTATCACCTTTCTTGAATACCTAGAAGTGATCTAAGATTTCAAATAAGGTTTTAATCTTATCACCTTAAGTTTAGTCTTGAAGGTTGAAGAATAAATCCAAGAGTAGCCACACACAAGAGTGCAAGAAAAATCTCACAAATTTTATTGATATTGTCTATAATAATCTATGTATAAAAACAAAGAAGACACCCATTATATAGGTAGTAGGGGTCACGAAATAAAGTATAAAATAACAAGGAAATAAAGTCCTAAACTACTTTGGACAACAAGTCCAACTACCTTAGGAAAAGAAAAATACTAGGAAGCAAAAACCAAGTCATTCTCGGAAAGTAATTCCAACAATCTTAGGAAAAGAAAAACATAACCTTAACTAACTAGGAATGCAATAAATATAGTCCTAAAATATATGGAAATAAGTCCCAAACCAATCTTAAAAAGAATCTTGGAAATCTTGAAAGAAATTTGCAATCAACTTGGCACCAACTTGCACTCAACATGTAGCACGCCTATGTACCCTTCTTGGACATCAAGTAAGTCATTTTTATCTTATAAAAATATGGCTTTATGTAGGACTTCATGGGTTGCAAGTTTGGACATATTTTAGGTGCCAAATTGGTCCAAAACTTGACTGACTATGCTTCCTCAAAGGATGACTCTTGGGATCCAATCCTCCTCTTCTTGGACATAAATTTGGGCCATAAAATAATTGTAATACCTAGCCAATTCATATCCTTTATCCTTGAGCTCTTCCTCCCAATTAACAACTTCTTTATTTGCACTTGAACTCTAATGACCTTGTTTTGCAAATCTTTAGCTTGACATCTTGTTAAGGGCCTTCTTTGAGGTGCGAAAGCTTCATCTTTGTCCTTGAATAGATTTGAGCTTCCTAGGATGCTATCATTCCCCTCTTCTTGAAGAAAATTAGTCCTCGAATTTCGACCTTACAAGAAAAAGAAAACATGCACTGGTAAATGGCATCCACTTATCTGAAAAATGGTAGGAATAAAATAAGATAGTGACCTTGTATCCACGTAACCCAACTAATCTTAATAGGTGTAAATACTCCTTTATAAAACATATGGACATCATCATCCAAATAAAATTTATGCCTACTTTGATTTGTCCAATAAAAACCTCTCTTAGATGCACTATGTAATGAAATTTGCAATGTGATCTTGTCAATAAGGTAGTCCAAACATGTGCATGCCAAAGAAATTACAAAATATTGGCCATGCTTCACAAGTATCTCTTCCACATGTATCAAATAAGACACTTTTATGATATTGCCAAGTATCAATTATAAATCTCATGGATTCTTCTAAATGTAAGTTATTCAAAGAAGCACATAAATTCTCAGAAAGGCCAGAAAAACCCATAAATTCCAAAATAAAAATTTCAATACATTCAAGCTCATGATTATAACTTTCCCTTATAATATTCGCAACATCAATGGATTCTAAACAATTGCTCAAACTGTCACAGAAAGTCATAGATAGGTTCATGAAAGAGTACTTGATCACAAGCGTCACAATAACCATGCATATCCTCTTTACTAGTAGAAAACACTTTTACAAGATCACAATCAACATGACTTAAATAATGACTCTCTATCACACAACAAAAATCATGTTCTAGCAATTTATCACATGAAAGCTCACTAGACAATTGAATAAGAGAAGAAGAAATATTTAAATCATTCGCAAGCCTCTTCTCATAAATTTCATGCCTTTTTCTACTAAGTTGGAATTCATAATCATCTATGTCATACTCAATTTCAATAGGAAGCAAATTACTCTTGCACTTGAACTTAAATATTACAGTTAATGACTTAATATGCAAGAAAATATCATCATCCAATATAATTATAAAGTCACCAACATAAGAAATAAGAGTATAGTTCATTACCTCTAAAAATACCTTAGGTGCTATAGAAAGACCAAGAAATTGAATAAACCAATTATACATACCATAGTTGGACTTATTTACCAATGAAACATCATCACCTTGTATTGTTTTATGCAATGGCTCTAACTTAGCAATGTCTTTAGGCAACTTCATGTTATAAACCTGTAAATAAGGATCAAAATAGTCAAAAGGTTCAATAACAAAGAATTTAACCAAGCTTTTATCTTTCACCATCCAATAAGAATTAATTTGGAAAAATTCATATTGGAATACAATTGGATCCTTTGCCACCATCTCTTGAGCCTCACCTCCCCTTTCAGAAGGTCTTTCCACACTTAGCTGCACAAAATGACAAGAACTAATACAAGAAAGAGTTAATGGGTTGGGATGTAAAGAAAACTTTTTCTTGCTTACACTCTCTTTAGCTTTTATCACAATACTAACTTTCTCCTCACCCTTAGCCTCTTTTCTATCACTAAAGTTTTTTTCTTTTTCTTCACTCAAACCCTCTTGTTTTTCTCTCTCTACCTCACAAACTTTTGTTATCTCATTGCCTCAAGCTCACTCTTTTTCATAGATTTTGTTATCTCACAGACTTTTGTTATCTCTCTATTCGTTTCCCTCAAGCTCACTCTTTTCCTCACTTGATATCCCATTATTTTCATTCAACACAACCTCTCCTTTTTCCTTTCTTGGGATGTCGACATGCACTCCCCTACTCCTCTCATTCTTTTCTCTCTCATATTTTTTCATATTCTCTTTAATAGACTTTTCATCTTCATAGATTTCTGATGGAGTCAAAGGTCCAAGAATGCATTTATTTCCGTTAACCCCAAAAGAGTATCTATTTTTTTTCCATGTTATATGAAGCTCTTCTGTAGACATACCATGGCTTTCCCAACAAGATATGATAATTTTTCATGGGGATCACTTCACACCAGATCGCATCTACATACCTTCCAATAGAGAATAGTAATAGCACTCTTTTATATACCTTTACTCCTCTCAACATGTAGGGTTCAATATGCTCAACACAAGGCAAGTTCAATTTCTTAACCATATAAGTGCTAATTGAGTTATAGCCAAACTTTTTGTCAATTCTAAGGGCACAAATCGCATATATCACTTTAGCTCTTGTTTGAAAAATAACTTTACGATTGTCTTCCTTCCATTCGGTATAATGTAAGTTTGACTTTTCAAGTTGTTGAGTCATAGCTTGCCTCCTTTCACTATAATTTATTGTTTGAGACATCTTGACATAGATTAGAAGAAATATGTATCTTTTAAATTTGCATTTTTCCCTCTAATGTTCTCACATATCTTGCCTTTTTTTCACTCAAAGCAACTCTTGATCGTTAATCTTTAGATTTATTAATAAACCTTACTAGTCACAACCGTAGTGATAAGAATGTGGAGTTAGAAAAAGAAAAGGAAAGTGAAGGACCAAAACTAGGAAGAATAGGAATTGGTAAGTAGGAAATAATTTAGGAAACTCAAAACCCACAAGAATAAGGAAAGAAGTACCTTAATCTTCAAGAACTAGGATCCCTGTTGGCCCAAGTGAAGTTTGGTTGTGATGATTGAAAAAGGAACTTGTGCATAAACCAGGTCCATACACAGTGTACACACACATGGGCAGATTCGAGCATAAGGGATGCACGTAAAGGAGATAAGCTTAAGTTGTTATATCTGATATCTCTTGACCAAAAAGGTTGCATAAATGATAAGGAGAAGGAATCCTTACTCGAAGAAAACTTTATCCAAGATAAGGGAGGAGTTAGAAGTTGAAGATAACTAGAACTCTCCCACCAAGAAAGAGTAGTATTAGAACTCTAGTTATTTCTTATTCTACTAACTCTATATATTGCAGGATATTCTCATTCTATAAGTACGCACAAACGTTGAAGTTAAACATGAGTCAAGAGCAAAATATCAAGGCATTTTGCAAATAATTCTTGTGTGAATCAAGTGTGCGAACATGAAGCTACATGAACCAAATAGAAGAACCAGTTCCAAGTGTCTGTCTTTTATTCTAGTTCAATTGTAGTAGATGGTTTCAATTTGTACCTTTCAGCTTCATCTAGAAGCAATTGTATTAGGTACTCTGAGTGTTCAAGTTAGAGTTAACTTGAAGTTGTCGTAACAGTTAGAGGTTGGTTGCCACAACGGGATTAGAGTTAATCCTTAAGTTTACAAAGAGTTTTGTAAATGCTGTTTTGGCTCAATGATTTAGTGAAATGTTGGGAAAAATCTTTCTGTGTAGTAGGTCGTGGTTTTTATACTTGTGTTCTTTACTTTTTGCATTTACTATTTTCGCAACAGTACTATAAGGAACACTTAGAAGAACCAGGTCCTTCTATAATCAGTGCACGCGAAAATTGGACACCACACAAATCACCACCCATCCCCTCTGTGTGGCATTGAAATATAAAACACCATTTGGTATCAGATCAGGTTATCCTTGAAGAGTCTAACACCTTAGGAATAGATCAAAATGAGTGCACTACCTGAGAACTGTAAAGAGCAATCCGCCATTAGGTCACCACTATCCAGTGATCACTACTATTGCTTGTGGAAGGAGAGGAGAAGAGATCACTTGCAGATGACTAATGGATGCTTCAAATGTGGTAAAAAGAACCACAAGATCAAGAACTGTCCTATGTGGCAAGTCGAGGGGATTAAGGAGAGATCTAATAAAAAAAACAGAAAGAAGGAGCATGTCCATGATAAGAAGAAATACAACAAAAGGGCCATCTAAAGCAATGGTTGCTTACTGGGAAAAATATTCAGATGAGGACATTGATGATGATGATAATGATGATGATGATACTGAACAAGCTCTTATAGCAATTTTAGAATCTGAAGATAAACCTGATAAAGAATCTGAGATAAGTCTTCTGGACCTAAAGGATAAAATTAAATTCCTTTCTAAAAATAGACTATCAGAACTGTTGCTAACTTTAATTGATGAATCTAAGAATATAAGTTCTGAAAAAGAACAGTTATCAAAAGAGTGTAACTTTTTAAAATCAAAGTGCAAAAACCTGAAAATTAGGGCTTGTGAAACTGGAAAAGAAAATACTATTTTGAAGAACCATATTCATGTACTTGACGCAATTGTCTTAGAACTTAGATCTGATAATCTAAAATTAAAGTTAGGAACATGTAAAGAAATAGCTAGTGTCACACAACTCACACTAGAAAAAGATTTTGGAAAGATAAAAGATGAGCTATATAAGAGGGATGAACATGTAAGAGTCCTAATGGGGGATCCGAACAAGGTCAAGCATGAGCTAGATAAAACTTGTAAATTGAACAGGTCCTCTGATGCTCTTTCATGGCTACAAGAACATCATATTAGCAACAGAAGAGGACTTAGATTTGGGAACTCTGCACCTAAATGGGATCCCAAAAGAAAGTACCTCACACTTCTTGAGAACAAGATTTGTACACACTGTGGTAAAATAGGTCACTATAAAAGTGAATGCACTGCAAAAGAAAAGGCAAGTCAAAAAAATAAAGAATTTGTTCAAGGGAAGAATAGGCTACCAAGTTGGGCTAAAAAGAATTTGATTTACCCTTTTTCCTATAGAAAGGGACCCAAACTAGTTTGGGTTCCTAAGACTAACCCCTGATTTCCTTTTGCAGGTCCAAGTGAAGGGGAGCAGCCAAATATGGTACATAAATAGTGGCTTCTCAAAGCACATGACAGGAAATAAGTGTTACAACCCAAATTCGCGTACCTTAGATCACGCCGTAAGTTAGTCAACGTAAATCCAAGAAGAGATTATCTTTGAGATGATAAGAAGTTAATCCTATTGGTCTTAAACGATACAAGGGTGTATAAGAGTGGTTAACAAGTATTAGAAGTTAAACGAATCAAGGATGTTGTAACCCGTATTTTCGGGTAACACTAGAGGTGATTAATTATCCCAAGAGGTCATGTTTTAATGTATTTGAATCATATAATATCCGTATCATAAGTCTTGAAGTCAAGCGAGTTATGAAACAAAGTCGATAAAAGTTGTCGCAACTTACGTTTATAATTTTACTTAAACTTTAGGTCAAATGTTACTACATTTTTCTCCCAATATACTTGGAATTATGGGGTTATCTACCTATCAAATTGAAGATCTATGAGTCTAGTTTCCAACGTATTAAACCGTTCGTCGATACAATCTCGGAATAGAGAGATATTCGCGTTTTCGCGAGAGTGCGCCAAGCAGCTCTCTATGGGGCCCACATAGGCGATTTAAGACATATGGATATATATAAGATACCTCAACCCCGTTTTAAGTCATTATTTTTCAGTATATTCAGACCTTAGAACCCTAAAAACACTCTCTCAAGGTTCTCTCATGATCCAAGACCCAAACAAAGGGCAAACAACACAAATCAAGTATCGGGAATCCCGTGGCGCTAGTAAGTTTCTTGTTCTTCTTGTTGTTGCTGATTTTTGTGTTGTTCCAGCTCGTGTGGGAGGTTGTTTTAAGTGTTTTATGTTCTGTAAATACTTCTTCAAGTTTTTAATATCAACCCTAGGTGATTTCAAGTCTTCTAAAGTAATTCTAGTGCCGAAAAACCCGAATTGATTGCTAGTTTCGCTTCCTTGTTCTTGTGGCAGAATTGGAGAGATATTTCGTGGAAAATTAAGGTCAAATTGGAGTTGTTATTTCTGTTTAAAGGTAAGGAACCTCTTACTCTATATATATATTTAAGATTATCCAAGTTGCGGCTAAGTCGTTGAAGCTAGAACTTGTGAAATATATATCGAAAGGCTTGGTAGTAATGTTGTTGGTTGGTGGACTGTTTTGGGAGGCTCAATATGATTATTAATGATGTTGTTTGGGATGTTTGGTGATTGTATTGACTTGTGTGAAGTCATATAAATAGGGGAGGTGCTGTCCGTTTCATCGTAAAATAGGTTGCGGTCGATACATAATAGTTACGACGCTTAAACGATAATGAAAGTGTCATTTCTCTTATTGTAGACTAAGGAGTCGTGACATTTGCATAGCTTGAGGTTGGGCAGTATATACAAGGTATGTGAGGCTATCCCCTTCATTCTTTCGCACGACTCCAATTATACATAATGTAATGAACGAGCTCCCAAAGATATTCTACTCTTAGAAGCTAGCAGTACTTACATTGCTGCCCTTCTTATGAAACGATTGATATTGATGTTACTTCTCTTATTCTTATATTATCAATGTTGTTGGTAGTTCCTGATTCTTATAAGATTCTTGATGAAGAGTTAATCCTAATAACGTGTACGAAGGATACCGACCTTACGTCACTCCGAAAGGTTCAAAATGTGATTCCAATGAGTCCAGCATGCATCATATATATGTATCTATTTTACTCTACCGAGCCGCGCTATAGTCGGCCGGGTATGGCACCTATTGTGCAACCACTGATCAGTTGGGTTTTACCGAGCTCCACGTGGCCGGGTATGATTCTACCGAGCCCTATGATGGCCGGGTACGTTTTACCGAGCCTATTACGGCCGGGTACGATATGATGATGGTGATGCCCACAAAGGCGTATATTTTAAAAGTTTATGTATATATATGTATGTATCATGTGTTTCATGTCAGTAGCCCTCAGAGGTACCCAGATGTCACAGGTTGTATATTCCCTATCCCTGTTTACAATACTGTTCTTACTTATGCTTTTCTGCCTTACATACTCAGTACTTTATTCGTACTGACGTCCCTTTTATTTGTGGAAGCTGCATGTCGTGCTGCAGGTCCTGATAGATGGGTAGACGCAGCTCCCCCACCACAGTAGGCTGTCCAGTTCAGCGGTTATTGGCGAGATCCCTTCTCCGGACTTGCCGTGGTCTTGGTATGCATTTTTGTTATAGACATTATGGGCATGTCGGGGCCCTGTTCCGGCAATGTTGTAGAACTTATGTTCCTTTAGAGGCTCATAGACAGGTGTTGGCTCATGGTAGCTCGTACCTTATATATAGTTTCTTGACAGTCTTGTCGTCCCATGTTATGTATGTTCATGACATTATCTTTCATTGTTGGATGTTCATGATCCATGTCTACCATTTATATTGATCTTGTCGGCCCTTAAAGATAATAAGGAAGGTTAGATAAAATGTACGTTGGTGCTCGGCAAGTATGGCCCGGGTGCTAGTCATGACCCTCCAGTTGGGTCGTGACAATAAGAACCAATTCCTTTCACTTCAAAACCTTAAAGGAGGTAATGTCTCCTTTAGAAATGGGGAGAAAGGTTAGATCATTGGGGTTGGAAAGGTAGGTAAGACTGATTCTCACTCTATTGTGAATGTATACTTGATAGATGGAATGAAGTACAGTCTAATAAGTGTATCACAATTATGTAATAGAGGTAACATGGTAGCATTCACATCTACCAAATTCCTTGTGATTAATCTTACCACTGACAAGATAGTTTTGTAGGAAAAAAGAGTGAACAACATATATGTTGTAGATCTGTCCACACTTTCAGAAAATGAACCCACTTGCTTAAGTGTGTTGGATAATGATCCCCTCCTTTGGCACAAGAGACTTGGACATGCCAGTCTAAGTCAACTAAAGAAACTAGTCTCTAAGGATTTGGTGATAAGACTGCCTAACATTAAGTTCAAAGAAAATAAAGTTTGTGAGACTTGTGAAAGGGGGAAGCAGGTAAGATCCCCTTTTAAAAGCAAGAAAGTGGTAAGCACCACCAGGACGATGGCACTGGTTCATATGGATCTTTGTAGACCAATGAGAATATTAAGCAGAGGTGGTAAGAGATATGTGATAGTGCTTGTTGATGATTACTCTAGGTTTACTTGGACATTGTTTTTATCATCTAAAGTTGAAGCATTTGACATGTTCATTTCTTTTGTTAGAAAAACTCAGCAACAACTAGGTAATCAACTTGCATCAATTAGGTCTGATCATGGTACTGAATTTGAGAATGCTAAATTTGCTGAATTTTGTGATGAGCATGGCATAAATCATAATTTTTCTGCTCCTAGGACTCCATAACAAAATAGAGTAGTTGAAACAAAGAATAGGACACTTGAAGATATGGCTAGGACTATACTTCTTTCTAGTAAATCGCCCCATAGTTTCTGGACAGAAGCTGTGAACACTGCATGTTACATCATATGAAAGTGTACATGTGATTTTTGATGAAACTAGCATTCTTTCTGAGAAGCAGGAACATGAAGATGAAGCAATTGGGCTGGTGATAAACTTAAATGAAACCACAACCCAGACTGAATCTGCACCAGAAGTAGGAACAGGTGATGGAACAGGTCCTTCCACCCAGGGCAACTTGACAGGGGGAACTGAACAAAACGGAAGTGATCCTCAAACCTTAAGGGAACCTGTCCATGAACCTGTTCCTCAACAACAAAACATTGAAGGAACATTTAGGGAAAACCAACTGGTTGTGAAACCTTACAAGTATCAAAGTTCTCATCCCATTGAGAACATAATCACTGATCCAACCTCTGGAATCAAAACCATATCTTTTTTGAAGAATCTTTGTACTTTTGATGCTTTTTTATCTCTAATTGAACCTAAAAATGTTGTTGAGGCTTTGCAGGATGCAGACTGGTTAAATGCAACGCAAGATGAACTCAACCAATTTGAGAGAAGTCAAGTTTGGCATCTGGTACCAAGACCCAAGGACAGATCAGTAATTGGCACAAAGTGGGTCTTCAGAAACAAACTTGATGAAGATGGAACAGTTACAGGGAACAAGGAAAGATTGGTGGTTCAAGGATATAGTCAAGAAGAGGTCATAGACTATGATGAGAATTTTGCTCCAGTTGCAAGATTGGAAGCAATTAGACTCCTTATAGACTTTGCTGCTTATATGGAATTCACTCTCCATCAGATGGATGTCAAGAGTGCCTTCCTCAATGGCTATCTAAAGGAAGAAGTGTTTGTCAAGCAACCTTCGGGTTTTGAAAGCAAGGAATGTCCTGATCATGTGTACAAGCTTGACAAGACACTTTATGGGCTAAAGCAGGCTCCAAGAGCATGGTATGAAATATTATCAAAAATATTTCTTGAGCATGGCTACAAGAGAGGTAAAATTGACAATACTTTATTCTTGAAAGAAAAAAGTAAAGATCTCTTGGTAGTTCAGATATATGTTGATGATACAATCTTTGGAGCAACTGATAAGTTAAGTAAAATATTTGCTAAACTAATGTAGAATAAATTTGAAATGAGTATGATGGATGAGCTTAATTTCTTTTTAGGCTTACAAATTAAACAAAATTCAAATGGAACTATGATCCATCAGCATAAGTATGTGAAAGAGTTGCTAAAATGGTTTAAAATGGAAGATTCCAAAGAAATTGACACTCTTATAGCAACTGCCACAAAATTGGATGTAGATGAACCTAGTTCATTTGTTGATCAGAAGTTGTATAGGGGAATGATTGGCTCTTTGTTGTATCTCGCTGCTAGCAGACCTGACATTGTTTTCAGTGTAGGACTTTGTGCTAGATTTCAGGCAAGTCCAAAGGAGTCTCACTTGACTACTGTCAAGAGAATCCTGAGATACCTAAAAGGAACCACTGACCTTTGTCTATGGCACACTTTCTTGGCTCATGTCTTGTGTCTTGGGCCACCAAAAAGCAAAATTCTGTGGCCTTATCTACTGCTAAAGTTGAGTAAGTTGATGCTGCCTCATGTTGTGCTCAATTGTTGTGTATCAAACAACAATTAATGGATTTTGGAATTGATATAGGTTGTATCCCCATCTTTTGTGACAACACTAGTGCGACTAGTATGACCAAGAACCTGGTTCATCACAAAAGAACTAAGAACATAGATGTTAGGCATCACTTTTTGAGGGACAACTATGAAAAAGGTTTTATCATTGTGGAATTTTGTGCTGTTGACAAGCATATAGCTGGCATATTCACAAAATCTCTAAGTAAAGATCACTTTGAAAGGAACAGGTTAGAATTAGGGATGATTAAGATCACCTAAAAGGAACCAGTTCTAACTCAAAAATTGGTTAGAGAAATTGTGAATTTTTGTAAATAATTAGATTAGATTTTGCTCAGTCTCATACTTTCATCAGTATACTCTTGTGCCGTGTGCTAAAATAATTCATTAATCTCTAATGATATTATCTCTATTTTCTTGGAAAATTCAGACTTACACAAGAGATTTTTCAGTGAAGAACCTGGTTCATCAAGATTACTTGGAACGTACTCTCCACTGTGCATATTTTGAAATAATTATATTTGGATTATGATCAAGAGGAAAGTCACATTCAATTCTAAACTCCTTGACCTTATCAGTTACGAAATGAACCGGTTTCATTCAAACAAGAGTCCAAAACGCAATAAGTGCCTAGATTCTAGGGACACTCTTCAACGTCTTTTCAAACTGAATTCCAGTTTGATTAGACTTCTAAAAAGGCTGTCATTACCCAATTAAACACCTCCACTTTAAATTGATTAGGCTTTAGTTGTTTCTTCACTTCTAAATTTACAAGTCGTCAAAACTCTCTCTATCTTCTCTCATCTTCCTAACACACACAAAATCATCCTTTTCTCAAATTCCCAAGCACAAAAATGGCAAACCCTTCTGAGAATCCCTCATCACTACCCAAGGAAATCACACCCACACCATCTATCACACCTTCAACCACGCCCACCTCTAAGAAAAACAGAGTCAAGATGCTAGTCGCAAGGTTGTTGCAGGAAGAGAACAAATCAAGAAAATTAATGAAAAATTGAAAGCAAGTCGAGAAGAAGAACCCCAAAAATCTGATGAATCATTCAAATTTGCTACTGAGGGGGAAGAAATTGTTTCTTCTGAAACAGAACAGGTAATATCTGGCCCAAATACTACTACTGAAATCATCTATGAGGTTATTGCTAATTTGGAAAATATGTTCATTCTGGTGGGAATTGTGGCTGGGGTTGAGACTACTGAGTCTGGGAGAATAGGTGGTAAAGATAAAAAGAGAAAAGAAAAAGATAGTGAGGATGTTCAAGATGTTGTGAGGGGTATGGGAAAAGGAGTGGTTGAAGGTTCACCCACTCCTACTAGTCTGATTGAAGAAACAAGAGAAATGGTAGTGTGGAGTGAGGAATCTGCTGGAGAAAGTGTAAAAGAAAAAGAGGAAAGTGGGTTTGGATAAGCTGCTGAGGGGTTGGTTCGATTAGGAAAGGATGTTCAAGAAACTGTTACATCTGACCAGGAAACCCTCGCAGACCTACTAAAAAGGGTAACTGGCAGTTACAATCCCAAAAGGAAAAGGAGTTCAGGAGTCAAAGTTTCTGGCACTGCTAGCGCAAACAAGAAGAGAAAGTTTGCCTCTTCTATCCCTGTAGAGATTCATCCTACAAGAGGAAGAGCTACAAGGAGTCAAAAGAAGCAGAGTGAAGCTGAACTGGAAAGGGCCTTAGAAGAAAGTAAGAAAAACGCTGCTGCTAAAGGAAAAAAGAAGGTGGTTGAGGCTGTTGAAATTGACGAGATGGACCTGGTCTTTCGGGATAAAGAGGAGACAGAAGAAATGGAGGTTGTGACTCCAAAGGCAAAGAAAGCCAAGACTTCCACAAAGAAGTCTATTTCCAAAACAAATTCTGCGGAGCTATCTACTTTGACTAAAAGAACCGGGTCTGCATTGAAATCAAGAAAAGTGAAAATAGTGGAGGAAGAAGAAGAACAAGAATTTGATGTTGAGAAGGAAAAAATGATTAAGTTTAGGAAGAGAACCATCTTGAAAGGTAGACTCCTCAGAGACTTGGAGGAGGAAGGTATGTTAATGCTGCTGGAGAAGTTACAATTGCAAGGATGGAAGGACATGGTCCTTCAGATGGATGGAAAGCTGGCCAGAACTGAGATTGTAGAGTTCATGGCAAATTGTAAGATCAAAGATGGTAGGGTCATCAGTGTGGTAAAGAGGGTGACGGTGAGTTTTGATGACAAAGAACTGGGAGAGATCTTAGGTGTACCTGCTGAAGGGTACAATGATTACAAGAAGCTCAAATGGCAAAGTCTAGAGAATCTCCCTACTGCTCTTGCCATTTCAAGAAAGTTTGGTGACAATGATGAAGAGCTTGAGCCCAAGGTTGTGTATAAAAGTGAGATGAGACCACCCCACAAAGTGTTTTTAGAATTTGTTAACAAAGTTGTCCTACCTAGGCAGGAAATGAGGCACATTGCCACATTCACGGACCTGGTCCTTATGGAATATTTGGACAGTGGGAGAAAAATCAATTGGCCTGGATTTATTAGTCTCACGATTGTACTTGCACACTTCAAGATACCCATCAGAAAATGGGAGGTTGGTACAAACAAGGATCACTTTGGGGCAAATACTTTGACTGCTTGTGACTATAAAGTCCACACCACTCCCAAAGAACCTGGTTCATCCAAAAAGGTACATGTGAACAGCAAAGTGCGAGCCTTAGTGCAAGAGAGTGGGGCTAAGGATGCTGAAATTGATAGGCTAAAGAAGAGGTTGGCAGAAGTGGAAATTGAGAGAGATGCTCTCAGAGCTGAGATACCAAAGGAGAAGGAGAAGAATGATGGTGTTCTTCATGATATGTTGAAACTACTTAAAGCCAAGAACCAAGAATCTGGTCCTTCCCAGCCTTAAGACCTTCCTAGCCTAGTTAGATCAACCAGTGACCCGGATGGAATTTTTTTATTTCTTTTGCACATGATCCAGTATTTTTATTTCTCTTTATGTTTGTGGATGACTAAGTATCAACGATAATCGACTGTTTTTGTGCTCTAACTGTTTGTTGATGCTTCTTAGATGGATAATATCATTAGATTGATAAATGATACTTGATTCCATGATTGCATTTGAAGTAGCCCAGTGGCCATGCGTAATTTCTATTAAAATCTGGTTATCTAACATAATTATGCAACTTTTCAATGATGCCAAAAGGGGAAAGATAGGTTGTGCTTTTTTACTTTGGACTGTGATATTTATAACCTAATGAACCTGGTCCTTGATGATTAGTGTCTTTAAAATGGAAAGTGTTCTAACATTGTGCTGATGTTGAGCTAAGTTGACACATGGCCTATGCTTGTGAAAAGCGCATAGCTTGTCATCATCAAAATGGGAGAAATTTGTTGGCCCAAGTGAAGTTTTATTTTGATGATTGACAAAGGAACTTGTGCATGAACTAGGTCCATACACAGTGTACACAGTCACGGGCAGAATTCGAGCATAAGGGATGTACGTGAAGGAGATAAGCTTAAATTGGTATATCTGATATCTCCTGATTGAAAAGGTTGCATAAATGATAAGGAGAAGGACTCCTTACTCGAAGAGAACTTTATCCAAGATAAGGGAGGAGTTAGAAGTTGAAGATAACTAGAACTCTTCCACCATAGAAGAGTACCATTAGAACTCTAGTTATTTCTTATTCTACTAACTCTATATATTGCAGGATGTTCTCATTCTACACGTACACATAAACACTGAAGTTAAACGTGAGTTGAGAGCAAAATAGCAAGGCATTTTGCAAATAATTCTTGTGTGAATCAAATGTGTGAACCTGAAGCTACATGAACCAGATAGAAGAACCAGTTCCAAGCGTCTGTCTTTTATTCTAGTTCAATTGTAGTAGGTGGTTTCAATTTGTACCTTTCAGCTTTATCTAGAAGCAATTGTATTAGGTACTATGAGTGTTCAAGTTAGAATTAACATGAAGTTGTCGCAACAGTTAGAGGATGGTTGCCACAACGAGATTAGAGTTAATCCTTAGGTTACAAAGAGTTTTGTAAATGTTGTTTTGGCTCAATGATTGAAGTGTTGGGAAAACTCCTACTGAGTAGTAGGTCATGGTTTTTTTTTCACCTTTTGAGCCGGGTGTTATCCACGTAAAAATACTTGTGTTCTTTACTTTTCGCATTTACTATAATCAGTGCACGCAAAAATCAGTGCACGCAAAAATTAGACATCACACAAATCATCCCCCCCCCCCCAATCATGTGTGGCATTAAAGTATAAAACACGAATCCCCTCTTCTTGTTTCCTTTCTTGACTTGGAAACTAAATAATACTTGAATTTTGATATAATAATAAACAATAACACTTTTCTTTTTGTTTGTTTTTTTTGTTCAAGAACCTCCCAAGATTATCAAGATTGAAATCTTGACTAGCATATGCTCTAATACCACTTGATAACAACACGATAGAGGATTCAAGAATTACTAAAGAAACAATAAGAAAATCAAGGAACGTGCGGAAGCTAAAAGAAAATAGGGAAACGAAAAAAAAAGATAGAAATTAAAGATAAATTGAATTCAAGAAAAGAGTTTCTTGAATTCAAGAAGTCTATTATTGAAGTTGAATCATAACAACAACAATTAGCTAACGAAGAACTAATCACCTTTGATAAAGAACTAAAAACAAGAGATAGATTGTGAAACCCAACCCTTTAGAATAACAAGAACAACAATAAGCCTAAACTTATCAACTTTCTTGAATACCTAGAAGTGATCTAAGATTTCAAATAGGGTTTAATCTTATCACCTTAAGTTGAGTCTTGAAGATTGAAGAATAAATCCAAGAGTAGACACACACAAGAGTGCAAGAAAAATCTCACATTTTTTATTGATATTGTCTATAATAATCTATGTCTAAAAATAAAGAAGACGTCCCTTATATAGGTAGGAGGGGTCACGAAATTAAGGCTAAAATAACAAGGAAATAAAGTCTTAAACTACTTTGGACAATAAGTCCAACTACCTTAAAAAAAGAAAAATACTAGGAAGCAAAAATCAAGTCATTCTTAGAAAGTAATTCCAACAATCTTAGGAAAAGAAAAACATGACCTTAACTAACTAGGAATGCAATAAATATAGTCCCAAAATATATGGAAATAAGCCCCAAGCCAATCTTGGATAGAATCTTAAAAATCTTGAAAATCTTGAAGGAAATTTGAAAGCAACTTGGCACCAACTTGAACTCAACATTTAGCACGCCTATGTACCATTCTTGGACATCAAGTAAGTCCTTTTTATGTTATAAAACATGAATTTATGTAGGATTTCATAGGCTGAAAGTTTGGACACATTTTAGGTGCCAAATTGGTCCACAGGTGGACTGGCTAGGCTTCTTCAAATGATGTCTCTTGAGATCCAATCCTCCTCTTCTTGAACATAAATTTGGGCCACCCTAGCCAATTCATATCATTTATCCTTGAGTTCTTCCTCCCAATTAACAACTTCTTTATTTGCACTTGAAGTCAAATGACCTTGTTTTGTAACTCTTTAGCTTGACATTTTGTTAAAGGCCCTCTTTGAGATTTCAAAGCTTCATCCTTGTCCTTAAATAGATTTCATCTTCCTAGGATGCAATCACTTGGAAGTTGTTTCTTTGCCCTTGAAAATTGTTCACATGTTGCACTTCCTCCTCTTGCTCATTATAAGAATCATCTTGATCAAAACAACCATTGTCTTGCATATAGTTCTCCACTCGAGTTTGCACTTGTGGACCCTTAGTCCTCCTCTTGTTTGCCAAAACATTCACTCATTCCATAGCATGAACTTACTTAGGGGCTTGCACTTGACTAAGTTAAGTTTTTGCTAGTTGATTCATGGTAGTGGTCAATTCGGCAATGACTTGCCCATGGTCATGCAATTCATTGTAGAGGTGGATCATGTTCGGATCACCTTGTGGAACATTGGCCCGGGATTTCCAAGTCGATGACGTTTCCTCCATCTCATCTAAGATTTCACACGCCTCCGCATAAGGCGTAGTCATAAAGTTCGCACAGGCTAGTTGATTCACTACACATTGGTTGGTTGTATTAATCTCACGATAAAAGGTTTGCTGTATTATGTTTTCGTCATATCGTTGTTGGTACATTCCTCAACCATTGTTCTATAACGCTCCCATATCTTGTGTAGTGGTTCATTCGGCTCTTGCTTGAATGCCAAGATCTCATCTCGAAGTGTAGCCATGTGCCCGGGAGAAAAAACTTAGCAATGAACTTTTCTGCCAACTCATCCCAAGTGTGAATTGAATGTTTCGGCAATTGTTCCAACCAATCCCCGGCAACGGCGCCAAAAATTTATCCACGTCCAATTCGCACTCAATAGTGAGTGAAAACAGTCGTTGGAAGAATAGTACCCAACAAGAGCCAGGGTCGATTTCCAAAAGGAGTTTAATATGGGTGTTAGGGTGTACACTTGATGAGAGTAAATTAAATAACTCAATTGTGCTTCCAAACAAGGGATTTTATTTTCTACTTCTAAATTAACACTAACAATTGTAAACTAAAAAAAAGAAACTAGAAAGCGAGTAACTGTTTTTGTTATTTTTACCAAATGTTTAAAAGGCCTAGGGTAGTGACCTTCACCTAGGTGTTTGCCTAATGGGTTAAGTACGTTAATACTTATTTTATTGATTGGGGTGTATTATACCTCTAAACTCTAAGTTACGCATCAATACCTTTCGGTCATAGAGTGATTTTGCCCAATTTGGCTTTCTCAAGCCCAAATGGGTATCAAGCTAAATAGTTGATAAGAGCTCAAGTTAGGTTTTCCCTATCTCTAGTTCAAACTCTTTAATTAGGCTAATCAAATCCTTAACTAGCCAAGTTTTTCTAAACTAAGTCCTTTCTCAAGTAAAGACCAAGTCAAAAAGGCATGAATCAATGTTTGCAACCATTAATTCTATAATTAAAGAATAAAAAAACTCTAAATAACAAACACCCAACCATAAACAAGTATTAAATGAAATACCCATAAGGTTTACACACTAGGGTTGGGTCACAACCCTAGTAAAAGTCTAGCTACTCATAGTATAAAATGAAGAAAACAAAGAAGAAACATTAATTAAACCCATAATATAAAATTAAAATGATAAACTATGATGTTTTAATCCCAAAATGATCACAAATTTCCTAAAATGGAAAACTACAATAGCTATTGTTGCTAGAACTTCAACTTGACCTAAAAATGTGATTCTCGTCTATTTATAGTGGCTCAAAATTCGCTGGCAAAAATGCTCCTCGAGAGGTTTTTGCGGCCTCACAATTCCATGTGTGGTCCGCTTATTGCTTGAATCTGCAAAGAAATGGATTCTGCAGTCGCACAATTTGGTCTGCGGCTGTGATTTAGCTTCTGCGACCGCACAATTTATGTGCGGTCCGCACATTAGGCAAGGCTTTAAGTCTTGATTAGTTGCACACTCTGTGAACTTTTTGAATTCTTGTCAGTGCGGACTATGTTCTGCGGTCACACAAATTGTGTGCGGTCCGCACTTCTACTTCAAGTACTGCTGGCTTCTTCATCAGTTCTGCAGCCGCAGAGGGAATTCTGCGGTCCGCACTTGCTTCTGCAGACCGCACTTCTTGTGTGTTGTGCCCCTTCTTGCCTTTTGAGTCGGATCATTCCTTTTTGAGTTGGATTTATTCATAAGAGCCCAAATTTCCAATATTCCGACAATTTGCACACTTTTATTAGTTTTGGGAACATAAATCGATACTTTCAGACTTAAACAAAAGTAAAAATATACTAATAAGTAGTCAAAATTCACACTTATCATGGCCACAATCACAAAACCCTTCAATTATACCGCCAGAAATAAGAGTAATGCATGGCAGGCCCAAGAAAGTAGAAGGAAGTAACCAACTGAAAACAAAACAGGAAATAGGAGTGTTCCAAACCGAACAGAAACCAAAAACCGAACTGAAACCGAAAATCGAATCGCAAGATTGGCTTAATGGCTTATTGGTGTCGGATTAACTGGTGGGGAACATATTGAAATTTTATTATTAACGGCTTATCGATTTGAGGGTTGATTATTCAATTTTCTTATCGGATAAAGCATTAACCCGTTAAGAATTTTTATATTTATATATTTGTATCCATACGTATATTAAATAGCCCTTCCACTTATCCACTATTAGAAACCCTAAAATCTAAATTCCTAATTTCTAATTTCCCTCATATCTCAGAACTCAGCCCTCTCGCCTCTCCCTCTCGCGTCACCCCTCATTCTCAGACCCTCTACTCTCTAAAGGTTGAGGGAACAGTCAACACAACCACAACACCACAACGCCTCGCCTCCCATTCTCTTCTCTAATCTAGTAATTTGTTCCTCGTTTCCTCTAATCTCAGAACCCAGCCGTCAGTTACGGCCATAGCTAGTGCAGCGAAAGGTAAAGTGGATATGCTTTATATATAAAGACCAAATATTAGTATAAGATATGTAGTCAGATTCAATGTGCAAATGTGATGTTCAAATCCTTGGTCAGTTGCAATTCATGTAATAAAGTTTCGTTGTAGTAATAGAAGTAGAAGTAAAGTATTTGGAAAAATCTAGTATCCAACTACCTATATGGTTTCTAAATGTCAAAATTATTCTGGGATTAAAAGAGGGATTTTGTGGCAGAAGAATGTCATTTTCTCGTCATACTTTGTCTGAAAATAAATTTACTTTCTAATTCAATTTCGATTCAGTTCTAAATGAAAAATACTTCTTCTTCATTGAAAAGAGTGTAGCTTTTTATCATTCATATTCATTCCTTTTCTTTTCTTGTTGCAGTGACTCATAGCATGGCTGAAAATATACAAAGTGATAAGGCGATGGCTGAAAATGGGGATTCTAATTTAAATGCAATAAGTCAAGCCAAAACAACGGAGTCAAATATAACCAAAAAAGGAAAAAAAGGTTTGTTGCGTGGGATCATTTTACATAAATTATTACTTCCGAAGGGAGTACAAAAGCAAAATGTGACGGTTGCTTTCGTGAGTATTGTTTTAAGACAAAAAACGGTACATCGACACTTCTTTCTCATATATTTAAGTGTCCTAAACGTGCTGGTATTGTTGATAAAAACAATCAAATTTAGGCTTTCAATCTGTTTTGGGGGTAGTCAGGGTGACGTACTATTGTTACTTGGAAATTTGATCAAGAAGAGTGTAGGAAGGTGTTATGTCGTATGGTAATAGTTGATGCGCTTCCTTTCAACTTTGTTGATAAAGAAGGTTTTAGAGACTTTATGAAAGTGGCGCAACCTTATTTTCGGATCCCTTCCCGTAATACTGTAACTAGGGATTGTTTTGATCTTTTTAATGAAGAAAAGCAAACGTTGAATAGGTCGTTTATAGAAACAAAACAAAGAGTATGTATTATCACTAATACCTGGACTTCAATACAAAGAATCAATTACATGTGTATCACTTCCCATTGGATTGATAGTGAATGGAATATGCATAAGAGAATAATTAATTTTTGTCCTATTGTTATCCATAAAGGCGAATATATGGCAAATGATATTGGTAGGTGCTTACGTGAGGGGGGGATAAATAAGATCTTCAATGTCATCGTTGATAATGCAAGCTCAAATGATGTGACAGTAAAAGAATTGTCTAAGCAATTAACAAAAATGGGAACTAATTTGATGGACGATAATCACCTTCAAGTGAGATATATGGCTCACATCATGAATCTTGTGGTCTGGGATGGTTTAAAAAAAATCTTCAGTGTCTATTAAACGTGTTAGGCATGCAGTGAGATATGTTAGGCAGTCTCCTGCGAGGTTGAAGAGGTTTCAAGAATGTTTTGATGATGAACAACTCAATTATAAAAAAAGAAACTTTATGTTTGGATGTTCCAACAAGGTAAAATTCTACCTACTTGATGTTGCGTAGGGTTGTTGAATTTGAAAGTGCATTTTCACATTATGCTTCTTGTGAAATTGGCCTGGGGCATTATCTTGAGCATTCTTATATTGAAGTTGGAATTCTTACAAGTGAACTTTTGAGTAGTGATTGGGAGAATGTAAAAATAATTACAAAGTTTCTTGAAAATCTTCTATCTTCTTACTTTGAAAATATCTGGATCACGTTATGTTACATTAAAAATTCATTTTCTTGAAATTTGTGCGGTTGCTGTTTATTTGAAGCAATTGATAGAAAATAAAGATATAGTTTTAAGGGAAATGGCAAAGAAGATTAAAGAAAAGTGTGATAAGTATTCGAGTGATCCAGGAAAAATGAACAAGATAATTTTCATCTCATGTATTTATAACGAACCGACCGGTCGTTTTGAGTAGTTGCACTTCGCTCGGTAGTTTGAGGGCATGAAAAGCTCCTTATGATGTACTATGACTCATGAGAATCGTCGGTTTTGGCTTTCAGGTTATTCTGAATCGATTTGGAAGAATGAATTTCATGATTTAAGCTTTAAGTTAAGAGTTGACCAAGTTTGACTTTGTGAATTTGACCGCGAAACAGAGTTTTGATGGTTCCGTTAGGCCTGGATGGTGATTTTGGACTCGGGCGTATGCCCGAATTTTCATTGAGATGTCCATAGAAGGATTCGACACTAATTGGCGAAAGTTGAAAATTTGAAGGCTTGAAAAGTTCATACGTTTGACCGGAAGTTGACTTTGTGGATATCGGATTCGGATTGTGGGTCAGGGAATTTGAATAGCTTCGTTATGTTATTTGGGATTTGTGTGCAAGATTTGAGTTCATTCCGGGTTGATTTGATGTGTTTCGGTGCTAGTTTTTGAAGTTGAAAGTTCAAGTTCATTTAAGTTCGATTTGAGGTGTGATTCGTCGTTTTGATGTTGTAATGTGTGATTTGAGGCATCGACTAGGTCCGTATTTTGTTTTGAGACTTGTTGGTATATTCGGGAGGCGCCCTAAGTGGCTCGGAAGAGTTTCGGACGAAGTTCAGATCGTTTGGATCAATTTTTGGCTAAGGCAGCTAGTGGTCGGATCCGGTATGATCGCACCTGCGGCTGATTTGCGCATGTGCGATGGTCGCAGAAGTGACAGAGGAGTCGCAGAAGCAAGGTGAGAGCTGGGTGAGGAAGATCGCAGAGGTGGAATGATGGGCGCATCTGCGTGTCCGCAGAAGAGTAATTTTGAGCCGCAGAAGCGGTGTGGCGCAGAAGCGTGAGTTGTTTGTCGCAACTGCGTGTGCACCGAACTGGGGAATGCTCCGCAGGTGCGGAAGTCTGGTCTTCACAGGGCTTCGCAAAAGCGAGAATTGTCCGCAGAAGTAGAGGTCGCAGATGCGACAATGTGACCGCATATGCGAAATTGTTGGGCAGAGTCTATATATTTCGAGGTTTTGGTTCTTTTATCATATTTTGAGATGTAGGACTCGGATTGAGGCGATTTTTGAAGTAATTTTCATCACAAGGATTAGGGTAAGTGTTCTACATTTGGTTTTGGTTTTATTTTTTGAATCCATCTTCAATTTTGGCAATTGTTGATGAATTTTAAAGAGAAATTTGTGGTTTTAGCCTAAAGTTTTATAAAGTGAGTTTTTGAGTTTTGAACATTGATTCAGAGTCGGATTTGAGTGAAACTAGTATGGTTAGACTCGTAATTGAATGGGTTGTCGGATTGTATATGTTTCGTCGAGTTTCGAGGCGCGGGCCCGGGTTGGGCTTTTGGGTTGATTTTGGACTTTTGATTAAAGATCTTATCTTTATCGATTGAGTTTGTTTTTTTGGCATTATTTGATGTATTTGAGTTGTTGTTGGCTAGTTTCGAGCCGTTCAGAGGTCGGTACGCACGAGATGGCTTTTTTGGAGCATCGCTTGGCTTGCTCGGTATTGGAATTGGCTTGTTCGAGGTAAGTAACCCTTCTAAACTTGGTGCTGAGAGTATGAAACCCCGAATTTCGTGTTATGTGTTTGTTGTTGAGGTGACGCACATGCTAGGTGACGGGCGTGTGGGCGAGCACCGTGTGAATCGCAACTCCATTATTTATGTGGTACTGTGTAGTTACCTAATCCTATCTGTAACTATGAAATCTCTACGTACTAGAGCTATTGAGCTGTGACCTATGTTAGAAACCATGTCTACGCTACATGTTTATTCTGTTGGGACCCACTGAGGTCATTACTGTTGTTGAGTTATTTGCTTACATTGCAATTTCATACCCAGTCATGTTCAATCATTTCATATCATATCTCAGTCTCTGTTGCTGTTGCTATATATCGACACATCATATCATCATTTTTGGGCTAGTTTCATGGCATTGTGAGCCCGAGAGACTGGAGAGATTATTGACTGAGTGAGGCCGAGGGCCTGATTGTGAGTGATATTATGGGATCGGGCTGCACGCCGCAGCATGTTATATTGATTTATGCCTGGATCTGGCTTATTATAGCGCTTGGGCTGAAAGAGCCTCTCCGGAGTCTGTACACACCCCCAGTGAGCGCAATTGGTTATATTGAGGGATGGATCTTCCCTGGACATGGATCTTGCCCGAAGCATTTATATTTAGGGATGGATCTTACCCAGGCTAGATTGGCCTTATACAGTACTGAGCGACTGACCTGTCAGTTACTATATATATTTGGGATGGATCTTCCCTGGGCTGGATTGACCATATACAGTACTGAGTGATTGGCATGATGAGTGGAAAGTCTGAGACTGTGAGATTGAGTACTCTAAGAGTGTAAGTACATGAGTTCATCTCTGAGATACATTGCATTTGACATGCACACTTGACATACAGGCATAGAGATGCATTTTTCATCATGTTGTACGATATTGCATCATAATTTTACCTGCATAGTGGCATGTAGGCATAGAGATGTACTTTCCTTATGCTATCTGAAAAATGAAACATCTTACGAATTGTTGAAAAGTTTTTGTGAAAAATCACAGTTTTACAAACCTACTCATATTTTGGTGATTTCGGCAAAAGATTTGAGTTTTACTGTATACTTGAAAAGAAGCATTTATTTTATGGAATTTTATACGATATGAGCATTTATTTATTGAGTTATTTCCTGCACCATCTTTACTATATTGGTATGAACTATTGCTGGTTATTGGAGTTGGACTCTGACCTTTGTCCCAACTCGTCACTACTTTCAACCTAAGGTTAAATTTGTTACTTATTGAGTACATGGGGTCGGTTGTAATCATACTACACTTCTGCACCTTGCATGCAGATGTTGGATGATGATGTTGTTGTGATCGACGAGAGCTGGATTTGAAGACATACCTGTGTTCCGGTTGTAGTTGCCTCTTATTCATGGTAGCCTTAGATTTATGAAAATTTATTTATGTACATTTCGAACATATGATGTATTTGTTTCATACCAGCTTTGTAAATTTTAATCTTAGAAGCTTATGATTTGTATTACTAGTTCTTGGGGAGATGTATTAGTTTTAGATATTTTCCTTTAATTAATTTTATTGGAATTGGATAGTTGAAAATTGGTTTACCTAACGGGTTGGGTTAGGTGTCATCCCGACTAGTGTGATTTTGGGTCGTGACAAGGTGGTATCAGAGCTCTAAGTTCATAGGTTCTATAAGTCATGAGCAAGTGTCTAGTAGAGTCTTGCGGATCGGTATGATGACGTCCATACCTATCTTCGAGAGGCTACAGGGCATTTAGGATAATTTCCCATCTTTCTTTCCTTATCGTGCGGAATTGATTCAGCTTGAAATATAACTCTTTGAATTCCTCCCACGCATTTGTACATGCATGTGAATGCTCGATATCAACTGTGCATCACCGACTTGTGATTCCATGGGTAAGGTGCGAGATGTGAATTCGGTGTGCTGATGATGGGCCAGTCTGGAGGACTTGAAGCCGGGTTTTGATTGTAGCTTAAGCACGGGGATTTCAGTTGTGTGAGTATATACTCTTGGACTTATATATCCGGTAGTGTCCCTATGAGTGAAATTTATGGCTCGGTGAGTGGTTGGATGGCTATATGAAGAAATATGATGTGACTGTGGGATGTGTTCAGATGGATTGAAAGTGACGAGAATAGTTTGCTGAAAAGGTAAAACGGGACTATTGGGTGCTTGATCCATGTCTTGATATGACGTATAGTCTCGAGTTATGAGTGTGTTTGCGGATCTTTCAGGTTGTTTAATTGAGGAACGAAGTAGATTTTCATGTCTTGTTGATGAGTTCAGACTCAGGAAAATTAAGTGATTGCATAGTAGTTATGGCTGTGAAAGGGGATAGAGAGATGTCAGTTTGAGGCTAAACAGGTGGGTTATCTTCTGCGGAGTAATCTACGGGGGTATGATCCTTGTAATGTTGTATGGAGAGTTCTTTTCTACCAGCGGGGTAGATGTGTTGAGATTTGAATATGAATTTGGTTGAGAAAGTTGACCTGATCGTCACGTGGATGTCTACGAGCTTAGTAGATGATTTGAGGTACTATATAGTTTGTGTTATGTGAGCTTATGAAGGATTTAGTTGAACTTCGGTGTGGGATTATAGCAGTAATAGAGTATGGGTATTATGGGTTATCGAGTGTTTTGTTCTATGGCTTTGAGCCAAGTGGGGGAGTTTGCTATCGATGATTGGATTGCTTGGTTATGTGTTGTACTGGTTTCGGTTTGAGGCATACTTTTGAATCAGTAAGAAATTTCGAGATGCGTGATGTATTGCACTTTATGGGTATATGAAAATCGTGGAATGATTGAGTTGTTATGTGCGAAGGATGTAGTGTGCATGGAGTATGAATTTAATCGGTTGTGTTAAGGTAATGCTACTTCCTTGGGTGTTGTTGTGCTAATAGGGCACATGTCGTTTGGCCCATTTGGGCGGTATAATTGAGATTTGAGCAGAATGAATGACTCTCGAGAAGGTTCTAATGGATTCCAGATTAATATGTAGCGATTGAGAATTTCGCAGATTTGTATATGGCTAGAATCTGAGATTTAAGTTGAATGGTGTCGGGACTCGCGGTATTTCTATATCATTATGGATTATACATTTCAGCATCAAGAAGGTGAAGGAAACGATTTTATACTCACAGAAGGTCTTTTCAGAGTGGGTGTCTCAGTTGTGGTACTTTTGGGGGTGCTTAAAGGAGAATGCAGAGGCTTATGGGCCTTGGGGCGGTGTGATTTTATTCTAGGATCTCGTGGGGTGAGTTTTGGTTAAGGATCGTGGTGTTCTGGCAATAAGAAGTGTCACTTTGAGGGTAATTCAGAAGGAACTCGGAGAAATAGTACAGTTTAGTGGTAGGTTGGATCATCAAGGTAATAGATATGATCGGTTCTTCGGGTACTTATGATGTGGTGAGCCTCTACAGGTGTTTCGTGGCAATGATCTTGGGTTTTGGCGACCTGCGTGACTTTGTTGAGTTAGAGGGATTCGGTTCTGATAGCTAGGTTATGTACAAATGGATTTCAAAGTGTTCTCAATAGTTTCTACCACGGTTCGAGGTCTATATTTTCTGCTGGCGTGAAGAGCGTGTTGCGTGTTGTGATTTTCTCCTCGATTAGATCAAATAGAGGTTCCTGGCTAATTGAGTATGTATTCCTGCTGGACTCAGGGTTGATTATGAGATTCTCGTATTTTTCATATGATGGCATGATAACGGTGGTGTGTTGTGTGGGATTGAGGTTTGCATGTGCAAGGTCACGGTTTAGTTTTGAAAGCAAGGGCATGAATTCTTAGACAACATTGGCGGTTTCAGATGACTAGATGAATTATATTACCACTTAGTATTGCCTGAGGAGAGCGTATATTTCAGAAGGTGCACTGAGTGTTGACGTACGGATGCTTCATTGGTATTGCGGTACTCGCCTGGTTGATCGGCTGCTGATATTCAGATTTTGTTATGTGGTCTTTTTGTTCCTGCCTGTCGAGGACCTATGTTTCAATAACGATGAAGGGCTACTAGAAGGGAAAGGGCGCTCACCTTCGAAGAGTGAAAGGATCATTCAAAGCCATGGAAGAATTTTAGAAGTATTCCTCGTGGGATGATCATGTATGAGATATGTGTTAGACAATCGGGAGGGTGGAGTTGGGATTAGATATGGTGATTCGTGTGTTCTATGAATTTGGAGACTGGGAGTTCTCAGAAGCCGATTATTTCATGGTTGTGGACTGTGAAGTTGTGGCCAAAGCTAGCTAGGTGATAGCATGTGTTATGGTTCAGTCGTTGTGGACTTTCAGAGGGTTGTGTATCTATTTGTGGGTGACCAGAATTGATTTGGGGTTCAGTGTTAGGCCCAATGAGGATGTGCATTCTATAGCAGGCCGGATTGGTTGACTCCATACTGCTATTGTTGGGGGTGTGCCATTCAATTAGAGTTGAGCTTATTCGTGTTCTGATAGGATCTATATGCTACTCCTCTATGCTACGAGGGGTTGTGATTCGTTAGTTATATGCACACATGGTGCGGTTCGATTTGGGCTTTATGGCGGAGTTTGAGCGAGATGGGTATTAGGGTGTTGAATGATTGATTGCGCATTAGTTATGTTCTTTCCAGATTGTGGTATTGTGTTATTTGTCTCTCCGTGATTATGGTCATGCACCTTGGGTACTTGATGTCGAATTTCGCATGGTTATTGATTTTTAGCATGGTGTCTGAGGTATTTCATATAGACCAGTGTTTAGATGGGGTCACGCATTGCAACGAGGTTATGTTAAGATATGATTCTTTGTGTTAGATTCGTGTGTCTTGGTTCTACTATGTATGATAAGTTCGTAGTATTTCGGTTGTGGTGGTACTTGTTGAACTTGCAGGATGGTTCTCTCGTTTGAGTCATTTTTCATGATTGAGTACATTTGAATTATTGCGTATTGGGGCACGGATTGCACGGTTTGTGGCTCTGGGTAGTATTGGTGTGGCATGTCTGTAGGGTAGCTGGTATTTGTCAATATGAGGTGGTCGAATCTAGGATGGGTGCTATCGGATTTGATTACAGCATGTAGAGAGGATAATATCGGAAGTCGGCTTAGAAATTGGCTATAGTTTTTGTTGAAGGAGGGAGAGTTCCATGACTTGTTGATCTGATAAGTGGTTACAAGTTTCTGCGTGTTTCTTTCATCATCGGCAGTGTACTAAGTTTTTGAACGAGATTTTATTTGATATGAGGCTTATTATCGGTACCGGGCTTGTTTGGGGAGTTATTGTGGTCAGAAGTTATTGGTACAAATATGCGAGTTATGCGGTGTATCATGTGATTAAATCTTGGGTTATGGTTATGGCTTGATACAAGTTGTTCAGACTTATACAGTGTGTAGATGCAAGATTCGGGTCTTATAGGAAATTTCGGAAGTTGGAAATTGGATTTTGTGATTTACGGGCTAAGGTTGAAGTAATGATCTTTAGTATGTTGTGTTATGGGACCTATATGGAATAGGGTGATGTGGGATCACCCCCGGGTATGTGCATGGTAAGGTTACACGGCAGTTTGATGGCTTAAGAACAACTCGGGGCACGTTCGAGGACAAACGTATGTTTAAGTGGGGGAAGGTGTAATGACCCGATCGGTCGTTTTGAGCAGTTGCACTTTGCTCGGTAGTTTGAGGGCCTCAGTAGCTCCATATGATGTACTATGACTCATGAGAATCGTCGATTTTGATTTTCGGATTATTCGGAACCGATTTGGAAGAATGAATTTCATGATTTAAGCTTTAAGTTGGAAGAGTTGACCAAGTTTGACTTAGTGAATTTGACCCCAAAACGGAATTTTAATAGTTCCGTTAGGTCTCGATGGTTATTTTGGACTTGGGCTTATGCCCGTATTTGCATTGGGATGTCCGTAGAAGGATTCGACACTAATTGGCGAAAGTTGAAAATTTAAAAGCTTGAAAAATTCATAAGTTTTATCGGACGTTGACTTTGTGGATATCGGATTAGGATTGTGGTTTCGGGAATTTGAATAGCTTCATTATGTCATTTGGGACTTGTGTGCAAAATTTGAGTACATTCCGGGTTGATTTGATGTGTTTCGGCGCTAGTTTTGGAAGTTGAAAGTTCAAGTTCATTTAAGTTCGATTTGAGGTGCGATTCGTCGGTTCGATATTGTTATGTGTGATTTGAGGCCTCGACTAGGTCCGTATTTTATTATGAGACTTGTTGGTATATTCGGGCAGGGCCCCTAGTGCCTCGGAAGAGTTTCAAACGAAGTTCGGATCGTTTGGATCAATTTTTGGCTAAGGCAGCTGGTGGCCGGATCTGGTATGATCACACCTACGGCTGGTTTGCGCAGGTGCGATGGTCGCAGAAGCGACAGAGGAGTCGCAAAAGCAAGGTGAGAGCTGGGTGAGGAAGATCGTAGAGGCGGAATGATGGGCGCATATGCGCGTCCTCAGAAGCATAATTTTGAGCCGCAGAAGCGGCGTGTGGCGCAGAAGCGTGAGTTGTTTGTCGCACCTGCGTGTGCACAGAAGCGGGGAATGCTCCGCAGGTGCGGAAGTATGGTCTTCAGAGGGCTTCGCAGAAGCGGAGGTCGCAGATGCGACAATGTGACCGCATATGCGAAATTGCTAGGCAAACTCTATATATTTCGAGGTGTTGGTTCTTTTATCATATTTTGAGATGTGGGACTCGGATTGAGGCGATTTTTGAAGCAATTTTTATCACAGGGATTGGGGTAAGTGTTCTACACTTGGTTTTGGTTTTATTTCGTGAATCCATCTTCATTTTTGGCAAAGTGTTGATGAATTTTAAAGAGAAATTGGTGGTTTTAGCCTAAAGTTTTATAGAGTAAGTTTTTAAGTTTTGAACATCGATTCGGAGTCGGATTTGAGTGAAACTAGTATGGTTGGACTCGTAATTGAATGGGTTATCGAATTTTATAAGTTTTGTCGATTTCCGAGGCACGGGCCCGAGTTGGGCTTTTGGGTTGATTTTGGGCTTTTGATTAAAAATCTGATCTTTATCGATTGAGTTTGTTTTCTCTGGCATTATTTGATGTATTTGAGTTGATGTTGGCTAGTTTCGAGCCATTCAGAGGTTGGTACGTGCGATATGGAATTTTTGGAGCATCGCTTGGCTTGCTCGGTATTGGAATTGGCTTGTTCGAGGTAAGTAACACTTCTAAACTTGGTGCTGAGGGTATGAAACCCCGAATTTCGTGTTATTTGTTTGTTGTTGAAGTGACGGGCGTGTGGGCGTACACCGTATGAATCGTAACTCCGTTATTTCTGTGGTACTGTGTAGCTACCTGATCTTATCTGTAACTATGAAATCTCTACGTACTAGAACTATTGAGTTGTGACCCATGTTAGAAACCATGTCTAGGCTACATGCTTATTCTGTTGGGATCCACTGAGGTCATTACTATTGTTGAGTTATTTGTTTACATTGCAATTTCATACTCAGTCATGTTCATTCATTTCATATCATATCTCAGTCTCTGTTGCTATATATTAACACATCATATCATTTTTGGGCTAGTTTCATGGCATTGTGAGCCCGAGAGACTGGAGAGATTATTGACTGAGTGAGGCCGAGGGCCTGATTGTGAGTGATATTATGGGATCGGGCTGCACGCCGCAGCATGTTATATTGATTTATGCCTGGATCTGGCTTATTATAGCGCTTGGGCTGAAAGAGCCTCTCCGGAGTCTGTACACACCCCCAGTGAGCGCAATTGGTTATATTGAGGGATGGATCTTCCCTGGACATGGATCTTGCCCGAAGCATTTATATTTAGGGATGGATCTTACCCAGGCTGGATTGGTCTTATACAGTACTGAGCGACTGACCTGTCAGTTACTATATATATTTGGGATGGATCTTCCCTGGGCTGGATTGACCATATACAGTACTGAGTGATTGGCATGATGAGTGGAAAGTCTGAGACTGTGAGATTGAGTACTCTAAGAGTGTAAGTACATGAGTTCATCTCTGAGATACATTGCATTTGACATGCACACTTGACATACAGGCATAGAGATGCATTTTTCATCATGTTGTACGATATTGCGTCATTCATGATTTCACATGCATAGTGACATGTAGGTATAGAGATGTACTTTTCTCATGCTATCTGAAAAATGAAACATCTTAAGTATTGTTGAAAAGTTTTGGGAATAATCACATTTTTACAAACCTAGTCATATTTTGGTGATTTCGGCAAAAGATTTGAATTTTACTATATACTTGAAAAGAAGCATTTATTTTTCGAAATTTTATACGAGCTGAGCATTTATTTATTGAGTTATTTCTTGCACCATCTTTACTATATTGTTATGAACTGTTGCTGGTTATTAGAGTTGGACTCTGACCCTTGTCCCAGCTCGTCACTACTTTCAATCTAAGTTTAGGTTTGTTACTTATTGAGTACATGGGGTCGGTTGTACTCATACTACACTTCTACACCTTGCGTGCAGATGTTGGATGTTGATGTTGATGTGATCGACGGGAGCTAGATTTGAAGACGTACTTGTGTTCCGGTTGTAGCTGCCTGTTGTTCATGGTAGCCTTAGATTTATGAAAATCTGTTTATGTACATTTCGAACAGATGATGTATTTGTTTCATACCACCTTTGTAAATTCTAATCATAGAAACTCATGATTTGTACTAGTAATCCTTGGGGAATGTATAAGATTCAAATATATTCTTTCACTTAATTGTCTTATTGAATTTTATTGGAATTGGATAGTTATTAATTGGCTTACCTAGCGGGTTGGGTTAAGTGTCATCATGACTAGTTGGATTTTGGGTCGTGATAGTATTTTGGATCCACGTTACAAGCTCGAATCAATTGGCTATGCACTTGTAAAGATGTTTGGTAAAGATCTGGGGGCAACTATACAAGCAGAAGTGAAGAAGTACATGACTTCATTATTTAGTGAGTATGTAAAGTCCAGCTCAAAAGGTGTCGTGTTTGCTTCATCTTCAGATTGTTCTTCATTGGAAACTTCTACTTCCAGGCTTTTTGGCAGTCAAGTAAGCACCCAAAATACAGGACTTTTAGAATCACTCATGCAAGATATAAAAAAATATAAAACTGTGAGTGGAGGTGTGGATAATAGAACAGAGTTAGATAAATATTTTGGTGAAGAAACTAAGGATGACACTAAAGAATTTGATGTAATTGAACTCAGCTAGATTTCCTGTTCTTACGGAGATAGCTCGTGATGTATTAGTTATTCCGGTTTCAAGTGTGGCATCTGAATGTGCGTTTAGTACGGGAGGACGTCTTCTTGATTTATTTAGGAGTTCATTAACTTCTAAATTGGTGCAAGCTCCAGTGTGTTTTCAAGATTGGCTTTGAAATGAAAAATTAAAACAACCTATTAGTGTTAGGAAGATCTTGATAAAATTGAGCAGCTTGAACAAGGTAATAATATTGTTACTATATTTGTTATATATTAGTGTTGTGGATATGCTTATATTTATCGCACGACTCATTATTATAATTTTCTTCTTCAGATTTAGCTAGCGTTGGAAAAGACCCTTACGTAATTAACGTGTAGTGTTAATATATCTAGTAAGAATTCCAATTGTAATATAGTGTTAATAAATCTGTTAATATATTTATCGCATGACTCGTGTGTGTTAGTGCTTAGTTCCAAGTTCTAGCCGAACTAGTTTATGAGGTAGTCTGGCTTTATACTGTGATTGCCCCTTTTCTGGAATAGTATGGACTTAAGCATATTTAGTTTGAAGTTTTAGCTAGGGCTGCTTATCGGGCGGATTGGGCGGTTAATTACTCTTAACGGTTTGGCTTAACGGTTATCGGCTTTTAAATGTATTAATCCGCTAGCCACCCGATAAGATATCGGGCGGATTGGTATCGGTTTAGCTCTTATCGGGCGGTTTATCGGCCTAATTAAATCTATATTGCGTGCATTAATTGTTTGTTGACCGCCTAGCATACAAATTCATAATAGGAAATTACACATTGAGTCCAGACAAACATGTCTGCTAACGCCTACATAAGAATGATGTAGTGTGTCATGTGTTGTAGAGTGAAAAAAGTAGAACACATTGTAGGCTAGATTACATCCCAAAGTAGACTACATATGAGTCCAGACATACATGTATGTTAACGCCTACCATTAAATCCCAAAAGCAGACTACATTACATGAGTCCAGACATACATATGTCTGTTAACGCCTAGCATACAAATTCAAAATAGGAAATTCCAGTCTATATTCAAAGTGAGTCCAGGATACATATTTCAAAATGATTAACCCATAAGTGAGCAGACTACACAGAAATGTTTGGCCTGCAGCTAACGCCTAACATAGCTTGAATTTATGTAGCTTCAAAGTTCAAACAACAACTTCAAATTTCTAACTTAAACTCTCAACCAGGCATTTCACGCTATATCATTAACCATACAAACAACACCGAGCAAAAAGCAGTTATGTATAGAAATAGGGATGGATTATAAGCAGTAAACAATTTACAGGAAACACAGATGCGCTATTTCCCAGAACATAATTCAAGACAGTACTATCGTCAATATTGTGGGATAAAAGTTATGGCAACAACACTGTTGTTCTTCTATTAAACATAGACAGCAGGCATTAGTTTTAAAAAACAAAAGCAGAGGTGAACCATAGACAGCAGCTTAAACAATCTTATAGTAGGGTGGGAGAATAAGCTAAGCTAATAGCTGGAAGAAGTGGAAGAGTTTTTGATATTTAATATATATATGGATAAAAATAAATTTTATATATATATATTCTTTCTTAACGGGTTAACGGATTATCCGTAAAGAAAATTGAATAATCCGTCCCTAAACCGATAAGCCGTTAATAAAAAAATTTCAATCTGTTCCCCGTCCGTTAAACCGTTAACCCGATACCAATAAGCCATTAAGCTTCGATTTCGGTTCGATTTTCGGTTTCGGTTCGGTTTTGAACACCCCTAGTTGGTTATGCTCGAATTACATTTTGTCTACAAGTTGGATATTCGAGCAAACTTTCTGGAACAGTATGACCTTGTAAATTACATTTTGTCTACAAGTAGTAATCCTTGGGCATGTAGGAACACAATTTGTCCCACGCATCATTTCTATAATGCATGTCCATATTTTGCATTTTCTCAAGTTTTTGTGGCTTTGTTCTGTCCCTTCTTGATGAGTTAATAAAGTCTTTTTTCTGTTGCTCTAATTGTAGGCTTTTGTTGTCTATTGTTGTCCTTCTATTGGTCAAGAATATAAGCTTGAATATACTTATTGTTGTTGCTGACTAAATCTGCTTATTGTTATCAAGAATATTGTTGCTCCTGACTGAATCTGTTGCTGCATCAGTTGAATCTGCTGCTCCTCAACTTATTCCTCTTCTCATCTTTGCAAGTTGTTTGAACTTTGAAGCTGCAGAAATTGAAGCATTGTTAGCTGCAACAGTTGTATTTTGGATGTCTCCAATTGTTCTAGATTTTATGTCTAAATTTTTATTTTATCTCTAGTTGTATTCTGGATTCATTTTGACAGATGTAATTGCCATGTTAGGAAGTGTTAACTATTATGTTAGCAGAATGTGCAGACAGCATTACTGTTGAAGAATTTCTATTTTTTCTGTTGCTCAAACCTATAACATACCAACAATCTCTTTCTTTGCATGTTACCAACCCCTCGATAGTTTTAGCCAAAAAATATTAATTAATTTTTTATATTATTATTTGAATCTCGGTCAGTTATAACTTTGTACTCCAATGCCTATTGGAAGAGTTGGGACATAAAGCATAGTTAGTATTGTTATGATTATTATTGTTTCTATTAACCCAAATATTTTACATAATAAAAGGAAAAAGTTTTTCCCACAACAAATATTTTTTTGTTAGTGTCTTTGTCAAGATTCTTTATAGTAAGAAGTCAGTGCATAGAGTTATGCCTGAGAGGAGTTGTGATACTTGGGTATATGAATTGTCATGATAAGTGAAAATATTTAAATATTAAATATTAGGCATGATAGAAACTTTTATACAATTAAATAAAAATATACAAACATATCGTTTAATAAAATTGGGTGAAATTTTTAATTATGCAAGTAACATAATATTCTTTATTATATGTGGTGTATTAACATTTTAATATACAACAACAACATCATCATCAACAACAACAACAACATACCCAGTCTTAACTCACATCGTGGGGCCAACTTATAATGCTCCCTATTCGCCATCTTCTCCTCCTCGTCTACACTTTCCACTAGCTTCAGATACGCTGCTTTCTTGGATTTCACTTTACCTTGCACTTCTCTATTCCACCACCAATCTCCCTTGTGACCACCAGAGTAACCCTTTGAGACCCCTAATACCTCACCTGCGGCTTCCCTAATGCACTGCGCAGTCGTGGTCCACATAGCGCTTGCGTCCCCACTACTCCTCCAAGCCTTCATAGTCACCAGCTTGACCCCAACTCCTGCGCTTTAACTTCTGTCAAGGCTCCCCACTTGATCCTATGTTGGCTATGCATCGCCCTCTTCCTCGTGATCTCAAGGTCCATGACCAGGAGCCTATGAAGGGCCGAGAGGTTTTCACTCGGGATGACCTTGCAATCCGTGCAAAGACCTCTATCGGACTTCCTGCAGAGTAAATAATTAATCTGAGTCTCGGCCACCAAACTCCGGAAGGTGACCAAGTGCTCCCTCTTCTTCGGGAAACTCGAGTTTGCTATCACCAAATCAAATGCTCTAGCAAAGTCCAGAAGAGACGTTCCTCCTCCGTTTCTATCTCCAAAACCAAAGCCACCATGCACATCATCATACCCCCCAGACATCGCTCTAATGTGTCCGTTGAAATCTCCTCATATGAAAAGCTTCTCGGTATGCGGGATACCACGCACCATCTCATCCAAATCCTCCTAAAAACGCTTCTTGACTTCCTCATCCAAGCCTGCTTGGGGTGCGTACGCATTGATTATGTTCAAAGTAAAACCTCCAACAACTAGCTTAATAGTCATCAACCTGTCATTCACCCTCCTAACCTCCACCACTAGTTCCCGGAGGTCCTTATCAACCAAGATACCTACCCCGTTCCTACCCCCCACCCTCCCAGAATGCCAAAGTTTGAAACTGCCTACATCCCGTGCCTTATCTCCTGCCCACCTAGTCTCATATACACAAGCTATATTAATCTTCCTTTTCTCGAGAATCTTCGCTAACTCTACAGATTTTCCAGTCAAAGCTCCTATGTTCCAAGACCCCAGTCTCAGCCTAGTAGCTCCCTTAGCCATCTTACCCCCCCTTCCCCCCGCACCCCCTCCCCGCACTGACACCCCCGAGGACAAGACCTTACCCTGCCATCGTTCACCAAAGCCACTATAATCTAGGAGTCACTACGCAAGCATTATCTCGAAAACAAGCGATAAAAATAAAATGAATTTCGAAATATAATCTACCACTATGGTTGCAAAACAGGTGAAGAAATAAAATAAAGGAATTAATGGAAACTATAATTTACCACTAAAGGTCAGACAAACAGGTGAAGAAATAGAACAAAGGAACTAAAGGACCTATAATCTACAACTAAATGATAGAAAAATATATGAAAAAATACAATACAAGAGCTAAATGGGCTATAATCTACAACTAGAGGTTACAAACAAAATGTGCAATAAAGATTCAAAATAAAGCAAGTAGGATGGAATTACCTAAATAGAGGAACACAACAAGAATGGGGGAAATCCAGTCAATGCAATTTAATTCGGGATACCCAATAGAAACGATGAATAACAAAGCAAGAATGCTACTCAGATTCAAAACTCAGGAGCAATAATGTTAAAATAACTAAGCAAGAATATAACCAACATAAAGAATTCCCAAAAATTGATAAGCGGTAGAAAAATTAAAGCAGAAGAAGAATTAACGAAGTAAATCAATAACCAGAACTAGAAATAAATAAGGAAAAGGAACGATTGAACCTGGTCGGAAGCTCTGATCGCCGGACAGGGGAGATCTGAATCTCAAAACGTCACCGTTTCAACTGATCGAATAAAAATTTCTTCAAAATCTGTTATGGACGTTCCTGCAGATGAAGAACAAAAAGAAGAAACAAATCTGTTGAAGAAATGGCTGCCTCCTCCGCCAGAGACAAGTGTTTAGACGAATTACAAGAAAAGATTATTAAATTGCTTGTTCTAAAGAAGAATTCTTCAGAACGAAAAAAGACAAAATCTTGAAAAGGGGCGGTGGATATTCGTATTAACATTTTAATATATTTTATCAAAATATCTAGATTTATTATTGATAATCCTAGAGATTCTATATCGTATTGCTATAAAGATAGCTAGGAGTGGCAAATGGGCGGGTTGGGTTGAAAATGATTCGGGTCAAAACGGGTAATAAAAAAACGGATAAATTATTCAATCCGATCCATATTTAATACGATAAAAAACGGTTTAACCGGCCGATAATATAGGTAACCATATTATCTATGACTTTTTGAATATGATCACTTTTGGGAGAACTCCTAATCTTCCAAACTTGAGGAATCCCCAATTTGAGGTTTTTACAAATGTAAAAGTTAAACTCATTGGTTATACATTGGTTACTTATTGGTTATCCATTTTCTAAATGGGTAATATGGTTCTTATCCATATTTGACCCGTTTTTAAAAAGTTCATTATCCAACCCATTTTTTAATGGATAATATGAGTGGTTAACTATTTTCTTATAACTATTTTGCCACCACTAAAGATAGTTATCATTGTTATAGGTAAAAATTTGTTATAATGATACTAAATATAATATAAAAGTCTGTTCGGAGAAAAAAATTTGACTTTTAACCTTTTACAATGAATGACTCTTATTATAGAATTATATTTAGCAAATATATATATATATATATATATATAAATTATATGTATATGAAGAAAAAAAATGAAATCTTGGGATGTAGATAAGGGTGTCAATGGTTCGGTTTGGCTGGTTATTTTATAAAATTTGTACCATATAAAATTTTTGGCTATTCTATTATATATAACTAAAATTAGACTTTTCTAAATCGTCTCAATCATATCGGTTTCTCTTCGGTATAGGTACGGTTCGGTTAATTTTCGGTATTTTTTTAAATATCATGTAAAATTCACCAGTAGAAGTAGAATGGAATAACATACGTTTTTTTATACGACTTAGCAAAACTCTCTAGATATTTTTACTATTTAAAGGGTGATGAATTAAAAAAAAATAAAAGATGGCTAGAGTATAGATCCATCAACTATTCTACAACAACTTAAAAGAAACCAAGCAAAGGCAAAGAAAATATAAATCACACGAGTAAAAATATATTAACCAAGCTGGGACTCAAGAATAAAGTCTATAGAAGATTAAGTGAGCGTTTGGACATAAGAATTGTAAAATTCCAAAATAAGTGAAAAAAATTTCAAGTGAAAATGGTATTTGAAAATTAGAGTTGTGTTTGGACATGAATATTATTTTGGGTTGTTTTTGAAGTTTTGTGAGTGATTTGAGTGAAAATTTTGAAAAACAGCTTTTTGGAGTTTTTCAAATTTCGAAAATTTCAAAATTCATCTTCAAATGAAAATTGAAAATTTTATGGCCAAACACTGATTTCGAAAAAAGTAAAAATTTATCGAAAAAAGTGAATTTTTTTTTATGTCCAAACAGGCTCTAAATATTCAAAAAGATAAATCTTAATTATATGAAAGTAAACATATTCAATACATTGTAGTTTGTTATTCATAATCACTAGAATAATGTGTCTTGCTAATAAAGATACTTGAAATAACTTGTTTTAAGTAGAAGTAGCATAATAGGTTTTAGAAATTAGTATTTTGAGTTTAATTACTTGTTGACTTGTAAAAGTTTTCATAGTTTCAAGGCCCAAAGAAAAATTTAATGCATTATTATTTTTAAACTTATTATATAAATATATTTTTTATATATAAAATTTATTCGGTACGATTTTATATTTTTCGATTTATTTTTATAAAATAAAAAAACTATCATAATTATCGGTCTATAATATAGATTTATATTTCTTTTACAAGAAAACTAATATCGATTCGCTGTGTAACACTCCTAGATGCAGAGAAGCTAAACAAAAGTTAATGTGGCACAGCTTTTCTCGTTTTGCATGCGAATTTCAAGGTGCGAACACGAAATCCGTCCATATTGCGTCTTCCCGCGTTCAAAAAGCCGGTCACCCTCTAACTCCTCCATCGTACGGTCGTCACCGCTATAACCGGTAATACCGTCGATCTAATAAAACCTCCAATCATTTTCTTCAGATCACACATTTCAACATCAAAAGTCGTTATTTCCCAGGTCTCCACTCGCATCTTCACGCGCCACCACCATCACGGACCGCTTTTTTTTTAAATGGAGCAGCCAAACGGTGTAGCGACAGAGACGGATCAGAAAAATATTTCGGGTCAGGATTCGGATCGAATTCCGAAACCGGATCCGCGACCCGATTTAGAGCAAATTCAACTACAGGACAATACTGCCGCTATCGATGAGAAACAAAATGGCGAATCGGCGAACGGTTTGAATAAGTCGAAGAAATCGGTGAGCTGGAGCGAGGAATTGGTGATGGAATCGCCGACGCCAAGATCTATGCCTTCCGATGACCGTGGATCGAATCCTTATGTGGCTTATTCTCCTGCTCCGTCCGACAATTCATCTTCCTTCAACATAAAAAGTCAGTATTTTTCTTTATTCGTGTGAATATACGTATACTTGAGATCTAATTTTTGAATCGGTCCAAGTTCTCGAATTGTTGTTTAACATTAGCATATGCAATACGAATTCGTATACTTGATAATTGTTAAATTGCGGTACAGTTTAGCTTTTGTTTTAGCTCTGGATTCCCGCCGCTTTGAATTGTTAATAGAAGTTTCTAAGTTACGTACACTGATAGTGTCAGATTTTTTACTCTATCAATGAATTTTTACTTGTGATGGCAACTAATAAGTTACCATTTCTAACATTAGCATATGCAATAAGAATTCTTGCACTTGACGATATCTGAAATTGCGATATATTTTAGCAATTTTTAGTCTCAATTCCTATGGCTTTGAAATGTTGATGGAAAAGATTTAAGTTATATACACATACAAAAGAATTTTTACACTATCAATGAATTATTACTAGCATATTCGTTACTATTTTTACCAGATTATCAATTAATGTTTATCAAGAAATTTAACTATAATTACCAAGTAGGTTGACGCAGGGGCGGCCCAACGAATTTTGTGGCCTAAAGCCAAATTTTGCGAGGGGCCTCAACGTTTTCTAAAAAAGATATTATTTTTGATATGAAGTCTATTTTTAGCTTTTTTAAGATGCAAAGTTATTAATAATTTTTTTTATAATCAATTTCTCCTAATAAGTCTTTTCCAATTAACAATAGAGCTAATCAATTTAACCTCTCTTGAGAAATTGTTGATTTTAGGTAAGATTTTATCAATTTTAATTTTGAAAAACTTTACGCTGAAGCAACGGTAACAAGAGCCTTTAACATTATCCTATAAGCAATGTAGGCGTTTGGAAAAGAATCAAATCATTTTATTTGATTGAGTATATCAATTAAATTGTTATCTTCTAATTGTTCAATTTTTCTTAACACTTTTAATTCAAAAAATAAATCTAACATTCAATATCAGATTGATTATTATGCTTTAAGGAGCATTCAAGATTAAGGAAATATTTTTTCAAATTAAATTTCCATCATCGAGTGATCTCATTTTTTACTACTAAATACAAAACCAAAAATATTTTCATGTGCTTTGAATTGTTCAAATCTAATTTGAAGTGACAAAATAGCCTTGTCTACTATATATAAAAAATAATCAACTCTAAAAACTTTTCGAGAGATTTTGAGATTTCATTATCAACATTCTTATCAAATTGTTTCTTCCTATATATCACATGTTTCTTACGAAATTCCTGTTCGATATTCATTTCAAATGTAATTTCCTTGACCTAAATCATAGTCGCCGCAAGTCCTTCTTCTCTATATTAGTTAAAGAAAGAAATCAAATATTTTCACTTCTCATAACTTTTTCTTAATTTATATATAACCTATTATGTGTAACAAAAAATTGGGTCCCCAGAAATGTGGGGCCTAAAGTAGTTGCTTTACTTGCTTTAGGGAAGGGCCGCCCCTGAGTTGACGTGAACTGCATTATGTTCATACGGATAGAAAAGTTTGATGTGAGAGCTTTTAAAAGATAGAATGTCCCCCAAAATAACAGAATTCAAAAAAAAAAAAAAGAACAAGTTGAGAAGAAGAATAATGCAGCGTCTACATCTTGCTTAACAGATACAATGGAGAGTGTCAAAGGTGTGCTCGGTAGATGGGGGAAGAAGGTTGGTGAAGCAACTAAGAAAGCTGAGGATCTTGCTGGCAATACATGGCAACATTGTAAGTCTTTCCTCTTCCATTTTTTGGGCTTCTTTGAGTTGTGTGTATGTTCTAGTTACATCTTTGAGTTGTATGTTTTAGTTTGAGAAAAGGTGTCGGCAATGATGTATTTGGTCCTCCTTGCTCACAGGGTGGATCTACGGTTGAAGTTGTAGGTTCAGTAGAATCTTGGCCCAAACAGTCTATTCGTGTTAAAAACTTCACCTAAATATGTATAAATAATCTATCCAGAACCCATAAACTTAGCTCCCGTTTGGCCATAGATTTTGGCTTCATTTTTTCCAAACAATTTTGAAAACAATGTTTGTTTATAAAATATGGTCAATGTTTTGGGGAAAAAAATTCAAAAATTTTCAAGTTCCCAAAAATTGGTTTAGGATAGTTTTTGGGTGAAAAATTTTCTTCCACTCAAAACATCAACTTTTCTTCAAATAAATGCATGTCCAAACATAACTTCAAATTTAAAAAATTATTTTTCAACACAACTTCAAAAACCCTTTTTTCAAGTTTCAATCAAATCTATGTCCAAACGCTAGCTTAATATTCTAGATTCATGTATTCTTTCTCATCCAATGGATAAATCTTTGAAAGAACTAAGAGATGATACAAGTCTCTTTTGTTTGGGTATTTAGTAAGAGAACTTTTAATAGTAGCACGTGAGAAAACTATTATGAACCTTCAGTAATATAGGACCGAGAAAAGCATTTCAAATTTTTAATTTTACTACACTCTTATGCTTCCAATTTCACATTTAACAAGTAAAGTGTTACACAAGTTTCAAAATTTGTGACAATATATTTGGAGTTTGGAGTAGAGAATCCTAGAGTCCGAGCATGATAAAGTGAACTTGAGATTATGTTGTTTTGAAATGTACCTTGATTATATGATACATAAGACAACATATATTGTAGAAAGTGCTAGCTTTGCGCTTAGAATGGGCCCTCAGAAATTTAAGGCCTAATTTCCATTAACTCAGAGATGAGTGTAGTACCGTGGTGGCACTGAGTAGGCGAACTACGATTGAACCGATAGCTAAAGATTATTTCTTAGAAGGTTTGCCTGGCCTAGCATTAACACGACACATCTTGCCAACAATTTACCTAGCCTGGCCTGGCCTGGCCTGGCCTTTATCCAAATAAAAATCTTTAAACCATGGTACTCATTCCTACTATGATTTTAATATTTTACACCCAATTAAGGATCAACCTCCCTTAATTGAAGAAAGAAACAAGAGAAAGAGAGAGAGAGTTTAGAAAGATAACTTTTTATTTCAGCATACAACATTTTATTAGGATAGGAGAGTTTTGCCTCCCACTTCTTAATAGTTCTTAGTGGTCACTTGGTCAGCGAAAGTGATCTTAGTGACCACTTGGTGGTGTCCTTTGACTTTTAGTGCCTTATTTCAGATGAGCTTCTTTTGCTCACGTTTTAAATACATGAAGTGTCAATCTAATAAATTTTAAACGTTGTCATGAAGGGTTTCCCTATGAAAAGGGACCTTCGCAGTCGTAGAGGGGCAGAACTCTTCTATTAGTGCAAGTATATATTACTTGATTAACGTATATCCTCCTAATACTTGAGGATTCCAGAGTTCACTTACAATGGACTTCTAATACTCTCACTTGGATATTATCAGTAATTCTTGGAATCCAAGGTAGAAATTAGTATATCAGCAGTACTCTAATGATTTTTATTAGAAAGTTTGTCTCTGAAAAATGCAGACAACCACTAGTGCAGCACGGTAAAAGTAATATTAATTAAGATTTAAGTATGATTGAGCAGCGATGTTCATGTGTAAGTGAACTATCCAAAGGTAATAATAGACAAATAAAAAAAAAAGGAAAGGATATACAAATGTGTGGTGAAGTTGGGGGTTCAAGTCAATGAGGGAGCAAAAGTGGGATCGGCAACTGTTGGATTTTTGGATAGTATGTTTTGGGTTATCTTATAAAGAAAAGGATAAAAGGAGTCATGCTATGACTTCTTTAAATGTTAAGTTCAAGTTTAGATTTGGTACCAGACTTCCTTAGGTGTGGTGGTTGAATAGGTGCTTACTTGCTTCAAAGTCTTCCATTAGGTCAAAGGTTCAAGTCTAGTATGAGGAACCCATCAAAGTTCAAGTTTTGATTTGGTGATCTAGCACCAGGGAGAAAGGAGAAAAGGGATAAGAATAGGGAGAAACAGAGAAGAATAAGGGAAGATTTAATTCTTAAAGTGTTATTCACTAACTCAAGAGTGTCAAAAATAAGTCCATATTTATAGAGCAGCGGATGTTGAACAGATTAAACTCGTGAAACTTTATTTTTAAGTTGGAGACAAAGATAAAATCACAGTGGATGTTGAACAGATTGAACTCGTGAAACTTTATCTTTAAGTTGGAGACAAAGATAAAATCAAGGATAAAGATTAGGAAAAATTGCTTTTTTGATACCTAGATTCGAGAGTTTGTGCTTTTATTGTCCTGTTTTCTTAAGTTGTACACATAATAACGTAACTTTAACATTTGTGCAAATAGTGGGACTTCATCTTAACGGTGTTAACTTTTGAATGGAAAAGACTCTGTCTACCTCGCATATGACGGGTTTATTAGTCTTTTTAAGGGCTCAAAACTTGGTTTTACTTATTAATCAGTTTTTTGTGTAAATAAAACTTGTCATTGGTGTAAAATATCTAATTTGCATACAGATCCTTTTCATATAGTAAATACTATTCTTTGTTTAACAAAATATTTACGATAAGTTTTTGTTGTTTTATCTCAATCAGATTAAAAGTATTTTAATTTTACTTACTATATATTCATAACCAAAAAGCATCTCTTTCTTTTTTGTACTTCTTTGCTACTTAAACAAAAAGCTATCATATTCAGTAGAAAAACAATGAAATCCACCTCTTAAATAGCACGGTAAAATTTTACAATAATGAGATTCCTTTTCTGTTTCTTGAGTTTTTAATATTCAAATCAAAGGATTTTTCAATTTTGTCCTACTTTAAAAAGCACAAAGAAACTGGAAACTGTTGCTGGGAAGCTGCAGCACTACAATTTCTATCCTTGAGTAGCTAGTTGTTAATCTTAAGGGATGAGTAGTTGATGTACTGGAAACTGGAACTGTTGTTCAGTTTCCTTTCTTTGTAGTACTTTTATTTTGTTTTGTTGTACATATTCTACTTGCAATAAAATTCTTTATTTACCAAGAAAAAGCACAAGGAAAAAGAAACGGCCTTTATGATGAATATTGTAAAAATCTACTCACTATATTTAGAGGATTCGTATGCATATTGAAGGTTTGATGTCAATTGATGATTTTTTCAATAACGGTGGCGTCTGGACCAAGTTGCGCAGACCTCGACTAATTCCATCGGTTACCTGCTATCTCCTACCACCACAAGTACCGCCGAGTAACTGTATTTTGTCTTCACGGGGCCGAGTAACTGTATTTTGTCTTCACTGGGATTTGAACCTGCTATACCCTTTGGCGCTGTCAAAGATGAGTTTTATTCAAAAAAATAAAACCGAGTTTTGAGCCATTAAATAGACTAATAAATGGGTCATGTGTAAGGCACATGTTTCTTTCCCTCCAATAGTTAACACTATTAGGCTGAGATCTTGTTTTGCACCTAAATTTAAAGTTAGGTTTTTACGTGCATAATTCAAAAAATTAGGAAAAAAAATGCACATTATTTAAAAATTAGGTACCATAAATGAAATTTTACCTAACAAGACTCTCTTATCTGTATCCACGATGTGAAGCTTAAAAATACTCTAGTCTCACAATGCAGGCAAAATTTTTTCACATCCTGGAGATGGTGTTGCTGCGAATTCATAAGAAATTTACAAAAAGATAAAATGAATTCATAGGTAATTTATAAAAAGATAAAATAATAACAATGTATTTCACTTTGCTTAAATTGATATTTAGGACGTCTGTAATAATAAGCACATTTGCAATGTGGATGTCTTTATAAGTCATTTGCGACTAAGAGCCATACCTCAACTTATGGCACTTCTCTAGAGTTGCCACCAACTTTGCTATGAGCTTATGTTGAGGATATGATCCTGTAAATACCTTCTTGCTGTGAGTTTATGTATGTATATGATGTGAGCTTCAGAAGTGCGGAATCCTCCCCTTACGTTTCTGCATCTGTCAACTTTTTTTCTTTCTTGTGACAACTTCCTTAATAGGCATGTAAAGCTTAACCTTTTCTTTCCTTCTTGTGGGTAGGGGTGAAGGTTGGGGCCAGGAGGGGGAGGGCTTATATCTGTTGAAGATTCTAATGCTTTCCTGTCTTGCAAGCTTTGTTTATTGTTAATACGTTAGGTCATATACAATTAGATGAAGAGCTCCTGTTCCACCCACTCACATGCAATAACTTTGTTTCTTTTATTGGCTGACATAGTGAAAACGGGCCCTAGTCTTGCTGATGCTGCCTTGGGAAGAATTGCTCAGGGAACAAAGGTTTTAGCAGAAGGTGGTTATGATAAGATATTTCGCCAAACATTTGAGACTGTTCCCGAGGAGCAACTTCAGAATTCATTTGCATGTTACTTATCCACATCAGCTGGTCCGGTTATGGGAGTATTATATGTCTCCACAGCTAAGCTTGCATTTTGTAGTGATAACCCTCTCTCCTATAAAGCAGAAGACAAGACTGAATGGAGCTATTACAAGGTATGTTAGACTTTGTCCTTCAGTACTGGAAGCCCATATATGTGTTCAATTAATTATTTGTCAGCCTAGAGCTGCACTAGTGACTATCACGTATACTGCCTTTTCTGTAATTACTGCTGAACGTGAGAGGTGATTGTTACATTGGAGAACATCTGCACTTATGTAGGTTTTCTATAACTATGGGAAAATGTAGATGCTAATATTTCTGGTCATCCATTCCTAGATGACAGGATGAACACGCAAGATTTATTTAATTAACCTATCTCATCTTGTTGTAGTTCGTGTCACACTAAAATACGTGCTGTTTATGTTCAGGCTATGTAACTGCCTTAAAAAATTTCCTGTCATATATTTTCAAGTAATTCTTAAGATAGTTGAAGAATGCTTTCGTGCATAACAACTATCATTTGTTAAAACCGGATTCAAGCATTGACATAAATATTATCTTCTGCAGCTGTGGATCAGAAAAAAGTTACTGACTATGCTTTTCCTGCGTAGCGATCCCCTAAAATCCACTTTAACATCCCAGCTTCACTTCCCAATAATTTGTGCTGCAGCACTTGGGTCTCAAAATATATCACAGGTTTTTGAATCATCTTCATCTCTGGTCCAAATTTTCAAGAGTGTGTCCTTTTTCCTATTCCGCACCTCAATCATCATCATCTGCTCTGTCCAACTAATTAGGTGAAAATGATTGGAGACTGAGAAGTTTACTTGGAAATAATAATTTCATGCAAATTAGAAGCCACAAGAACCATCAGATAGGGTTAGAGGATTCATTCTACTCATTTTAATGAAACTAGTGTCATCTAGTTGAAAAGGGGAAATAATTGTTAGTGATTCTTATATACCTTCATATCCATATTCGTGTGTGTGTGTTGTGTCTACACCAGGTTTTGGAAAGGGAAAGAGAGTTTGGGAGGATGAAAGTGGATGCAATAGGGGTTTTGTAGATGGTGGAAGGGCGTTGTGGCAGAGGGGACCAGGGAGGAGGGAGGTTTGGCTAGAAATGGGAGAGGATGCAGTATTGATGAGGTGGCAGCAGCCTGAAGGGGTTACATGCTGTTTTTCTATAGTTAATCTGTACGGGAAATCCATCGAAACACCCTTTATTCTATCATGTGAATAACACATGCTCCTCCCGTGGCCAAGTTTACGAAGAGGCAATAGACCTGGAAAATGGGGATAATTGAAACTTCGAGGTTAACAATCAACAGACAGGAATAATATTACACTTCACAAAATTGCTCAAGAGCATTTGGTGCCATTTGCTATCATATGTATCCTTTTTTTCTGTCAAGCCAGTTGTTTTTCCCCCAGGTATTTTGGTTCAGTGGCAAAGTGCAACCAGTAATGTTTGGATTAGGCACACGTCACGAGTTCGAATCTTGATGCAGGCAAAAGCCTAGTATTTAAGTGAAGAAAGGATAGAGAAGAGGGAGGAGAGGGTGCGTTATCCACCGAGTTATGAACCGTGCTCAAACTTATTTATTAGAAAAACTCCATGTATGTTAAAGTGAATTCTCACATCTCCATTGACTGTGCCAATCTATTGTTTCTTTTCTTACAAAGAAAAACTCATTATATATAATATAATATGAAAATTTATACTTGTCAGTTCTCAAGCGTCCCTGGGTAATCCCAATAGTATATGAAGTCACAAGCTCAACATGTTCCGTCAATGAACTTTTAAGTAGTTCGCATTCTTAAAACTTCTAACCTTGCAAAGCAATTTGAGTCATGTCAATTTGAAACAAACTTTGATATTGACGAAGTTTTTACTTTGCGTGCAGTGAGCAGACATTATTGTATATTTGACAATGTAGCATTCTCCATCTTAAGTCTTAAATATATTTCATTGATTGCTTATAAGAAACCTCTTCAAGCTCAAATGATTGTCTATGTATGATTGGAGGATCTGTCTTGCTATCCATTAATAGACTGTAGGAATGAGTGGTTGTGATAGTTGCGTCTTCCATGCTACCTATCTCATGATAGCCTCTTTTTCCCTTAGTTCAGTGAAAACTGAAAATGTCCTCAAAGGCCTACTATTAAAGCGGATCAATGCTTGCACAGCAATGTGGTGCTGCTTTCCTGAGCCGAGGGTCTATTGGAAACAGCCTCTCTATCCTCACAAAGTAGGGGTAAGGTCTGCGTACACACTACCCTCCCCAGACCCTACTGTGTGAGATATTAGTGGGTATGTTGTTGTTGTTGTAAATGCTTGCACATCAAATATTCGCTTTCTTCTGCTTGACTGCAGTTTTTTGTGAAGATAGCACTTCCTTAAACACTTCAGGGTATCTAGATAGTCCCGAGAGTGCCCAGGTATTGCATTACATAGTGTTAGATCATAAGGATCAAGGTGAAGTCATAGCCATAGACAGCTTGGAGACAGAAACTTCGGTTGAGAAACTACAATTACAGTGGTTGAGATGTGGAAAATTTGGGATAATTAGCCCTTGCAGAAGCTGTTTCTATACTGGAAAACAATGTTTTAGCTCATGACTTGTGTATCGCAGAGTCCATTCAAAGTGTAACACATCTGTTATCTCACCTTTGCTTGTTTCCTTTAATGTTCGAGGGACGTTCTCTTGTTTGCATGAAGTGTCATTTGTATTTCGTTTGATATCAACAGGTATTACCATCATTTATAACCTTGGATGTTTCCTTGCGCCACCAGTTTAGATCTTTGTCAATACCTGCCAATTCAACTTTACTTGCTGGGAAATCTATGCTCATATATCTTTTGAGTATTCTTGTCTTATTCATTAACTGTTCGTTCATTTAGATAATGAGCATGTGTATATGTATATGTGGTAAATAGGTCTATAAGTTTTCATTTGTCATTATTCTTGTAGTTAATTTTTTTTTTTTCATTTGACGAATCATTATTTATACTAACATTTCACACTTTTTCCATGAAATCTGCAGGTAGTTATCCCATTGCACCAGCTTAAGGCAATTAATCCTTCATCAAGCAGGACCAATCCATCCGAAAGATATGTTCAGACTATATCTGTCGATAACCATGAATTTTGGTTTATGGGATTTCTAAATTACACTGGTGCAGTGAATTGCCTGCAGGAGGCATTACAAGCACGCAACTTAGTGTGAGTCTGTTCTTGATCTTAAATTTGGTTATCTGAGAGGGCATAATTCATTATATGGAGTGATCACTGTTGAAAATTCTGAAGATAAATATTAGAAAGAAACAGAAGTACTTGTCTGCCTAAATGAAATTTTCTGATATCCTTGGAAGTGAACTCAGATTTCATGGTATTCACTTGTGGATTATCTCTTTTGGCAGATACAAGGTTAAAATGAACTGCTTCCCTCTCTAGTCTCTGTTGTATTGTATGCGAATATTTATGAACATAATTAGCAGTTTTAACATGCCTAACAATGTGAGGCACTTATAATAGCTCCTACACATTTTTTCCTGTGCTATGATAGCTTGTTTTGCCTTCCTTTCTCTTTTTCCTTACCCCATCACCTTTGTTCAATTCACAACCGATCACCACTGCATTTGTATTTTTTCACTCCCACACGCACCAACCCATGCATTCACTAAATGTTGGTTTAGTCGATTTTAACTTGTTTGTGATTGGGACGTAGTTGTTGGTCATGAGAAGAGTGCTTAGTCGTATGTCTCATTTGACTCTCTTACTTCTCTTTTAACGTAAGTACATCCAAAATGGGGCCAAACTCTACTTCAATGAAGTCACCACTATATAGCCTAAAGCATTTGTTGCATCTTGCTCAACTCATGTTCACATCTCTATTTAATTATATTTTTTTATTAGTTTGTTTAAAAGAAGTGTATCTTTTTGTATTTTAATAAATTGAAACTTTTTTATTTTGTTCTTTGCAACATGTTTTTATAGCCACAAAAATTTCGTAGTATATTTAAATCACAAGTTTTAAAAGTATTTTTTTCCTTCCTAACTCCATACCTATCGAACTATGCCACATAAAATTAAAATAGATGAATTAGAGTTTTTTTTCTCGTAGAATATTATTATATGACATCAGAATTGCACCTCCCAATTATACCTTTTTTTTGTCAAAGCCCTAAATTTTAAGGTCTGTTTAAATACTGAGAATATAAGTGATTTCATATGCAATTTAAGATTTTCTTTTTTTTGTTAATATTAGCAATGTCTGATCTGAATTCAGTAATTCGTTTTTCTTTCTATCAATTCTTTCAACCAATTTAGCAACATCTACTAATCGCTTCTCTTCTCTGATCCTAAAGCCCTCTTAATCCCTTTATTTATCTTTCATCCCGGAATAGGTAAAATCTCACTCTTTCTAATCTGAAAGAAAAAGAAAGAGGGACGATCATCCAAATAAGGAACTTTTACATTATCGGCTCCCATGCAAAAATTTATAGGTAAGCTTTCTTAAAATGTGGGATTTATAATTCTGAAAAAGATGAGTTACACATAAAGGGATTATATTTAAGTTTATTGTACAATGTATATAACTTTGGGATTATATTTAAGTTTCTTGTGCAATATACTCCCTCCGTTCACTTTTACTTGGCACGTTTTGACTTTTCACGTTCCTTAAGAAATAATAAATGAAGCGCAGAATTTACCATAATACCCATATTAATTGATGCATATTTTATTGGATTTGAAAAAATAATTTTAAATGAGTAATAAATATTGTGGGTATAACATGAAAAAAAAAATGTCTTCTCTTGATATGCGTAAAGTGACAAGTAAAAATAAAAATCTATTTTTAGTATGCATACCAAGTAAAAGTGAACGGAGGGAGTACTTATTTTAATTAGATTTAGAATATTAGTATCAGTACATCTTCCTCTTTTTACCCATTTATACCAAAATGTAGAATTGTGAGACGTGCCCAATTTTGCTGAGAGTAGAAAGGCCCAACAAACTTCACATCTGCTAAGCCCATTATCAACATCCAACAACTTTATTGCCCCACTTGGTTACAACTTACAAGGCTCGGCGATGGATTTTTGGGTATTATCACTTTTAGTCCGCGTCAGAAATTATTTATATTTGATAGTCAAAAAAATATATAAAATTATAATATTTGTACATAACCTACATAATGTGTATATATATATATATATATATATATATATATATATATATTTAACTATTTAACTATTATTTGAGAGCGACTATACAATGTTATTTTTCCAAAGCTATATTGCATGGCACAAGAAAATTTAAAAACTTACCTTAAGCCAAATAACTTTACTTTATTAGTTAAAAATAAAAATATAAATGTATATCATTAGCCATGTTAATTGATAAATATCGATACAAAGGACACTTGTTCTCGCCATCCATTCATTTTGTATAATATCAGAGACGGATCTATGTTGTAAAGAGAGGGGTCATCTATATATATATATATATATATTTGGCTATTATTTGAGAGCGACTATACAATGTTATTTTTCCAAAGCTATATTGCATGGCACAAGAAAATTTAAAAACTTACCTTAAGCCAAATAACTTTACTTTATTAGATAAAAATAAAAATAAAAATGTATATCATTAGCCATGTTACTTGATAAATATCGATACAAAGGACACTTGTTCTTGCCATCCATTCATTTTGTATAATATCAGAGACGGATCTATGTTGTAAAGAGAGGGGTCATCTACATCAGGAAAGTTTGGCAAAATTCTATGTATATTGTATATGTCTTTAGAAATTAGTAATATATTGGTAGTGACACTTTATATACAAAGCAAATTTTGGTTGATTGCAAAATACACGTCCAACCTTTAAATTCTAGGTCCGCCTCTAATAATAACATCATGCGCTATTAATTTTTTTACTAAATGATTATAAATAGTGTAAAGCATACCAAAGGAAATATATAGCGTAACGTGTGATCATGAAAAGCAATTGGCAGAGCAGTTTACAAAGAGGAAAAGACCAGGCCACATAAAAGAGGAAAAAGGGAGAATAATAATGGGAAGAAGAGGGTAACGTATGACAGAGAAGTATAGTGACATAACAAAAGAAAAAACTAATGTTTTCTGTCATATTTTATCTGTTTTTTACTGCAACTCCAAATGCAGAAATATATGCTGGGGCTAGAGCTAGTATAATTGGTTTCCTTCCAGCTGACAATAACACAGAAAACTGAGAGAGTCCCAGTCTGTGAACCCTGGCCCTTTGGTACTAGAAACGGGAGTTCGGAACCAAAATGTGGTTCTTTTGGACTCAAAGAACTAAAATATGTGGGAAAAAAAAACTGATGACCATAATATATATATGTAACGCCCTTTTAAAAGGCGCTATACCTTAACGGCCGTTTGCCCAGTATAGCGCCCTTATTTAAGGCGTTATAAAGGTATAGCGTGCTAACTTAAGGCGCTATAATATAACTCCCTTACCCAAGGCGTTATACTTACATAAATAATAGTCCCTTCCCCTTCACCTTTTTCAGGTCGACAAGACAATACACATAACGTGGTATTTCACCGCGCTATGTTTCGCGTGATAATAATTCTTTCGGATATAAAACAACTTCTTAAACTGAACCAAATCATCTGTATTTCAAAGACCTTTTGAATAAACATTACAACATCCATTTAAAAAATGTCACTAACATTTAACAAGTGGTTCAAAAAGAGGCAAAATGGTGAAGGTAGTTCAACAGATCCCCATGGAACACTATCGATCCCTACCTTGAAACAAATATGCTAGGTTGCTACACTGACTTGGTTGATGACAAGTGGTATGGTGTTCTGTGTACCTTGAAAAATAAGCCTATCAATATGCATACTGATCTCAAAGTTGTAGGGCACATTATTGAGGGCGAAGCGCATTCTACAAAGCCTGAAGGTATGCAAATTCGGGGCGAAAAACTACAGTGGGTTCCCATTTACTCAAAACGGTGTGATTACGAAGTACTATGTCGGTGACCTTTTGAATAAACATTACAACATCCATTTAAAAAATGTCACTAACATTTAACAAGTGGTTCAAAAAGAGGCAAAATGATGAAGGTAGTTCAACAGATCCCAATGGAACACTATCGATCCCTACCTTGAAACAAATATGCTAGGTTGCTGCACTGACTTGGTTGATGACAAGTGGTATGGTGTTCCGCGTACCTTGGAAAATAAGCCTATTAATATACACACTGATCTCAAAGTTGCAGGGCACATTATTGACGGCGAAGCGCATTCTACAAAGCCTGAAGATATGTGAATTTGGGGCGAAAAACTACAATGGGTTCCCCTTTACTCAAAACGGTGTGATTACGAAGTACTATGTCGCTGGCATGGGCTTGTTGTGCCACAAGCTCTGCAACCTTCCAAACAAACACACACAAAGAAGAACCAGAAGTGATTCGACATTTCATGAAGGAGATTCTAGAGATGGAAAAGGCACTAGCTGTTCATCATGCAATGGATGATCTTAACTTCCTGGGAGGAACGGAAGCTCAGTACTGGATTTATTAGAAAATGATAAAATACATAGAGACAATGATTATCTTATTTTCCCAACAGTTGTCGAGTGGGAGGGACTACCTAAGTTTCTACTACAGACGTTGGATGTAGGAATCCCATATTACTGTAGAAATAAAGCAAGTGGTCTTCTTGATGATAGTGATAAAATGCGAAAAATGTGTGTCAACTTGAGCCTAGATTACGATGCCCTCGGTCCCGAAGGGTACGTACACGATGTTGACAGAGAAGATGAAGACAATGAAATAGTGCCAGACAGCGACGATAATGGTAAATGACAATTTTCTTTTCTTGGGGTGTATGTTAAATTGTTGTACTGAAGTATTAATGCTAAATATCAATAATACTTAACACCAATGGAAACATAATTTTATTTCATACATTCTGCAAGATGAACATGTACATACACTTATTACAATAAATTATTGGAATACAACACTACGGGTATCCTTGATAATTGGGCACATTGCATGAACTTTCACCGGGAGCTGAATTACTACCGCTACCCAAACCAACTGAAGGACATTTACGATGGCCGTGTCTTGTTTCCGAGCATATGCCATATTTACGCGCATAAACGGTATCACCAACATCCATTTGGTTCCGTATACGCGTTCGTTTTTGCACTTATCGTTAACGCAAATACTCCTTGTTATACACCATTTTAAATGATTCTGGCGGCCAATAATGCTCAGCACCCACTGGCTGCAACTGTCCACTATAGATGTTTAAGTATGCAGCAATATTACATTCTTTATCAACGTAGCTGGTTGCCGCAAAACCTGTATGTTGAAAGCACTTTATGGCATGTGAGCACGACATGTGGTAGATGAATCATTTCCCATAAGAGCATAATCTTATGGCTTCATTTATGGTGTGTGTATTATTCTCCCGATTTTGATGGATAGCGGTGCGAACTTCAAAAATATTTCGCTCGTTGCAATACTGTAAATTTGAATGCTAATGTACTCACCTCCTGTATTTCTCAAATCTTTTCATTGGTATTGGCATAAATTCAACACCCATTTCCATCAATGACGATGCACCTCTAGCCCTTTCAACAAACCTCTCCACCATCTGCTTGAATGACATTCGCACCATGGCAGTGACAGGCAATCCACGTGCAAACTTCAATAACCAGTTGAAAGACTCTAACATATTTGTAGTTAGAATTCCCCATCTTCTGTCACCATCGGCATGCAAAGTCCACTTGTCAAGCTCATGTCGTATTAACCAACGATAGGCTCTTTGGTCTTCCTGCCTGATCGATTCCATGCGCCTCCTGAATTTACACTCTTGGTGATCTGTTGCAGCCATTCACATTAAATCATGCAAATCCTTGTTGAGATGTGCCTTCTGGAAATTGGCCTTCAGGTGCCTCACATAGTACGGTTGTCGGCATATGATTCTGAAAATTGGCCTTCAGGTGCCTCACATAGTACGGTGGTCGGCATATGATTCCTGCCATGCAGGCAAATTCTGTACAGAACTTAAAATACCGACATGCCGATCAGATATTAGACAAATACCTGAACGTTGTCTGATAACATGCTCCTTGAAGTGGTTCAAAAATAGTGTCAACGTCTCTTGTCTTTCATTGGCACAAATAGCAAAAGTTAGGGGAAATATACTTCCATTAGCATCTACTGCAACAACGATCAACAACTTAATATAATATTTTCCATAGACATGAGTGCCGTATATGGATATTACCGGTGGACAATGCACAAAACATCAATTGCCGGTTTAAATACCCAGAACACATATCTGAATATATGTTCTGGTATTCCCGAACTCCGCTCAAGCTTTCATTCAACAACAGTCCCGGGGTTGAAGTATTGCAATGCGGCCATGTACCTGGGTAGAGATGCAAAGGACTTATCCCAGCTACCATAAACAATATCAAACGCACGTTTGCGCCCGAGAAATACCTTTCTTTTGGTAATAGAACACACATATTCCTGGTGGACAGATGTTATATACTTTTTGATCTTGTACCTTATGGACGCTTCAATGTGTGGAATCAAGACAAGAGAAATCAAGTCAACATTCAAGTTAAAATGATTCTCACTAAATGTGTCCATTTCACAATTGTGGGTGCCAATGTATTTACCCACAACCCACATATTTGTTTTCTTCTTCCTCGCACGCAGTATCCAATTACAACCCATAAACCATCTACGGCAAATAACCTTGTATACATCCGGAGATGACTGTGCTACCGTGATCTCACGACACTCTATTACGTTGTACATTCGCACCGCCCTGCTTAGGCATGCTTTATCAGGAAAAAGCATGCCCTTTGCCAGCATCGTTGCTCTAGATTCATCCCACATTGCAGTGTGAATTTCGTCAATATCCCTTGTAAGGGCATCCACATCCGGTATATTTGGCAAATGATCAAGGTAGGGAATCTCCCCTGAATGAAACGACACGTGGGACTCGTACACTCTTGGTTTAACGGGAGATGGAGCATGCTCCCTCGTCAAATCAGGTTCAGCATTCTCTTCCTCCTCATCATCACCCTCATTAGGGAAAGGTGTGTCATCTCGAGACTCATCGGTATTGTTGTTATAATCACTATTCTCTTCCTGACTATGCACATCTGCTAGATCCCGATTACATATGTCGTCTTCGGGCAATTGAATAAGGACAGTACCTTCAAGTTGCTCGTTTTCACTGCACAACCAACAAAATAATAAGTTACTCAAATTGATCCAAACTTTACATGATGGACATTATCCTGTTAGTGATGACTTCCGGATGGACCACCATGATCCAACACATCAATACTAGGCATATTCCAACTGGGCGTTAGTTCATAACTTGTAAAATTCATATCTGGCCGGTACCCCTGTGGAATATATGAGTGTTAATACAAATTCGATACATCAAAAATAAATATCGTAACACAAAGAAAAATTGAAGTTTACCACTCGACTTGTGGAGTATGTAAACTAGGGGAGAAACTATTTCCTCGCTCCTCATTCGCCCATGGAGATAAGTTTAGATCATGCCAAACTCTTTCACCTGGAACCTGTTCGCCTAAAACTGCTCCAAAATAACCACCCGATGACTGAGGGATATCCCTACTTTGCGCAACCTCATTATTGCGAACGTCTTCAGCCTTGACGTACATTTCCAATATTTTTATCACAAGAAATTCCCGGTATTCATCCGGAGTCCTCAAAAAATCTCTCAAAGTTTCATCGTCTTCGATGTTAAACTCAACATAACAAGCAACCCCTTGCGAAGTGACAGAATATCTTCTGATTACTTTAATATTCACCGAACGTTTGCTCACACTCATTTTTTTTACATAACAACAATACCAATGTATCGTACTCCATTGTAAGTGGTAACTTAACATGACACTGTGGAGATAAACTATAGATTACTGAGTTATTCGTCACCACAACCTCGCCCCTCCCAATATAATGAAACCCTAATTCTTCGCTTTTCAAACATTATGACAAAATATAAAATAACTTAACGAAGAAATATTTCAGAAGACTTGAGAATATTTATGAATGGATGTTTACAAAATCCTTAACCTCTTTAAATAAGGCAAAAACTAATCCGGGGGTACAATCAATTATTTGAGGTACTGCGCCTTAAATATGGGTGCTATACCCAGTTGAATTATTGTTATGTCAGTTAAGCCCAGAAAAATTATTGGTGGGCCACATAATATATATAGCGCGGTATGTTAGGGCGTTATATATATAGCGCCTTAAATAAGGGTGCTATACTTAACTGGGCAAACGGCCGTTAAGGTATAGCACCTTTTAAAATGGCGTTATATATATTATGATCACCAGTTTATTTTTCATATATTTTGGTTCTTTGAGTCCAAACTACAACAAATGTGAAATTTAGCTACGAAATTATTAGTTACGATACAAAATTTGTCACTAATTATTCATTGTTCGTGACAAAAATAACAATTCGTCTTTAAATATATGAACCACATACTTTTAGTGACGAAACATAAAAATTCGTAGCAAAGTTTCGTCCATTAAAGCTTCCCACCAAAAAATGAGTTGGTATCATTTATTGAGTAATATTAGCCACAAATTTAAAGTTATTGATGACAAATTATTGTCACTCATGATGTACTCAATTAGCGACGAACCATTATTTGTCTTAGAACTATTTAACTTTTGGACACGAAAATATTTCGTCACAAAATATATATTGTTGTAATAGTGACGAATTAGAATTTGTAGTTAAACATTGTAAACTTCAGCAATAAAATTTTATATTTAATTGTGACCTTAATTTTTGTCACTAATAGTGCAAGCAATTAGTGACAATTATTTTATTGTCTCTATTTAATTTACAATTCAGTCACAATAAAATTTTGTCACAAAATATGTAATTTTAAATGGCTACGACTTAACTTTGTAGTTGAATCATGCAGTAATTGGCTACAAAAAAAATAATTGTAGTTCAAAATCAAAAACTCATACTTCGTATTTAATTATAAATCTGAAGTTTATGCATGCACGATACATATACTTACTTCTTTACGACTAATTTCACTTGTGATTGAAATAATCATCTTATAAAAATTCTCAATTTGGAGAAACTCAAACCCCCTTTTTGCTTAGAAATTTTGGGAATTTTGTTTTCTACATTGAGCACAATTCAAGTTCTTATGGGAAAGCATCAATTTATTTAATTCTGCGTGGGAGACAAACCATTCAATTTGGTTCTTATAAAAAATTTATGTCGTAAATTTGAATCTAGATTTCAAAATTAGTATACATTTTTAATTTAATTTCGTATTACTTCAACTTAAATACTACAAGAAGATTTCCGTCGGTTGAGAAAGCTGTATACGGGCGAAACTGAACCCATGGGATATCTCGATTTACGATGAAGTAAATGGAGTGAGGGACGTGACGGTAAGGAACCAGAGTCGAGGCAAAGAGCCCCTAGAGCTGGGGTCTAGGCAAAACATCTGCCCTCGGGAGTATCAGGACCATGACCCCCAAGTTCGAATCCCAAAGGCCTTGGAGAGCATTACGAGATAATCGAGCACGGACAATAAAAGACCGTGATATCCGTGACCAGCCGGATGTCACGGCGTGAATCTCGGCACGTATCGGCAGAGAACCGACGATTAGTTAAACATGAGATTTTTACCTTTTATGGAGTTGTACGTAGGGTAAAACTCCCCTACTATATAAAGAGGGTATGATTATTCATTAGAGATATTGTAACACACACATCAAGGCAATATACTCTTATTTTCTCTATTATTCATAGTTCTTATTTTTGTTCATCAAATCATCAGTAACGTGAGACTGGGATCGAAAGCAGGCATTTCATTAAGCTATTACTAAGTTCGGGATCACTCATCTTGATTGGTTTGATAATTTATTACGTCCTTTATCTGTTTAATCTAACACAATTTATCCTTTGTATTGAATTAACCCATGTATCATTAAAACCACTAACAAATTTAATTGTTATCTATTTTTAGAGTAAATAAAAGCGAATGTAAGTTTTTCTTTTTTTGAAAAAATAAAGTGGTATATATTTGTCTTTCATTGTTTTTACCTATTTAAAATAATGTGTCAGATTGGACAAAATTATAACTTCGTTCAATATGTTCTTTTTATATTTACATTAGAGATTGTTAGGACTATGGTGAATTCAAGATTTCGAGAAGATTGATGCACTGTTATGAAGAGGTATTTCTTAGATATAATTTCATGGCTTCAAACTTTAAATTCTTGCCATTGAATCCATTATTATTATTATTTTTAAAATTATAGGTTCAAAATTAATTTGTTTAGATAATAAATTTTTACGATTTACATATATCTATACTTTGTGCTGAAAAAGTTGGGATGAGTCAAATTTCATTGACTATATGCTACATCCTCTGCTGTTACTAGTTTTATATACACATTTAATTTAATTATATAAAATTTTACGGTGACAGAATAAGAAAAGTAATTTTATTATGATCTTGAAAATTTTGAAAGAATAAATCAATGAAAAAGAAATAAAGAAAAATAAAAGAGTACTTAATAAAAATGCAAGAAGGGATACTAGACAAGACACTTGGGAAATCAATCTCACGATTAAGAACTAAGAATAAATTAAGATTCAAGGAGTGTGAATGCAAATTATCTGTTCGCTGAATTCAAGATTATCATTCGTGACAACCATATAGACTCAAGATCAAGTTCAAAGGTCTCTAAATTTATTTTATATCCTTGAAAAGAAGAATCAGAGGAATTATAGAGACTGTAATATTTATAACATTTAAATAAAATACTATACTTGTTGCAATATCTGCAGTCTTGATTATTTCTTGACGTAAATTTATCGGCCACATCTAATTTATTAAAATTACAAGGGAAAATTCGTCACTAATCCCTTACAATAAATAAAATATTTATCTCGTAAAAAGCTATTACAACAAAAATTTGTCGTTGTTCTGTTGTATAACTTTGAATTATTTTTTCAGAATAATTGGCCATAATTCCATCACTATATTTGGTAAGAATTAACGCGAAAAATAATTTATCTCAATATTTAAGGAAGTCATAATTATGGAAATTTTACATGAAAATATTGAAGGGAAGATAAAATAACAAAATTTAACTTTCAATTATTTTATCTTCCCTCCAATATTTTCGTGTAAAATTCCCTCTCTCATCCATTCCCGCCCTATAAACCACTAACAATCTCCCACTTAGATAAGTGTGAGGTATCCAACTCTAATACAACTACATAGACTCCAATAAGAAAGAGAAATTAGTACCATTTATTTTCTACTTCTTCTTCCTTTTCTCCCAATTGCTTTCTGTTATCCCAACTAATGGCCATCCACATCCAACTATCGCAGGTGCCATCATCCCCGACCTCTATAACCAGGTAAACCAACTCCTCTCTTTGGTTTTGACTTTCTTAATTTCTCTACCTAATAAAATTTTCTAACAACATTTACCAATGTTCTATTTTTTAGTTTATATGCAGGAGTTGAATAACACAAGGAGCAACTCCACAATCCTTTGCTGAGAAAATCGTCTTTTGTTATAATTGAGGGACTTAATTTATGGCTTAAGGAAGGAATTCTTGATATTCTTTTGACGATGAGGTAAATTTCTATTGATATAGTGTTTTTTTTCTAAAATACTTTATTTGTTCTTCAAATTTTTTGATGTAGGGTATATTGTATAGTTAACGATTTTGTATAGAAGTTACTATCTCTTTCTTATTTTATTATTATTGATTCACTAATTAAAGTTATTTTTATGACTTCAGTTTGAAGATTTATTTTATTTAAAATAATGAAATCAAAAGTATTTATAATTTTTTTTCTTTACACAGGTATATGAAGGTCTAAAAAGTGTCTGGGAAGATTGTAGATAAGGGACGCTGCATTGGCACATGAGGAAGCAACATGCTTGTCTTTTTTAGTTTACCATTGTTCATGTATTTCAATTAGACTTTTTATGTATTTCACATGTTTTTCTTAGAATAATTATAGATGTATTAGTATCTGATTTTGTATGAATTTTTGGTATTACGTTTTCTATTTTATTTTTGTGATGTTTTTAATTTGCATAAGCTAATTTTTAAAAAACTGAATAGACATGTAACTAATAACAAACTATTTAACTACAGTGTTGAATAGTGCGATTACAAAGCGATAAATATATATATGCAATTTCTCGCAAAAAACATTTAGTAACAAAAAATTATTTCTCCAGAAATGGCCTTCATATTAATAATAGAAATATATTTTAACTACAAATTAATTTAATATTTAATGACAATTGAAATTGTCACTATTAAGACTAATATATAATGACAAATTGGTCTTATCACTAATAGTATCATTTGTCGAGACACAAAAATAGTTTTCAACTACGAAATTATTTCCTTCTCGGACAAACAAATTTGTCACTAATTTATCTATTTAGAGACGAAAATTTTCTTTTGTACATAAAGCATAACCATTTAGTGACAAAATCACATTCTTTTAACTACAAATTATGCATAGCTTTAAAGACAATCGACATCGTCACCAATTAAAATGATAATTAGTGACAAAATAGATTTGTTAGTATTAAAGATCTTGCGACGACACAATGTTTTAACTACAAAATTTTTACACTTTTTATGACAAACAAGTTCGTCATAAATACTATGTATTTGGAGACAAAAACAGCTTTTGTAGTTAATATAATTTTATTTAGTGACGAAACATAAAGTTGTCGTTGCATACTATTAGTGACGGTGTTTTAGAGATGAATGTTTGACAAAAAATAAATCGTCACAAAAAGCATTCTGTGACGAAATATGAATTTTAGGTGACAAAATAATTTATCACTGATAATGAAATTTGTTGTAGTGAAAAGAGCCACATTTTGGTTTCGGACTCCTAGAAACGAATTCAAGATTGAAGTTTATGAATTTTTATAATGATGTTAAATTAAAGTACAACTACTAGATATTTGCGATCAATATTTACAAATATTTAGTGAACCTCTTAAATTATACTACAAGATTTGGACAAAAAGCTATTGCGTTAATGTGAACTCATATGCAAGACTATAGATCCGCCCTTGGAGAGGGGATAGCAATGAGAAGTTTGGATAAATACTAATATACACTCAATGTTTACATGAAATTAAATAATACCTTAGTAATGACCAGATAAATCGCTGGAGATGGGTTAAAATTTGAGGCAACGTATTGTTCAGAGGCAGATCCAGGATTTGAAGGTGGCGGGGCACATGAGTAAAGTTTTTCAACCAGTATCCTCATCGGGCTTTAATTAATCTTAAGGATTCCAAACAAAATATATAGTCGTTTTCAACATATATACACTTATATATTCAGAATTTTTGCCGAAGTTAACAAGGACCGGTGTCCCCTCTTCTACGTGAATATGCTCGCCTCTGGTGCTGTTACATGAGTGTGCAGCAAGCGATATGCCAAGTCATGCATGGCTATTTAGTTGACGCACTTAAAAGACGGTTGAGGTATCTAGTTGGCTCAGTTGAAATGTCTATCTGGTCGTTTCGGTAATGGAATCAATAGCTTTTCCGAACAGGGATATAGGAAGAAGACAATAGCCTACAGGCTTGCGAGCGGACTTGCTTGACCTATTGAAATGCCAGTATAGACTTTTGGCAGCAGAAAAGCGCTCACTCACTCGTATCTGAAAAGGCAAGCGGGGGCTCTCTATCCTTAAGATAAGATTTTTTTTGTGCACAATTTAAAGGGGTTCTTCATGTATTTTGCCATAATAAAAATATTGCATTACTCAATTTTGTGTAAATACTAAGTGCTGAGTAAGTTTTCGTCGCATATTTTGTTGGAAAGCATGTCTAGTCATAGGTCTTTCGATCCAAGTTGGCTATGTTTTAGAGATCACATGAATTTAGTCAGTACTCAGGGCCTTAAAAGGACGTTTTTTTGCAGTTCTGAAAACCTTACTGCAATTCTTGCTAACTTGTATACTGTAATAATTTCTTGCTCTTTTATAGCATTCTGTACTGTTTTGTCTAATTTATTGGTCAAAGGACATGTAAGAGCACATGTACGTGGGACTTGTTCAATCAGTTGAAGAGTTTAGTAGGGAGATATTTTTGGGTTTGTCCACTAGTAAGATTAGGAGCTAACTAGTAACTAAAGACGCTAAATTAAAATGTATTAGTAATGTTGTTATTAATTATGCTAGTATTAGCTATGCATATAATATTAGTTATGCTGAGATTATTTTTTATCGAATGTTTGATTTGGTGTACGAAAATTACATGCATTGTATAATATTTTTTAAAAATTATTTGCTTACAAAAATACACTCCAAATTCTCTAGGAATAATTACAGTAATTTGGTCTATACAGTTGTATCCATGAAGCAATTGGCCTCACAAGGAAGAGGAAGAATCCCACGATTGTAGAGAAAAGTACTTTAATTTTCAGAAAAGGAAGTGCGAGTTTTTAACACGTTTTGTTAAATATGATATTTTAATAGAAGGGATGATTAATTGAAAGAATTTAATATTAGAAAACGAGGTGGAAAAAACTAGAAAAGACAAATTTGTCAACATGTATCTATTTACTTCAATGAAAAATAGGTAAAAAGAATTTTAATCAAGCATAAAATTTGAAGGGGCAATTTTATCTTTAACTAAGCTTATGCATGTATTAATAACTTTGGTATTGCTAATATCATAGTTTGCTATGTATTAACAATACATAGAATAATTCCAAATAGGATGTATAACTAATATTTTTATTAGTTATACATAAATTGAAAAAGTGTACCAAATAAATTATTACTAATACACAAAGCTAATATATGCATTATTTTTCCTAATACATTCTATCAAACGACCTCTTAGTTTCTGTTGCGAGAAACCATTCATTCAGCTAAACAATTAATTTGTTAATGTATTTGGTTTCGCTTTAAAAGCTATTGCCTTGTTTTCTTATCAATAATAATAATAATGATTCCAAAGATAGTCAAAGCAAAGAATGACCAGAGGAAATACATATGGGAATTGTATCAAAAAATCATTTGTGAGTGTATCCAATCTAGCTTATTTAATCATTACTTCCTTCGGTCCAATTTAAGTAATTTTTTAATTTTTTTTGTGATCCATAATATTTAAAAATTTTAAATATCAAGAAAGCATTAACTTCTTTTTTTCAAAATTGTCACTGGAGTAAAGAGCCTAGGAATATTTGTTGTATTTCCAATGAACAAATTAAGGTTAATATGATCAATTACATTATTAATTAATGCTAAAAGATGAATTTCTTAATATGTGTTAAAATAACCTAAAAATCACTTAAAGTGGACCGGAGAGAATAATTAGTTAGAGAATGGGGCCATAATGAAGTATTAAAATTGTACCTTTTTCATTTTTTCCTTGGCGTTGGCTACACGTTTTGGGATTCGATTAATCTAATTTCACAGCATAAGACCCATAGAAAAAAATAAGTTAATTTTCAAAGTTTGAACCCGAGACTTATAACTAATATATAGGGATGTTATTCATCCCGCCACACCCGATGATGGGATCAAAGTATACTTCAAAAGTTCAAAGTAATGTTAAAAAGGCTCTTCGGCTGTGGGCAAGTTCAGCCTTTAGCATTTAAAATATTGATTCTATTATTTTTTAAAAAGGTTAAATTTAAAGTGTCAAAATTTTATGTACGTAATACACACTTAGTTTGTCATTGTTTACTTGTATTTTTCAATTTCAATATCTAGTTAGTGTTTAGATGCACCTTTAGATAAGCATATATTACATAGCATTAACCACAACTGAAACAAAATTAGCTGGAGCTTAATATTGTTCTAAGTAAAAATTTCTTTAATCTAATCAAACACATTTAATAGCAATATAATAAAATCTCCTTGAATTGTAAGTGATTCTCTAATTATCACAGTTCCATAAGTGGTATTAAACTAAACATTACTCCATTTAGTTAGGTCATACTTAAGAGTAAGATCTCCTTGAATTATAATGATGTTCTAATTAGGATGGAGTTGTGGCCTAATGTGCAAGATTTTAATTCCACCAAACCCCTACCTTCTATTTATCGAAAATAATCTCTCTACCCTCCCAGGTAGGCGTAAGCTGCGTACATCTTACCCTCCCAGAACCCACTTATGAAAAATCATTGAGTTTGTTGTTGTTGTTGTTGTTCATTATTCGTGAATCCACCCCCACCCAGAAAAAAAATGAAAAAATGCAAATATTCTAATTTGTCCAAAATTATGATTGGATTTTTTTTCTTTTCACATTTAAGGAGAGATATTCCTTGGTCATTATTGACAAGCACAAGTGTAAAAAGCCACAATAGAACATCAAGGATTGCGATAGGATTAATTAAATACTTTCATCCTTTATTAAAGGTCTCACATTCAAGCCTTGAATAAAATTAATTTTTTTTTGATAGAAAATATTTTTCTATTAATGAATCTTATGCGGCGTGAATTTGTATAAGTCAGAATCACAATATTGATACATTAATTTATCCGAGTAGAAAAAACAAGGATATCACAATATATCTTCGTTCTTTTTTTTAATTTTTCACCTGATGTCAAGCGTCCGTAATGGAATCCGATTAAATTCAGATTCGCACCGAAAAATTTCACATTGGAAGGTAAAATTCTTTCTAATAAAGACAACTTCATACCCAGAGCTCAAACCTAAAATCTTTGAGTAAGAACGAAGAAATACTTACTGCTCCATCATAACCTCATTCGTCAGAATATATATTCAATACACAAAGGTACAAAGCAGAAAATTAAATATGTAGGAATATCGTAATGCATGCGACTGCTATGTTGCAGTAGTGACCACATGTACCTTTTGGAACATAAAAAAAGAAAAAGTTAAGTTAGGAACGAGAAGAAGAAGCAGAAAAAGAATAAAAAGAGAGAAGAAGAAAGATGAAAAAGAGAAAAGGGATCAAGCTTTGGATCTATCTGACTTTTTGGAATATTGAGATTATGGACTTTACTGTTGCAAATATCAAATTTTCATTTCCAAGAAAAATATAAAACAATGTAAATTTCAATATAATAGTAGTAATATGTTTATTTCAGCTCTTGCCTTCCCTAGGAACACTGCACACATATCAAACATCTTTGTTCTTTTTCTACTTTCCCTTCCCCTATGACAAACTCAATCATTTTCATTCTTTTTAAAATATTGATTTTTCTTTAAATAAACTATACTAATCTGCCTGCACCAAAAAGTTTTACGAGAAGAAAATGGAAATATTTTTCATCATCATTCATCCAAAGAAGCAGAGAGTCGTTTGGTTAGTGGGATAAGGTATAATAATCATCTATACATGGTAAAATAGTTTAAACGTGCGCAAGTTAAGATATAACCGTTATAAAAACAAGTGAATTCCTTTAGTCTTGCTCTATTAATTATTCTTTGTTAGTGTGTATTATACCAAGCTTAAACGCAACCATGCATTTTCTCAACTCTTTTTTCCTTTTCCAACCATTTTTTATCTTTTCTTTGATCAAGTTTCACTTCCAACTTACATTTTTATCGTGTTGTTGTTATTTTATTTTTCTTTACTTTTTCAGTATTACTGCGTTTCTTTCTTTATTCTGGTGTGATTATGCATGCTTACTTTAAGTTGAGTGTTTATCAAAAATATCATTTCTACCTACACAATATCGAGGTAAGCATACGCAGACATTATCTTCCTCAGACCCCACTTATAAAATTACACTGGGTATGTTGTTGTTGTTTTATACTTACCTTTCATGTCCTACGAAAAACAAGCTTCAGAAAGATAGCTTAGATCAATTAATCTTCCTAGCTTGCATCAAATCACCCTCTTAAAGGAAAAACCTCATAAGGAATTAAAAAACAAGCAGATTTGATTACCATTTGACCTCTTTTATGAACACATATAATCTAGAAGAAGTAAAGATACAATGATGCATTTAACATTCCAAGTACACAAGTGGAAGTAGAAGAAAAGAGCAATATTCATGGCCTAAAACTTAGTAGGCGGATTCACATTAGGTGATCTTAATCCGGTAATTTAGATGCGGAGCATAAATTTATATATAGCTAACGTTTGGTCATAGATTCCCAAATTTGTTTTGAAAAATTTAATTTGGGTTAAGTTTGGTGAAAATAAAAATGTGTTTAGACATCAACTTTCAAAACATATTTCACTTTTATTTTAAAAAAACATGAAACAAGACGTATACCCACAAGTTCTAAAAGCTATCACAAATACCCAACAATACCTTCATCAATAACATTCATTATCATTATCACAAACCATAGTCATGAACATAAATAAATTTGGTACAAAATTATTATTTTTATAATGAACTACATAATACACTATCAGATGACCGAGAAGACAAAGCACCATTGCTACAAAATAATAAATGGTGGGCTCTTTTATAAAATACAAAAGTTTGGGACAATTTTAAAAAAATGTAATAGTAATATTTTGAGCCAAAACCGGCTCTTGAGTTGGTTTTAGAATTTGGGTTTTGATTTTGAGAATTTGCCAAAATATGAATAAAATTTATGAAAAAACATGTATTTGCCAAAAATATTTGATAAAATCTATGACCAAACGGGTTCATAAAATCTACTAAAATTGCAACAAATGTATGACTCATAACCTTAAACATAGGCGGACCTATGGCTTACGTTGAAGTCACCGGACCCCATAATCTCTCTCTCTCTCTCTCTCTCTCTCTCTCTCTCTCTCTCTCTCTCTCTCTCTCTCTCTCTCTCTCTCTCTCTCTATATATATATATATATATATATATATATATATATATATATATATATATATACCTTCAAAATAGCGCATATGCATCACTTGACACCATTAACACTAAAAAAATTTAGGGGGCTAAAACATAATATTGTTCCCCGTCGCATTAAATTCCTGGGTTCGCCTCTGACCTTAAAGGTTGAACCCACAAAGTTTAAATTTTGAATCCGTCTCGGATAATATCAACTGCCATTGAGAAAGATTACATTCTCAGCCACCCAATATCTCAAATTAATTTCAAAGTCTTCCTCTTCTAACACAAAGATACGTGGTTTAATTTCCAGATACAAAATAAGAACTTAATATCTAACATAATATTAACAAAAATACCTAAAATAATGGGGCTTCTTTCTTTTTCTTTTTGTTCTAGGGTTTCTTACCAAGAGTGTTCTTGTTGTTATGCATCCAAACTTTAAACACTTGCCTTCTCACTCCAGTCTCGTTGCACAACTGCTGCACCAACTCCTCATCTTCCCTTTGAATTCGCCACCCCAATTTATCCGCTAGTTCTTGCATTTTCTCCTTCTGTTCTTGGCTAAATTTTGTTCGAAACCGCTTGTTTGAACCACTGCCTGCTAAAACATAATTAAGTAAATAAAAGATATTCTTAATAACCGCTTAACTTTTAAGCAAAATTAGTCACACAATTACTCTCGAGCAAAGGTGGAGCTACTGTCGCTTACGGTTTCGGCCAAAATTGGTCTTTCATTATTTGTCTAAAGAAATTTATTGAATATATTTGAATTATTAATTTAAAATTTAATAACTTAAAATGATTAAAATTTCGAACTCATAAGATTTGTCTCATGGCTTCAAAAAGAGTTTATATAAAAAAAAAATTTTATTAAAGTGACAAAAAGGTTCAAAATTTATTTTTGATCACATGTTCAAATGCTAGTGTGGAACGCTAATATTTTCTTGAATCCGTTGTATAAATTTTTGGATATTGTCACCTTCAACTCAAAAACCTAATTCTCTAATATAATATTAAAAAAAATTAAAGAAAAAAAAAAATACCTCCGCTATTATTGAGGTTAGACATGTCCTCCTGATCTTCACGATACCCACCAGAAGTTGACGGCAAAGCTAACGGTCTTTGTTGTGGCGCCACGTGGTACTGTAGATAACCACAAGGTGGCGGTAAGCTTCTGTAGTACGGCGAATGATAATTAACAAACGGCGGCGGTTCAGCGGCGGTGATAAGTGGTGGTTGAGTAATTTTACGGTGGAAATTGCGGTGGCAGTTACAAGCAGCACATTTGAGGGAATCAAGTGAGCCATCTTCACCGGCAGGCATGAACTCACCACAGCCGTCTACGGCGTGGCCGCCGATACTTACGGCGTGGTTCTTCAGACACTCTTTGTACTTTGGCTTATTATTATGCCACGTGTGAACTGCAGCTAAGGGTTCGAGTTCCATTGGTGTAGGACTCGGCATTTTTGTTGGGTGAGTTGAGTTCGAGTTGTTGAGTGAGTCGTCGTAACTCGGTGGTGGTTCAGTTTCTTCTTCTTCTACTTGATGATTTTCGAAGTCCATGATTTTCTTTAGCTAAAAAATTCACCACCTAATCATATTGCGTAATCTATATATACTCCGCGTTTTAATTTATGTAAATCTATTTGACTGGGCATGAAATTTAAGAAAAGAGAAAAGATTTTTAAAATTATAATGTAAAATAAGGTATGTATTTTTTGTGTGACTATAAATTATTGTATAAAGATAAATTATTTTCAAATAAGAAAATGGATCATTTTTTTGACACGGACTAAAAAAGAAATAAATTCGGAGATGAAGTAATAATGAATGCTATACTGTAAGTAAAATACGTATTACTATAAAGAACAACACCGGCAACTATGAAATGCCGGTTTTTCTTGAATTTTTTGGATTTTTATTACTGGAAGTACGTACACTAATTTATTTCTTTGGTTGACTTATTAGTTCCCTAGTTACATTTAAAAGTAAGGGTGGCATGGGGCCTGTTAGGATTGGGATCGGCCCAGGATCGCAAGCTCACATGGACGGTGGGCCTAAACTGTCCTAATCGGATAGGACCGGGATCGTGGAGAGGTGGGTTGGGTAGTGGACCGGTCCTATATGGAAGGTCCGCGAGATCGGGACCGTTTGGGACCGGGACCGGCTGAGAAGTGGGCCGGTTCAAGCGGTCCTAAACGGTACTATCCGGGCCCAAAGGATAATTTTTTTTAAAAAAAAAAATTGACCATTTGACCATTTAAAAACTAGCTGTTTGGTCTGTCAAAATAGCCGTTGGCTATTTGCAAAATAGCCATTTAACCCCCTTCCCCCAAACATTGTTTTAACCCCAAACCTTTTATAATTACACTTTTTTCCTATTTTCAACTATAAACACCCCCTCATTCTTTCATTTTTCTCATAAAATCATCAATCTCTCTCTAATATTCTTCTATAATTGCTTACTTAATTGTTATATTTTGTGCAAAATTGTGAAGTTGGTGAATTGAAGTTTTCAAGTCTTCAACGATGATTAATTTTCAACAAGTTGTTCGTCAATTCGGTAACTCGTTCCAACTCTTAAGTTTTAATATTATATTTTTATTTGTTTTATTTACTTTGCTTGATTAATTAAGATGGCTTATTCCTTAAAAAAAATATTTAGTAAAAATAAGGAAAAATCCAAGAGTGGTGAATCTAGTGGTCAATCTGTTCCTCCTCCACTTCCCCCGGCTCCCTGACCCAAACCTGTTACCCATCCTACACCTCCTATTCTTGATAGCGATAATAGTTTATTGCAATTTACCGAGAGTCAATTTTGCCATAATATTGCAGCCGGTGAACAATTAAACCATGAATATATGAATGCTCTTTATGGTAATCCAACTATTGATGAAAATGATGATGAAGAAATAGATTTTGATGAAACGCAACCGGATGACGATACACGCACTAGTCCTGCTCCTGAAGTTAACCCAACTAATAATAATTCAAATGATGCCCCGTCTGACCCTCTTGTTACTACCCCTACTTTTTTCAGACAATCTTCTAAACGTGCAGAAACATCTCTTGTTTGGCCTTTTTTACTCAACTAAGAGAAAAAAATAGGGTTAAGTGTAAAACTTGTGGCAAAGAGTTAGTTTTAAAATATGTTGGAAGTCGGGAGGGGGGGAGTTTGACTAGACACATATTGCTACACCCTCAAGATAAAGCTAGATATTTTCGTATGAAAGCTTTGGCCGAGGGGACAAGTGCACCTACTCAGGCTGACCTTAATACCGGGTCAAATCAATTTCAACCGGGAATTAACACTGTTACCGGTGGTATTTTATATTATGATCCAACAAAATATCGGAAAAAATTGACAAAAATGGTTACTGTTATGTGCTTACCCTATAGTTTTCCTTCTAAACCTCACTTTGTGCATTATATTAGAAAAGTTTAATAATCCTACTTATAAAGGTTTATCTCGCACAACCGTAAAGAGCGATATTTATAAATACAAACATGAATATGAACAATATTTGCGCTATTTATTTACTCATATAAATTGTCGTGTTGCTATTACAACTGATATTGATAGAAGTGGTAATGACTGTGATTACCTTACTGTTACCAGTCATTGGATTGATGAGGATTGGATAATGCAAAATCGCATTATTGCTTATAGAATAATTAATTCACGTCACGCATGGCAGTTTATTTCTAGCACGATTACAGATATTTGTAGATATTTTTGCATTAGTGATAAAATAATGTCAGTTTCAATGGATAATGCTACTAGTAACACAAATGTTGTCGCCTTGCTTACCACTATACTAAGTCCTGCATTTAGTAATATTTTTCATGTTAGATATATTTGTCATATTTACCATTTAATTGTGGGTGATGGTATGCGAATTTTAAATGTTGAAATTGAAAAGGTTAAAATGGCTCTTAATTGGCTTTTTTATTCAAACCGTAGAAGTAGACTTAGAGAATATTTTAAAAGATGCGATGAATTTGGCATAAGAGAAAGAAAGGTTTCTAAACCTTGTCCGACTAGATGGAATTACATGTATGAAAATTTAGTTGTTGCATATGAATATAGAAACCCCATAAACTCAACGTTTAATGCTCATGTAAGTGATGATGATGAGCACCTTACAAATGCGGATTGGGCTAATGTTAAAATGCTTGTAGATTTTTTAGAAAAATTTTATATTGCTACAAATGAATTTTCTGGGCAATATTATCCTACTATTTCTAACTGTTTAGTTTATATTGCAGAACTTGCAAATTTATTTTATCATTTTTCAGAGGGTGGAGAAATTTATCAACTTGCTATTGATTCTATGAGAAAAAAAGTTTAAAAAATATATTTTTTCTATTCCCCCTATTTACGGTGCTGCTACATTGTTAAATCCTACTATGAAATTAGGAGGTCCTCAATTTTGGTATGAAACTGTTTATAATGGTTTAGCACTTGAAAATGAGGAGTTGTCTAAATTTTCGGACGCAATAGCCTCAATTAAAATAAATGTTCAAACAATTTATAATGCTTATCAAGTTGCATTAGATCATGCTAGACCAAATGTTCCAACTCCTTCTTCTTCTAGTTCTCAATCATCTAAAAGAACTGCGGGAGTAAGAGCACTTAGTGCTTGGGTAGGGTTCAGGGGTTCTCAAGGTTCTAGTACTAGTGATTTTTCACAACGAAATGAGCTTGAAGTTTATTTGTCACAGGGAATTGAGAAAGTGAATCCCGACGGCTCCTTTAATATTTTGAAATGGTGGAAGGACAAAGAAAAACACTTTCTGATTCTTTCAAGGATGGCCCGAGACATTTTAACTATTCAAGCTTCAACAGTGGCATCAGAGAGCGCTTTTAGTCAAGCAAGATTTCAACTCGGTGATTATAGAGCGTCTATGAGGGAGAGCTTGAAAAAATCAGTACTTTTTAGAGATTGTCCATTCGGAAAGAAGAAATTTTGGACTTGCTGAATCACAACCAGAGGTAGACGAAGCTTACGAAGAAATGCTAGCTGAACTTGCGTAGGATGATGCTTCGCCTGAAAGCGGTGATAACCAAGCTTCTTTTCCGCCACCACCAACGGAAATTCCTCCGGACCTTGAAGGATTTATGAAATTTGTAAGAGATACCATGTAAATTAATATGTAATTTGTATTTTGGCACATCTTGATTAGTTTATTTTTCTTCATAGTGGTGGTATTAGCACCTTGTTGTGCTCATTCCATAGGGGGGGAAGACTAAGAAAGATATTGCCATATTTTTTTAATGCTATAATAAAATTATAACGCATTGTTTTGAATATCTCTTTAAAATATTTTTGTCTTTAAATTTGAATTAAAAAATTTAGGTCACAATTCTATAATATAAGCCATATTCGATAGTATACATCTTAAGATATACTATATATACATCTTAAGATATATATATATAGGTGACAATTCTATAATATAATTTACAAATTGCCTTAGATATTTTTATTATCATTTTTTTCTCTAATTTGTATATAAAAAAAAAATTTAAAAATAGAAAGTATCCATTGGGCCCACTTAGGCCCGCTTGGGTCCGCTTAGGCCCGGGACCGGCCCATGGTCCCGATTCCAACAAGAAGCCCGCGAAATCCGGGACCGCTTAGGACCGGCCCGCCTAGAACCGGCCCACTTAGGACCGGGCCCGACCCACATGCCACCCTTATTACCAAGTATTGAACCTTGTGGTTTTCTTTTAATATATATTCTTCCCCTTTTAATTTATATGATATTATTAGACTGGACATATAGTTTAACATACTAAAAAAATATATTTAAAATTTATAATCTTTCATAATAGTTTTGTGATTATAAGTTTTTTAAAATTTATGATCTTAAATATGTCATAATATTGTGTGACTATAAAATCTTATCATTAAGATTAAAAAGAATTATCCAAGTAAAATTGTTTCAAATTTAAAAATTTATCATTCTTTATCAGAGGCAGAGTCAGAATTTAAAGTTCACTAGTTTTAAACTTGCCGACGAACCTATAGCTCATCTTATATACTGGATTCTCAATTAGAATATATATATGTATATATATATATATATATATATATATATATATATATGTAACATATTTAATGAATTTCTAATAAAAATACAATCTAAACAAAAATTACTAGATTTATCCAAACTAGTACATAATACTCTGGCTCTGTTTTTTCGTCTAAGACGTCCATAATAAGTGATCTTTTGGTCACTTCCCTTAAGAAAATACTAACTCCTAGAAAAAAAATATTTTGACTAAATAACCCTTAATTAAAATTTACATATTGTTAACTTGACACATTGTGATATGTAAATAAGGACAAATTTGAAAAACTAAAGTTAATTCATTTTTGGTTATGTAAAAATGACACTTATTTTGAACCGAAATAAAAAGGACTAAAATATCATTTGTTATGCACTGGGGAGAGTAGAACTTATGGAGCAGTACATGTTTTAAACTTACAAAATACTCCTCTGAATTAGTAAATTTGATGAGTTAAGGTAAAATTTTCATCTAAAGCAAAGGTGTTGCAACGAGGTGCACAACTCTTTCCTCTAATTTGCATGTGGTTTCATTTACTTTTCCATTTCTAACTCTACTTTTTTTTTTCTTACCCAAACTGATATTACTACAAAACCGGCTATGGCCGGTGTGGACGTTGGGGATTACCGTGGAGTTATGTTATGACATAATGTAAATTTGCTTTTACCACATGGTAAAAGTAAGGAGAGAGGGGACCGTAAAAATTGTTGCTCGAATTAGGGGTACAGTAGTACACTGTGTCTTCTGCAGAGCAGCAGACTACACTCTTTTAATCAAGGCGTTTCCTTTTAAATTACTTCATCCTTTTCAATTTAATGATAGGAAATTATTTGATTAATATGGAGTTTAATTAATAAAGACGGATTTTTGAATTTATGATCGTAAATATATCATAGCATGCATCTATATGACTATAAATACTTCTCATTAAAAGAAATTAAAGTGAAAAATTTAAATTAAATAATATTAGTATAATTTAACTTGAGATAGTGGATAACGTACCATTTTCATAGGTTATTAATTAATGATTATCAAACGATTTCTTTTCTTTATTTTTCTGTAATTTTTTTACACCATCAATACATTTAAACTAATCTTAGAAAGGTAATAAAGTGTCGTATTCCTACTAAGAAGTACGTGTTCTTTGCAATAATGTTTAAAGAGTATGCAATATATGTACATGCACACACACATTTTATGTAATTACATATATCATAACCATTGTTTTTTCTATATATCTTTTTGACCAAAAGAGAAAAGCAACGCCATTAAAGGTGGTGCGCTATTCTCCGTTGCAATTAGTAGAGTAAGCACACGGATTTTCTCTTACAAGTTAAGTAAGTCGGAGGCATAGATTGAAACATTTTATCTATCAAAAGATAGAATATAGTTTCAGTAGAAATAAAAAAAGGTATAAGAACTTATAGCAAATACATTAAGATATCACATTTTTCAAAAGAGAAAAAAAAATACATTAAACAATCCGTTATACATTACATGTAAAAAAAACCATATTATTAAGTCACCAAAATCGCAATTAGAAAATAGTACTACTAACATATTGCATATACAGGTTACAATAATGTGTGTAGGTAGGGAGAAAAGAAAGAGAAATGGATGAGCACGGGAATTACATGAGAGAAAATTTAAGGTGTCGGTATGTTACGACGTTCGAGGTTAGAGTTGGAGTTAGAGGCAGAAAGGGGTTGGTTGTTGACTTACGTGCGATTTCCTACGCTAACATTTAATGATCATCGATCTCCTTATCTAGCAACTTGCTAATGTACTATTACTCCTCTATTAGGATCTAGGGACAAGGTTATAGCCGGCTACACTAATCACTTCTTATCAAAAGTTTTTGAGCAAACTATCATTTATTGTCGGCCGCTAGAAACTAATATAAGCCGCTAATCACAAAATTACAGTATGTATTTTATAATCCAAAATTAATTAAAAGACTAGCTACCGACCAAACTATCACGGAAATACAGTGTTGTCGCCGCCATCAACCCTTCTCTCTCTCTATTTTCCTTCCTTTCTCTTTCAACCTGGCTCTATATATCTATATGTGTGTGGATTGAATTGAATTGATATATGTATAGAGATTTTGGGGGATTTGAAATTAGGGTTTGGGAGAAAGAGGGAAGAAAAATGGGTTCGCGATCGAAGTGAGAGAGGGAAAGAAGGGAGAAAAAGGACTCGAATTTCATGAATGGTTCCGAGTTTTCTTCATCTGAAGCCCTTTTTATTTTCTTCCAAATTTTTCATTTGATGGCTCCTGTTTTTTGTTCGTTTGACTTTTTTTGGTCACACTCCACCAACTTCTGATTTTTATGATTTAGGGAATAACACTGAACTAAAAATAAGGAAGAACTTTGATAGAGAAGAAGGTTCAATATATACCATCATTCAAATCTTAGAAATTATCTACTAAAATTAATTTTTTGTTTATTTTATAATACAACAAAATCAGTCAAGCTTGGATGGTTTCCTACAAAATGATCTTATTGTTGTAAACTATTAAATTTTTAATTTTTTATCTCATACATAGTTTCACTATATAAAATATATACAAAATAGATTGTCACTATACAAAATATATACAAAATAGACTGTCATTATACAAAATAATATACTAAATAGACTGTCACTATACAAAATATATACTAAATAGGCTGTCACTATACAAAAATATACAAAATATACTGTCATTGTATAATTTATATACAATAGACTGTCAATATACAAAAAAATATACAAAATAGACGGTCAATATACAAAATAGACTATCACTATACAATAAATATACAAAATAGACTGTCCCTATATAAAAAATATACAAAATAGATATTTCGGGCTATTAGATGTAATATGTTTGGGCCGGAGGGCCATTTTCTGTCAATGAGCAAAAATATGGACTATTAAAATTTTGAGGGGCTATAGAGAGTAGTTTTCTCAAAGTTTTTCATTCCCAAGCTTAATCTAAGAGACATTAGGAGGAAGAAATTCCAATTATCCCACCGAAACTCTTTAACTTAATTTAAATATCTCAATTTATCCTTATCGACATACTCCTATAGCTATGACAATATCATAACATGATTAAGCCGTAAGTTTTGTTTGACCTAAAATTTAGATCTAGGCTTATACAATTAGATTAAATAAAATGTAGTCAATCTTAGCCAATATTAATATCCAAAAGGTATGTTAACTGATTTTGTAATAAGATAATATGTATACTATCCGAACAACAGTAAATGTTGACAATACTAACAATATTCAGTGACCCCAAAAGAAGGGGATAATATTAAATAACAATAAATAGCAATGAATGACATTTATGTAAATAAGAATGTGTAAGCCACCCGAAAAGGGTAAGATCTGTAAATATTCCTTCTAACAATGATGAATGATTGATGAGCCTTTGAATAGTCAGATTTTTCTTGGATCGAGTGGAAAAGCTAGGCAAGAATCTTAAGAAAAAGATATGTATTGTATGTGTGCAATAAAGCCAGATTCTATAAAGAAAGTCAATGTGTTTTCTTATAAGAGAATATCTTATGTCCCCTATAATTGTGTCTCCTTCTATTTATAGTGAACATATACCTAAAAACCCTAATGGTATAGGTACAGAGAATATCCACTAGAATATTCTCTTTTTATGTCTTATTCTAAAACTAGTCGTTATTTACTCTGTCTACGATGAGTGCTCGAACTCGACCTTGATCTTCGATGACTTTTCGACGTTGATCTTCAATAACTTCATCGGTTCTGCCATTCACCTTTTAAGAGACTGCTTCGAGCTTAGGCAAGCCTTTATCGAAGTCGTACTGGTGACACGTGGCAGTCCATGGAGGCCTTCTTAATGCTAATATGGTTTAATTATATCAAAGATAATTTTGGCCCATACAGTTAGTCCGTCCGCTTGTTGAGGTCATCATCGCAGGAGAGTTCAATGAGCGGATAATGTCATTCGTGGTCGATCTTATCGAGTAGAACATATGAGTCATAGTCGTCTTGGCGAGCATGTAATGTTGCCTTCTGTGGTCCGCATATTTCAAATTCCTCAGATTTTCGGGTAATTTGTTGAAGTCGTCTGGTCCAAAAGATGGGGTGACATCATACCATCATGCGCCATGATGATGCTTATTCTCGGAGTGTTGCTTCGATTTGTGTGTGACCCTTGATTGGATCTACTATTTTGATTTCGATGCCAATTATGATGAGTTGTTTCGGGTTTGGTGCCTTGATTTCTATAAATAGGGGTTTTTGAACCTGCATTTGAAATTGCTCTTCTAAAGTTTCGAGATATCAGCCTTCTTTTCTGAATCTTCTTTCTCTGTTTCCTTTCCCTACACCATACCCCAATTTCTCCTTCTTGTATTATTCTTCATTATCTTGAAGTATGTCAAACTTACCCTCAGATGCTGGTGAAGGGAGTCGCGTTGCTCCCTTGGCGGTTGTGTTTCCCACCCATGGGGAGAATATTTCCGCCATTGCTGAGGATGAAGCTTTTCCGTCGGTGGAAGGGATACTCCTCGCAACCCCAAAGCCACGTCTGATCTCACTTGATCACCAGACGCGGCACCCGGGAATTTTCTGTCGATGATGGAATCCAAAGAGTTGGCTGAATTCAAAGCCAAGTTTGGTCTTCCCAACCACATTGAACTGATCTCAGCCGAAGGGGGCGTGGTGCAGGTCCATCGTCCTGGGTACTGCGCTTCATACGCTTACCCCTTCTTTATCGTTTACTTATTCCCTCTTCTTCTTTTGGTGGAAGAATTTTGTCACCACTACGATGTTTGCCCTACTCACCTTGCACCGTACATCTATAAAGTTATCAGAATGTTGACTAAATTGCCGAGTTGGGCGGGGGCGAACTGACGCTGCGACATTTGGTGCATCTATTCGCCCCTAGCTTCTATAGGGGAACGATGTTGAACCTTCATCACCGTGGAGGAAATGCTTGGTGGTGAAGACAGACGACAAGACCAATCGTCAATTCTAGCTTGACTTTTTCTAAGTCAGAACTGAGGATGTTGTGGATAACGTCGACAGCTTTCCTGAGGCTTGGTACTATACACGTAAGTGTCCTGTTTTTCTCATAGTTCCTTTACTTGCTTTGAGTTAGTTGAATGATTTTCCCTTTCTTACAGCCAACAACCAGCCTCCCCTTTAGTCGTCCGAACTTTCGATTGGGTCGAGCGAGTTCTCTCCCGTGTCGTAGGGATCCGCGACTGGCCGAGCTTTTTTAAGAAGTTCAAGCCGGCTCTTCCTTCGACAGGTAACTTCTTTTCTCTGGCCGTGGTCGTCTTACTTTTTGTTGTATGTCAATTCGTTCTACTAATTTCTATGTTTGTTTCTTTCCCAGGTAGGGGGTCTTCTCGAAGGAGCAGGGCGTCTATGCCTTCTTTTCGGAGGAGGGATGTTGCACCTTCGACTTCTGCCCCTGTTACGACTAGTGTTTTTGCACCTGCCCTCGCCTTGGCTACTGCAGTACAAGGGCCTATCTCCATCCTGTCTGTTGCTTCTGCTCCTCAACTCTTCTCGCTGATTGATGAGGACGATGATGTCTCCCCTAATGATGGGGTCTAAGGTCTCATAAGAGGAGATCCGTAGACGCAGGGGGAGAAATGCCAATGGCCGTTGACTTAGAGGAGGGAGACTCCGTTCTTCGAGAGACGACCATAATACATGTTGGGGGAAGTACTGGGTAAATTTCAAGGCCCTACAACTGGAAGAGATAATTGTGGATAAGCCGGTGCGTCCTGAGGGGGAAACGATCGAGGAGGGGGCGCTTGACGACGGTCTCACATTTCTGAGGCAAGATGAGGCTTTGTCCTCTAGGGCTGCAGTAGATGTTTCCTCATCTGCTGGTGATAGAGGAAAAATCGTCACTAAAGAGAATGCCAGATCTGATTCTGACATGGATCTGGACGAGCTGACAATGATTGACGAGGGGCTCACCCAACTCGAGGTGAGGATGGAGGGGAGCTCAAGGACAATTACGATCCCAATGGATCGCAACCTGCTTGTAAATACCGAGGAGGTAATCCCTTACCTCATCCCTCTCTGTTCTGAAGTAGAGGGTGTGACTCTTAAGAAGATAAATGATGGTACCTTATCGAATAACATTGTCGGTCTCGCTCTCAGGGTAAGTACAATTGTCGTCCGTCCTTTTCCTTATGCCTTAGTTTCCTTGCAGGTTCTAACATCTTTTCTCTATTTTGTAGACGGTTATTCTGGAGATTGAGAGTGCTCGGCGGGAGAAGAGGCGTAAAGAAATTTACGTGAAGCAGAAAAATAAGTATACAATGTGCCGTGCAAAGTACCGGGAGCTCCGGGATCGCTTTCGCGAAGGATGTGACATAGTGGCTTTGAGAGAGGATTTAAAGAAGAAAGACGAAGAGTTGATGACGGTTGTGGAGCGTTTCAACATTCTTAAGGGGACGTTAAGGGACAAGAAGAAGGGGCTGGAACTCAGAAAAGGCATGGAGGCCCAATGTAGCGACCTTCAGGCTCAAGTAGCCCAGCTGCAAGGCCAGTTAGATGAGTGTCAATTTCAGATAGAGGCTCTCAGGGGTGAGATTTACGAAAAATAGGAGGAGCTCGAGAAGGTGGAGTCTTCTCGGTTGGAGGCTCAAAGGAGAGTGGAGTTCCTTGAGTTGGCAAACCGAACCCTTCGTTCCGAGCAGAAGAACGACTTGTCAACGACGAGGGCTAAGGAGGACCAACTTGATGAGAGGATTGGGGAGTTGGAAAAGTAAACCTTCGATCTTTATGATCGAGTTGCTGCTTTTGAGGTCGAGAAGGCCCAACTACTTGCGCGTACTTCTTCTTCTAATGCTTTTAGATTTCCCAATGTCCCATGTGAGCTGTATGAAGAGTGGATTTATGTTGAGCCCCAACTGGATGTGTTTCGTGAATTGCATGCGGAGGGCTCCATTTCTGGGGCGGCCTTTGAGGATGCTCGGGTCAAGGCTCACGAGACTCGGCTTGCTTATGGCTACAACCATGCTACACCTCGGCCTGGCGAGGAGGATGAGGACGAGGAGGATGCCATAGATCATCTTGAGGAGGACGCCTATTATGATTCTATTTACCCTTAGAGCGAGGATGGAGAGGATGCTGGAGGCCGTGACAGTGATGATATCGATGGTCAGGGTGGTGATGTTGGTGAATATCGGGCTGATGAGGATGTTGAGGGTCGTGATGGAGATGGTCAGTTCGTTTAAAAACCGTTTTTGTGTGTTTTTGTTTGGCGTCTCCAAGAGACTTTGTAACAAACTCTTATCTATGAATATTAAAGTTGATTTTTACTTTCACTTGTGCCTTTCTTATTTGCCGTGATTTATTTTTGTACTTGTATGTTTTGCTCCTTTATATTTTTTATTGTCGTCCTCTAGTTGACCATAGTCCTTGGGATGAATAGCCATAGGCCGAATCGTCCCTTCATCCTTTAGTTGAGATATGGTCGAGGACTGATAGGTTTTGCTCGAACTTAGTCGATATTAACCTTCTATTAAATCGTGGCTGGGGGCCGGTAGATCTTTGTTCGAGATTGGTCGAACTTAACCTTCTATATGGTTGAATTTAATCTTTTATTAAAACGTGGCCGAGGGCCGGTAGATGTTTGTTCAAGCGTAGTCAAACTTTGTCCTTTCGTTAAGTTATGGCAGAGTGCCGGTAGGTTTTGCTCGAGCATGGTCAAAATTTACCTTTCATTAAGTTGCGGCCGAGGTCAGTTGGTGTTGTTCGATCATGCTCGAACTTAACCTTTTGTTAAGTCGCGGCCGATGGCTGGTAGGTGTTGTTCAAACTTGGTCGAACTTAACCTTCCGTTAAGTCATGTCCGAGGGTCGGTAGGTGTTGTTCAAACTTGGTCGAACTTAACCTATTATTAAGGTGTGGCCGAGAGCCGGTAGGTGTTGTTCAAGCGTGGTCAAACTTAACCTTTCGTTAAGTCGCGACCGAGGGCCAGTAGGTATTGTTCGAACTTGGTCGAACTTTACCTTTTGTTAAGGTATGGCCGAGGGCCGGTAGGTGTTGGTCGAGCGTGGTCGAACTTTACCTTTTGTTAAGTCACGATCGAGGGCCGGTAGGTGTTGTTCGAACTTAACCTATTGTCAAATCGTGGCCGAGGGCCGGTAGGTATTGTTTGAACTTGGTCGAACTTAACCTTTTGTTAAGGCAGTTTTGATAGACGTAAGTTTCTATTACTTTGACGTTGTTGCTCTGATTACATAATTGGAGAATGTTACAAACTTTGGGCATTGGCTGGCGTTCCAGTTCCAGTCTATCTAGTCCCTTCATTGTTCGACTTAGAGAGTCTGAGGAGTCGGGCAATGAAAGAGAAATCAGTCTGTTCTTCACATATTTCGACTCTAAGTGTCCCTTCCATCGCCTCATTAAAAACCTCCTTGAGAAAACCCTAATGGGACAAAACTCAAGTGAGGAAAAAAGAGTACGACTTGGGGGGCGTTTCTTCTTTTAGAAGTTGAAGTATTTGAGGTGGCTGATGTTCCAATTGTTTGGCAACTGTTTTCCTTCCATTGTCTCTAGTTGGAATGAACCCTTATTTGTTTTGGCTATAATTTTGTACGGGCCGTCCCAGTTTGCCTTCTAGTGATGCTTGGGTTTTGGCTTTGAGTACATAGTCTCTGACCTTGAGCGGTCAGACCTTTGCCATTTTGTTATAGCATCGTCTCGCTTGTTGCTTTTGGGCGACCATTCTTATGTATGTCATGTCTCTTCGTTCGTCGATCTCATCGAGCTCTTGCCTTCTACTCTCGTCATTGCTGGTGCGGCTTTCACGAAAGTACCTTAGGCTAAGCTCTCTGACTTCAAATGGTATAACTGCTTATGTTCCGTATACCATAGAATAGGGCGTCTCTCTTGTGCTTGTCTTCAGGGCGGTTCTCTATGCCCATAATACTTCTAGGAGTATTTCCGGCCATAGTCCCTTGGCTTCTTTGAGTTTTTTCTTCATGATGTTTAATATGGATTTGTTGGAGGATTCTATCTACCCGTTGCCTGCTGGGTGATAAAGGGTTGAAAGTATCCTCTTAATTTTTCATTTCTCGAGGAATTCGACGGTTTTCTTTCTCGTGGACTGGGGTCCGTTGTCGCAGCTTATCTCCTTGGGTAGGCCGAATCGGCAGATGGTGTTTTTCCATTTGAAGGCGATTACTTCTTGTTCACGTATTTGGCAGAACGCTCCTCCTTCCACCCATTTAGAGAAATAGTCAGGTAAAACTAAAAGAAATCGCACATTACCTCGCGCTGCTGGGAGGGGGCCCACAATGTCCATTCCCTACTTGATAAACGGTCATGGAGAGGTGACTGAGTGAAGATTTTTCCTGCTTGGTGAGTTATTGGGGGTGTATTTTTGACATTGTTCGCGTTTCTTAACAAATTCTGAGATGTCTTTTTCATGGTGGGCTAGTAGTATCATGCCCATATGAGGCACCTAACAAGTGCTCGAACACGAGAATGAGCACCGCAGTGGCCTTTATGGACTTCTTCGAGAACACGCTAGGTTTGGTTTGGACCCAAACACTTTGCCAGAGGGCCGCCGTATGTTCTCTTGTATAAGTCGTTATGAAGGAGGTTGTATCTCGCTGCTTGCATTCTTAGTTTTTAGCTTCCTTTATGTCATATTGGAGTGTACCATCCTGCAAGTGGATGATAATACAATTGCGCTAGTCCCAAGTTAAACTTACATATCTTACCTCGATTTGTGTAACGATGGGTTGAGGAGGTAGACTACACTTTTATACCCGATTGTGATGCTTTTGGTGGCTGCGGCCAATTTGGCGAGGCCGCCCGCTTCGACATTCTCGTGGGATCTAGTTGAGCTGGCATTCGTCGAAATTGGGCAGCAACTTACAGATCTCGATTTGATATTTTTGCAACCTTTGTTCTTTGACTTGGAAAGTCCCTGTGACTTGGTTGACTATGAGCTGTAAATCACAATGGAGTTTCAACCGCTTCACCTCATATTTGAATGCTAGTCTCAATTCTGTAATTACGACTTAATACTCGGCCTCGTTGTTAGTCATATCTGGGCACCTTATGGACTGGCGAATTAATTCGCCTCTAGGGACCTCGAGTACGAGTCCCAGTCCGGATCTAGAAGCATTGGATGCGTCGTCGGTATATAGGACCATAGGCCTTGTGTTTGAAGAGAAGCTTGAGCAGCTTCTTTCTCGACCTTAGGCATTTTCTTTGCGCTTAAGTCCGCGAGCACTTGCGGCTTTATCGATGTTTAAAGCTGATATATGATGTCGTGCTTGCTTAGCTCGATAGACCACTTGGCCAGCCTCCCCGACAATTCGGGTCTATGTAAAATGCTTCTTAAAGGAAAGGTGTTAACGACAGATACGCCTTTAGTTCTCACAGAGCTTGTACGCAGTCGGGCATCCACTTAAGGCTGTTATCCTTTTTGAGTATGCCGAAAAATCTGTGACATCTATCGGACTCGATAGGGCGGCGATTTGACCAGTTAACCTTTGGACCTGCTTCTTAGTAGTCAGTTGTTCAGGTATCCCCTTGATAACTTTGATTTGGTCTGGGTTGACTTCGATCCCTCGCTGTGACACTAAGAAACCCAATAATTTTCCCGAGGCTACGCCAAATGCGCATTTCTCTAGGTTTAGTTTCATCCCATACTGTCTTAGTATGTCGAAAGCTTCCCTCAAGTAGTCGATATGGTCTTCCTCCCTTACGGATTTGACCAGCATGTCATCAATATATACTCCATGGTCTTTTCGAGTTAGTCTTTGAATATTCTTGTGACCAATTTCTGATAGGTGGCTCCTGCGTTCGTCAACCCAAACAACATGACTATATAACAATATATTCCTCTGTGGGTGATGAACGTGGTTTTCTTATGGTCCTCTTCTTCCATGAGTATCTGGTTATAGCCTATGTATGTGTCTAGGAAACTCAGCAGCTCATGCTCGGCCGTTACGTCGATGAATTGGTCAATATGTGGCAACAGAATGAATCCTCCGGGCATGCTTTGTTTAAGTATGTGAAGTCTACACACATCCTCCATTTCCCGTTTTTCTTTTTGACCATCATCACATTGGCTATCTACTTGAGGTATTTCGACTCCCTGATTGAGCCATTTTCTAATAGCTTCTCTACCTCCTCGTGGACGTCATCATTGATGGTGGGGTTGAACTTTCGTCTGACCTGCCTTACCGGGGGATAGAATGGGTTGACGTTCAATTTGTGTGTGGCGGTCTCCTTGGGGATGCCCGATATACCTGCATGCCTGAAGGCAAACAAATCTACATCAGTTATTAAAAATTGGCTAAATTTACATGGTTCTCGGAGGTTGTAACCGATGTAGGCCTTTTTGATGGGGTCGCTGGGATCTAATTGGACAGGGTCAAGGTCCTCTATAGTCGAGTCCGCGACTTCGACCGTTTCGGGGTCCATGACGACGTCCCTGGTCTCAACTTGTGTCGACCTCAACTCTGTTGATTGTTATGTTTCTTTTTCCTTATCTTTCTTTTGTTGGTTTGACATGCTATCCAAGGCGATGCGGTAGCTTTCCCAGGACGAGGGATCTTCTCCTCGTATGCTGAATATTCCCCAAGGTGTTGAGAACTTGATCACTTGGTATAGGCTGGAGGGAACGACTCTCAAGGGATGTATCTATGGTCATCCTATTATGTCATTGTATGCGGTGGCCTAGTCCATGATGTGGAATGTTTCTCCAGATTTATGTCGTCGGCGAGGACGAGGAGTGTAATTTTTCTCGATGTCCATTCAACTGCATTATTAAAATCGGTTAGTGTGATGCAGTGTGGCACTATCTTGTCCTCGAGTCTTATCTGGACGAGGACTCGGGGATGGATAATGCACATTCCACTCCCTTCATCTACCATAATACGTTTGACATCAGTATCTAAAATTCGTAATGTAATGAGGAGAGCATCGTTGTGAGGGAAAGTCAAGACATCGGCATCTGACTCGTCGAAGATGATACTTTCATTGAGTTCGTCATACCGTTTGTAGGTGATCAATATTTTGAGCTTGTGGGTAGCAGTGAACTTGAAGTCGTTGATGGAGGCATCGTCGCCGCCAACAATCATATTGATGGTACGAGCTGGCGAGGGCGGCTTCGGCGGGCATTAACGTTCTCGACCACTAGCGAAGGTGTTCCTTCCCTTGTCGCTCAGCAGCTCTTTGAGGTGCCCTTGCTGCAATATGTTCACGACTTTTTGCCTCATGGCGATACAATCTTCTATCTTATGCCCGCGTTCTTGCTGGAATCCACAGAGGGCGTCAGACTTTCTGGTACTTGGGTCGGACCTCAGCTTTGGCGGCCACTTCACCTTCGCTCCGAGTTTCTCCAGGGCACAGACTATTTCTTTATGTGAAACACAAAAGTTGTGAGCAGATAATAGGGGGGCCATACCTCTCTTGTTCCTTTGAGTCGTTCTCGGCCTAGATGGACCCTCATCATAGTGGGAGGAAGGAGGGACGGGGGCCCTAACGTAAGGCTGATGTCATTCTCTTTTTGGTCGTGAGCTTGGGTGATCCCTTCTCATGTTATATCTTTTTCTCTCCTGGGTTCGGCTTGTATCAAGATGAGCTGTCGGGTTGGCCCGTTGAGGTCGTCATCATCTGCCCGGACTTTGGAATAATAGGCATTATGGATTTCATCCCAAGTGGTCAGAGGGTACTTCATCAACCGTCTCAGCAGCTTATTGGTCGCTCTTGAACCCTCTCTGTTCTACCCGTTCTGAAAGGCTGCGACTGCCATCCCTTAGGATACATTTGGTAAGGTCATTCTTACCCTATTAAATTGGGTGAGGAAGTCCCTTAGTCCCTCTCCTAGGGATTGCTTGATGGCGAGGATGCCGTTTACTCTTGTTTCGGCTTTCTTGGCCCTAACATGTGCCGTCACAAACTTATCGGCCATTTCTTCGAAGGTTTCTATGGAGCGGGCTTATAGCTGTGAATATCATGTTAATGCCCTCTAGTGAGGGTTTCACCAAATTTCTTCAGCAAAATGGAGGACACATGTTCCTTGGTGTAGCCGTTGCCCTTCACGGCGCTGACGTAATGAGTCACGTGATCTTTGGGGTCGGTTGTTCCGTCGTATATCCTGAGATATGGTGGCATTTTGAAGGTCTTCTGTATGGCATGTAAGGCTACTTCCTTTGCTATACGGTTTCTCTATGAACCTGCCGGCATCCCTCTTCGGCAGTAGCTTAGGGGCGCCCGGTATCTTGTCGACTCGTTCTTGGTGTTCTTTAATTTGGTCTCTCAATGTTTTGTTCTTATTGTCCATTTCTTCCTTTCTCTTCAGAACATCGACGAGGATGTCGTCACCTGCACTGTCAGTAATATTGTGAGTTATACCTGGAGTTGGAGGGTCTGGTGGATCGCCCTGTTTGTCACCTTGCTGTATCGTATGGGCCCTCGTGGTCTCTGTGGTCCGGCATGGAGCTTGTTTGTTGAGCACACTTACTAATGTATCGGTCAACCACGCTTCGAGGAGCTTTTTCATGGCCGGTGGCGTCCCTTCTCCTGTGGACATGGATGCCCCTTTTTCATTTAGTTTTGTTGTGCTATAGTAGGGGAGGAGGTGACCTCTCGTTCCCGGGGGAGGCAGTGGGTGTCACATCATCGCCCGGCATTTCATAACTCTCGTTGATAACGTTCATGAGGTTGCTGGGGATGTCACATGTCACCTTAGTTCTGTCTACTTGGTTACCTGCCATGTAAATTTGTGTACGTGCATAGAAGGAGAAAAACTCTGTGGTTTGTTAGGTTAGAAAATCACGTGATTTCTAGATCTAATGGAAACTAAAAGATTAGCTAAGAAATCCCATAGACGGCGCCAAACTATTTGACCCAAAATTTAGATCTGTGCTTATACAATTAGATTTAATAAAATAGAGTCAATCTTAGCCAATATTAATATCCAAAAGATATGTCAACTGATTTTGTAATAAGATAATATGTATACTATCCGAATAGCACTAAATGTTGACAACACTAATAATATTCAGTGACCCAAAAAGAAGGAGATATCATTAAATAACAATGAATAGCAATGAATGATATTTATGTAAATAAGAACGTGTGAGCCACCCGAAAAGGGTAAGATCTGTGGATATTTCTTCTGACAATGATGAATGATTGAGGAGCCTTCGAATATTCAGATTATTCTTGGATCGAGTAAAAAAGTGAGACAAGAATCTTAAGAAAAAGTTATGTATTGTATGTATGCAATAAAGCCATATTCTATAGAGAAAGTCAATGTGTTTCTTACAAGAGAATATCTTATGTCCCCTACAATTGTGTCTCTTTCTATTTACAGGGAGCATATACCTAAAAATCCTAATGGTACATGTACAAATAAAATCCACTAGAATATTCTCTTTTTATGTCTTATCCTAAAACTAGCCGTTATTTACTCTGTCTACGATGAGTGCTCGACCTCGACCTTGATCTTCGATGACTCTTCGACCTTGATCTTCAATAACTTCATCGGTTCCGCCCCCTTTTAAGAGACCACTTCGACCTTAGGCAGGCCTTTATCGATGTCGTATTGGTGACGCTGACAGTCCATGGAGGCCTTCTTAATGCTAATACGGTATAATCATATTAAAGATAATTTTTGGCCCATAAAAGTTGAAAGAGTAACTTTTTGGTATTTATCAATAGGGACGAGTATACCTTTAAACTTATGCGTTCATTCGAAGTCAGTCGCTTTGGATCGGTCTTTGTAAATGTGCTAAAAGATTCGTTAAACAAGTAGAAATAAAAGTTTTCAAACTCTATAAATCAAATACGTAGACTGTAGTAAAATGATGAATTCGAAACGATAATGTTCAGATCAGATCCGAAATCCGTCTCTTTTTATCAAAAATCCGTCGCTCCTTTTTAAATTTTGTGGCCAATTATACGCCATGAAGCAGTTAAAAAGTTGTTTTGCTATTTTAAACAGTAGCTTCGATGTGCCAGTCCAGAAATAATTGGTAATGATTTAGAAATTTGTGGTATAAACAACAATGTTTAGCTTAGGCGGCTTCTAATGGTGGGTTTTTGAATTGAGTTTTAAAGATCCATATATTGACGGTGTAAAAATAAGGTGATTTTAAAGGAAGTTGATGGAAACTTTGTTTAATAAACATTCATTAAGAAGTAACTAGCTATAATAAACTAAATTATATTGATAATGTAAGAATTCATTATATTGTCATTGCATATAATTTAAATCCTTTTGAATTTTATTGTAATATTAAACTGTTTGATTAATTCTAAAATTGCTAGGAAGGTGGAGGTACTTATTTGTCATTTAAAAAACGCATCTGTTTCATCACACCCCCAAAGAATCACAAATTAAGAGTACGAGAGTCAATTCATTTAATTTTAATGTGAATATAAATATTAAATATTAAATTTTTTAAAAATAAAGTATACACATAAAAAGTATAATTGAATTCGAAATATTATTAAATTCTAATGTTAATGAATTTTTAAGAAAAATGAGCATCAGAGTAATATATTAGAGTCTCTAAACAATATCATGATTTTTTCAGATGGAGAGGAACTGTTTTTCAACAATAGTTTCAGGGGAGGCCCCAAATATATTTTATCTTATTCTTCTTCTTCTTCTTCTTCTTCTTCTTCTTCTTATTATTATTATTATTATTATTATTATTATTATTATTATTATTATTATTATTATTATTATATACTAATAATTTATATAATTAATTAGTATAAAGAAAAGTGTTACAATATATTATTTTGTTACTTGATTGAGGTTATTTTATACCAATAAATTTATAAAATATAATAATTTCCCCCCTCATTAATTAGTAAATTTGCTTCACTCTTTAATTTTAATTTTTTTTCTTTTTATATAGGAATTAAATTATATATATAAATTTATTTTACAATATACTCTGAAATTGTATGAACACAAAAGTATTCATGCACCGGTTTTCTTTTAGTGTAATTCGATATTATATTAGATTATTTACAATTTATTTTAGATATTCACTAAAAAGTGTTACTTAATATAATGAAGTACAATTATCGTTTAAATTGATCAGAAGAAGTAAATATTTTTGACACCGTCAATGCTCAAAACTTAAGATATTACATTATGTACGTTTATTTCTTTTTTGTTTGTGATGATAGCCAAATCAAAATTTTCATTTTGAGTTCTGGACCTCAACATCCGATAGTCCACCACTTTAATTTTTGTGCTCTTCTTCCTTTTTCTTTTTTCTGAAATTTATTTTTTTGTCTTAAATAATTAATTTATTATTTAAAAAGTAAATTTTGTTACTAGTATAAATATTTTATAGAATAAATTTAAAGGCCTCTCAGTATGATTTCGTCTTAGGCCACGAGATCCGTTGAGCCACCCATTAATAATTTTTGTCCTTGTTTGCTCTCCCGTTAGTGGTCTTTCGAACCTACAGTCTATGCGAAATTGGGAATCACTTTTTAGACTGCTGCACATTTCTAAGCGTGGATACTACGACAAGAAATTAACACGTTGAGATCCAATTAATCACATCATGTTCCTTTAACATTAGAATTAAAAGGCAGTATGGTGCATAAAGTATTTTGTATTTATACAGATTCGAAGAAGGGTTGCACCTCAAGGGGTGTGTTGTCCGGGATGAAGCTAAAGCTTCGGGTGTGGCTTCGGCCGAACCCAGTAGTTTTGGTCCAAACTCTATATTTGCATTTAAAAATTCATTGAATATGTACACATTATTAATTTAGAACCCAGTAACTTAGAAGGAATAAAATCTCGAACTCATTAGCTTCAAATTCTGGCTCCGTCACTATGTGTTGTAGACAGTCTATCCTAATGCAAACATTAATGGCTGATTCTACGGTTCGAACCGTAACCTATAGGTCACACGGAGATAACTTTATCGTTGCTCCAAGACTCCCTTCTAATAGAAGAATTATTAAATTTTTTTTTTTAAATATTTAGTCTGGTAATCGGAGGATAATGATGAGCAATTTTTCCGTTACATTTGACGAGGGAGATTTGCTTTAGTGGTAGGTCATCTCCACCACAAACTATTAGGTTGGAAATTCAAGTCATATCAACTATCAAGGTCGAGTAAGAATATTGTCGATCCTTCTGCGTAAGATGTGGGGGTAAAAAAGAAGAAAAATTTTCATTATTCATTTTATTCTTTTTTTTTGGGGAGGTTGGGTCCTAAACTACTTTAACCTAAATAGTCGTTCACCTAACTGTTTAAACGTAATCCCTCCGTTTCAATTTAGATGAGATAGTTTGACTCAACACAGAATTTAACAAAAAAAAACTTTTGAAACTTGTAGTCTTAAAAGCTTAGTGAGTAATAGCTTTGTGGGGCCATGACATTTGTGTGGTTATAAAAGCTTCTCATTAAGGGTAAAATGAGTAAAATAAAGAGTTTAAAGTTGAATTATTTCCAAATTTAAAAATGTGTCATTTATTTTGAGACAGACTAAAAAGAAAAATACATCATCTAATTTGAAACAGAGAGAATAATAAATAGTTGATGAATGTATAATATATATATATAATCATGTACAGTTAGTATATAATCAATATATACCGATTATAAAAAATAAATAGTAAATCGATCGCCTGTTTGTGTAAACGATCCCCATCGTTTTACAAGCCTTCCATCAGAGCATCAGTATTCAGGTTCGGAGGCCCATAGGCTGGTTGCATAAATCAATAAGCCTAAAACTCGACCTGATTGTCATGTCAAGCCCTCCTGCTCATGTTCTTGAGAGTTTATTATAAATTAAAATCATTTTAAAATATTATTTTTTATATCTACCTTTTATATTTTATAGCAAAATAAGTATTTTATGGTATATACTATCATTGAGGCATGAAATACGCTATTTATGTTTTTCCTCTCGCTTAAACAGCTCGACATACCTATTTTTAAGGGATTGCCGCTACTGTATTCATGAATACATGGCGTGAATACATGCGCGTACAGCTGTATTCATGAATACAACAACGCAAATACATGTGAATACATGCACGTACAGCTGAACTGCCCTGATTTTAGGCACTTTTTACTGCTGTATTCATGAATACATCAGCACGAATACATGCGCGTACAACTGAAATGCCCTGATTTTAGGCGCTTTTTGTTGCTGTATTCATGAATACAGTAGCGCGAATACATGTGAATACACTACCGTAACAACTGAATAGTAGGTATAGAAAGTAATTATGTATATAGTAGCTATAGGAAGTTAATAGCCGCTAAACAATAGTGGTTTCTGAAAATTCGAATTTATTTTAACTGCGAAATTAGAAGCTTCAGAAAGTTTAGGTTTAAAAAAATGTTTTGCAAATATATAGAAAGTTATATTTTTTTAATGATTTGACAATTAGCTCTGTGAACCAAAATCAATGGGTGGATTCATTTGGACTTGTATCATGCATTAAATAGATTTGATGAAAACTTCTATATACGTATAAAATCAGATTCAGTAATATATGATCAGAATAAGAGTCTTATCAATTGTACATCATACTTAAGACGTAGAATTAGACTAAACAAAAGAAAGAATTTTCCTTGATCTTGCAACCTCCACATTTACTTTTACTTTGACTTAGGCCGGTTATGATCAGGATATAGTTCCAGACTTGAAGGTGTCTGATCTAGTGGACATTTTGTCTTGAAACTTAATTTTGAATCTCCAAAGTTTAATGGTTTGTTTGCATGGTTCACATATATACTAGCTACGTGAGCATTAACATAATGTAGTGATTGCTTATATTGGTGATCATTTTCGTGTCGGGGCAGGATTTCTGCTAAAGGGTTAAAAAAGGTTAAAAAATTAAAAGAGACTGTAACAAGTGAGAAATGAACCAGCGACCTTATAAAGGTTTTGAACCCCCTTGACCACTGAGCTATGCTTTTGGGTTGTGTCAAGATGATTTAAAGTATAAAATATAAAGGTACAAATTGGATTTTGTCTTATATATACAGTGTAATTTTCAGACGAAAGAAGTTGGAGTGAACCTAAATCCGCCCATGGTTATGTCATAATCATGATAAAGAGATAGGTAGAGTTTCTATTTTCTTTATAGTTCAAAGACTTTTTGTCTGGCCACAGTTTCACCAACATATCTTTTAAGAGAACAGAGGAATGGATGAGTAGAATATGGAAGCAAAGGGGATAGATATACAAATTTTATTCAATCCTCAAGTCCCATAAAATCACAACAAATATCTTAATATTGTAAATGCAATAATATCTCTCTCAAGCACACACATTACAATCGTGCTGAATCCAACAAAAATAAAATCTCAAAATTTAAAAATATTTTGGTAAAGAAAGGACAAAAACCAGAATATGTAACTTTTCCATCCAAGCTCCTATATTGTGTTATTGAATCTCAAATTCTCCTTCATCTATTTCGAACTTCTTGGAGATTTTCCCCCAACAACTTTAGCTACTTTAACATTCTGTTGACCGCTCTTATTGACGATATTTTTAGCTCGATTACTGGAACTATCGATCTTAGTATAGCCAGTAACAGGAGTTGGTCCTGACCTTAAACTTTGTGTCCAGTTAAATTTTGGCTGACGAATATTCATTTTCTGCATGTTATTCGCCACCTTAGAACTTCTCAAATTGCTAGAACTCCTACGTGCTTTTTTCTTGATTTCTTTTATTTCAATCTTTGTCCCTCCTTCCATCTTTATATTAATGTTCACTTCAGAAAGTGCATTAGTGTTTGTACCATGCGTACCATCTGTTGCACCTATGTCATTAGCTGATTTCTTTGTGTTCCTTTCCTCTTGATGTAGGTAAAGCCTGTGCAATCTTAGTGCTAATTGGCATATTCCTTCTTTTATTTCATCCTCTAAATCCCTCTCCACATCCCTTTCGAGCTCCCCTCGAATCTTCATCTCATTTGTATTCATCTTTTCAACTAAATGCACGTAAAAAAAATTGTATCACTTATAAACTTAGATTATTTTAATAAAAATTATATCACTAATTAATAACCCCCCCCCCCCCAAAAAAAAAGTAACAAATATAAAAATAAAAGAGAAAAGAAAAGGAGATAACCTTTAGTAAGGGGTGTCATATGTATGATAATGCTTCGTAAAAGTTGTCATAAGGACCATGACTAATTGATGTGTGTTAACAATAAATATATACTATAATATCATATTTTTGGAAATTAAAAAATGTATATACACAATTGGAAGATACCATTTGAAGAAAAAGTACAAAGTAAATATCAATTCGAGGCAAGAAGTAAAGAGTTCAAAAGTTCAAACCGTCATAGCTCAAGATCCAAACCTGTTTATAATCATACGAATAGTAACAATAGAGCAATATTGCTACCTAAATTTGCGCGTAAGCCCCCACGAATAAGCACTTGAGAGGAGAAAGAAAATTGATCATTCAGAAGAAGTTATATATGAAGCAGCTATTCAACGTAGATGATTTTGGGAGTGTACAAACTAATGGTCCATATGCTGAATCTGATGATGTTTTATATTACTTTGGAATGATGTAGACCTTTAGTGTTTTGATTGGCCACCAGTTGTCTAAGTTGGACTGAAGAAGACATGAAAGGGAATGTTTAAACATGAAATGACCGTTAGAGTTGGTTATTCAGTTGGATGATTCAAACTTAGGCTTCAAATATCTCAGGGTGTAATTGAAATTTAGAAGGAATTCTTTCTCTGAGGATTTGATTATACAGTTTGTGTAACATTTGTTTTTCTTACTGTGCTTGACTTAAAAGAAAAGTGTTTTGGTGTCTCCTTAAAGTAGAATCATGTTTCTTTTTGTAGTAACCTTTTTTTCACATGATGATGTGAATGTAAATATTGAAGAAATCACTGATTTGTATCTTAAGCTTAGTGCCCTATTGGTGTTGTATCCCTTTCTAAAAATACCATTCTTTCTGGACTCGTTCAAATAACACACATATACAAGAATAAATTGATAGAATAATGAAAGGAGGATGCAAAAATTTTCTGTATTTTGATTGATGAATTCATTGTTACAAGAATGCCTAGCTTTATACAAGTATATACCTAGTAAAAGAAAACTAGAAAAGAAAATAGAAAATAGAAGAATCTTATAAATTCTGTACACTTGTCAACTTTACATTAGACTAAAATTAACAAACTAACCAACTAATATTCCCAACAATCTCTAGTACGTGTGAGCTCTTCTATACACGTGAGAAAGTTCTAGAGCTGAGCTCTACTATAGACGGTCCAGATTTAATCACTTAAAGTTGCCTTTGGTTGCTGGGATGATGACACCTGTCCTCCACATCTGAGATCAAAATGTGGAGACTTTGCTATGTCCGAACATTTTCTTTTGACTGAACCTATCTGCTATTATTGTTCAACCTTTATGCCTCTTTCTTCTTCTATAAATGGTGAAATCGAGTGATTTCCAACATCCCCCTCAAGTTGGAGGGGAAAGATGACACTCCCAACATGCTGAGAATCGATCGATGAGAGGGCCCTGAAAGAGGTTTTGTGATTAGATCGGCAAGCTGAGATTGAGAGGGCACGAAAGGGAGAAAAATAAGGTCGGAGAGGAACTGTTGTCGCACAAAATGACAATCAAGTTCCACGTGTTTGGTTCTTCATGGAAGACGGGATTACGGGCGATTTGAATTGCAGATTTGCTTTCAAAGAGAACTGGTACAGGCAAAGAGGGTTGAATGGAAAGATCTTGAAGAAGACGAGTTAACCATGTTAATTCTGTCACTACCTAGCGCATGGACCGGTATTCTGCCTCAGCAGAAGACAAATATAAAGATGCCTAGTTTTTAAATTTCCAGGAAATGGGTAAAGCTCCAAGGGCGATGTAGAAACCACTTCCAGATCGTCTGATTTCTAGGCAAGATGCCCAATCGGCATCGCAAAAAGCAACAAGATTTAGAGATGGAGATGAATTCAAAATAATGCCTTGAACTAGATCTGATTTGAGATATCTAAGAACCCTCAAGGCTGCTGTGAAGTGAGAAAGGCGGGGACTTTGCATGGATTGACTCAACTTCAAGACGACAAAGGACAGATCTGGTCGAGTGTGGGTCAAGTAGTTCAACTTGCCCACAAGTTGTCTATAAACAATGGAATTGGGAAGGAGATTTCCTGAAGCTGCATGGAGTTTAGAAGATGGTTCAAGTGGTGATAAGACAATAGAAGAATATGTGACATCAAACTCTTTCAGCAGGTCTAAGATAAATTTTCGTTGGCATACAATAATACCCTGTTTTTCTCTAAGAATCTTCATGCCTAGAAAATAGTGTAGATTGCCTAAATTCTTGACTTTGAATTCATTGTGAAGGAATTCCTTTAAGAGTGTGATTTCTGATGAATCATTGCCACTTAAACTGCCACAATGGTAGTCAAATATTCTTGCTTTTTGAAGAATAATGAGTAGTCATTAAGAGAAGAGGAATACCCTTTAAAATTGAGAGCACCAGCAAGCGAGCATACCACTGCCGTGAAGCTTGCTTTAAGCCATAGAGAGACTTTTTGAGTAAACAAACATGATTAGGAGAGGTAGGTGATAGGCCAGCTCAGAATTTCACAAAAACTTCTTCTTGTAAATCTCCATGTAAGAATGCATTACTTACATCCAACTGATAGATTGGCCATGCCTTTTTAGCTGCCACTTCCAATAGGCATCTTATGATGGTCATTTTCAACATAGGTGAAAATGTCTCATTGTAGTAGATTCCTTCCTTTTGTATGTCCCCCTCACTATTAATCGTGTCTTGAGCCTCTTTATGCTACCATCTGAATTGTGTTTTACCTTGTAAACACATTTACAAGGTAATGTCTTCTTTCCTGGTGGTAAAAGAACCACTTCCTAAGTGTGGTTTTTCTATAATGCCTCAATCTCTGAATCCATGGCCTTTTGCCATCCTGGGTGCATGGAAGCCTGAGAAAACCTAGTAGGTTTTGAGGCCTTTGAGATAGATTGCAACACATATTGATTGTGGGGGGATAGATCTCCAAAAGAATAGGCAGTAAGAGTAGCAGGCTGTGCAAAACAAGAAGTAGTGAGGTCGGTAAGAAAAAAATTAGTGCAAATGTAGTCATTAAGATAAGTAGGCAATTTTGATTCTCTTGAGGATCTTCTAGGGGCAACAAGAGTGTTGTTTCTGGGAGAACTGTTCCTAGATGAAGATGGCTGAAGAGAAGACTGAAATATGATAGGTATAGGTGAAAAAGATATGTTTGGGTAGAGGTACTAGGTTCAGGTAAGCCATGATGGTGAGGTGAATGTATAGTGTTTGGAGTTGGTGATGAAGGTACATGGGAAAAAGGTTCTGAAAAAGATGGTGTGTGTATATAGGGAAAATGACATCTTCTGATGGATCATTAGAAAGGACGAGGTGTGGAGATGTATAATTTGAAGCAAAAGGATATTTGTTTTCATAAAATTGCACATCCGTGAAAACTATGACCTTCCTTGTATCTATTTTCAAAACTTTGTAACCTTTTTGTCCTAGAGGATAATCTAGAAAGACACAAGCCTTTGCTCTTGGATCAAATTTACTTCTTCCATTAGATAAAATAGAGACATAGCAAAGATACCCAAAGACTCTAAGGGTACTATAGTAAGAAGACTGGTTAAACAATATAAAGTAAGGTATTTTTTCTTTAAGGACCTTAGAGAGCAACCTGTTAATCAAATGAGTTGCAGTTAGTAAATATTCACCCCAATATGCAATAGGAACCTTTGATCGATAAAGGAGAGCTCTTGCAATCTCCAATAGGTGCCTATGTTTTCTTTCCACTATGTCATTCTATTAAGTGGTAGCAACACAAGAAGTTTGATGAAGTATCCCTTAAGAAATCAAGAAGGCAGACTTTTGTTTGCCCTTACCAAGTTCAAAAATATTATTTGTCCTTAGTTTTTATACTTTAACACCAAACTGTCTCTCAACCTTTGTGAGAAAATTCGTTAATGCATCAAATGCATTACTCTTGGTACTCAATAAGAAGGTCCATGTACCTCTGTTGTAGGCATCCACTATTATTAAAAAATATTTAAAACCATTATATGTAGGAACTTTGTAAGGTCCCCTTGTATTCACATGAATTAACTCAAATACTTTCTTTGATTTGATTTGACTTAATGAAAAAAGAATTTTTTAGTTTGCCTAGATTTAGGACAAATATCACAGAAACATTGAGAATTAGGAGGAAAAGAGATAAAACTAAAATGTTTCATTGATGAAAAAGGCAAATGGCCCAATCTAAAGTGCCATAAATTTACATTAAAAGTAGCATTTGCAGAAAAAGGAAAAAGAACTTAAACTTGACTAGGAACATTCTAATTTGAAATTGGAACCACATATGCTTCATAATTATCTCTAAGATTGACTTCATTAGGATCCAACAAGTATAATCCTTCTTTGTCTTCACAAAAAAATCGACCCCTCTTCATTAAAGAGGCTTGCAACATATAGTGATCAGAAGAGAATGCACTAAAATCGTGAAGAAAACCTATTAACAGATAGTAAATTATATCTGAAAGTAGGGACATGAAGTGCATTTTCTAAAATATAATCAGGAAGAATAGAGACTCTACCTATGTGAGTGACTGTTACATTAAAAAAAATAGGAAGATTTATATATAATGGAGCAGGAAGAAGCGTTAGAGAAAGAAAATCATTTGAGTCAAAATACATATGTTCTGAAACACCTGAATCTATAATCCATGTATTTGAACTAAAAACCGAAAAACATGTTTCAGAATATTTGATAAAAGTATCATCCACTGCATTAGCATTAATCTTCGAATTTGAGCTACCGTGTCCTCAATTTTGACATGTTTTTATCAATTGAACCAGTTGTGAAAACTGATCTTTGGAAAGATGTTGGTTCGGTGCCTCAGTGCAGTTGTTTGTGTTATCATTTCCATGTTTCCCTAAGAATGCTACATTGCTTCTGACTGTGCCTTGTCTTATTTTTCCATTGGTGAATTTAAAATCTTCTTGAAATCCTATTATTCTGTAGCAATCTGCCACTGTATGGCTTGTCTTTTTGCAATATGTGCATGTAACATTGGGGTTAAACTTTATTTTCTTTCCTTTGACAAATTGTGGCTTCTGAGGTGGATTACCAAGCCTTTGGAATCCATTCCCATATTTTTGGTTTTGACTTATGAATTTCTGTTTTCCATTCCTTTGTGAAAAACTTGCTTGATTTGCAAAACCTTTGTGAATGTTGGTCAGACTTCCTACCATGAAGGATGAAGTCTCAACAGAAATGAGAGGGTTAGCATATACCTCTCTTTGGTTTTCATCCTGCAAAATCAATGAATAGGCTTGATCAATGCTAGGCAGGGGACTCATTATGATTATATTTCCCCTAGCTTGACCATATGCCTCATTTAACCCCATGAGAAACTATATGAGTCTCTCATATTCTTGTGATTTCTCCTATATTTTCTTTCCTTCACAGACACAAGTGCAAGTGCACTTGATGTTGGAGTTGAGTGAATCTAGTTCATCCCAGAGTCGCTTGAGTTTTGTGAAATAAGTTGCAATGTCATTTGTTCCTTGAGTTAAACCTGCTAATTCCTTTTGCAGGTGGTACAATTTTACACCGTTAGATTATCCAAATCTATGCTCCAAACTGGTCTAGAGATTCCTTGCATATTTGGAGTAAATCACACTATCTCCTACGTGCTTAGACAAATAATTCAGGAGCCAAGATGTAACCATCTCATTGCATCTACTCCAAGGTTGAAAATCTTTGAAGGTAGAAGCAGGAGTTGGGCAGTTTCCATTGATGAAGTCCAACTTGTTCTTTGCTAAAAGGGCTATGAGCACATAACTCTTCCAACCTTGATGTCACGACCCAAAATCCATTATGGGCCGTGATGGTGCCCAACATCGCCGTTAGGTAAGCCAATACCTAATTATTCATTTTATCATTTTTAAAATCATAAGTTTTTTTTGGATAATGAGGTTAGTGTACTAAAATATATCGTAGTTACGTATAGTTTCGTTAAAATAATAAGTGAAAGTGAATCAGTGTAAAACAGTCCATAACAAATTCTAGAACACCCCCAAAAATCGGTGTCACAAGTGCATGAGCATTTACTAATTAGTACAAAATAATAATACATCTGTCTGGAATGTAAATAATACAGGATAAAAGAAAAAGTACAATGGAGACTCTATGGACTGCGATACATGGCCTGGAATGCAGCTCACATAAAGTCTCCTCAACAACTGTGCTTACGCACCAAGTTGATCACCAAATGAACCTGTCAGATTCTGCACATTTAGTGCAAAAGTGCAGCATGAGTACGTAAATCAACGCGTACTCAGTAAGTATCTAACCTAATCCCGGAGAAGTAGTGACGAGGGGTCGACATCGACACTTACTAGAGGTCCAACAAAGTAATATAATAAAATAATAAGCAGATGTGAAGCACACAAGCATAATAGGGTAAATGTGTAAGTTATCTAATCTTCTAAATAATTTCTTTTGAAGTTTGAATTTCTCAGCCTTGTATTCTACCTTATCAACTCAGATGTATCAAGTACCAGTAACACACAGATAAGAAGTACCATGTAAAATGTCGGGCATCAGTGGAAGGATAATCTCGTGAATGTTCGGACTACCAGCGATATAACGCACGATTATGCCGAGTTCGTTCGGCCCGATCCAGAATAATGTCTACACTGTCGATGATCGAGCGGCACGAATCATAGATGCATCTATTATACTGCCGAGGCATTTGGCCTGCTCCACAAGAAAGGAAGAAAACTACCGAATTACGAGACACGTGCTTACAATACAGTGCATGAGCACAAAGTGAGTATAATCTTTACCGTTTCTCAATTAACTAGCCAACAACTCAAGGTGATAAGGCTTGGACTAGTATACATATATTTATTTCTAAATCAATTTCAATTATAACTTCAGGTAATTTAGCCAGCAGAGTGAGTTCAAATAATTCAAATATTTCATGATAAGGTCCTAAGTCTACCCGGACATAAACATACTTTAGCTACGTACGTACTCTCGTCACCTCGCGCGTACATAGCACCCACAACTAGTATCACATAGCAATTACATCACCTAGGGGGTAGTTTCCCCCTCACAAAGTTAGACAGGAGACTTATCTTGCTCCGAAGTTTCAAAACCGGTTCCAGCACCTCTCTAACTATTCAATTCAAGCCAAACGATCCGAAACTAGTCAAATAATGTGCAACTAGGTCAAATATACTCCAACGCTTATAATTAATCAATTCATAACAATCCCCAAGTTCGCTTTAAAAGTCAATAAAATCAACCCTCGGGTCCACATGCCCGGATTTCGAAATTTTTCGAAGATAAAATTTACTCATAACACCACGAACTCAAATATATAATTTATTCCAAATTTTATGTCCAATTTCGTGGTCAAAATTCAAAAATACCAAATTTTAGGTTTCTTTCAAAATCTCACAATTTTTTCAAATTTTCATGTTTAAATCCTTGTATAATCCATGTATTTAGCTAATAATATGTGGGAATTACTTACCTTGTATTAGATGTTGAAAATCTCCCTTTGAAGAGCTCCAATAATCGCCCAAGTCATGTGAGAAGTGGAAGAAATGAACAAAAACCCGTAATAAAACAAGTATGCACAACAACTTCCTTCTTCGCGATCGTGTAAAATGCCTTGCGATCGCGAAAGCCAAATGCCACTGCCCCAAAAACTCCTCTTCGCGTTCTCGTCACCTACGCCGCATTTGCGAAGCCCTCTGACCCCTGCCCTTCGCGTTCGCGGTCCACGAGCCACGTTCATGAAGGCCTAACTGCTCCAGGCCAGCTCCCCTTTCCTTCTATGCGTTCGCGGCCACCCTGTCGCGTTTGCGTATGTTACCTCAGCTTCCCTTTGCGTTCGCGTCCTCTATGTCACGTTCGTGATGAACAAATCCAGCAGCCCCCAAAAATCCTTCTTCGAGAACGCGTGAGACCCTTCGTGTTCGCGAAGAACAACACCAGACACCAACACCAGCATTTCAAATCACCCAAACTTGGTCCGAAACCATCCTGAAAACACTCGAGGCCCCCTCCCCCCCCCCCGGGAACCCGTCTAATCACGCCAAAACATTCCTTAACATAACACGGACCTGCTCGAGGCCTCAAATCATACCAAACAATATCAAAACTATGAATCGACGATCAAAATCCTTCTTTAAACTTTCAAACTTCCAAACTTCGTTGCTGGGATGATGACACTTGCGAATTAACATATAGCGGTATTTCGACTTGAATTTCAGGTACTTCGATTCGAGCTCCAGTGCCATCGTTAAGTGGCCTTCCGGCCTCGGTCACCAAGTTGTTGGTTTCATCTTGAAGGCCGGCTTCATGGTCGATAGGTAAAGCCATTACTGATTCGAAGTTGTAAACTGGTGTGTACTACAGATTTATATCAAACAACCACTGTTATACTTAGCCCCATGGTGGGCGCCAAACTGTTTACTCGGAAACTCGGATAAAGTTAAATTTGAGTATGGTTCTAAAGATATGTGATATAATTTGATTCAACCGTATATAGAAATAGTAATATCTATGTTCTTGACTATGAGAACGAGAATAGTGAGCAAGAAGAACGAACAAGATAAAGTAAAACAAGCACAAAGGGGATATCTTTTAATATGAGAAGTGGTCTTTAGTTACAGTGTGTGAGACTGCCTTATGCTTACAAGGATTTTTCCTTTTATAGTAGAGGGATCCTACTTTATTTATAATTAAAAAAAAGCATATAGTGGAGAACTCATGATGAATTGTCTCTTCCTTGATTCCCGCCAAGATTTTCTCCCTTAGTGCGGTTGTAACGGCTCTTGCCTGCGAGCTCGATACTGGCTTGAACTCGTTATTGGGTCGAGCCCTCGGCTTTGGCTTGAGTTCGACCTTCGGGATGTAGCGCATTTTCGACCACCCTCACGTTGCCTTGCGGATCGATTTGGTCATGGGCTCGATAATAGCATCGAGCCGATTCCTCGATTAGTCTTTGAAACTCGAGGCTCGTTTGTACTGTCTTCGGAACTCATCCCAAAATCCCACTCCGGTTGCTTATCATTCGAACTCGATCGAACGTAAGAAGGCTGAAATCTATTTCGACCGTATACAAATCTCCTTATTGTGAAAGATATCTCTTAATGTCGCATTACTCGATTTTCTGCTTGAGTATATAAGGTGTGCTTTGATAATATTTTAACTTAAAAAGTAATTTTAAAAAAGCTCTTCAAGTTTTGAAGAAACAATTTTACCTCTTTTATAATTCAGTAGGGACAGGAAAACCCTGCTCAACTTGAAATCAGGGGCAATAGAGGAAAGTTCCACGGGCAAAGTGTGAAAGTGAAAAGTTTCCCTTCTGAAACAGGAAGAAAGTTCATAATTGCATATGTGAAGAAAACTATCTTGAAAAGTTTGTGACAAAGTGCCTTTTAATGGAAGAAATATGCTAAAACTCTTTCATAAATTAATACTAAAAAGTTTTAGCTTTTGCTTTAGATTTTCTAGAAAGAAATTGCTCATCCACAGAAAGTTGTAAATCTTTTACTTTAAAATAATGTCCATCTAAAGTTTTGATTGACCCGATCCTTGGAAGTACTACAATATTATACCTAAGAAATTATTCTACCGAATATATAAAAAAGATGCTAGGGTTAGTACCCTTTACAGTGAGTATCCGCTGGGAAAAATGACACTGTATAGCCACTTGAAAAATAATAGCAATTTATTTTTTGTATATATATATATATATATACATTTTGTATGTTATATGCAAATTTTATATACTTTTTCGGCTACCAAATATAAATAGTTTCTGACACGGACTAAAAATGATAGTAATACACCTTTATTCTGTGGTCAACAACCTGCTTCAATCGTTTAAGTTTTTCATGTTCATAAGTGGAGTGCATCAGTTCAATTGAGCACCAATTTTTCGATTTAAATGCTTCTACATCTGAAGCAAGGGACTGAAAAAAATTAAATAATACCCTGATAATCTATATTATAAACGATAAGTGTTCGCCCTTGATCCATCCGATCATTTATACACTGTAGCCCAAGAAAATGTTAATTGTTATACACTATTATTAGTGTGTAGAAGTAAACTCATTAAAAGTAGGAGAATGGGGGCTTTGGAATAAAAGGACGAACCTAACAAAAGATGAGATTGGAATCTCAGGTTTTTGTGATTCCATATGTGACAAAAGGGAACTATTTGAGTCAGCCACGATTCATTATTTTTCAAAATTCACATAGTGCAATAATGCAAACTCCAATGACATGAAATGTCAAACACTATTTTGTGTGAGACAATTAAGAGAATGTTGTACCCGTAAATTTTTTATTATTTTTGGTAGGAATTATCTTTTTTTAAATTTTAGAAATTTAATGATTAATTATTTTAAAATCCAAACACCATAACTAATTGTTTAACTGTTTAAATTGTCATCTCCTTTTTTTTTTCTTGAAAATCCAGCCAATAATATTTATGAAGATTGCTCATGTTTGCTAAAATTTCATCCTTAATTTATCTAGAAAAGTAGTACTCTCCTATTATTTCCCAATCTTAAGAAACTTTAGGAATTAAAAAAAACTTTTCAAGTAAAAGAATATTTAAATATATAACAATGCTCTCTTTATATTGGAAACAATTGTCAAAAAGTGCAAGAATAATATTTGAAAGAAAAAAATAAATATTATATCTAAAATAATGAAATATGTTTGAACTTTTATTGGTAGAACATACATAGATTCTTTACCTCAAAACTATCCTAGATTCTTTACCTCAAAACTAATGTTGTCCGGCACTTCATCCTCTCTTGTAGGATTAAAATAGGACGCATGAAGAATGATACCGAAGACACGTGAAACTGAATTAGATGCAACTAATCTTGATTATAGATTTAAAAAAAAATACTCAAACAAAAATCAAACAATGAAGATAAATTTATATAAATACATCGTAAAAGAATAGAGTTGAGGGAGAGAAAAAAAGGTCCAAATGGAAATTTCAATAGTGGAAGTCCCTTGATGAAGGAAGCAAAATCTGCTATATTACGTACTCTTAGTTTAATAAGGAAGAATTTAATATATAAAATTTAGTTGATTTCGAAATTTTAGATATTAGGAAAATAATTAAATGATTATGTCTAAATATTAAAAAAAAGGACTATTTTATCCTATGTGAAATATATTTTTAAAGGATAAAAAAGGCGAATGGCATTTCGTTAAGCGTATTCGTGCTTTTAATATAGTATAGATTGGATAAGAAAGTGATGATACAACCAATTATTTAAAGTAAATAAAGAATGGATGTACTTCATAGTTTTATTAAATATACATCCCATGAGATAATCCCGAAATATTTTTAGACATTTTTAAGGAAAATTTTATATAAAGTCTTAAAAGTATATACTAAAGTTATTTATTTATAATATATTGGTTTGGTTCAGTTTTTCTTTTTACTCAATACCAAACCTAATCGGGTTTTATAGTACGTTTAGTTTGACTTTTCGGTTTCGGACGATTTTTCGGTTCGGTTTGAACACCCTAGTTTGCGGTATTGTCCCCTCATGTTTCTCATCAAAATAAAATTAAGTTGACGAATGCAAAAATTAGAAAAGAAAATTGAGTATATAAAATTGTTGGATATGTTCTTTTATGTTGTAATAGAAAAACTTTTAATAATAAAAGTTTAATTTTATGACTTAAATACGTTTTTTTCCAATGATAATTCTAGTTAAAGATATAGAAATGAAGTTTTGTCCTATTGTACTAATGAAAAGTTAATGCTGGTACGTTGAGCAATACCATTGATATTTCGAATATAATATAAAATTTAGCTTTCGAATTAGCCACATATTGATAATAGTGTTATACTCTCAACTAATACATAATATAACTTATATGAGGATTCATCTATTATTTTATATGAGATGTATAAAAAGGATTAAGAATATACATAATAACAACATATAATTTTTGTTTATTATTAACCTTATAACATTCCACATAATATTTTTTAGTGTATAACAATTCTTACACTAATATTACTGTTTAATAGACTAATAGTAGAACAATACCTAAAGCATAATCTTTACCTAACTAGTCCATGAAAATAACGGACTCTTTTGTCCTTAATGTAAAGTTTAGAGGTCTCATGAGCAATATTTGAAAGTTGAGGAATCTTTCTCCATCAACTGAAAATTAGAGTAGTAAAGTACCACTATATACCTTTTAGACCCCGTTTGGACATAAGAATTTTCTCTAACTTTTTTCGTTTTTTTTTTTTTTTCAAAATTAGTGTTTCGCCATAAAGTTTTTAATTTTCTCTTGAAAGTGAATTTTGAAAAATTCTAAAAAGCTATTTTTCAAAATTTTTACTCAGATCACTCACAAAACTTTAAAAACAACCCAAAATTATATTCATGTTCAAACACAACTCTAATTTTCAAATAACATTTTCACTTAATTTTTTATTTTATTTTTTTTGAAATTTTACAATTCTCATGTCCAAACGCCCACTAAATCTACTTATTAAAGATTCACTTTGGACGGACTGTTGAAAAAACTAAAACCCATAAAGCAAACAATAAAAAGGTCAAAGCCCCAAAAAACAAATCAAAAAAGTGATCATTGCTTGCTCTTATTCGCAGGCTGGCTACTAAATAATTCTCTACTGTTTTTGTTTTTCTCTTCTCTCTTTCTCCGTCACTCTCCGATCTCTGTATCTTCCACCTATATATAGACACACGCAGTTGTCACACACACACACAAACAGAGTTTCACATGGAGTCGCTTTCGCCGGCGATCGGACAGAAAGCGATTCTACGGTATACGACTACTCACAGCGATCACGATCTCTTTTTAAGTTCCGTTAGGTTAAGAACTGTACGGAATCCGAGCAGAGTTAGCCGGAGATTGAGAATTCGAGTGCAAGCTAAAAACGGAGCCTCCGAAAATGCTGCCGGCGGCGGCGGCGGCATCGATTTTAGTGATCCTAATTGGAAGTTGAAGTATCAGAGAGAATTTGAGGCTCGTTTTAATATTCCTCATATTACTGATGTATTTCCTGACGCCGTTGAGTATCCTTCCACTTTTTGTCTTAAAATGAGGTATAATTTTGTAAAGAACATTTTTTTTTTGTTTGAATTTTATTGTATTTTTCTTGTTTTATGTGAAAAAATTTCTGGTTGAATTGGAAGTAGCATGAAACGTTTAGAGTTATTATTGAAAAGTTATAGGTACTATTAGGAATTTAAATTTGATATAATGTGACATTCTTTCTCTTAAGGTAGTCTGTTGCAAAAAGAATGACAACTTTTTATATGTAGAAACAATTAAACCTTAATTTTCCATTTTACCGATCATCTATAGTCATACAAATGTATTGATTTTAGACTACAAGTTTCAAAGTCTTTTTTATTCCTTTAAACTTCGATTTGGTCAAACACCGCCACATAAATTGTGATGGAGGGGTACTACTTTTTTTGTGTGGATATTACATGAACTTTAATATTTTAATTTGACCAGCTGCAGCAAGATTTTTTGGAAAGAAAGGAAGAGATGCCGTTATTCAATTGGGAAAGAAAATAGTAAATCGAAATTTGGTTTGATAAAGAAAATATCATATCAAGGTTTATACTTTTAAAAAAATTAATGATTTTGGATTCTTGAAAGTTATGAAAGTTATATGTAACTGTACTGGTGTCAAACTCTTTGCAACCTCCTAGTATAGAACGAGTATCATATGAATTGAATAGATGAGTATTCAGTTCAAATTTGATTATTCTGCTGTGCTGTAGACTTGTAGTATTAGTTACCTTTCTCTATGTAGCTCTAGTGTTGCAACATTCAGTAGGCTATATCTGGCTTTATCACTTATCCAAATTTTAGTATTGCAAGTTTTTCTTGCAAAATTTGTTGTAATGCACTTGGCCAGGTGGTCTGGTAAATAAATGGAAAGAGATACATTTGCTTAATAATAATGAAGATTTCGGGCAGAAAATTTGCTTAAGGACTAATTTTACTAACTTTAGTGCATCATTCCTGTTACAGGACTCCAGTATCTGAGGAGTTTGCAGAAGGTTACCCTTCAGATGAAAAATGGCATGGTTACATTAATAATAATGACAGAGTACTGCTTAAAGTAAGTCCCTACTTATTTTGCATAGATTTTCACCAATCGAATTCAGTTTACCCATACCATTTACTTATGGGTGTAGGTTACCTACCCTTAAGTTAGTGAATGTAACATTGGTTATCACTCCCTTATGTTTTCCGGTAATGGACTTTAGGTCAAAAACCATGTAATCTAAATTTAAAGTTGATAATTGTGTGGTATATCTACTTCTCAGCACTGATCTCCAGCTACTTGGTTATTGTCTTTAATTCAAATGTGGAAAAGCTCTGGCTCGTATTGATGTAGTTTTCCACATGGTACAGAGAACAGATATAATCTTCTAGTAATTTGCTCTGGTACTATGATTCCTTGTTCTCCCTTGACATAGATGGATAAATGAAATGGTCAGGCACTAATATCTATCTTAGTAGCTGCTATTTACCTCTTCCTACAGTTGAGGATGACTGTTTTTACTTATTTGATGCTCTTCTATATCAAGTGTTCTATAGTGATTTCTTACTTGACCTGGCAAATACACCTGCATGTCTCATGTGGATCATTTTGATGGAAAGTAGGTAGGCAGTTCAAAAAGCTAAACACTCCAGTTTTTAAGTCACAAGTATCTTATTTTATTCCGTTAATAAGAGCTAGAAGTACATTCCTTGCTGAAGATGATACTATCTCCCACACACAAAAAAAGGCAGCCCGATGCACAGAAGATGATACTATCTCAGTGTTCCAAAATAGATAAGCCTCCTGCATCTCGAGGATCAATTTAGATTAATTCGTCTATTTTGATAATTGAGATACTACTTGATAAAAACTAAAGTTGCAACCTTTCCCATACAAAATGGTTAAAATATATATTTGAATATGTTAGTCAAAAGTTGGTTCGACTCCCGGGAAGTGTAATAGGACTAATCTTTCAAATGGGAAAAGTAGTTGAGACAGTGTCGTAAATAGCGAGCGCTACAGCGCTAATAGCGTGTAGCGACGCGAGGCGAGACAGCATCGCTATTTTGGTCTGTTGCGTTGCGAGGAAGAAAAGGCGAGCGCCTCTGCATGTGTAGCGAGAGGTGCTGCGAGGCGTCGCTTTTTGAATAAAACGGAAGAAAAGGCAGCATTAATATTAAAACACAAAATTAGGGCTTGGGTTTCACTTTTCTCCTTCAGCGACGAGCAGCGACCTTCTTCTTCTCCTTCAGCGACCTTCGATCTTCTTCTTCTTCTTCTTCCATCATCAGCCATCATCACCAGGTATGTTACTTTCTTTTCTTTTCTTCTTCTTCTCCTTTTTTCTTCTACTTTCTTCTTCCTCTATTTCAGCAGCGACTTCTTCTTCTTTTTTCTTTTTCTTCTTCTTTCTTCTTTCTTCAATCATTCAATGATCAGCTCTTTCTTCTTTCTTTCTTCATTTTTCTTCTTCTTTCTTTGCTGATTTCCAGAGGCAGTAGCCTTTTTTTTGCTCTGTTTTTCTTCTTCTTTCTTTGCTGTTAGTTTCTTCTTCTTTCTTTGCTGTTTTCCAGAGGCAGTAGCCTTTTTTTTTTGCTCTGTTTTTCTTCTTATTAATATATTATTGTTATTGAGTTTTAGTTATATGTATATAATATTTTATGTTTTTGTATAAATTGTCGCTTCACATCAAAAAGGCGAGCGCTTCGCTGCGCGCCTCTCGCCTCAGTGAAGCGGGCCCTCGTCGCTATTTGTCGCCGCACGCTATCCAAAACACTGAGTTGAGAAGTAAGCTATTTGTTTTTATTGTCTGCTGATGAAGAATTAAATGGTTGTTGTTTCTTGTTTTTTTGGTTCCATTTCCTCCAAGTCCACTCATATTATTTAATTCTAGTCGACTCCAATTAAACTATTTTCATTTCAGGTAATTAATTATTCGTCCCCAACATCTGCTGGTGCTGAGTGCATTGATTCCAATTGTTCATGGGTAGAGCAATGGTAAACTTCTTTAGAATTTTCTACATTAAAGAGTTACATGGATACAATTATATACCTGTTGAGGAAATGATACAAACTTAATTTTTTACTATTATCGTTTTAATCACTCTCACCCTCTTCTACTCAGGCATAAGTCTTCCATAGTGCAATGGCATGCCTATAGATTGAAAAAATGGTTCTGGATTACTAATTTATCTTTCTCCATCTATGAGCTCCTGCTCCCAATTGTCACAAATTGAAGTCCTCCATCAATGTTGACTTTTCCACCTTCCAAACAGTTCAACACCCAAATTGGCACTATCCATTTCCTTGCCATCTTCTAACTTCGAGATTTCCTTTCTCATAGTTTATAGAAATGAAACTAGATAGTTGAGACATGAGATGCTAAAAGAGTTCTTCAAATGAAATAATAGAAAAAAAGGGTTCTTCCAAATGATATGTAAACCTCTAATAACTAAATATTACTACGAGATATATATATGTTGCATGCCGAGGAACAAATCCGTGAGGTTTGTTGGGCCAAAGCGGATAATGCATGCCATGGGCTTGGGTTGTGGCATTTAAATCCGATAATTTTTTGCCAAGCATCATTCTTGTTTTAAAACTGGTAAGACTTTAACATATACCATGATTTTTGGCACCAATTATTTTCAGGGTTCACCGTGCTGGTCCTCGAGAGAAAATATATTTCAAGCCAGAAGAGGTGAAAGCAGCAATTGTAACTTGTGGTGGACTTTGCCCTGGGCTTAATGATGTTATTCGACAGGTATTAGCATTTTATTATTGTTTGGTTTTGGTTCTTTGATTTCTCAGGGATGTAGTTGATTGCTGCTGCACTTATGTTGTTCTTCATCCTCTCTTTGTTTTCATTGGACGTAGATAGTTATCACCCTTGAGATATATGGAGTGAAGAAAATTGTGGGAATTCCTTTTGGATATCGTGGGTTTTCAGAAAAAGATTTAGCCGAAATGCCAGTAAGTTACTTTAACTCTTCTTCACTGCCCAAATGCTCCTTAAAATTTAAGTGCTGTTATTCGGGATTAAGTGCAAAAGCGTAACTTTAATCTCCAAACCGTCATTACTGATGAGGTGTTATTCTCCGCTCGATAAATTTCTCTTTAATGAGATTAGGCGTTTTACTGATTTTGTCGCCTGCTTTGTTCTTAGTTATCCAGGAAAGTGGTGCAAAATATCCATCTTTCCGGGGGAAGCTTGCTGGGAGTATCACGTGGAGGACCTAAAGTTAGTGACATTGTGGACAGCATCCAGGTGCTTAACTGATTTTCTCTTATACAAAAAACATATAGTTTGCTTGAATTGTTGCTTTAGAGATGAATTTGCTAGGGTTTATCTAAGATTCACTTCTTTTACTATTGTCAGGAAAGAGGAATCAACATGCTCTTTGTGCTGGGTGGAAATGGCACACATGCTGGTGCAAATGCAATCCATGACGAGGTTGCTATGCGTGGCCTCTATATTCATATAGGGTGCTCATTTAGACCAATATGCATGTCAATTAATATTCTCTGATTATTTGAAGTTTGATCAGTATAGTGTGTAATTGGAGACTGTAGAGAGAAGTGAATATTTCGAGAATAAGTGATTCTCTCTAGTGTCCTTATTAGAAAAGTAGAGTGAATGGTCCCTCTTCCATAGAATTGTTTTTAAAGTCCTTCTTACATAGAAACTTATGCCTCAAATTTAAAGTTTTTTCCTTGAAATTAAAGAGAGAAATTGTTTCAGATGACCAAGGATATGTAATAATTGAATAGTTTCTCCCTATGTCCTTGCTTATTGAATGGTTAATAACATTAGGTCCACTTACTATTGTTAGAAACTCTAATTTGATTTTGTCTACTGGATGTACAGTGCCGTAAAAGACGTATGAAGGTGGCTGTAGTTGGTGTGCCAAAAACTATAGACAACGATATTATGCTTATGGATAAGACATTTGGTTTTGATACTGCTGTTGAAGAAGCGCAGAGAGCCATTAATTCTGCTTACATTGAGGTTACTACGTTATGATCTACTATACTTTCATGCATCCCTTACTTCCATGATAGGATGAACCTTCTACTTTTATTAAATGACCTTCACCTGGCCCCATCTTGTCCTATGCTTTTTTCCCTTCAATTTGTCGGACCTCCTCTAACCTAATTCAATTGACAAATCTCTTTTTGAGAAGGAATTCCAATGATCTGATCAAGTTCTCTTCTATGAATGTCTCAGTGAAGTTACATTTTCTTGATTTTCTACAAGTTCAAGACATAGTCATCATGTATTGCCAAATCTTGCAAGAACTACTTTGTTTGACAGAATCCTCCGTCTTTTTAGTTTTGGGAAATTCCTAGTGATCAGTGTCTATTTTTTCCCCAGATTTGTGGATTTCGAGTTTGTTTTCTCAAGTAATTGAATTTTGCATCTAAACATCTTCCTAAGTTATCTCATGTTAAGGACTGATTCCAAGAAGAAAAGTGCTCATTTACTTTTTCCTCAATTACAGTTATGCATCTTATTTCTTCCATGTAATCTGCTTGAGATGAAGTTTCTTTTTTGCTCTTTTGCTCTTTTGCAGGCACATAGTGCGTACCGTGGTATTGGAATTGTGAAGTTGATGGGCCGTAGTAGTGGGTTTATAGCTATGCAAGCATCCCTAGCTAGTGGACAAATAGACATATGCTTGATTCCAGAGGTTTGTAGTTTGCCTTATATCTATTGGATATTGTGCAATGCTTTTCTTGAGTTTCTCAGTAAGATCATATCTTATTTCATATCTCAGGTGCCTTTTAATCTGCATGGCCCACACGGTGTACTGAGGCATCTAAAATATCTGCTCGAGACTAAGGGATCAGCTGTGGTTTGTGCAGCAGAGGGAGCTGGGCAGGTTAGTTCCATCATAATCATGCTTGTGCTGCATTTGGATGTAACATCAAACGAGTTTTTTTTAACTGAAAAAGTCCCTTAGGCTTGGGATATGTTTATTTTTATCTCTATTATATTACGATGAGCACATATGGTCCTTTAAGCTTTCTAAACATGAGACTTTTGGTCCAACTAACAGAAACTGAAAGCAATCTCTGTAAAACTAGCGAAACTTGCACGTGCAAAGCATCACAACTATAGTCAAAGCGCGTCACAACAGTAAATTGCGCATCAATATTACTTCAATCGCTGCTTCCCTTTTTTCCTTAACTTCTGCCTACCATCTTGACACTCTCCACAATCTGTGTGTTATAGTTACGGACTCCAAAGCTTCATCTAATCTTCTGGAAAAAGACCTCAGTATGGTTGTCCTTTTACTATGATCACGCACTCTCTAGTGCAATCCATTTGTTTTGGAGGAATCCATTTGCATTTTCTTCACTTGAATGAAAAATGCTGAGGTTTAGCAAACTTAAACGGATCTTTTGTGCTCAAGGTAACAAAATAGGGACAAATATTGACCTACCGCCTAACCTAAGGGACTATTTTAGTTAAGAACTCAATATTAAGTAGTACTCCCTCCGTTCCAATTTATGTGAATCTGTTTGACTGGGCATGGAGTTTAAGAAAAAATGAACGACTTTTAGAATTTGTGGTTCTAAACAATTCAAAAAGGGCCCCAGAGTATTTGTGTGGTTACAAAAGCTTTTCATTAAGGGTAAAATTGTAAATTTAAGCAAAATTGTTTCCAAATTTAGAAAGGGGTCATTCTTTTTGGAACGGACCAAAAAGTAAATAGGTTCACATAAATTGGAACGGAGGTAGTAGTTATTATCGTTGCCCATAAATTTCATCCCCTTTGCTTTTTTATTTATATTAGATAGTTTTTTTTTGGTTAACTTTTCTTTCAGTTCAATGTTTGTCACTATACTAGACAAAGCTCAAAGGTCACTTAGATTTTTACAGTTTTTGGTTACTTAATCGTAATGCAAACTATAGCAATAAAAACAGATGGATCAATTTCTGATTTTTTATAACACTTAACTGCATCTGGCCCAACCTTCATTGCAGGATTTCCTCGAGAAAACCAATGCAAAAGATGCATCTGGAAATGCTGTACTTGGAGACATTGGTGTTTATTTGCAACAAGAGGTTAGTGGCTGGCCAGCTTTACCATTGGGGGATTTTTGCTAGATACCCCTTAGCTATTCACATGCATGTTGGCCTATACATCCTTTGTCATTCTGAGGATTTCATTCTTTATTCGTCTTCTTCATTAAAGAAGTTCAAGTTACTTCACCAAATCACTTGTAAGTTCTACTTGGCATCTTTGTCCAATATGAGCACAAGCCATGTGGGGCTCTATCTAACATAGCTTTGGTAATCTTCCAATTTTTTTTTCTTCGTGCATCTGTTCCTAAAGGCCGTCTTTCAGATGAATCAATTTTAGTGGAGTTCTAAAAGAGCCCTTTGCTGGATTTAACTCATAGTGTTACAATTTCTTACGTGATCTCATGTATTGCACATAAGAATCTTGAAACTTTTGTTCTGGAATTTCTAAAAGAGAAATTCTTACCTGAATATCATTTTATCTGAGATTGACCAGTAATTGCATATTAAACTGCTATGAGTGGTGTCCTAGCTTCTTTCAATTGAAATGTGGTCATTGTCAGTCATTTTTTACCTGCTATCTCCTAATATCTAATTTGTGGTCATCATCACTTTATCTTTTTAACTCTGCCTACATGAGCTTTGCAATGCATAACTAGTCCCAAGCATACAGGAGGAACATTGTGGTTTGTGGTAGGTTGACCGCTAGTGTAAAAATAGTTCTAATATCATTATAAATCCACTGAATGCTATCTAGAATAGTGAGCTAATAAATACAGAGCTTCCGTATAACCGATCCCCAAACTAATTTGCAAGGTGTAGTTGATTGATTGATTGATCAATCACTTCATCTTTTTTATCCTTAAAGCACCGTACCTGTCAGTAGAAATTTCCATGCACATGAAGGCTCATGGCTCCCTTTGTTATCCTTCTTTATCAAGTTATGAGAAATTCATGATAATCTGCCTGCTCTCTGACAGATTAAAAAGTACTTCAAGGAGATGGGAGAGACATCCGATGTGAAATACATTGATCCTACTTACATGATCCGTGCATGCCGTGCTAATGCTTCAGATGGAATTCTGTGCACGGTACTTGGACAAAATGCTGTAAGTCTCTCATGCCTCACTTAATGATTAATTCAACTTCCCCTTCCCGACTTATATGTTTTGTGATTGAGACATTATTCAACCATTTATTAATTCAACATATGCACTTTTTGTTTTGACAGGTTCACGGTGCATTTGCTGGATATAGTGGTATCACAGTGGGTATATGCAATACTCATTATGTCTACTTTCCAATTCCAGAAGTCATCTCTAAACCCAGGGTTGTGGATCCTAACAGCCGCATGTGGCATCGTTGCTTGACATCCACAGGCCAGCCAGATTTTCTTTAATCAAGAGACAATTTATACTTCAGAAATCTATTGCAGTGTAAAATAGAGAAGCAGGGAGCCAAATTGAGAAGCTTTAGAGCTTTGCCGGTTCCATTTATTTAAGAAATAACACGGAAAATAGGATTCCCCCATTTTTTGCTAGGCATACATAATTTGATGCCAGTTCAGAAGGGCATATTGATAAATGAAGCTTTGTCAGAGACTAGGAGTAGCATTTTCACTTGTTCCTCACATTCTGTAAAGCTTCTCTTATGGTTAAAGAAATTCAATCTTAACCTAGCCCTTATGTACTATTTGGACTTACTCCTGGACCAATTAAGGTATACCATAAGTTATCGTCATTCAGTTGGACTTAGATTCATTCATATGTAAGTCAGAACTTCAATGGGACTGTTTTAATAATATATGACATGAGCAAATTCAAATGTGTATGATGTCCATTCAAAAATATAATGGCCTCTGAATGTGATTGTTATATCTTTAAATATTGAAGAAATATCATGTGAGTCTACCTGTTTCTAGCGATGAGTTTATTATTTTTTGCCAAGTATTTGTTACACCCAAAGATTATCTTAAGTTTAGATTGGTCTTTGAATATTGATTGAAGTTCTAGTAGCATGCAGATTATTTGGGGTTTTTAGTGCATGCAGATTATGCTGCATCCGCTTGTAGCAGTGGTAGGAGAATAGCAGAATGAACTTATAACCATTAAGGAGATTAAGAATGGTCAAACGCCAGTATTTGTTTAGTGACAATGACTAAGGTAGGTAATTATCATTGCTTTCGTTGAACAACTTTTCCATAAAAAAGTATTAACTGTTAAATTACCAAAGGATGTCAAAGACCTAGTGAAATAAAAAGTTCTCATAATTAACAATAGGTTCTATAGCATATTCTGTCTTCAAATATAGGGGTGTACATAGGTCGGGTTGGTTCAGATTTTTCAATTATCAAACCAAAACAATATTGTCGAGTTTTTAAATTTATAAACCAAATCAAACCAACAAAGTCGGATTTTTCAATCTCGGGTTTTCTCAGGTTTTTTGGGTTTTTTTCCGGTAAAGTCTTCATAGCATAAAATATGTAACTTGTGCTCCAAATATTTCTTTAAGTCCTTATAAAATACAACTATATAATGTGTTTTCCAAGAAACTAACACAATAATATGAGATAAGTTATAGCATTATACTAAAATATTCAATAACATTGATAAAATAATAAAATTACATAAGACAAATATTGCTAATTAATAAGCCATAATGAAAATTAACATTATCTAAAAATACTATATAGGTCATGCTAAAATAAGTATAGCTAATAAGTACGAATATTAATTACATAACTAAGCACTAAAGAAAAAGATAAACTAAGTTATACATTTTCATTATAAACCAATGTAAAACTAAAATAATTATCCAACACTATCGTCATTCCTAGTATTGAATTGAATTTCTTTTGTTAGCATTAGTATTGATTTAACTTTGTTTGAGTTATTACATTTTTAGGGGCAGAGCGACCGGGCCAGACGAAATTCTGGTGGAATTTTGGAAGTGTGTGGGGAGAGCAGGTTTGAAGTGGTTGACTAGGTTGTTTAATATTATTTTTAAGGGGAAGAAGATGCCGGATGAGTGGAGGTGGAGTACGGTGGTTCCATTGTATAAGAACAAAGGTGATATCCAGAGTTGTAACAATTATAGGGGTATCAAATTACTGAGTCATACCATGAAAGTGTGGGAGAGGGTGGTTGAAGCGAGGGTGAGGATGACAGTGTCTGTATCCGACAACCAGTTCGGGTTCATGCCGGGTCGTTCGACTACAGAAGCTATACACCTTGTTAGAAGGTTGGTGGAACTATACAGAGAGAGGAAGAAGGATCTGCACATGGTGTTTATTGACCTAGAGAAAGCGTATGATAAGGTTCCTAGAGAAATTCTCTGAAGATGCCTGGGGGAAAAAGGTATGTCGGTTCCATACATTATGGCGATTAAGGACATGTATGATGGGGCTAAGACTCGGGTTAGGACAGTAGGAGGCGACTCTGAGCATTTTCCGGTTGTAATGGTGTTACACCAAGGTTCTGCGCTCAGTCCGTTCTTATTCGCACTGGTGATGGACGCGTTAACACACCATATTCAAGGGGATGTGCCATGGTGCATGCTATTCGCCAATGACATAGTTCTGATTGATGAGTCGCGAGCCGGTGTTAACGAGAGACTGGAGGTTTGGAGACAGGCTCTTGAGTCTAAGGGTTTCAAGCTGAGCAGGACGAAGATGGAATACCTGGAGTGTAAGTTCAGCGCTGAGCCAGGGGAATAGGGCGTGGATGTGAGGCTTGATTCGCAGGTCATCCCGAGTAGAGGCAGCTTCAAGTACCTTGGTTCGGTTATCCAGGGGGAGGGAGATCGACGAGGATGTCACACACCGTATTGGGGTAGGATGGATGAAGTGGAGGTTAGCATCTGGAGTCCTGTGTGACAAGAGAGTGCCACCGATACTCAAAGGTAAGTTTTATAAAGCGGTGGTTAGACCGGCCATGATGTATGGGGCTGAGTGTTGGCCCGTTAAGAACTCACATATCCAGAAGATGAAAGTAACAGAAATGAGGATGTTACGGTGGATGTGCGGGCACACTAGGATAGATAAGATTAGGAATGATGATATCCGGGAGAAGGTGCATGTGGCTCCCATTGATGACAAGATGCGGGAAGCGAGGCTTAGATGGTTCGGACATGTTCAGAGGAGAAGCCCAGATGCTTCGGTACGGAGGTATGAACAGCTGGTTGTGGAAGGCACGAGAAGAGGTAGAGGGCAACCTAAGAAGTATTGGGGATAGGTGATCAGGCAGGATATGACGAGGCTCCAGATTTTCGAGGACATGTCACTTGATAGGAAGATGTGGAGGTCGAGCATTAGGGTTGTAGGTTAGAAGGTAGTTGAGTCGTGCCTTACTTCGTACCATTGTGGGTCTAGCCATGTAGGGTTTTTGTCTAAGATAGCTAGTGACAATGTTGTGGCTTACTATTTCGCTTTTTAGTGCATGTCCTATTTACTAGCTATCGCTTTTGCTTTGCATCTTTCTTCTAGATTTCATGGTGTTCCTATTTTTCTTATGATTGTTGTGGTGATACTAATATTTACTAATATTGTCTCCCTTTGCTTTGCATCTTTCTTCTGGATTTCATGGTGTTCCTATTTATCCTATGATTGTTGTTGTGATACTAATATTGTTTCTTTTTTGTCATTTTGTCATTTTGTCTTTTTTTGAGCCGAGGGTCTTTCGGAAATAGCCTCTCTACTCCTTCGGGGTAGGGGTAAGGTCTGCGTACACACTACCCTCCCCAGACCCCATTAGTGGAATTTTACTGGGTCGTTGCTGTTGTTGAGTTACTACATTTATGGGCAATAAAATTTATTTACCATTCAAGAATGTTAAGTCTAAACTTGAAATAATACGTTAAAAGATAAAATTGTGAAAAAGTTTAAGAAATATTTATAAATTACATTACAATACATATTTATATGTATAAAATATTTTTAAAAATTATATAAATGTACCATCGGGTTTGTTTGGTTTCGGTTTGAATTTTTTTAGTTAAAACCAAACCAAACCAATTATGGTCGGGTTTTATTTTCCAATACCAAACCAAATCAAACCAAACCATATCGATTTTTTTTTCGGTTTGACTCGAATTATCGTTTTGGTGCGGTTTATCGGTTTTCTTTGTACACCCCTACCCAAATACATAGGAATCGACAAAGAAATCAGCTTTAAAACGGGATATTCATATGACCATGCTTAGCTGCTAGTTGCTCGGGCAAAACTGTCCAAATTTTCCTCTTTTGGTTTTCATGTGGATTGTGACTAAAAATATATTTTCAGATCTTTTAAATTCAGAGATTAGGAAACAGAATTCACACGTGGCTTTCGGAAAAGATTAATGGTTGAGTTAATAGTTAATACTCCTCTGTAGCTAAAATTGTGATATGAATCAAAAAAAGCTTCGTCGCCTGAGAGATTCGAACTCTCGCGGGGAAACCCCATGTACTTAGCAGGCACACGCCTTAACCACTCGGCCAAAGCGACCTGTTGATTTGTGCTGTAAGGCTAATAATATTATTCCTTCTCAATAATCCGGACAACAAGAACTATTACTCTATTTAAACTATTAAAAGTAGAAAGTTCTTGAAGTTCTAGTTACAATTAAATCTCTGAAAAGCTAAACACTTTCTGGAAAAAAAGTATACAACATAAAACACATACTATTATCAACTACTCTCTCCGATTCACTTTAATCGATTTTTTTGTCTCTTTTTACACATATTAAGTAATTCATCTTTTAGCATTAATTAACAATGAGATTGATCATATTAACCTTAATTTGCTAATTGAAAATATAACAAACTACTCATAGGCTCTTTACTCCAAGGACAACTTTGAAAAGAAGAAGTTAATTCCTTCTTGATATCTGAAAAAATTAAATATTCTACACCATAATAAAAGGCCAATGGACCGGAGTGAGTAGTAGGTATCTCTTTCTCCATTTAAAGTCCAAATACATTTTATAAAGTTAAAGGGATTGTACATATATAGTTTACTTTTTGTTTTGTTTTAAATTTTTATTTCCGTCTCTTGTTAATTTCCATCTCTCTATAAGTTTAGATTGACATCATTTTTCGGAAAAATAAAGAAAGAAACTTTGCTTTAGAATAGTAGAGGAACTAGACGGAAAAAATTAATAGCAACAGTGAACTACATCAAATGCTGTTTCACAATAAAAACATAACACTCAGACAAATTTCACAATCAGCTCAAATAACATTGGAAATTAAACGAAAAGAAACAATAGACCAAACAAGGGTAAAATTAACAAGTAGTACTAGACAATTAAAATGTCAAAGCCACAAGCTTAGTTGGATGGAGGAGGTGAAAGTGTAGGGATGGTAGGAAGTGAAGGCATGTTGGGAAGAGGAATATTGGCAGGCATTGGTGGTAGAGTCATCTTTGGTACAGAGGGCAATGTAGGCAGAGATGGCAATGTTGGAAAAGATGCAACACTTGGCAATGGTGGCAATGTGGCTGCTGTTGGCAAATTTGGGATTGTAGGCAATTGTGGCATTGTTGGCTGAGGCAATGATGGGATTGTAGGCAAGTTCGGAAGTTGAAGTAGGCCGCGAGCAGCATGTGTTGTAGTGATGCTTGATAAGGACAATAATGCTATGATCAAGAAAAGGATTGAGCAGTTGCAACTGGAAGCAGCCATTGTTTATTTTGCTCAAGATTGATGATTTGTTTTCCAAGGAAGTTAAGTTGTGTTTTGAGTTGATTTGAGTTTGATCATTAGTACTAAAGGGTATATATAGGGGAAGTTAATTATTGGGGGACTATGACGATTTGGTGAGATGTTGTACTACTTTTAAGTCAAGAAGTTTTCTGAAAGTAGTTATGCGTAGATGAAATTTAGATCAACTATATTTGGTGGACATTTGATACAACACTAGTTGGTAAAATCTTTTCAATAGTTTTAAACTAATATTCTATATTGGTTGGGAAGGGACCCTTGTCGTATTGGTCACACGGGTTCTATATGTGAAAACAGCTTCTTGTAGAAATGTAAGTTAAGATCGCGTACAATCCGCCCTTATGATCCGGACTTTCCCGGACCCCACGCGTAACGGGAGGTTAGTGGACCGGGCTGCCCTTTTATTCTCTATTGGTTGGCACCATTGATAGGATGGTAATCTTGCAACTGCGTTAATACACATAGAACATTCTAAGAAATTCATATTTTTTCCTCTCGAGTAGCATGACTAACAAAACCACGAAATAATTTTTTTTAAAAAAGACAGCAGAATGAAATGTTAATTAACTGGTTTACTGTTTCTCATTTTCCTATAGTTTCTCCTATAGTACAGTTTATTGACAATTGATCCTTGCGATTTTTTTCAACTACCTAGGACATGTTTGCTTGCCTAATAATGGTCAAATAACTAATCAGCTCAACAATACTTTGAAGCCTAACACATTTCCATGTGTAATTTGTCCTCTGATCCGAAGAAACAACATGCTTGTTACGGATCGCTAAAAAAATAATACGTAGTACTATTGATCTCATTAAAAGAATTATTCCTATTAGATTAAGCAAATGTTTGGGTTCTTTACCTTTTCGGAAGTAGTAAAAATTGAAACTGAAGGCGAATATATCATATTTGAACATTTACTCATATAACAACTTCAATAACTATGCCTCAATCCCAAACAAGTTGGGGTCAACGATATATAATGAATCCTCACTTATCTTTAAGCTCAACTCATTCATTATCATTACTAAAATTAAATAAAATTAGAAGTAAAAAATCAAATAAATATATATAAGTAGTAGTAGTAAAATAATAATAATAATACAAAGGCTACTGCATAATAAATGTATAACACTCAAGAGAGCATAACTGATACGATACATATCGTTAAGAATCACTCAAAAGATAAAAACAACAACAACAGAGAAAAAGGGAAGGAAAAAAAAAAATCAAACGGCAGAGACCATAGGATAAGACAGGAAAATGTTGGAAGCTGCAAAATCAGTTGGATGGAGGAGTTGCAAGTGTAATGTAACGACCCGACCGATCGTTTTGCTGTCTAGATCCTCGTCCCCTAAATAAGACTTTCCGTATGTACTTTTACTTTTTTATGACTTGCGGGGATGGTTAGTCCGGGATTTAGAAAAGTTCGGGTTGAAATCGGAACACTTGGTTCCTTAGTTGGCTTTTAAAAAGACCAACTTTGACTTTGATCAACATTTTGAGTAAACGACCTCGGAACCGGGATTTGACGGTTTCAATAGTTTCGTATAATGATTTTGGATTTCGACGTATGTTCAGACCGGGTTTTGGATGACCCGAGAGCGTTTCGACGCTTAATATTGATAGTTGGCACCTTGAAGGTTTTAAAGTTCTTTAAATTTGGTTTGAAGTAGATTTTGGTATTATCGAGGTCCGTTTGGGATTCCGAGCATGGTAATAGTTCTGTATGGTGATTTGAGACTTGCACGCAAAATTTGGTGTCATTCCGAGTAGTTTAAGTATGTTTCAGCGCGTTCGAAGTAAGTTGGAAGAACTTGATGTTCATAAGTTGATTTAATTTGGTTTGGGGTATGATTCTTAGTTGTGATATTGTTTTATGCATTCCGAGGGTTCGAGTTGAAAGCTTCATCTAGGAATAAGGGTGGATTGACATGGTGAAATAAGGGTGAATTATGATGCTGATATTGACATATGGTGGTATCAGGTTGCACGCCACAACATATATATATATATATATATATATATATATATATATATATATATATATATATATATATATATTATCTACAGTTGTTGATATCGTTACAGTGAAATAAGGGAGTATTTTGTTTTGTCTGGTGGGATCAGGTTGCGCTCTGCAACAACCTATATGTTTTTATTTCTTGAGCTGTGTTGGTTTTTCCGGCATTTTTATCTGAATTATTAAAGATTGGTAATTCTGGACGACACTATTTTATTGTTGAGGCTATGGTTATTATTTTCAGTTGGCTGTTTAATTCTATTCAGTATTCCCTTTTTTGTCATTATTATATACTGCATTCAGGTTGTAGTGTAGGTGGCCCGCCTTAGCCTGGGCACTACTTTGTCGAGGTTAGGCTCGACACTTAAAATACTCTTAATATTTAACGAACTTAATATAAAATAAAAGTTGAATAGCTATCGATGAAATTAACCTATGAATTAAGGTCTTATTTGAACTTTCTGACGTAGATGCATGTCCCAAGTGGTTGACCAAAAATTAATGGCATTGCCCTCATTTTAGCGTGAACGCCAGGTTTTATTTTTATTTAAAAAACTTTGCTATGTTTGTCTGATTTCATTAGCTTCCACCTAATCTAATTTATTGCACTCTCAAAAGCTTGCACAATATTAACTACAAGAATTGACTTTGCAGCAAAGTTTTGATTAAATTGGGTTATGATCCTTATTTTTACTTAACCATTTTAATCCGATCGTTTGTCTATTTAAAACCTATAATCTTTGTTCACAACAGGAGCTTATTATGAACAGAGTGGACGCAAATACGACGTTAATAAGTAGAGACACAAACGATAATAAGTTGAAAGCCTACATCTCACATCAACCTCAAAACATACTGATCAGACAATCAGTACATAACACTCAAGAAAAGTACAAATGATACGATACATAATCGTAAAAATCACTCAAAAGACTGAAATGAAAAGGAAAAAGAAAAAGAAAAGAAAGACGATGGAAAAGGGAAATTAATTAAGACAATTAAAATGTCAAAGCCACAAGCTTAGTTGGATGGAGGAGGTGAAAGCGTAGGGATGGTAGGAAGTGAAGGCATGTTGGGAAGAGGAATATTGGTAGGCATTGGTGGTAGAGTCATCTTTGGTACAGAGGGCAATGTAGGCAGAGAAGGCAATGTTGGCAAAGATGCAACACTTGGCAATGGTGGCAATGTGGCTGCTGTTGGCAAGTTTGGAATTTTAGGCAACTGCGGCATTGTTGGCTGAGGCAATGACGGTATTGTTGGCAAGTTTGGAAGTTGGAGTAGGCCGCGAGCAGCATGTGTTGTAGTGATGCTTGATAAGGAAAATAATGCTATGATCAAGAAAAGGATTGAATAGTTGCTAGAAGAAGCCATTGTGTTAATTTGATATATTGTTTTGTTTCAAGGAAATGAAGTTAATAATAGAAGTTGGAAGTTGTGTTTAATTTGAGTGTGTTTGATCATTTGCTAAAGGGGTATAAATAGGGAAAAGTTGTTGAAAAAGCTAGCAGGATTGTATGTGATTTTTGGCTGTGGAAACATGAGAACTCTCTATTGTTAGTTCACCTGCCTAAATGTTGATTTGAGGATGCACAAATTTTTTAAGTCAATAATATTTTGGAAGTAGTTATACATAGATGAAGTACGGATCAGCCATATTTAATATAAAATGGCACAAAGTATTTTTTTATTCATATACAAAATATTATATACTATATTGGTTTGAATATTTTTAAAAGTTTTAAAGGAGAACAAAACCACTGTTCAGAAAGAGGGTGAATTACTTAAGATAGGAACAGAGAAGAGTGAGCTAAATAATTATGATGAAGAGAGTTATATTCACATGCAGTGATGATAAGCCATTTTTCTTGGGCAGTTAAGACTTGATATTTCATGAAAGCATATGTAGCAAAGTCAATTAAGATATAAAAGATGATTTCATCAATTAGTGTCGAACTAATTGTTCACCAAATATGATTTATTCCAAACTTCATCTATGCATAACTGCTTTAAGAAAATTTCTTGACTTAATTAAAATTAGTGCATCTGCCCTCAAACCAAACATTTGTGAAGGTGAGCTAACAATATATGGAGTGTAGTACCCATGCTTCTACACCCAACATCTTATCCAATCCTTGTAGTCCCTCAAAAACTTCCCCTATTATATATACATACCCTTTAGTTATGATCAAACTCAACTCAACTCAACTCAAAACACAACTTAATTATCTCCTTGTAAAACAAAGCAACCTCGCAAATTATATAACAATGGCTGCTTCCAACAATTGCTCAATCCTCTTCTTGATCATCGCATTATTGTCCTTATCAAGCATCACCACAACCCGTGCTGCTCGCACCCTACTGCAACTTCCAAACTTGCCCACAATCCAACCATTGCCTCAGCCAACAATGCCAAAATTGCCCACAATTCCAAACTTGCCAACAGCAGCTACATTGCCACCATTGCCAAGTGTCGGATCTTTGCCAACTCTTCCAACTACTACACCTAATTTACCATCTTTGCCTACTTTGCCCTCTATCGTCCCAAAGATGACTCTGCCACCAATGCCCGCTAATATTCCTCTTCCCAAAATGCCCTCACTTCCTACCATTCCTACACTTGCAACTCCTCCATCCAACTGATCATCTTGCGGATTCTAATATTTTACCTGTTTTATCCTATATGGTGTCTACCATTTGATGTTCTTTTTCCTTTTTCCTTTTGTTGTTTTAATCTTTTGAGTGATTCTTAACGATATTGTATGGTATCATTTATACTCTCCGAGTATTATACATTCATTGCTGAGTAACCTTTGTATTAATGCCATGCAGTTATCTAGTATTGATTTATGTGCAGTTCTCGAATATCCTGTATATGTGACTGATAATTAAACTCCGCAAAAAACTATACTTTGACAAGTTCATTTTCAGTAGAACAGTGGCCATACCAATAATGCACTTTTGAAGTTACACTCAGAAACTGAAAGAGATAATACAAAATAACACACTACTAAATCCTGTAACAGAGACACCAGGACAGGCAGTGCACTACTTCAATATCAGCCTGAATAAATTTACAACGACAACAACCCATGAAACATATCCCACCGGGGTCTCGGAAGGTAGTGTGTACGCAAATTTTACCCCTACCCCGGAGGAGTAGAGAGACTATCTATAGACTCTCAGCTCAAGAATACGAAAAGAGACAAATAGATCAGTAACAGCAACAGGAGCCAGACAGATAATACTAGCATCGTTAGGACTAGAAAATAGGTGAAAAAACAATAATAAAAACCAGTAATAATGATGCGGTACTATAAAAACGGAAAAATAGCCTGAATAAATTTAGAAATCATAAATTCTGATGCAATGGACAATGGTTTATGACTATTAATGAGCGACACGTATATAAATAGAACTCTTGTAAATACATGAAAATCAACCAATTACCATAGCAACAAATCAATGCAAATTATCTTCGTTTCAATCAAATACTTGGAATCTTTCTTACACTGCATTCATTTATTAACTTTCTTACAGCGTATGTGATTGTTGTTATAAGGATGCTTTCAAGAAGTAAACCGTTCTTGTTCAACATTTTTGGAATGTACTATGCTAGAAATTCCAAATAAGACCATGACCAGTATAAAAGTAATTAATCAGCTTTAACTCTGCCTCTACATATTATATTGAAAAGCAGTATATTTTCATTAGTTTACATTCCTCCAAAGTGAAGTTTGAATATATAGATTTTCTAATATAATAATCGATCCATGTGAAAAAAGAATATGCATAGCCCTATGAGCTTGCGTACATTACATGTCCCAAGTCAAAATAAAGGAGGAGGATTATGATAGACTAACTGCCATAAAGCTAGTCAATTCTTAATGACTCCTCCTAATATAGATATCGTTGAGACTACTCAAATTTGTACTAATTGTTGTTGATAAATAGGAGTAAATCACCCCCTAAACGAACCCCTTGGATTGTTTAAAGAAAGGAATTAAAGTGGGGAGATTACAGGAGCAGGATACCAATATCGAGCAAATGTGATATATTTACGTTCATTAATTCTAGTAACAATACCTTCTAAGGGATGACTAGTTCATGATGTTGAACAACAAAGTTTGATTTTGGAAAAACACCATCATTATGGGAATGTATATGCAGTAGAAAAAGTACGTCAATCCATTGAAATATGGTATGCTACCAGGGGCGGACGTCCCACATTGGTTCAAGGAGTTCAACTGAACCTGATTCGTAAATATTTTTTACTATTTGTGTGCGAAAATTATTTTTTGAATAAAGAAATTGCTATAAAAAGAAAGTAGTTGAACTCATTTAACCAAGGTTGTGCCGGTCGGATGGTTCAAGTGGGGTCAACTTCTGCAATTGGTCGCGTGTTCGAACCAAAACTTCAGCATTATTTGGGTTTTTTTCACTTTTTCAAGCTCGTTATCACTTCTTCTTCTTAGTCTTCTTTTTTTGTTAATTTTAGTTTAGTCTCTTTCCATAGTTAAGGAACTTTCTTTATGAAATTATTAATTTAGCTTAGCTCTTTTCTATTTTTGTTTTGGTAACAGTTAGTGCAAGTTAAAGTAAAATTAATAAATAAAGTCTAGTATTATAAATATAGATCAAACTTATGTTTGTTACAGTAAAATTTATAAAAATTTCTGAAGTTTAATAACTTATCAAATTGTAAGGGTAAATAGATCAGTTGTTATATACATAGGCAAAATTTCTTTAAGGTTTTGTTAGAACCAAAATAAAGAGCACTAGGTAAACTATGTTTATTTGTTAATTCAATATCTCTTTTACTGCCGATTATTTTTAAGGTTTGAACCGGCTTGTATAAAAATTTGGATCCGTCACTGTATGCTGCAAGTAAATATTTGCGACAATAAATGAACCCTAATTTTTACTTCTTCCTGATAGGTAAAGAACAGAGAGATTTGCTTAATCTAGCAGGACGAATACCCATGAGTTTAATATTACTAGATTTAGCTTCCTAACAAGCACATTAATTCTTCTAAGGTCAACATTACACGTGGAAAAGTTTTAGACTTCACAATATTGTTGAGCTGATTAGTCATTTGACCATCATTAGGCAAGCAAACATTTCCATGATTTCATCAATTGGTATTGTTTAAATTGTCAACCAAATATGGTTGATCCAAATTTCATCTATACATAACTACTTTTTCAGAAAACTTCTTGACTTGAAAGCTGGTGCATTTTTCTCAAACCAACATTTGAGAAGGTTAACTAACAATAGAATTTTAGAATTAGAGCATATGCAACATCTCACCAAATCCTCATAGACCCTCAAGATCTTTCCCTATATATACCCTTTAGAGATGATCAAACAAAACACAACTGAATTTGCTTGGAACACAAAGCAATCTAGCAAACTAAGTCAAAACACACATACTCCTATTGACAATGGCTGTTTCCAACAATTGCTCAATCCTCTTCTTGATCATAGCATTATTGTCCTTATCAAGCATCACTACAACACATGCTGCTCGCGGCCTACTTCAACTTCCGAACTTGCCTACAATCCCATCATTGCCTCAGCCAACAATGCCACAATTGCCTACAATCCCAAATTTGCCAACAGCAGCCACATTGCCACCATTGCCAAGTGCTGCATCTTTGCCAACACTTCCAACAACTACACCTAATTTACCATCTTTACCTACATTGCCTTCTGTACCAAAGATGACTCTACCACCAATGCCTGCCAATATTCCTCTTCCCAAAATGCCGTCACTTCCTACCATTCCTACACTTGCAACTCCACCATCCAACTGATTTTGCAGCTTCCAACATTTTCCTGTCTTACCCTATGGTCTCTGCCGTTTGATTTTTTTTTTCTTCCCTTTTTCTCTGTTGTTGTTTTTATCTTTTGAGTGATTCTTAACGATATGTATCGTATCAGTTATGCTCTCTGAGTGTTATACATTTATTATGTAGTAGCCTTTGTATTAATTCCATGCAGTTATCTGTTATTGATTTAAGTGCATTTCTCCAGTATATGTGAGGTGTACCAATAATCCACATTAGAAGATAAGGTAATTATATAGAACTAACATAACTTGACAAGTTACATTCAGAAAGATATACTAATAGAAAATAAAACACTCTGTTAAGTCGTGTAACAGAGATACCCGGACAGGCAGTACACTACTTCAATATCATAAATTGTGATTCAATGTAATGATTTATGCCTTGAAACGAGAGGCACGTATATAAATAGTACTCTTTGTATATAGATGAAAATCAGCCAATTATCATAGCAACAAATCCATACAAGTTATCTATATATATAGAAATTATCAAATACTTGTAATCTTTTCATTTACAAACTTGAATTTCTTGCAACTTTTCTTAGACATCTCATTAGATTAATCTTAGCTATACTTTGATCATATTTCAGTCACAAAGTTTCAACTTGTGATTGTTGCTATTAGGACGCTTTAGAAAGTTCAAATAAGGCCTCTTACTACCAATCATATGAAAAGCAGTATATTTCCACGTGCATTAGTTTACATTCTTAATTCAAAAATGAAGATTGAATGATCATTATTGATTTTATAATTAATATAACGATAGCTAAGGTTCATGTGGAAAAAGACTCAGTAATATAATGATAGTGTTATATTGTGGCTTGAATTATTTCCTTGTATTTTTAGAAAACTCATAATCCCTATAGGTTTAGGAAAACTCATTATCCTAATAGATTTGGTAAAGGAAAAGCTATTGTCCTTGTCAAATTGGGAAACCTTTCTCTTATAGGTTTGGGACTATTTGGGATCTATATATATGGGTTGTAATTGGGGATTCTATAGATTGTATTGTGTTTTTCTTCTCATTCATAGTGGAAAACTCTCTCTGCTTCTTCTCCGAGGATTAGGCTTAGCCGAATCTCGTTAAATCCTTGTGTTGATTTTTCTTCTCTATTTGCTTTGTGTGTGATTGTGTGCTAGTTAACTCACGATCTTCCGTTTCTACATATAAGCTAGGGTTAAGATGTCTTCATCATCTTCAACAAAGTACAAAGTAGAGAAATGTGACAGGGGTTCTAGTTTCAGTCTATAGAAGATTAAGATGAAATCGTCCATGGTGTTACAAGGGTTATGGAAGGCAATTGATGAGGATTTTTCTAAAGAGATGAAAGAGACAGATAAGGCAGACCTGAAGGAGAGGGCTTTGAGTGTGATCTTCATAAGCATTACAGATAGTGTTCTTCGAAAAATTGCTGAAGAAACTTTTGCAGCAATGGTATGGAAGAACCTGGAAGATCTGTATTCTAAGAAATAGCTAACAAACCACCTCTACCTGAAAATGAGGTTATACAATCTTCGTATGAATGAAGGTACACCCGTTAAAACTCATCTTGATGAGTTAATTCAATTATAATGGACTTGAAGAACGTGGATATCAAAATTGAGAGTGAGGATCAGGCCTTGATTGTGTTATGTTCTTTACCACCGTCTTGTGATACTTTTGCCGAGACACTGCTATATGGGAAAGACAGTATTTCACTGGAAGATGTTAGTAATGAACTAAAATCTAAAGAGTTGAAAAAGAGCTTTCCAGATAGCAGAACTGAGAGTGAGGGTCTCGTGAGTAGAGGAAGAACACAACAAACAGAATTTAACAGGAAAAAATCAACCGCTAGATCAAAGTCTAGAGAAAGGAAGCAGAACTGTTATAAGTGTGGGGAGTAAGGTCACTACAAGAGAGATTATCCCGAGCTGAAAGAGAAAAGAGGTAAGCACAAAATAGATAATTCGAAAAATGTTGTTGACACTGGCAATAATTCTGATGATAGTGATTATGTAGGGGAAGTATGTGTCGTAAGTTCTAGTCATGGGCAGAATTCCTGGGTTATTGATTCTGGTGCTACTTTCCACATATGTCCACACAAAAATTAGTTTGCAACTTACAAGAAAATCAGTGGGACTGTCTACATGGGAGATGATAATCCATTACCAGTAGAGGAGATTGGTAACTTCAGATTGAGAATGTTCGATGGAATTACCAAAAATATTTAATGTTGGAATGTTCCTCGGATAAAGAGAAATTTGATCTCTTTTTCGACTTTGGATGATCAAGGGTATAAGTTTAACTCCGAGAATAGAATACTTAAAGTATGTAAAGGCTCCATAGTACTCATGACAGGTAAACTACATTCTAAATTGTATCATCTTCAAGCCAGTGTAGTTGAAGGGGAAGCTGTTGTAGCTTTTTGGAAAAATAATCTGAATTAGTCTCAGTTGTGGCACTTGCGACTTGGCCATATGAGTGATAAGGGATTGTCTTTGTTGAGTAAGTAGAATTTGCTGAATTGGTACCAAAACAATGTTGTAGATTCTGGGAAAAGTGATCTAAATTAGTCTCAGCTGTGGCACTTGCGACTTGGTCATATGAGTGATAAGGGATTGTCTTTGTTGAGTAAGCAGAATTTACTGAATTGGTACAAAAATCAAATTTTGAATTTTTGTGAGCATTGTGTGTTTGGTAAACAGACAAGGGTAAAGTTCAACAAGAAGGCCGAGCACGAAACTAGAGACAAGTTAGATTATATACATTCAGACTTGTGGGTCTAAACAGGGTTCCCTCCAAGAGTGGTGCCAGGTATTTTATGACTTTGATTGATGATTACTCAAGGATGGTGTGGGTGTATTTTCTGAAACTAAAAGATTAGGCATTTCCAACATTTGTTAAATGCAAGACGATGGGTGAGAGGTAGAAGAAAAGAAAAGTTAAGCATCTTTAAACTGACAATGGGTTGGAATTTAGCAATTTTGAGTTTGATAATTTCTACAGCAGAGAGGGCATAATGAGACACCGCACTTGTGTCGGAACACCACTACAAAATGATATTGCAGAATGTATGAATAGAACGCTTTTATGATAGGGCACGAAGCATGCTTTCACACTCATGTGTTAGCAAGGATTCTTGGGTTGAAGCAATCGATACAGCTTGTTATTTGGTCAACAGATCTCCATCCATAGCTATTGAGTTCAAAACTCCTTTTGAGGTATGGTCCGGTTCGCCTGCTAATTATTCAAATTTAACTGCTTATGCTCATGTGAGGGATGAAAAACTTGATCTGAGGGCAAAGAAGTGCATATTTCTAGGATATGCAATGTTTGACCAAAAAATACGGATCTTGGTTTAAATAATTAAATTTATATAATTAGGGGTTAATATTAGTTAGCAATAATATCCTTAGATGAAGCTTTCAAAGATGCAATAAATATTAGACGGGTACGGTGAGACAATGCTAACAATATGCAATAACTATTCTAGAAATCACGAGCAATAATATAGCATTCAATAACAATGAATAACAATAAATGATGTTTAAGTAAATAGGAGGAATGATTCACCCAATAAAGAATAAGATACGTGGATGTTCCTCCTGACAATGAGGAATGACAGATAAATCCTTTAATATTCGAATTATTCTCGGATCTTATGTATAAGTATGGAAAAGAATCTTAGTGAAAAGGTGGTGTTTATTTCTTAGCAAGAGATAGATAGATAGATAGAGAGAGAGAGAGAGAGAGAGAGAGAGAGAGAGAGAGAGAGAGAGAGAGAGAGAGAGAGAGAGAGAGAGAGAGACGAATCTTTAAGTCAAAGAGTTTTTTTTTTACAAATGAATATAACATGCCCTTATCATTGTCTCCTATTTTCTATTTATATGGGACATGTTCCTAAAAAACTCTAATAGTACAAGTGCAGTGAATATCCAATAGATATTCTCTTTTAACATCCTATCTTGAAAACTAGTCGTTACAGCTCTATCAACGGTGTTCGACCACGGCCCTCGTCGACTCTTCGACTATGGATTTTGCTGCTTCTTGGTCCATCTCGACTGACGACGACTCGAGAATACTTCCCTTAGTATTATCTTGTCTATTATCTTGTCTTAAATATTCTAAGGGCAGATTTTGACCCATACAGTTAGTCCCTCCGCTTATTGAGGTCGTGCCCACATGCGAGATCAATGAGCGGACAATGCCGTTCATAGGTGGCAGGGGTCGTGGTCGTGGAGATGGGACTACGTGGATTTTTGGGGTCCACATATTTTGAATTTATCAAATTGCCCGGGAAACTAATTGGAGTTATCTGGGCCAAGAAAAGAGGTAACATCACGGCATCATGCATCATAATTAGGGATGTACATAGGTCGGGTTGGTTCGGATTTTTAAATTATCAAACCAAGCTAATGGTTTCGGAGTTTTTAATTTATAAACCAAACCAAACCAACAAAGTCGGATATTCCAATCTCGGGTTTTTTCGGGTTTTCGAATTTTTTTTCGGTAAAGTCTTCATAGCATAAAATATGTAACTTGTGCTCCAAATATTTCTTAAGTCCTAGTAAAATACAACTATATAATATGTTTTCCAAGAAACTAACACAATAATATGAGATAAGTCATAGCATTATACTAAAATATTCAATAACAAAGATAAAATAATAAAATTACATAAAATAAATATTGCTAATTAATATGCCATAATGAAGATTAATATAATCTAAAAATACTATATAGGTCATGCTAAAATAAGTATAGCTAATAAGTACTGATATTAATTACATAACTAAGCACTAAAGAAAAAGATAAATTAAGTTATGCATTTTCATTATAAACCAATGTAAAACTAAAATAATTATCCAACACAATCGTCATTCCTAGTGTTGAATTGAATTTTTTTTGTTAGCATTAGTATTGATTTAAAATTTATTTGAGTTACTACATTTACGGGTTAAATCTAAACTTGAAATAATAAGTTAAAAGATAAAATTGTGAAAAAGTTTAAGAAATATTTATAAATTACATTACAATAAATATTTATATGTATAAAATATTTTAAAAAATTATATAAATATACTATCGGGTTGGTTTGGTTTCGGTTTGACTTTTTTAAGTTAAAACCAAACCAAACTAATTATGGTCGGGTTTTATTTTCTAATACCAAACCACATGGGATTTTTTTTCGGTTTGACTCGGATTATCGATTTGGTGTGGTTTATCGGTTTTTTTTGTACACCCCTAGTCATAATGAGGACATTTCCCGATGCATTGCATCGATTCAGGTGGAACTCTTGATTGGCTCTGTCGGTTCGATTTTCGTGTTAATCATGTCCCACACGATTTCGATTCTGGTGCCTCCCAAACTTATAAATAGGGGAAGATTTTCCGATTCTAGGACTTTTCAAACTCCTTCTTCCCCTCTAGCACCATCATGTCTTATTTCCTTTGCAGAGCACTCCTTTTTCTTTATTTCTGAGACATATCTCGTTCTTCATTCTTCTTCTTCTTTCGAAACCCTTCTCCGTTAGTGAGAATGCTGTCTAACATGCCTTTTGAGTCCAGTGAGGGGATTTATGTGTCCCCCTTGACAGTGGTGTACCCTCCTCATGAGGAGGGTGTTCCTGCCACCGCTGATGACGGAGCCTTCCCGTTGGTGGAATAGATATTTTCGCGCAACCCCGATTCCCGGTCTGATTTCACCAAGTCCCCCAATGCTGAACCTGGGGATTTCCGTTCAGTGATGACAGTGAAAGAATTGGAAGAGCTCAGGGCTAAATTCAATGTTCCCAACCATGTTGAGTTCATTCCGGCGGGGTGGGACACCGTATAGATTCACCGTCCTAGGTATTGCGCCTTCTATGCCTATCATTCCAAGTCGGCTACACTTTCCCTCTTCTTCCGTTGGCGGAGAAATTTTGCTATTATTATAGTATTTGCCCGGCTCATCTCGCACCGTACGTTTACAAACTTATACGGATGCTCACCAAAATTTGCCGAGCTAGCCGGGGTCGAACTGACGCTTTGACATTTGATACATCTCTTCGCCCCTAGCTTTTATAGGGGGACGATGTAAATCTACGTCACCGAGAAGGTAAGTGCTTGGTGGTGAAAATAGATGACAAGGCCAACCGCAAATTCTAGTTCAATTTCTTCTTCGTCAAGACCGAAGACGTGGTGGCCAATGTCGACGGTTTTCCCGAGACTTGGAATTATACTCGTAAGTATTCAATCTCCCAGTAGGTATTTGATTTTTTCCTTGTGCCCGACCGTGGGTTTTGACTTCTCATCCCTTACTCATGTAGCCAAGACTTCGCCTCCTCCTTCGGTCTCCGACATCTCCGATTGGGTTGGTCGACTTCTTTCTCATATTGTAGGAATTTCGTGAGTGGTCGGGTTTCTTAAAGAAGATTGGACCTGCTCCTCTTTCAACTGGTAAGTTCCTCTTGTTATTGGCATCTCGGGTTTCTTTTCTGTTTGTTCACCTTTGCTAAATTTCCTCTCTCTTTGTGTTTTTCTCAGCTTCGGCTAGGGAATCTTCAAGGAGGTCTAGAGCTCCCGCACCCTCCTTCCGTAAGAGAAAAGCTACTGCGTCCTCGGCTCCTGCCCCTTCTATGACTGCGACTGATCCTGTTCGCATTTCAGTTCATCTTGTTTCTGCGCCGATGTCTATTCCTTCTTCAGTCGTGGAGACTTCGGCCACAGAGCCTTCGATTTTTCCTTTGTACTGTCTTATAAATGAAGAAGACTAGTTGTTTCATGATGATAGGGACTTGATGCCTCGCAAAAGAAGGGTCGTGGACGTCGTGGGAGTGGGGTCGACTGCTGCTGATAGAGGAGATTATGGCTTCGACCTTCGGGCGACAGCCACAGTAATCATCAGAGAGAGCCTGGAGGCTAACGCAGAGGTCGTTGGGCTGGAGGATACGGATGTTCGACTTGTTGAGGATGTGGTCAAAGACGGGATGGGCCGTCACAACCCTTCTGTTCCAGGACGCGATGAGGCCTCATCCTCCGGTGTTGCGGAGGATGCGCCTCATTTGGTCGGTGACAGATGCGAGGTCGTTGTTGATGGGGATATCGGATCCGATTCCGACATAGATTCAGAAGAGCTGAGAATGATTGATGAGGGGCTCACTCAGCTCGAAGTGAGGTTGGAGGGGGGTTTGAGAACTATTACGATCCCGATAGACCGTAATCTTCTTGTAGATACCGAGAAGATGATCCCCTCCCTTGTCCCTCTCAGTTCTGAGATTGAGGGAACAACCCTCATGAGAATAAATGATCGCGACTTGTCAAACAATATTGCCGGCCTCTCCCTTCGGGTAAGCATCTCTGTTGTTGGTAAGGGTGGCAAGTGGGCCGGTCCAGGCCCGGGACCGCGGGCCAAACGGGCTAACGGGCCAGGACCGTTTGGCCCGATTTTAGCAGGCCTGGTCCGGTCTTGTGGGCCGGTCCTATGCTTTGGGCTCCGCCAGGCCCGGGACCGTTTAGCCCGCCAGGGACCGGCCCGGTCCCTTAGCGGGCCAAACGGTCCCAACTGCTATTTTTTAAAATTAAAAAAAAATAGCCGTTGGGCTGTCAAAAATAGCCGTTGGCTATTTATAAAATAGCCATTTAACTCCCCCCCCCCCAACTTTGTTTTAATCCCAAACTTTTTATAATTATACTTTTTCCCTATTTTCAACTATAAATACCCCATCATTATTTCATTTTTTCTTACAAAATCATCAATCTCTCTCTAATTTACTTCTATAATTGCTACTATTGCTTACTTTATTGTTACAATTTGTGAAACACTTGTGAAGTTGGTGAATTGAAATCTTTAACGATAATCAATTTCCAACAAGTTGTTCGTCAATTTGGTAAACTCGTTCCAACTCTTAAGTTTTAATATTATAATTTTGTTTGTTTTATTTACTTTGCTTGATTAATTAAGATGGCTTATTCCTTAAAAAATATGTTTAGTAAAAATAAGGAAAAATTCAAGAGTGGTGAATCTAGTGGCCAATCTGTTCCTCCTCCACTTCCCCGGCTCCCCGACCCAAACCTGTTACCCGTCCTACACCTCCTATTCTTGATAGCGATAATAGTTTATTGCAATTTACCGAGAGTCAATTTTGCCATAATATTGCACCCGGTGAACAATTAAACCATGAATATATGAATGCTCTTTATGGTAATCCAACTATTGATGAAAATGATGATGAAGAAATAGATTTTGATGAAACGCAACCGGATGACGATACACCCACTAGTCCTGCTCCTGAAATTAACCCAACTAATAATAATCCAAATGATGCCCCGTCTGACCCTCCTGTTACTACCCCTACTTTTTCTAGCCTCAATTAAACTTCCGGACGCAATAGCCTCAATTAAAATAAATGTTCAAACTATTTATAATGCTTATCAAGTTGCATTAGATCATGCTAGACCAAATGTTCCAACTCCTTCTTCTTCTAGTTCTCAATCATCTAAAAAAACTGCGGGAGTAAGAGCACTTAGTGCTTGGGCAGGGTTCAGGGGTTCTCAAGGTTCTAGTACTAGTAATTTTTCACAACTAAATGAGCTTGAAGTTTATTTGTCACAGGGAATTGAGGAAGTGAATCCCGACGGCTCCTTTAATATTTTGGAATGGTGGAAGGACAAAGAAAAACACTTTCCGATTCTTTCAAGGATGGCCCGAGATATTTTAACTATTCAAGCTTCAACAGTGGCATCAGAGAGCGCTTTCAGTCAAGCAAGACTTCAACTCGGTGATTATAGAGCGTCTATAAGGGAGAGCTTGGAAAAATCAGTACTTTTGAGAGATTGGATCCGTTCGGAAAGAAGAAATTTTGGACTTGCTGAATCACAACCAGAGGTAGACGAAGCTTACGAAGAAATGCTAGCTGAACTTGCGGAGGATGATGCTTCGCCTGGAAGCGGTGATGACCAAGCTTCGTTTCCGCTACCACCAACGAAAATTCCTCCGGACCTTGAAGGATTTATGAAATTTGTAAGAGATACCATGTAAATTAATATGTAACTTGTATTTTGGCACATCTTGATTAGTTTATTTTTCTTCTCAATGGTGGTATTAGCACCTTATTGTGCTCATTCCATAGGGGGGAGGAAGACTAAGAAAGATATTGCCATAATTTTTAATGCTATAATAAAAATATAATGCATTGATTTGAATATCTCTTTACAATATTTTTGTCTTTTTATATATCTTAAGCTATACATATAGTATAATATATATATATATATATAAGCTTATATTTATACTATACTATAGTCTATACTATATATATATACTATAATATAATATAATATATATACATCTTACTATATATAAGCTATATTCGATTTATATACTATATATACATCTTAAGATATACTATATATACATCTTAAGATATACTATATATACATAGTATACTAGATATATATATATATATATATATAGTATAGTATAGTAGATATACATGTATATATAGTATATCTTAAGATGTATACTATCGAATATGGCTTATATACTATGTATATATAGTATAGTATAGTATAGTATAGTATATATATACTATATATACAACTTAAGATATATAACGCATTGATTTGAATATCTCTTTACAATATTTTTGTCTTTTTATATATCTTAAGCTATACATATAGTATAATATAGTATAGTATAGTATATAATATACTATATATACAACTTAAGATATATAAGCTATATTCGATATACATATATATATAAGCTTATATATATACTTTGAATATCTCTTTACAATATTTTTGTCTTTTTATATATCTTAAGCTATACATATAGTATAATATAGTATAGTATAGTATATAATATACTATATATACAACTTAAGATATATAAGCTATATTCGATATACATATATATATATATAAGCTTCCGTTGGGCTGTCAAATAACGCATTGATTTGAATATCTCTTTACAATAATTTTTTCTTTTTATATATCTTAAGCTATATATATAATATAGTATAGTATAGTATAGTATATATATAATATACTATATATACAACTTAAGATATATAAGCTATATTCGATATAATATATACATATATATATATATATATATATATATATATATATATATATATATATATATATATATATATATATATATATATATCTTAAGATGTATATATAGTATATAAATCGAATATAGCTTATATATCTTAAGATGTATATATAGTATAGTATAGTATAGTATATAATATACTATATATACAACTTAAGATATATAAGCTATATTCGATATAATATATACATATATATATATATATATATATATATATATATATATATATATATATATATATTTTAAGATGTATATATAGTATATAAATCGAATATAGCTTATATATATTTATTACTATTTTTTTTCTCTAACTTCTATATAAAAAAAATAGAAAGTTTCTGTTGGGCCCGCTTAGGCCCGTTTGGGCCCACTTAGGCCCGGGACCGGCCCACTTAACCCGGGACCGTTAGTTCGTGGTCCCGGTCCCGAGCCGGTTCCAGCAATAAGCCCGCGAAGCCCGGGACCATTTAGGACCGGACCGCATAGGACCGGCCCACTTAGGACCGGGCCCGCGAAGCCCACTTAAGACCGGGCCCGGCCCACTTGCCACCCTTAGTTGTTGGTTGTTTTTCCTTCTCTTTTATAGTCTTCTTAATTTTCGTTGCTTGTTTTGTAGATGGTTGTCCTAGAGATTGAGAGTGCTCGTAGGGAGAAGAGGCGCAAAGATATATATGTGAAGCTGAGGGACAAGTACTTCAGGGTCCTTGGGAAGTATCGGGAGCTGCGGTGTCAGCTCTGTGATGGCGTCGATGTGCGCAAACTAAGGGAAGATTTGAAGGCCAGGGACTAGGAGTTGGTGTGGATGGTGGGGAAGTGTAGCGTCCTGGAGTGGACACTGAGGAGAAAATAAGAAGAACTCGAGCTTAGCAAGGGGGTCAAGGTTCAGTGCAGCGACCTTCAAGCTCAGGTAGTCACGTTGCGCGACCAACTCGAGGAGTGCCAATTTAGGGTGGAAACCCTTGGTGGTGAGGTCGCCGAGAAAGTGGAAGAGTTGGAGAAGGCGGAGGCGGCGTGGTCGGAGGCACTGAACAAGTCCGAATCCCTTGAGGTGGTGATTAGAACTCTCTATTCTGAGCGGGATAATGACTTAACGATGGCCAGGCTCAAGTAAGAACGGCTTGAGGAAAGGATCGGGGAGTTGGAAAAAGAGACCTCTATTCTCCATGATCGAGTGGTTGCTTTGGAGGCCGAGAAGGCCCAATTACTGGCACAGCCGTCCTCTTCCCACACTTCGGATTCTCCCAACGTTCCTCGGGATTTATATGAGGAGTGGATTCATGCCGAGGCCCAGTTAGATACCTTTCGAGATTTGCATGTGGCGGGGTCCGTTTCTGATGCTGCCCTTGAAGGTGTTCGTGTGAAGGCTCATGAAGCTCGAGTCACTTGTGGGTATGATCCTATTACGCTTGAGGTTGGCGAAGGTGACGATGAGGATGTAGATCGGCTTGAGGAGGACGCTTGGTACGATACAGCATATCCGGAGGGCAAAGGCGAAGGTGGCGAGGGGGATAAAGATGGCGAGGGAATCAGTGGCCAAGGCGATGAAGGCGCAGAAGATCATGATAGTGGTGATCACTAGTTTTTCTTCTTTTTTTTTTTTTAAACTTTTGTTGTTTTTGCCGGCGTATTCACGAGCCTTTGTAAAAAACGCTTTTAAGTATGAAATACAAAGTTGTTCTCTGCATCTACTTCTTTTCCTGTGGTTTATTTTCTGCATTTGTATGTTTTTTGCTTTTGTAGTTTGGCTGCCTTTTCTCTTTCATTCGTTGATGTTGTCTTTTGTTGGCCGTGGCCTTGGAGCCGATTACACGTTGTTTGCTTCCTTTTTTTCGTTTTTTGCGTGTTGAGATATGGTCGAGGGCATTGAATTATTTGGTCGTGATCTTTCGTTAAATTGCGGCCGAGGGCCAATAGGTGTTTGTTCGAGTGAGGTCGGACATAACCTTTCATTTAAGTTGCACCCAAGTGCCGGTAGGTGTTAGTTCGAGCAAGATCAAACATAACCTGAATTTAATTATTGCCGAGGGCCGGTAGGTGTTAGTTCGAGCAAGGTCGAACATAACCTGAATTGAATTCCGGCCGACGGCTGGTAGGTGTTGGTTCGGGCAAGGTCGAACATAACCTGAATTTATACGGCCGAGGGCCGGTAAGTGTTAGTTCGAGTAAGGTCGAACATAACCTGAGTTTAATTACGGTCAAGGGGCGGTAGGTGTTAGTTCGAGCAAGGTCGAACATAACCTGAATTTAATTACGGTCGAGGGCTGGTAAGTGTTAGTTCGAGTAAGGTTGAACATAACCTGAGTTTAATTACGGTCGAGGGCCGGTAGGTGTTAGTTCTAGTAAGGTCGAACATAACCTGAGTTTAATTATGGCCGAGAGCCAGTAGGTATTAGTTCGAGCAAGGTCGAACATAACCTGAATGCAAGAAAGACGTGCTGATAAGCGTAAAGTTTATTGTTTTGGCATTGTTGCTTTTGTTACATACTTGGAGAAATTTACAGATTTTTGGGTGTTGGCTGGCGTTCCAGTCCCGGTCTATCTAGTCCCTTCATTGGTCGATCTGGAGAATAGTGAGAGGTCAAGCAATGAAATAGCAACCACGGCCCTACCTTCATGTACTTCGACTCGAAACATTTCCTTCACTGCCTCGTTAAAAACCTCCTTGAGAAAACCCAAATGGGACAAAACTCAGCTGAGAGAAAAAAAGTATGACTTTGGGGACGCTTTTTCTCTTAGAAGTTGAAGTATTTGAGGTGGCTGATATTTCAATTGTTTGGTAGTAGCTTTTCTTCCATTGTCTTTAATTGGAACGAACCCTTGTTTGCTTTTACTCTCATTGTTACTTGTGCCGCTCTCATGGGAGTACCTTAGTATGGGTTCTCCGAACTCGATTGGTATTACTGCCTCGGTCCCGTAGACCAAAGAGTAAGGCGTGTCTCATGTGCTTGTTTCTGGAGTTGTTCGGTAGGCCCACAATACTTCTGGTAGTATTTCCGGCCACAGTCCTCTGGCGTCTTCGAGCTTCTTCTTCATGATGTTTAGTATTGACTTGTTGGATGATTCTGCTTGTCCGTTACCAGCGGGGTGGTATGGGGTCGAGAGTATCCTCTCGATATGCCATTTCTCTAAGAATTCGGCGGTTTTCTTTCCTGTGAACTAGGGTCCGTTGTCATAACTGATTTCTTTGGGAAGGCCGAATCGGCAAATGATGTTTCTCCATATAAAGGTGATTACTTCCTGTTCCCATATTTGGATGAATGCTCATGCTTCCACACACTTAGATAAATAGTCAGTTAAAACCAAAAAGAATCGTACATTACCTCACCCTGCTGGTAGGGAGCCCACGATGTACATTTCCCATTTGATGAACGGCCAAGGGGATGTGACTGAGTGGCGATGTTCGCCTGCTTGGTGGAATATTGGGGCGTACTTTTGGCACTACTCACATCGCCTTACAAAGTCTGCGGCATCCTTTTTCATGGTGGGCCAGTAATATCTTGCCCGTATGAGGCATCTGACGAATGCCCGGTTGCCGGAGTGAGCCCCGCAATGGCCCTCGTGAACTTCTTCGAGGATGCGCTAAGTTTTGTTCGGGCCGAAGCACTTCGCCAGAGGGCCGCCACAGGTCTTCTTGTACATATCGCTACGGAGGATATTGTACTTGCCGCTTGCATTCTTAGTTTTTTGGCCTCCTTTTTATCGCTAGGGAGTGTGTCGTCCTTCAAGTACGCGAAGATACGATTGTGCCAATCCCAAGTTAGGTTTATGGTTCTTACCTCGATTTGGTGTAGTGATGAGTTGAGTAGGTGGACGACGTTTTTGTCTCCGGTTGCGATGCTTTAGGTGGCTGCGGCTAGTTTGGAGAGGCCACCTGCCTCGACATTCTGTGCCCGTGGGATTTGGTCGAGCTGACATTCGTCGAACTCAGGCAGTAGCTTGCAAATTTTGGTCTAGTACTTTTGCAACTTTTGTTCCTTGATTTGGAAAGTCCCCGTGACTTGATTGACTACGAGCTGGGAATCACAGCACAGTTTCAACCGTTTTTCTCCATATTTGAGAGCTAGTCTTAGACTTGCAATTATGGCCTCATACTCGGCCTCATTGTTAGTCATATCCGGGCACCTTATAGACTGGCGAATCACTTCGCCTATTAGGAATTCGAGTACGAATCCCAGTCCGGCCCCCGACGTGTTGGATGCATCATTGGTGTATAGGACCTAGAGGTCTTGTGTTTGGAGGGAGGTTTGGACGACCTCTTTTTCGACTTCAGGCATTATCTTTGCACTGAACTCCGCTACGAAGTCGTGAGTACTTGTGATTTTATCGTCGTTCGCGGCTGATAGGTGATATCGTGCTCGCTCAACTCGATAGCCCACTTGTCTAGCCTTCCCGATAGTTCGGGTTTATGTAAAATGATTCTACGGGGAAGGTCATGACGACCGAGATCGGGTGACATTGAAAATATGGTCTAAGCTTTTGTGAAGCTACGACTAAGGCCAAAGCCAATATTTTGAGGTGTGGGTACCTTGTCTCAGCGTCGGCAAGTGTTTTGCTAATGTAATAGATGGGAAATTGCATACCTTTATTTTCTCGAATTAAGACTGCGCTTACAGCTACCTCAGATACGGCTAGATAGACGAGGAGACGCTCCTCCGGCTCGGGCTTTGAAAGCAGAGGTGGAGATGATAGGTATGCCTTTAGTTCTCGCAGGGCCTGGATACATTCGGAAGTCCATTCAAGGCCGTTATCTTTCTTGAGTATGCCGAAGAATTTATGGCACATATCCGACGACCGCAAGATGAACCTCGATAGAGCGGCAATGTGACCGGTCAACCTTTGGACTTGTTTCTCGGTGGTCAAGAGTTCTGGTATCCCCTTCATGGCTTTGGTTTGGTCAGGATTGACCTTGATCTCTCGCTGTGATACTAGAAAACCCAATAACTTTCCCGAGGCTACACCGAATGCGCATTTTTCCGGGTTCAGCTTCAATCCCTACCGTCGGAGTATGTCGAAAGTTTCTTTCAAATGATCGATGTGATATTCTCCCCTTTTGGACTTGACTAGCATGTCATTTATATATACCTCCATTGTTTTTTCGAGCTGGTCTTTGAACATCTTTGTCACCAACCTTTGATAAGTAGCTCCTACATTCTTTAGTCTAAAAGGCATGACCCTATAGCAATACATTCCTTGGTGGGTGATGAACGTGGTTTTTTCCTAATATTCTTCTTCCTAAGGATTTAATTATAGCCTGAGTATGCATCCAAAAAGCTTAGTAGCTCTTGCCTGGTCGTTGCATTGATGAGTTAGTCGATATGTGGCAACGCGAATGAATCCTTCGGGGATGCCTTGTTCAGATTTGTGAAATCCACGTACATCCGCCACTTTCCATTCTTCTTTTTGACCATCACTACGTTATCAACCCATTTTAGGTACTTTGATTCTCTGATGGAACCATTTTCAAGCAGTGTTTTCACCACTTCGCACACTACGCCGTCATTAATTGTGGAGTTGAATTTACGCCAGACTTGCCTCACTGGGGGGTAGAGTGGGTCGACGTTTAATTTGTGAGTGGCGATTTCTTTTGGGATGCCCGGCATATCTGCATGACTGAAAACAAACAAATATGCATTAGTTGTTAAGAATTGACCGAATTTACCTGGTTCCCGAAGCTTACAACCGATATAGGCCTTGTTGTGGTCGTTGAGATCCAACTGAACGGGGTCGAGGTCTTCTATGGTCTAACCAGCGGCTTCGGCCGTATCTAGTTCCTTGATGACGTTCTTTGTTTCTTCTTGCTCTGATCTCGACCCTGTTGATTGCTGCCTCCTTTTCTTTGTCCTTTCTCTATTGGGTGGCCATGTTGTCTAAGGCAATGCGGTAGCATTCTCGTGATATGTATTATTCTCCTCGTATACTGAAAATCCCCCATGGAGTTGGAAATTTAATTACTTGGTATAAGCTGGAGGGGACGGCTTTCATGGGATGTATCCATGGTCGTCCCACTATGGCATTATATGCAGTGGCCTGGTCCATGATGTGGAACATTGTCTCCAGATTTATGCCGGCCAGAAAAGGAAGTGTAATTTCCCTGGATGTCTGCTCAACTGCATTATTAAGACCAGTTAGTGTGATGGAGCGCGGCACTATCTTATCTTCAAATCTTATTTAGGTAAGCACTCGGGGATGGATAATGCACGCGTCGCTCCCGTCATCTATCATAATGCGTTTAACATCGGTATCTAAAATACGTAAAGCAATAACAAGGGCATCATTATGAGGAAAGGTCAAACTGTTGGCATCCGACTTGTCGAAGATGATACTCTCTTCGAGTTTGCCGTACAGCTCGCGGGGTGATAGATCGCTTGAGTTTGTGGGTAGTCGTGAACTTCACGCTTTTGATAGAGGCGTCATCGCTGCCGTCGATGATCATGTTGATGGTGTGAGCTGGTGAGGGTGATTTTTGTGGTCCTTGGTATTCGCATCCTCTGGCGAAGTTGGTTCTTCCCCTGTCGCTTAGTAACTCTTTGAGGTGCCCTTGTCGCAACATGTTTACGACTTCTTGCCTCAGGGCAATGCAATCTTCAGTTTTGTGTCCTCGTTCCTGGTGGAACTCACAGAGGGCATCGGACTTTCTGGTGTTCGGGTCCGATCTCATCTTCGGCGGCCACTTCACTTTCGGTCTGAGTTTAACCAGAGCATAGACTATCTCTATAGGTGACACACAAAAATTGTGAGCAGATAATAGGGGAGGCATACCTAGGTCATTCCGATGAGTTCCCGTCCTTGGTCTAGACGGACCTTCTTCGTAGCGGGGGGAGGGCGCAAAGGCCGCCCTGATGTATGGTTGATGTCGTTCCCTGTTAGGTTATGGAATTAGATGATCTCTTCTGGCGTTGTCTCTTCAATCTTTTCTTGATTATGCTTGTACCGAGGTTAGTCGCTGAGTTGGTCCGTTGAGGTTGTCCTCATCTGTACGGACCTCGGCATAGTAAGCATTGTAGATTTTGTCCCAAGTGGTTGGGGGATACTTCATCAACCGACTCAACACTTTTCTAGTTGCTCTTGAACCATCTCTACTCAGCCCGTTCTGAAAGGCAGCCACCGCCATCCCTTCAGATACATTTGGCAGAGTCATCCTTACTCGGTTGAACCAAGCGAGTAAGTCTCATAGTCCCTCTCCCAGGGATTGCTTAATAGCAATATGTCGTTCACTCTTGCCTCGGCCTTCTTGGCTCCAATATGGGACGTTGCGAACTTGTTAGCCATTTCCTCGAAAGTCTCTATGAAGCATGCTGGTAGCTGCGAATACCATATTAATGCCCTTCCTGTAAGGATTTCTCCAAACTTCTTCAGCAAAATGGAAGATATTTGTTCTTTGGCGAGATCATTGCCTTTTACGGCGGTGACGTAATGAGTCACGTGATCTTCAGGGTCGATTGTGCCGTCATATATCCTAAGGTAGGGCGGCATTTTAAAGGTCTTCGGTATGGCATGTGTGGCTGTATCATCACTATATGGTTGTTCGACGAACCGGCTAGCGTCCCTTTTCGGCAATAGCTTAGGAGCACCCGGTATTTTATCGACCCTTTCTTGGTGGTACTTCATTTGATCTCAGAGCGCCTTGTTTTCATTCTCCATTTCTTCCATCCTTTTTAGAATGGATGCTAGGGCGTTGTCATCTGTACTATCAATGACATTGTGACTAATACCTGTCGTTGGAGGAAAGAGTTGGTTGCATTGCTCGTCTGTTTGTTGTATCATGCAAGTCCTTGCGTTTTCTGTAGTTGTGCCCTGAGCGGGCTTGTTGAGGACACTTGTTAGCGTTTCAATTAGCCACGCTTCGAGGAGTTTTTTCACAGCTAGGGGCGTCTCTTCCTCCACATACGTGGAGGCTTCTTTACCATATGATTTTGTTATGCTACAGTTAGGGGGCGGTGACCCATCTCGTCTAGGGGAAGCACTGGGCATCGCGCCCTCGTCTGCCATTTCACAGCTTTCGTTAATGAAGTTCATAAGGTTGGTTGGGAGGTCTCTTGTTATTCTCATCATTTCTTCTCGGTTACCTACCATGTTGGAATTTGTGTACACAAGAAAGGAGATCTTGTTTTTTGTTTTATGTTAGTGACCCGTGATAGTTGTAGATCTAGAAGAAACTAAAAGTTTAACTAAGAAATTCCCGCAGATGGCACCAAATTGTTTGACTTTCAAATAATTAAATTTATGTAACGAGGGGTTAATCTTATCTAGTAATAACATCCCTAAATGAAGCTTTCAAACATGCAATAAACATTAGATGGGTTCGGTTAGACAATGATAACAACATGCAATAATTGTTCTAGAAATCACGAGCAATAATGTAGCATTCAATAACAATGAATAGTAATAAATGACATTTAAGTAAATAGGAGGAATGATTCACCCAATAAAGGATGAGATAGGTGGATGTTCCTCCTGAAAATGATGAATGACCAACAAATTCTTGAATATTCGAATTATTCTCGGATCTGATGAAAAAGTATGGACAAGAATTTTAGTGAAAAGGTGGTGTTTGTATCTTAGCGAGAGAGAGAGAAAGAGAGAGAAATCTTTAAGTCAAAGTATTTTTTTTACAAATGAATATCAGATGCCCTTATCATTGTCTCATTTTTTCTATTTATATGGGACATGTTCCTAAGAAATCCTAATAGTACAAGTGCGTGGAATATCCAATAGAATATCCTCTTTCAACATTATATCTTGAAAACTAGCTGTTACAGCTCTATCAACGGTGCTCGACCTCGACCTTTATTGACATCTCGACCACGGCTCTCGTCGACTCTTGGACTATGGATTTTGCTGCTTCTTGGGCCATCTTGACTGACGACGACTCGAGAATTCTTTCCTTAGTAATATCTTGTCTATTATCTTGTCTTAAATATTCTAAGGGAAGATTTTGACCCATACATGCAACTGGAGTGAAAGGTAAAGGTTGTGGTGCACAGATCAAAAGACTACGGTGCTAATTATCAGTAAGGATGTAACATTCAATGAATCTACCTCACTGGAAAGTCAGAGGGAGAAGGCAATAGCAGAGGAAGTGGATGAGGTGCAAAATATTGATCAAGATGATAATGTTGATGCACCTGCGCAACAACAACCATATAGCATTGCAATATGCAAAGAGAAGAGAGTGATCAATCAACCGCAAAGATTTGCAAACATAGTTGATGGGAATCTTCTTGGATATACGAATCCCGTGGGATTTTCCTTGGTAATTGCAGAGACCGTTGATGCGTTTGAGTGTTATAGCTATCTAGAAGTTATTCCGAGTATAGAACTAAATCGACGGATTAGTGCTATGGCTGAAGAGATTGAGTCTCTTAACAAGTTTAGGCGTTGCTTAGACTTGGTTTATGTGTACGGCAATGGGTAGAGCCCTCGCAAGGGCTGAGGGCAAGGTAGAGAGACGTTGTTCCTGTTGATGAAGAGAATTCAAGCCAAGGGGAAGATCTGTTATTTTGCGGCTTGAATTATTTCCTTGTATTGTTAGAAAACCCATAATCCCTATAGGTTTAGGAAAATTCATTGTCCTAATAGATTTGGTAAAGGAAAAGCTATTGTCCTTGTCAAATTGGAAAATATTTCTTTTATAGGTTTGGGACTATTTGGGATCTATATATAGGGGTTGTAGTTGAGAATTCTATAGATTGTATTGCGCTTTTCTTCTCATTCATAGTGAAAAATGCTCTCTGCTTCTGTCCCGGGGATTAAGCTTAGCCGAACCTCGTTAAATCCTTGTGTTGATTTTTCTTCTCTATTTGCTTTGTATATAATTGTGTATTAGTTAACCCACGATCTTCCGCAATAGTTTGCTTAGGTTCTTGTGAAAAAGACTATGTATAGGAGTAATTCCTCTACGAACTTGCTCGCAATATTGCCTGTTCCAAGCCTCGTAAAGAAGGAGAATTGTGATATGCTAACTAACGGTGATAAATTCTCACACGATAGAGGTTTCATTGGTATCTGCTCAGCCTTGTAGTAGTTGTTTTAAACAAACAGGAGTACTAAGAGCTTAACGGAAAAGGAAGATCAATGTAGATGATACCTATTAGTTTGGAATAGGTTTTAGACTTGATAGAGAACTTCTATTATTATTATTATTATTATTATTATTATTATTATTATTACTACTACTACTTATATATATTTATTTAATTTTAGTAATGATAATGAATGAGTTCAGCTTAAAGATAAGTGAGGATTCGTTATTTATCGTCGACTCCAACTTGTTTGGGACTGAGGCATAGTAATTGAAGTTATTATATGAGTAAATGTTCAAATATGATATATTCGCCTTCATTTTCAGTTTTTACTACTTCCGAAAAGGTAAAGAACCCAAACATTTGCTTAATTTAATAGGAATAATTCTTTTAATGAGATCAATAGTACTACGTATTATTTTTTTAGCGATCCGTAACAAGCATGTTGTTTCTTCGGATCAGAGGACAAATTACACATGGAAATGTGTTAGGCTTCAAAGTATTGTTGAGCTGATTAGTTATTTGACCATTATTGGGCAAGCAAACATGTCCTAGGTAGTTGAACAAAATCGCAAGGATCAATTGTCAATAAACTGTACTATAGGAGAAACTATAGGAAAATGAGAAACAGTAAACCAGTTAATTAACATTTCATTCTGCTGTCTTTTAAAAAAAAAATTATTTCGTGGTTTTGTTAGTCATGCTACTCGAGAGGAAAAAATATGAATTTCTTAGAATGTTCTATGTGTATTAACTCAGTTGCAAGATTACCATCCTATCAATGGTGCCAACCAATAGAGAATAAAAGGGCAGCCCGGTCCACTAAACTCCCGTTACGCGTGGGGTCCGGGAAAGTCCGGATCACAAAGGTCTGTTATACACAGTCTTACCTTACATTTCTACAAGAGGTTGTTTCCGCAGCTCAAACCCGTGTGACCAATACGACAAGGGTCTCTTCCCAACCAATATAGAATATTAGTTTAAAACTATAGAAAAGATCTTACCAACTAGTGTTGTATCAAATGTCCACAAAATATCGTTGTTCTAAATTTCATCTACGCATAACTACTTTCAGAAATCTTCTTGACTTAAAAGTAGTACAACATCTCACCAAATCGTCATAGTCCCCCAATAATTAACTTCCCCTATATATACCCTTTAGTACTAATGATCAAACTCAAATCATCTCAAAACACAACTTAACTTCCTTGGAAAAGAAAGCATCAATCTTGAGCAAAATAAACAATGGCTGCTTCCAGTTGCAACTGCTCAATCCTTTTCTTGATCATAGCATTATTGTCCATATCAAGCATCACTATATACAAAGAGTACTATTTATATACGTGCCTCTCGTTTCAAGGCATAAATCATTACATTGAATCACAATTTATGATATTGAAGTAGTGTACTGCCTGTCCGGGTATCTCTGTTACACGACTTAACAGAGTGTTTTATTTTCTATTAGTATATCTTTCTGAATGTAACTTGTCAAGTTATGTTAGTTCTATATAATTACCTTATCTTCTAATGTGGATTATTGGTACACCTCACATATACTGGAGAAATGCACTTAAATCAATAACAGATAACTGCATGGAATTAATACAAAGGCTACTACATAATAAATGTATAACACTCAGAGAGCATAACTGATACGATACATATCGTTAAGAATCACTCAAAAGATAAAAACAACAACAGAGAAAAAGGGAAGAAAAAAAAAATCAAACGGCAGAGACCATAGGGTAAGACAGGAAAATGTTGGAAGCTGCAAAATCAGTTGGATGGTGGAGTTGCAAGTGTAGGAATGGTAGGAAGTGACGGCATTTTGGGAAGAGGAATATTGGCAGGCATTGGTGGTAGAGTCATCTTTGGTACAGAAGGCAATGTAGGTAAAGATGGTAAATTAGGTGTAGTTGTTGGAAGTGTTGGCAAAGATGCAGCACTTGGCAATGGTGGCAATGTGGCTGCTGTTGGCAAATTTGGGATTGTAGGCAATTGTGGCATTGTTGGCTGAGGCAATGATGGGATTGTAGGCAAGTTCGGAAGTTGAAGTAGGCCGCGAGCAGCATGTGTTGTAGTGATGCTTGATAAGGACAATAATGCTATGATCAAGAAGAGGATTGAGCAATTGTTGGAAACAGCCATTGTCAATAGGAGTATGTGTGTTTTGACTTAGTTTGCTAGATTGCTTTGTGTTCCAAGCAAATTCAGTTGTGCTTTGTTTGATCATCTCTAAAGGGTATATATAGGGAAAGATCTTGAGGGTCTATGAGGATTTGGTGAGATGTTGCATATGCTCTAATTCTAAAATTCTATTGTTAGTTAATCTTCTCAAATGTTGGTTTGAGAAAAATGCACCAGCTTTCAAGTCAAGAAGTTTTCTGAAAAAGTAGTTATGTATAGATGAAATTTGGATCAACCATATTTGGTTGACAATTTATACAATACCAATTGATGAAATCAGGGAAATGTTTGCTTGCCTAATGATGGTCAAATGACTAATCAGCTCAACAATATTGTGAAGTCTAAAACTTTTCCACGTGTAATGTTGACCTTAGAAGAATTAATGTGCTTGTTAGGAAGCTAAATCTAGTAATATTAAACTCATGGGTATTCGTCCTGCTAGATTAAGCAAATCTCTCTGTTCTTTACCTATCAGGAAGAAGTAAAAATTAGGGTTCATTTATTGTCGCGAATATTTACTTGCAGCATACAGTGGCGGATCCAAATTTTTATACAAGCGGGTTCAAACCTTAAAAATAATCGGCAGTAAAAGAGATATTGAATTAACAAATAAACATAGTTTACCTAGTGCTCTTTATTTTGGTTCTAACAAAACCTTAAAGAAAATTTGCCTATGTATATAACAACTGATCTATTTACCCTTACAATTTGACAAGTTATTAAACTTCAGAAATTTTTATAAATTTTACTGTAACAAACATAAGTTTGATCTATATTTATAATACTAGACTTTATTTATTAATTTTACTTTAACTTGCACTAACTGTTACCAAAACAAAAATAGAAAAGAGCTAAGCTAAATTAATAATTTCATAAAGAAAGTTCCTTAACTATGGAAAGAGACTAAACTAAAATTAACAAAAAAAGAAGACTAAGAAGAAGAAGTGATAACGAGCTTGAAAAAGTGAAAAAAACCCAAATAATGCTGAAGTTTTGGTTCGAACACGCGACCAATTGCAGAAGTTGACCCCACTTGAACCATCCGACCGGCACAACCTTGGTTAAATGAGTTCAACTACTTTCTTTTTATAGCAATTTCTTTATTCAAAAAATAATTTTCGCACACAAATAGTAAAAAATATTTACGAATCAGGTTCAGTTGAACTCCTTGAACCAATGTGGGACGTCCGCCCCTGGTAGCATACCATATTTCAATGGATTGACGTACTTTTTCTACTGCATATACATTCCCATAATGATGGTGTTTTTCCAAAATCAAACTTTGTTGTTCAACATCATGAACTAGTCATCCCTTAGAAGGTATTGTTACTAGAATTAATGAACGTAAATATATCACATTTGCTCGATATTGGTATCCTGCTCCTGTAATCTCCCCACTTTAATTCCTTTCTTTAAACAATCCAAGGGGTTCGTTTAGGGGGTGATTTACTCCTATTTATCAACAACAATTAGTACAAATTTGAGTAGTCTCAACGATATCTATATTAGGAGGAGTCATTAAGAATTGACTAGCTTTATGGCAGTTAGTCTATCATAATCCTCCTCCTTTATTTTGACTTGGGACATGTAATGTACGCAAGCTCATAGGGCTATGCATATTCTTTTTTCACATGGATCGATTATTATATTAGAAAATCTATATATTCAAACTTCACTTTGGAGGAATGTAAACTAATGAAAATATACTGCTTTTCAATATAATATGTAGAGGCAGAGTTAAAGCTGATTAATTACTTTTATACTGGTCATGGTCTTATTTGGAATTTCTAGCATAGTACATTCCAAAAATGTTGAACAAGAACGGTTTACTTCTTGAAAGCATCCTTATAACAACAATCACATACGCTGTAAGAAAGTTAATAAATGAATGCAGTGTAAGAAAGATTCCAAGTATTTGATTGAAACGAAGATAATTTGCATTGATTTGTTGCTATGGTAATTGGTTGATTTTCATGTATTTACAAGAGTTCTATTTATATACGTGTCGCTCATTAATAGTCATAAACCATTGTCCATTGCATCAGAATTTATGATTTCTAAATTTATTCAGGCTATTTTTCCGTTTTTATAGTACCGCATCATTATTACTGGTTTTTATTATTGTTTTTTCACCTATTTTCTAGTCCTAACGATGCTAGTATTATCTGTCTGGCTCCTGTTGCTGTTACTGATCTATTTGTCTCTTTTCGTATTCTTGAGCTGAGAGTCTATAGATAGTCTCTCTACTCCTCCGGGGTAGGGGTAAAATTTGCGTACACACTACCTTCCGAGACCCCGGTGGGATATGTTTCATGGGTTGTTGTCGTTGTAAATTTATTCAGGCTGATATTGAAGTAGTGCACTGCCTGTCCTGGTGTCTCTGTTACAGGATTTAGTAGTGTGTTATTTTGTATTATCTCTTTCAGTTTCTGAGTGTAACTTCAAAAGTGCATTATTGGTATGGCCACTGTTCTACTGAAAATGAACTTGTCAAAGTATAGTTTTTTGCGGAGTTTAATTATCAGTCACATATACAGGATATTCGAGAACTGCACATAAATCAATACTAGATAACTGCATGGCATTAATACAAAGGTTACTCAGCAATGAATGTATAATACTCGGAGAGTATAAATGATACCATACAATATCGTTAAGAATCACTCAAAAGATTAAAACAACAAAAGGAAAAAGGAAAAAGAACATCAAATGGTAGACACCATATAGGATAAAACAGGTAAAATATTAGAATCCGCAAGATGATCAGTTGGATGGAGGAGTTGCAAGTGTAGGAATGGTAGGAAGTGAGGGCATTTTGGGAAGAGGAATATTAGCGGGCATTGGTGGCAGAGTCATCTTTGGGACGATAGAGGGCAAAGTAGGCAAAGATGGTAAATTAGGTGTAGTAGTTGGAAGAGTTGGCAAAGATCCGACACTTGGCAATGGTGGCAATGTAGCTGCTGTTGGCAAGTTTGGAATTGTGGGCAATTTTGGCATTGTTGGCTGAGGCAATGGTTGGATTGTGGGCAAGTTTGGAAGTTGCAGTAGGGTGCGAGCAGCACGGGTTGTGGTGATGCTTGATAAGGACAATAATGCGATGATCAAGAAGAGGATTGAGCAATTGTTGGAAGCAGCCATTGTTATATAATTTGCGAGGTTGCTTTGTTTTACAAGGAGATAATTAAGTTGTGTTTTGAGTTGAGTTGAGTTGAGTTTGATCATAACTAAAGGGTATGTATATATAATAGGGGAAGTTTTTGAGGGACTACAAGGATTGGATAAGATGTTGGGTGTAGAAGCATGGGTACTACACTCCATATATTGTTAGCTCACCTTCACAAATGTTTGGTTTGAGGGCAGATGCACTAATTTTAATTAAGTCAAGAAATTTTCTTAAAGCAGTTATGCATAGATGAAGTTTGGAATAAATCATATTTGGTGAACAATTAGTTCGACACTAATTGATGAAATCATCTTTTATATCTTAATTGACTTTGCTACATATGCTTTCATGAAATATCAAGTCTTAACTGCCCAAGAAAAATGGCTTATCATCACTGCATGTGAATATAACTCTCTTCATCATAATTATTTAGCTCACTCTTCTCTGTTCCTATCTTAAGTAATTCACCCTCTTTCTAAACAGTGGTTTTGTTCTCCTTTAAAACTTTTAAAAATATTCAAACCAATATAGTATATAATATTTTGTATATGAATAAAAAAATACTTTGTGCCATTTTATATTAAATATGGCTGATCCGTACTTCATCTATGTATAACTACTTCCAAAATATTATTGACTTAAAAAATTTGTGCATCCTCAAATCAACATTTAGGCAGGTGAACTAACAATAGAGAGTTCTCATGTTTCCACAGCCAAAAATCACATACAATCCTGCTAGCTTTTTCAACAACTTTTCCCTATTTATACCCCTTTAGCAAATGATCAAACACACTCAAATTAAACACAACTTCCAACTTCTATTATTAACTTCATTTCCTTGAAACAAAACAATATATCAAATTAACACAATGGCTTCTTCTAGCAACTATTCAATCCTTTTCTTGATCATAGCATTATTTTCCTTATCAAGCATCACTACAACACATGCTGCTCGCGGCCTACTCCAACTTCCAAACTTGCCAACAATACCGTCATTGCCTCAGCCAACAATGCCGCAGTTGCCTAAAATTCCAAACTTGCCAACAGCAGCCACATTGCCACCATTGCCAACACTTCCAACAGCAACACCATTGCCTTCTTTGCCTACATTGCCCTCTGTTCCGAAGATGACTCTGCCACCAATGCCTGCTATGAATCCTATTCCCAACATGCCTTCACTTCCAAACATTCCAACTATTCCAACCTTGCCTACATTTTCACCTCCTCCATCCAATTGATCTTGCGGATTTAAAATTTTACCTGTTTTATGCTGTGTGATGTCTACCGGTTGATTTTTCTTTATTTGCCGTTTTAAACTTTTTGAGTGATTCTTAATTATGTATCGTATCATTTATACTCTCTGAGTGTAATGCATTTATTGGCTCAGTAGTAAGTGTCTTTTATTAATGTGATTGACTTTTGTGTAGTTATCCGGTATATTTTCATGATAAGCAAAGATCAATCTATTTGCATTTTTCGAAGAAATTTGATCATAGATATACATAGGGGAGAATTAAGTTATTTTGAGAATCCTACTTAATATAATATAATGAATTTAATAAGCTTTATCATTTCCATTTTTAACTGAAAGCAATCGAGAGTAGAGGAAGTTCAAATAGAGCGAATATAAAGCTTCCCAAACATTTATTGTTGTTCCGCAATGTGGCATTTCATGAATTTACAGAAAAAGAGTGATCATATATGATAGTACTAAAAAGGGACTAATAACTTAAACATGCTACATACAGCCAAGAATTGAAACAAGGGGATTCAAAAATAAAATTTTCTATGCTAAGGGAATTCAACAACTTACGTATAAACAAGTAAATTTATTTTTATTTTATTTACATAATATAATTTTCGGCCAAAGAGGATTCAATTGAACCCTTGCACCCATTTGGCTCCTCCGCTAAAAGGAATAAAGAAAATATATGAAGATAATTAAACTCCGCAAATTTGGGCTACTTTTCCTGTGATGACCCAAAAGGTCATCTTATACTTTAGAATTCGAATCTGCGCTGTTAAGCCTTAAAATCTTATTTTTACCCTCTTCGATTTGTGTGCGCAGTCTGGGCAGGTTTCCGGAAAGTTTTTATATTGAAAACTAATGAAAATAAGAATTTTTTGTCTTAAAAGTTGATTTTAGTTGATTTCGATCAACATTTTTGGTAAATAGGCCCGGATCCATATTTTGACAGTTCTGGTAGGTCCGTATCGAATTATGGGACCTGGGCGTATGGCCGGAATCGAATTCAGAGGTCTCTAGCTTGAGTTATGAATTTTTGATGAAAATTAAAAGTTTGGAAATTATTTGTTTTTAAGAATTGATTGATATTTTGCATTGTTAGTATCAGGTCCGTATTTTGGTTTTGGAGCCCGGTACAAGTTCATTATGATATTTAAGACTTGTCGGTGAAATTTGGTGAGAAACGGAGTTGATTTGACGTGATTCAGACGTCCAGTTGAGAAAATAGAAATTTTAAAGTGTTCTTGAGAATTTCATTTGATTTGGTGCTAAATTCGTAGTTCTAGGTATTATTTTGGCGATTTGATCGTGCGAGCAGGTCCGTATGATATTTTTAGACTTATGTGTATGTTTGGTTTGGAGCCCCGAGGGCTCGGGTGTATTTCGGATAGGCTACAGGGTGATTTGCACTTAGAAAATTTGAGATTTTTGCTGCAGCAGCTGTTCTGGTGTGCCCTTCTTCGCGTTCGCGTAGGTAGTGTCACGAACGCGAAAGGTAAAATGGGGGCAGGGGAATTTTCTTCTTCGCGAACGCGAAGCGTTGGGGGTGGTACCCTTCACGAACGCGATCTGTCTCACGCGAACGCGATAGTTTAAGGGACCTCGGGGGGGGGGGGGGGGGGGTCATGTTCTTCTACGCGAACACGTCCACTGGGTCGCGAACATGAAGGCTTGGGGGGAGCTGCCTTACGCGAACGCGTAGAAAGACTCGTGAACGCGAAGGCCTTAGGCCGCTGTGCATCGCGACTGCGACAGGCCTCTCGCGAACGCGATGAAGGCATGTCCAGTGACTTAAAACAGACTCCAAACACGGGTTTAAGCCATTTCTTCAACATTTTTCAAAAACCAAACGGGTAGAGGCGATTTTCAAGAGTCATTTTCTTCCCCAAATTATTGGTAAGTGATTCTAAACCATTTTCTTTCAATTACCTGAGAGGAGAAGCATGATCAAGCCAATTAATTAGTCAATGACTTGATAGCTTTAATAAAAGAAAATTGTATACTCAACAGATATGGCTGAGTATGTACATACATTAAGTGGTATGGGGATTCATTCCCATAAGGACCTTCAACAGACGCTGTTATCTTCCTATTATGCTGTAAAATGGGCTCCATCTCAGATTGTTCAATCGAAAGATTCAAGATGTGTCCCTTCAGTTTTTTAGTCCAATCTCCAAGAACCTTTATGAGAATCGCAAGATGATGTTTCCCATCAAGAGGACTAGAGGAGACACTGAAAGGGTGCCACTGCAGCCAGGACAACTCGGGTACTTGTAAAAATATCCAGCCAAGGGCGTTGTAACGTAAATATACATTATAAGAGAAGCAATATTAGAATCATTGAAAAATGCAGTGGAAATAAAATTAGTTGATGAGATTTATATTTACTCAAAGGTTTTGAAAGAAAAAGTTCAACGATTCCACAAGGAAAGCATGTGGCTGAAAGTATGTCAACAGTCTTTCATGACTGGAAGAATCTAAGGAACCGATCAAGCATGAAAAGAAAGATCCCAGCACCAGCTATCATGAAGATAAAGTCACCAACATGCAAGGCCAGGAACACCACGAACACCACATATAATTGGTGTGTATAGAAGAACAGTTCAAAGTTTTGTCTCCTTACTCCAGGAAGTGAAGTCACCCACATTAATAAACTAGCTGCTAGGCTGATAACTCCTGGAACATTGGCTACTCCTACGCTTTTCCACTGAATGAGATGCATTAAACACAGTGACAAAGTCCAAGTCTTCAATTTCTTTACCAACAATACTCACAAAGATGGATTACATGTGATGAAGCCCCTTTAATATTTGAATTACAACTTAATACAAGGGATCTCTATGGGCTAAGGAAATAATTTTCAGTTTTAGATCTCACTTCCTCCAAAAGATGGCCTCGCATTGCCCAGCCAATCACATAGAACAGGCCATGAAGGCTAAAAAGAGCCATAGTAAGATGTCCCAGCCAAACATATCTAGTGGCAAGTTCAAAAGGAATATCTATAGCTCGAAGAAGAACTGAACCCCGTGCAACTGGCAGAAACAGAAATGCTAAGCAGATTAATCCAATGAATCCAAAACGAAGGCCTGTAAGCTCCAGCAACAGAACACTGGAAAACTACAGCAGCAGATATTAGTCGATCCTGCTAATAAAGGAGCCTTCAAGTCAACAAACTATGTACTGGTCCCAACACTCCGAAACCTTTTGGCATGGAATTCTCTTTTATATTTATCAAGATGCGCAATTGTACACAACTAGCTAGCTATCAAGGATTACATGAATAAGCACGCAAGAGTTTCCTTTTACTTATCTAGGTTTCCCATATTTTGTGCTAGAAGATGAATGGATTATTATCATGGGCTTATCAAAAAGGTGCTTGACAAGTTGCAATCATGGAACGGTAAATTTCTCTCTATAGGTGAAAGGGCAATCTTGATATCACATGTCCTTCAGAGTATGCCAATACATTTGTTGTCAGCTGTGAATCCTCCTCCATTTGTTATTAATAAGCGTCATAAACTGTTTGCTCATTTCTTTTGGAGTAATTCAGTAGGTGGTAAGAGTAGACATTGGACATCTTGGGACACCTTATGTCAACCATATGTATAAGGGGGGGGGGTAGGGTTTAGATCACTACATGATGTTTCAAAAGCTCTATTTTGCAAGCTTTGGTGGAACTTTAGAACTTTACATTTTGTGAATTATCAACCTAAAATCTAGAGTTTTCATGGTAGAATTAGGGGTTAGGGTAGAAACTAAGGATTTCGAAAATTTGAGGATTTAGACCCCAATTTGAGGTCGGATTCCAAAACTAATTACATATTCCAGCTCGGGGGTGAATGGGTAAAAGAATTTTGGTCCGAACCTGAAATTTTGACCAAGCGGGCCCGGGGTTGATTTTTCGACTTTTTGGAGGAAAATTTGGAAGATTTAATTTATGAAATATAATTGATTACTTTAGCAATATTTGATATTATTGAGTCATTTTTGAATAGATACGAGTGGTTTGGAGGTGAATTCCAAAGGAAAAGCTGTGATTAAGAATTAAGTGGCCTTCAGAGCGAGGTAAGTGTTGTGTCTAACTTTGGCTTGAGGGAATATGTATTGTGTGAGTATTTGATACGTGCTTGGTTGTTGAATACGATGTATAGTTGAGGTGACGAGCATCTATACCTTGTGGCCGAGTCATAGCATGCGAGTGAAATTCCATTCTTAAAAATTTGTAGTCTTAAATCTTGTTATCCATACTTATTGTTGTTATTGAAATGTTGGGAGACTTGTATCCGGTTCTACCAAGGTTGATAAAATTGTGAATATTGATTCGAGGTTGAGATGTTAAATTGTGAAAGTAATCATTGATGAAATATTGATTTCTTTGTGAAACTTTCCTCTATCCGTTGTTATTGATTCTGTGAATTGTGAGAGAGAGTGTAAAGCATGGAGGGTGATGCCGTGCATAATTTATTTATATTGTGAGGAAGAGTGTAAAGCACGAAGGGTGATGTCGTGCATGAATTATTTATATTATGAGGAAGAGAGTAAAAGCACGAAGGATGATGCCGTGCAATCTTATTTATTATTTGGTGAGGCTGAGAGTAAAAGCACGAAGGGTGATGCCATGCAGTTTCCTTGCTGTTTTAATTGCTCAATTCGTTTAAGGATTTCCGGTTTAATCCTGTCTTTTCATTATTCTCACTCTTTATATTGTATTCCCTCAGTGTATGTTCCCCTCCCATTATTTCCGCGTTATTTCTTTATTTACTGTTGTTGCCACTAACATGATTATACTGTTCAGGTTATATGTGGGTGTCTTGTCCTAGCCTCGTCACTACTTTGCCGAAGTTAGGCTCGACACTTACCAGTACATGGGGTCGGTTGTACTAATACTGCACTCTGCACTTTCTGTGCAGATTTTGATACCCGTTCGGGTTGATCGAGATTTTGCAATTGATCCGCTGTCGGAGACTCAAGGTAGATCTGTCAGCGTTCACAGACCTTGAAGTCCCCGTCTATCTTTTCTGTTCTACTGTTTCTTTCATTCAGACAGTTGTATTTCTTTCAGACTATTACTTGTAGTAAATTCTAAAATGCTCGTGAATTGTGACTCCAGATCCGGGTGGTAGTAATTAATATATTTTTATGATATTTCGCACTTATTATATTTCATCTTAGTTAATTATTATTAATTACTGAATGAAAATAAGGAATTGGTTAATGATTCTCTAACGTTGGCTTGCCTAGCAAGTGAAATGTTAGGCGCCATCACAGTCCCGTCGGTGGCAAATTTCGGGTCGTGACATTTCCAACCATGTCAATACAAGTTTAGGCAATAACAAAAAATAAAGAAATAAAAGAACTTTTAAAGATTAAAGGGTTCACAAAAGAAAATCTTACATCAATATGAAGAATAAACATGCAATAAGGTAGGAGGTAGAATTATTACATAAAAAAATTAAATAAATAATAAAATAAGATTATTTAATAATAGAAAAAGGGAGAACAAATAAGGTAACGACGCGACCACACCATATTGATCGTTCCATAAAGTGGCATTTTCGCCGTTATTTAAAGATTACAATAAAATTTTAATTAACAATCAAAACAAATAGTATTTAATAAAGTAATAATACAATACAATACGTAATGGAAAAGTACTTGCCCAAAATGCAAGTACTTTTCTTTTAATGCAAGCCCTCGAATTAATAGGCCCAATGCTAAAAACCTAACGCAATACAAAAGCAAAAATACAAAAGTATCATAAGACCATTGGCAGCCGACTTCTTTTGTTTTGTTTTACAGTGTGTCTTCTGAACCAGAAACCTCCCTTCCATGTATACGCAAAGAATTGAAGATCTGCAGCTACAATGGCAACTGAGATAGATACTCTTAGTTCAAAGAGGAACGTCCAGTTGCCATCGCAATACTTAGGCTCAATAATCCTTCCCTTCCCGAAGAAATCATCTGCATGGAGATACTCCCAAAGCTGCCCGTAAAGTCACTGTTGCAATTCAGGTGTGTTTCAAAATCATGGCTTGCTCTAATCTATAGCCCTAAATTGTTACGATATCAATGGATGTCGTGATGACACCTAGCCTCTAAGACTAGGTAAGCCTAACACTTGCTGATTTAATAATAAATCTCTAACCAAATAACTAATAAGCATGAAACAGAAGTTTCTATAATAAACCAGCAATCTCAACATGATACAATATAACCAAAACCGGTAGTACAAGTCATAAACTTTTCTAAGAGTCACTAGAAATAACAATACATCACTGTCCCGGACTAATATGATACAATGGAAATAAAGTGTAACAGAAGGTGATTTCGGAGCCTGCGAACATCTGGCAGGTGTACCTTGAAGTCTCCAGCTGCACAGGAATAAGTCTTAGAACCAACTTGACCCGATGTACCTGGATCTGCACAAAAATATACAAAAGCATAACATGAGTACACCACGGTGGTACCCAATAAGTGTCAAGTCTAACCTCGGTAGAGTAGTGACGAGGCCAAGTCCAGACACCTACTGGACATGTAAACCTCTGCAGGATATGACATAAAACTAACAAGGAAAAAATATCAATATAAGGCCAATAGCAGAAAGATCTCAAATCACAATCAGCAGTGAAAATAAGGGGAGCACGAATGGCAACGAGAAACAACCAAGTAACTAAGCAAACAACATAGTCGAGGTACAGATGAAATATGAATGGGTTCAAGTAAGGGGACCCGATGACAACTCAATCAACCAAATCATTCCTAATGCACGAATTTCAATAAGAATTACCCCAGGTACCACATCTCGTAATCTCAGATCTTAAGTCATAACTTCCAAACCTTACACACATGGCACCTTGTGCTCATAGTTTTCCAAATCACTTTCGCACGGCAACCTGGATACCGGTAATAGTTGTCCAATAGCAACCTGGGTACCGGTAATACACTTCGTATTGAATAAATTCTTTTCCGGACCTCCGCAATGCTGCCCATGATAAAAGAAACATGCAGAAACTCATAACCACCCATGAAATCAACAAGCCAAGAAACTCTCTCGTCCATCAAGGGCCATTTCCCAATTCTGAGCGGAAATAGCATCATCCCTCCAAACACTCCTCATCTCGATACGATAGGGCAAATCTCAAGTCTAGAAATCTCATCTCAGCCAATACAAGCGGCCTAGCTGACAACTCATCACAGAACTACACGGATTCTCACATAACACGGTCCGTACACCAAACAAGCAATAACTCAGATATGCATCAAAATAGAAGGAAGGCAAGGTACGTGGATTATCTAACAAGTGCAACAGATATAACAACAAAGTACAATTTCATAAACTTATCCCACATAGGGGAAATGGAAACACAAAATAAACACAAGGAAGGGTATCCAACATAATATCTGTTGCAGAGTACAATCCGCTCCCAAACATATCAATCCATATAGGGATACCCATCGAGCCAAATTGCACGGCTCACTGTGTCACAACTCGAAATTTTCATCGTCGGGACCGTGATGGCGCCTAACATTTCACTTGCTAGGCAAACCAGCGTTAGAGAATCATTAAACCAATCCTTATTCCATTAAGTAAATAACAACAATTAGCTAAGATGAAATATAGTGAGTGCGAAATAATATAAAAACTGTATTAATTTCTACCACTCGGATCTGGAGTCACAATTCACGAGCATTCTAGAATTCACTACAAGTAATAATCTGAAAAAAATACAACTGTTTGAATGAAAGAAACAGTAAAACAGAAAAGATAGACGGGGACTTCAAGGTTTGTGAACGCCGACAGATCTACCTTGAGTCTCCGGATAACGGTCCAACAGCAAAAATCTCGATCAACCCGAGCCGGTACCAAAATCTGCACAGAAAGTGCAGAGTGCAGTATTAGTACAACCGACCCCATGTACTGGTAAGTGTCGAGCCTAACCTCGACGAAGTAGTGACGAGGCTAAGGCAAGGCACCTACAAATCATCATGTACCATTTAACAGTGTATATACAAATAACAGTAATAAAGAGCTAGACAGGAAATATCGGGAGGGGGAAACATGCTGGGGGAAATACGAGATAAAGAACTACATCAGAATAATATTTGGAACAACCAATATACTATGAATCAACAGGAACTACGAATACAGTAAAGGGGAAATGCACGACATCACCTTTCGTGCTTTTACTCTCAACCTCACCATAAAATCAATAGAAAGGGCACGACATCACCCTTCGTGTATTAACTCTCATATCATGGCACGGCATCACCCTTCGTGCATTAACACTCTCCTTTATCATAATGCAATGAATAAATAACAACAGGGAGATAGAATAGCAAGTGTGAGCTTAACTTCAACATTTGATTCCACAATATCAATCTCAACTTCGAAATAAATACTCAATTATCACCAGAAGATCCGTAAACGTGATAAGAACGATTAATTTAACAACATTAGACTAAACCTATAGCAATTAGGCATGGGAAAGATACAATATAAGAAAAACGGGAGAAACAGGGAAAACAGGTAAATTGGTGGCGCATAAGTACTCGTCACCTCACATATACACCGCTCATATGAATTTCACATAGCAATTAATCTAAGGTTCCTAATTCCCTCAAATCAGGGTCAACCATAACACTTACCTCGTTCCGAAGGCCACTCAATACTCAATCACAAATTTTTCTCTATAATTCACCTTCAAACCACTCGTATCTATTCATAAATGACTCAATAATATCAAATATTGCTAAAGGGATCAACTACATTGCATAAATTTAGATTTTCCCCAAATTTTCCTCCAAAAATTCGAAAATCGACCTCGGGCCCGCTTGGTCAAAAACCGAAGTTCAAACCAAAATCCATTTACCCATTCACCTCCGAGCCTGGATATATAATTGGTTTTGGAATCCGACCTCAAATTGAGGTCTAAATCCCAAAATTTCCGAAATCCCTAGTTTTTACCCAAACCCTAAATTCTACCATGAAAACTCTAGATTTTAGGTTGAAAATTTATGAAATGAAATATGTAATTGAAAGAAAATGGTTTAGAATCACTTACCAACACTTTGGGAAAGAAATTATCTCTTGAAAATCGCCTCTAGCCCGTTTGTTTTATGAAAAGTTGAAGAAATGGCTTAAGTCCCGTTTTTGGATTCTGTTTAAGTGTTGGGTGACAGTGTTCATCGCGATCGCGTGAACACTATCGCGTTCGCGAAGAGCAGCCTCCTAAGGACTTACATGATCGCTGGAGGCTCTACGCGTTCGCGAAGGTTTAGCCCGCCTTACCCTCGCGTTTGCGAGACAGGGCTCGCGTTCGCATAGAGTTATCCCAGGTCCTCTGCCCAGCCTAGCTCAAGCTACGCGTTCGCTTTCGACGGTTAGCGTTCGCGTAGAGCAACTCCCCCCAATGCTCCGCGTTCGCGACCATGGTCTCACGTTCGCGTAGAGTAAAATCCTCCCCAGCCCAGTTTCCCCTTCGCGATCGCGAAGCACAACATAGCAGACACCAGATACAGCATAGACACACCAAATTTTCCAAGTCTAAAATATCCCGTAGCTTATCCAAAACTCACCCGAGCCCTCGGAGCTCCAAACCAAACTTGCACACAAGTCTAAAAACATCATACGAACTTGCTCGCACGATCAAATCGCCAAAATAATACCTAGAACTACGAATTTAGCACCAAATCGAATGAAATTTTCAAGAAAGCTTTAAAATTCCTATTTTTACAACCGGACGCCCGAATCACGTCAAACCAACTCTGTTTCTCACCAAATTTCACAGATAAGTCATAAATATTATATTAGACCTATACCAAGTTCCGAAACCAAAATACGGACCCGGTATCAACAAGGCCAAACATCAACCAATTCTTAAAAATAATTAATTTTCATCAAAAATTCATTACTCGAGCTAGGGACCTCCTAATTCGATTCCGGGCATACGCCCAGGTCCCATAATTTGATATGGACCCACTAGGACAGTTAAAACACGGATCCGGGGCTGTTTACCAAAAATGTTGACCGAAGTCAACTAAAACCAACTTTTAAGGCAAAAATTCTTATTTTCATCAATTTGCAACATAAAAGTTTTTCGGAAACACTCCCGGACTGCGCACGTAAATCGAGGAGGGTAAAAATGAGATTTTAAAGGCTTAAGAGCACAAAATCGAGTTCTAAAACATAAGATGACCTTTTAGGTCATCACACACTAATCACATGTATGCCAACATCAAGTACGATAGAGTGCACAAATATAACTGTGGGAAGGTGAATACAAAATAAGACAACATGGAGGAAAACAAGCACAACTGAGGTAAAATGAGAAAATCAACATCACGAGGCTATGTTGCCCATATCGCCATAAGGATTGAATGGGATTACCACATGCGTGAGAACCATCATACCACCTCACAGTCCATCATAACATAAGAGAGAAACATATAACATAGGCTAGGGACACAAATAATATCCATTCAGTCCGGTAACATGACCATGATATCAACTTCACAAGAGTACCCCAAACCTGATCCGATGTAGAATACAAATTCTGTTTGGGCTTTCAAATAGCCCCCAAACAAATTCCGATCATTCCCAAATAGGTAAATATCCTTCCAAAAGTCCATAGCAACCTATCGATAATTCATACCATCAGTTATCCTATTCTCAACATTTCTTCACAATCCACACATAAAAAATAGTCTGCCTATGAGGACACCCAGCCCCGAACCTCATGAATACCAGAACTTCCATACCCAATCTCAACTACGCTACTCAAATGGCTGATGCGTCACTCATACTCCATCATCTTACAAAAACACCCACATAGATCTTCCATACCACGTAGCAAAACCTGAACTTTAGAAGCCCCCAGAACCCGGTAATCATCGTACCACTTGCCAAACATCCGCAACCCAAATCACATGGTGATTTCCTAAATTACACGCTCTTTACATGCGATATCCAATAATTTCAACATTCTATTAACTTCTGATATCCATCCAGGAAAAACCATAATGCACAACATATTCCTTATGTCCGCAGTGGACAACCAACTTATGCCGTGGTCGACACCATCGAGAACTCTCCGGGACCCGTCCACACATAACTACGCCATCAGGACCGAATCTTCCCAACTCAATCGAGTCATGCAAATCGTCTCACCCAAGAGTACTGCCAAAAACACCGGTAGAGAATTAACACCCAAAAAGGACCAATTAACCCTACTGCCATGTTGGGCCAACACCACCGAGTTGATCCACTTCTTCGGATCCTCATCGACTTTCCTTCAGGGTTGTTCCTCCTTATTGGTACACAATGATCTCAAAATCAAAGCTCAATATAGAAGACCCTAGCACGAACCACGTATTCCAGAAGCTCACAAACTACTGTATTTCCTCTGAAGCACCCCATAATGTCGCAACCGAGATGCCCACGCTGAATAAACCTTCTGTGAATCTGAAGTCGTTTCTCTAACCCTTCTGACACTGAAATGTATATTTATTAATGACGTAGAAATACCGCTAGTCCCAACATTATCGCATCCAAATCTTAGATCTTAATCATATACAAATTTTGGGGAACCTTTTAATACCACGTATATATACATCTTAGGTCAAAACTGATATAACACCTGACCTTGCAATCTGATCGCCGATAGTAGGCTCCCCCACTTGGCGCGAAGCCATAGGAAACAACATCCAATGATCCACAAAACTAACTTTGACAGCTCGTACAACACCAATCATGAGATACCCCAAGTCATCTACTAAGCTCATGTCCATTCTCGTGACAGTCAAACTCGCTTCCTCCAGTGCCTTGAATGATAATATGTACCTTCCACTGAGTAGAAATCCCATACGAACCACATGGTCTCTAATACCACCAACTATCCTCAAATCAACATCCACCTCATGCCTCTACCATGATCGCGATAACTAGCCAACCAATTAAAACTTCCCAAGCTTGTACTTATCAACTAGATGCCAGAACTCGATGTACCCCCACGTGCACAACTGAACGATCTCTAAATACTTCCGCATCCTCAATCTGGACGACACGTTAAGACGATGGTTGAGTATCCCTGCTCCCTCGTGGTCCATCCGCAACATCACGAACCGTTGGCGCATAGCTAATATCGAATGCGCAATATCATACATGAGAGGATGTAAAGGAACATAAGATATATGTTTCAAGCTGAATCAATATCGCACGAAAAGGAATGAAAGAAGTGGAATTTCCTAATAGTTTTCGTAACCTCTCCAAGATAAGTACAGATGTCTCCGTACCGACCCGCAAGACTCTACTAAACCTGCTTATGACTCATAGCACCTATGAACCTAGAGCTCTGATACCAACTTGTCACGATCCCAATTTCCCTCCGTAGGATGTCGTGATGGCACCTAATCTCTAAGACTAGGTAAGCCTAACACTTGCTGATTTAATAATAAATCTCTAACCAAATAACTAATAAGCATGAAACAAGAGTTTATATAATAAGCCAACAATGATACAATATTCCAAAACCAGTAGTACAAGTCATAAGCTTTTCTAAGAGTCATTAGAGATAACAATACATCACTGTCCCGGAATAATAGGACACAATGGAAATAAAGTGTAACAGAAGGTGACTACAGAGCCTGCGAACGTCGGGCAGGTGTACCTTGAAGTCTCGAGAAGCACATGCATAAGTCTCAGAACCAACTCGACCCGATGTACCTGGATCTACATAAAAATATGCAGAAGCATAGCATGAGTACACCACAGTGGTACCCAGTAAGTATCAAGCCTATCCTAGGTAGAGTAGTGACGATGCCGGTCAAGATACCTACCGGACATGTAAACCTGTGCAGGATATGACATAAAGATAACAAGGTAGGAATATCAAAACAAGGCCAATAGCAAAAGGATCTCAAATTACAATTAGCAGTGAAAATAAGGGGAGCACAAATAGCAACAAGAAACAACCAAGTAACTAAGCAAACAATATAGTCGAGGTACAAATGAAATATGAATGGGTTCAAGTAAGGAATCCGATGACAACTCAATCAACCAAATCATTCCTAATGCACGAATTTCAACAAGAATTACCCCAGGTACCACATCTCGTAATCTCAGATCATAAGTTACAACTTCCAAACCTTACACACATGCCATCTTGTGCCCATATTTTTTTAAATCACTTTCGCACGCCAAAATCCACGTGCTACCATGTACCTTGTATCTGTATCAAATGCCACTTTAAAATATTCAGGAGATTTAATCTTATACAACAAGGCATAATAACAACCTGGTATAAAGTAGGAAATCAATTGAAAAAATAAAATTATTTTAGAAATCATTTGGGTGAAGAAAATAGCATTTTCAATTAAAATAAAGCATCAGATAGCTACTGAATTAAATTTAGAGTTTGTTAAATAAAAACATAACAACAATCTGTAAGTAAGATAAAACCATCAAATAGGGTGAGGAGTTTAAGTTGAAAAATCAATTAAAATTAAATATGACAACTATTAAGAATAGTAAAATACCAGAGGAAAAGACGAGTTTTAACGTAAGAGTCACATAAGATAAGCATGTTAATAATTTCTTTATTTAAAACCGTTGTATTACCAACAACTCTACATGGTATGGGATAATAACTCAGCGTAGTAAATTCATCTTAAAAATCAGTTTACCAAAATAATAGTAATAGGAAAGGAAAACAGGAAATGACGGTAAAGCAGTAAACTAGTGAAACCAACTCAATCCTCTAAATCAGTAAACTCAGAGATATCAGTCCTCAGCATCTCACATGATAAATATAGAAGCTAACACAATACAACAATGAATACAACACACATAATTTGTTGCGGCGCGCAACCTGATCCCACCGTACAAACACGATCTTCCCTTATTCCACCATATAAATATCAATAATAATAAGTACATATATGTTGCGGCGTGCAACCCGATCCCACCATATAATTAGAGTCAATATTATAATCCTCCCTTATTTCACCTGTTGCGGTGCGCAACCCGATCCAACCGTATCAATATAAATCCTCTTTTATTCCACCTATTGCGACGCGCAACCCGATCCACAAGAAATTTAAATTAACCGCAACAATACAATTCTCAATTTACAAGAATTTATACTATCATAGGGTATGAGCACACGACAATAAAGGAACCACATAAAAATCGAGGAACACAACAAATATTACAAAAAAAACAGGACAAGTGAAGCGCGTGAGAACTAAGGTGTGCAATTACAACAATTAAGATAAATAGGAGATAAGCACGGAGTCATGGAAGGAACGTAACAATTAAGAGGGAACAAGACAATGAGGAAGGCAACAACTTCAACTAAAATATATAAGTGCAAAATAACAAGAAAGAGGAAGAACAAGTGCTAACAACGTCAAGTATAGCATGTAAGAGTAAATTAATAATGAAAGATATCACAAGTTACGACACTTCAATTAAAGGCATAGGAAGTGTTTAGATACTCAAAACCGGTCAAATACCATATATAGGTTGTGTACCCATTCGTCACCTCGCGTACACGGCTTTCACATAATACGAATAACACAATCATCTCAAATCCTAAGGGGTGGTTCTTCCCCCCCCCCACAAAGTTAGGCAAGATACTTACCTCAATTCAGCCAAATCAATTACTCAAATTAGCTTTTTCTTTACAAATTCACCTCTGCTCGGCTCAATCTAGCCAAATACGACTTAAATTCATCAAACAATGCATGAAAAAATAATTTCAATTAACAAAGATATGATCTTTATATAATTTCCAAACAGTCAATAAAAGTCAACCCCGGGCCCGCCCGGTCAAATTCCGGGTCCAAGGGTAGGTCTTGACTACCCATAGCCCCACGAGTCCATATATGTATTTTGTTTACAAATCCGAGTGCAATTCGACTCTCATTTCCCAAATTTTTATTTTTTCAAAACTTTGGCAAAATCCCCAAAATTTTCCTTAGATTCTCATGAATTTGATGTTAAATCTAATGTATAATCATAAAATATAATTGAAAGTTTATTAAATTACTTACCCAATACTTTGGTATGAAAACCCCTCCACAAAGTCGCCTCACATCGAGGCTAGGGTTCAAAATGAAGCTAAATCCCAAAATGCTTAGCTAAAAACCAGCTGCAGATCTCGCATTTGTGACATGGGGTTCGCAAATTCGGACAAAGCATCACAAAAGCGACCCCTGACAGACCATACGAAGATCGCATTTGCGATCATATCTTAGCAAATGTGAAGCAACAATAGCCGCAAAACCGAACAATGTCATCGCAAAAGCGAACAACCCAGAGTCGCGAATGCGACTCCGGTATCGCATTTGCGATTGAAGCCCAATCCTCCCCTAGTTCTCAAATGCGAGAAAGTACTCGCAAATGCGGTGGTCGCATTTGCGACCTACTCATCGCAATTGCGATGGCACCAGTACCAGCACAGACAATTTTTAACAAAACATTCCGAAGCTAATCTAAAACTCACCCGAGCCCCAGAGACTCTAAACCAAATGCCCACACCAGTACAAAAATATAACACGAATTTGCTCGCGTGGTCAAAACATCAAAATAATCTCTAGAAGCACGACTCGAACGCCAAAACGCATGAAAATCACAATGGACTTCAAAAACTTCTAGAATCGAAACCAAGCATCCGAACCATATCAAATCAACTCCAAATAACACCAAAATTTGCAGGCACGTTCCATATGATGAAACAGACCTATTCTAAGTCCCGAAATCAAAATTCTAATCCGATAGACTTAAATTCAAACCATGGTCAAACTTAGGAAAATGCTAAACCTTTAACTTGCCAACTTCCGCCAAATGATGTCAAAACCCTATAGAAATATCCAAATACATATTCGGGTATACACCCAAGTCCAAAATTACCATCCGACCCTACTGGAACCATCGAAACTCCGATTCGAGGTGAAATACTCTAAAGTCAAACCTTGGTTGATTCTTTCAACTTCGAGCTTCTCAAATGAGAGTCGCTCCTGAAACTCATTTCCGAACCACTCAAAATTCCGAGCCGATGATGCATGCAAGTCATAATACACTATGTGAAATTACTCCTGACCTCAAACTGCCTAACCGGATACAACTGCTCACAACGATTAGTCGAGCCGTTACATAAATTTATAAAATCCCATCTCCATTCATCGTCAGTTATTAGTACAAATTAGATTACAACCAGCATAAGGTTTTGTTATGGTTTCATTCCCATCTCAAGGTCTGTTATAGACATTTCTTAGTTTACAGCCCCATGACTGAGGCATTTGACATTGATTATCCCATGAAAAACTCCGTTTTTTCTTCTGTTTGGTATGTTGGTTCTGCCAATGGATTGATTTGTCTGGCCACAGAGAATAAATTTCCAACAAATTCAGAAGCTGATTTGTATATTTGGAACCCATCAATTAGGAAGTCGACGAAATTGAGTAAGTCAGGAATTACACCAAATGTGGCGTTTCTCTAATCACTTTAGATATGGTTGTGGATATGATGAGTTGCATGAAGATTATAAAGTGGATGTAATCAACGTCATTTGTGATTATCCTCAGTATAGTAAGATAAGGATTTACAGTCTGAAGAAGGATTGTTGGAGAACAGTAAAGGATTATCAGGGGTTTCTGATGGATTGTTCGGCCAAGTTTGTCAATGGAAAGCTTTATTGGTGCTCATCTGCAACTGAAAAGGTTGGTCAGTATAAGGACTGCAACATTATTTCTCTTGATTTAACATATGAGATATGGGGAAAGGTAGAGCAACCAAATTATGGACAACAATGCAAATTATTTAGTTTGAAGTTGGGAGTATTAAGAAGTAATCTTTTCGTCCTTTGTACTTATAATAAGGGAGCTCATTTCGATGTGTGGGTTATGAAGGAGGATTATTATGGAGTTAAAGCATCTTGGACAAAGATGTTGACCATCAATTATCCTTATGTGCATTATCAACCATTTTGTGTGTCAAATAAGGGTGAAATTTTACTCTTGTTTAAATTATTTTTCATGATATACAATCTAAAGGATGATTCAACAAGACAGCTATAGATTCCTGAAATTAAAGGTAGTTTTCAGGAAGAAACCTTTGTCGAAAGCCTTGTTAGTCCGTTAGTTTATAGCGACAATCATGTCATTGATAACATGTAAGAGTTATACGTTATCCATTTTCAACTAGTACATTTAACTAGTTCACCTTCTCTTTTTGCAGTTCTTTTTTACATATTTATAGGACATGGCCCTTCATAAGAAGGTGTAGAGGACGATGATTGTATAATTACGTATTTTAGTCACTTATTGCACCCTAATTCATTGCACTTTACTTGTATTTGATGTTTAATTGATAGTGTTTTGCACTTATTGTGTGTTTTATGCCTTGTAGCTATGTAGATGTTGTGGAATGAATTCGAGTGATTTGGAGCTTTGAAGTCTGAGTAAACGCCCAATGGATCAAGCCAGGATCGTGTTCAGGGGTCGAAGATCAAGTCTGGACGTCAAAACTCGAAGTTTGGTCCGTACTCTGAGAATTCTCCAGTGTCGCGGCGTGTGGGGTGCCACGCTTGTGCAATCCTTTGCTTCCTGTCAGAAACTAGCTCTCAGGATTTCCTCACTAATGCTCTGCATGGCGCGTCGCCCCATGCGGCGCGCCTGTGCAATTTTTACAGAGTTATTTTCCTATTTCTGCTAGGAAAAGATGATTTCATCTGAGCCCGACCCTACTTGGTATAAATACATGAAAAAATATTATTTTCTGAATTTTTGACAGATATTCGACCTAAGGAGGCTAAAGTGGAGTTGGAAGAATACAAGCACAATGATTTCATTGTTCATTCCTTACTCAAGACCCGAGTTTGGATCGAATTTATGTATTCCTATACTTTAATTTTATTTGTGATAAATTATTCCATATATATGGAGTAGTTCCCCTTTAGGGTTTGATGGATTTGATGTATTGATGATTGTTTGTGGATTATAACTCTAGTTTTATGTATTGAAGCATTTTTGGATTGTTGCATTTATATTCACTTGTTCATGTAATCGAGAGAGGTATAACTTGTGATATCTTTGCATTATATTGTTTGTTGAGTTCATTAATTCTTTTTAGTAATCGAAAGAGGTTAGTTGAATTATTGTTTAAACCTAGTTAGGAGAATAATCGAAAGAGGTTTTCCTAAAGACCAATCCACTACGCAATCTTGCATATCTTCATGTGCTTAAATTGGTTCATCTTGTGAGGTTAAGACTTAATCGAGAGAGGAATTTTTGCTTAATGTTTGAACTAATAATTGAGTGAATTCGAGAGACTCATTTGAATATAAGAAGTGAATTATCTAGAGTTAGATCCCAACCAATTATCTTGCACCTATACTATCAACCCCTATTTTCTCCCATTGATAACTTCATTGCTTATCTTTGTTTCGATTGTCATTAGTCAATAGCTTTAGACTCTTAGTTAATTTTAGTTAGAAATCATATAAATCTCAAATGTTGATCATGTTGGATAGCAACCAAGCCAGAAATTACGAGAATATTATTTAAATCCAATTCATGTGGATACGATATTATACTATATTATATTTGATTAGCGAGCATAATTTAAGTATGTGTTTCGAGCTAGTCAAATTTTTGCGCCATTACCGAGGATTGACAATCAATAGTGTTTGAAATAATTTATAGTGGTAATTAAGGAATTTCTTTTTATTTCTATTTTCTCTTTTTACGTTTGGTGTTTTTTGGATGTGCGCATGTTACAGGTTAAGATTGGTGCATGACTCAAACTTCTGCGAAGGAAGTGCTACCATACGAGCCAGAAAGTGAAAAACTGCTGCGACAGCTGAGGAAAGAAATAAATCTCACCTAGATATCAAAAAAGGTTGGGCAATCCTCAAGAAAAGAACTTATGGCTAGAAATGGTGAAGATAATATATATTTGGTTGCGAGAGAAGTAGCCCAACAAAGAGAATAAGCTACACGGCATGCTGAGGAAGCAGCTACTAGAAATGCACAGATTATCTACGAAGAAGAGACGGGTCGAAGAATTGCTCAAAATCAACTTTTGGCTGCAGATTAGTTCGAAAATATAGCTCCCATGCCTAGGAGATCCTTGGGCGATTATGCTAGACCGGTATACAACCAAAGATTATCAAGTGTGAGACCACCTCCAATTGCAGCTAACAATTTTAAGTTGAAGAAAGCGTTGCTTTAAACCCTTTAGAACTGCCTTGTCTTCAGTGGGAAGCCAAACGAAGATTTAAATACACATCTAATGGACTTTGAGGAGATTATGAACACTTTTCAATACAATGGTGTGTCACAAGATGCAGTGTATTTAAGGGCATTCCCCTTTTCTCTTAAAGATGATGTAAAGGAGTGGCTTCGAAGCTTGCCCACGGGATCGATTAGAACATGGGAGGAGACGACCAGAAAATTCCTTGATAAATATTTCTCCTCAGCTAAAACGGGAAAGTTTAGAAGAGAAATTCATAACTTCTGCCAGAAAGAGACTGAAACTATTTTTGAAGCATGGGAGAGGTTTAAGGAGATTGTTAGAAAGTTTCAAAATAGTGGAATTGAACTCTGGATGCAACTCCAGGACTTTTGGAATGGATTGACACCGGCCTCACGTAGAACATTGAGCAATGCAGCTGGAGGCCCTTTGATGAAGAAGACTCCAGAGAAGATAGTCACAATTCTTGATGAGTTGTCTGAAGATGCAAATCAGTGGCCCTCTGAGAGTGTTGAAAGAAGAAGATCAACTGGTGTTCACCAAGTTAATGCTAATACATCTGTGATGGTACAGCTTGATGCTATGGCTAAAGAAATAAGGAAGCTGACCTTGGCTGCAATACAAAGTGAGCCGCATGCAGCACGTGATATATGCGGAAGAAGACACCCTACTCATGATGTCAAGCCTCAATTGAGGAAGTAAAAGCTGTGGAAAATTACAACTTTAATGCAATGGGTCAAAAGCACCCTGATTTTTCATGGAGTTCACCTGGGGGTACCGCAAATACATGGCAACAAAACAACCCCAGATTTCTGGGACAAAGAGCTCCTGGTTTTATGAATCAGCCAAGGCAGCAGTTTCAGCCTCAATAGCTCAATCAACATGGTCTAGAAGATCTCATGAAGGCCTTCATTGTGAAAACACATGAAATATTTGAACTACAAGGGACAACAATACGTAATTTAGAGAAGCAAGTGGGACATATTGAAACAATATTATCTGAGAGGGTTCATGGCACTCTTCCTGCTGATATTGAAAGAAATCCCAAAGAAACAGCGAATGTTATATCCTTGAAAAGTGGGAAAGTGTTGAAAGACCCCACCCCGATTCAAAAAGATGTGATACTTGAAAAAGAAAGTGGGGAGCAACTGAAGAATGATGTTGATAAAAATAAGAAGGGCCAAATGAAAGTTGAGAAAAAGAAGAAGGAAGAAAAATCGAGAAGGGAGGAACATGAGGAGAGCAAGCATATGCCGACGCTACCTTTCCCTCAAAAGCTATATAGAGAAAAGCTGGACAAGCAGTTTGAGAGATTTCTGGATATGCTGAAAAAGGTTCATGTAAACTTACCATTCATAGAAGTTCTCTCACAAATGCCTACTTACGCCAAATTTTGAAGGAGATCCTTACAAATAAGAGGAAGATAAAGGAGATCTCAGTGGTCAAGCTCACAGAGCATTGCAGTGTAATATTGTAAAATAAACTCCCACAAAAGTGTGGAGATCCAGGGAGTTTTACTATACCTTGCTCTTTAAGCTCTATTAAGTTTTGATAAGTCTTTATATGATTATGGTGCCTCAATTAATCTAATGCCTCTATCTATTTACAAGAAACTAGAGAAAGAGATCAGAGAGATAAGGTCTGCACTAATATCTTTGCAGCTGACAGACCAAACAACTCTGATACCCGAGGGGGATAGTGGAAGGTGTGTTAGTTCAGGTGGATAAGTTCATATTTCCTGTGGATTTTATAGTGCTGAAAATAGAGGAAAACAAGGAGGCCCCCCTCATCTTAGGAAGACCATTCTTAGCAATGGGCAGAGCGATATTAGATATACACGAGAGAAAACTCATGCTTAGAGTGGGTGAGGAAACTGTGATTTTCAAGATGGATGTAGAAAAGGAGGTGCAAAAAGGAAAACCAGCTGCAAGTGTTGAGTGGAAAGGGCTCAAAAGAGAAGGCTGCATTGAGCGAGAAAGACAAGTGTGGGGTGTACCCCAAAAAGGCTGAGAAGAAGCTATCTGCATGGATGTGTGCATTAGTTCAGGCGGGGGGAATGGAGCCACTACTAGAAATTCGGCAAAAACCGACCAAGGTCGACCGACCAACATTGGTCGGTCAAAAAACCGGCCAAAAAACCGACCAAAGTTGGTCGGTGTTTCAATTTTTTTTTTTTTACGAAATCGACCAACTTTGGTCGGTTTTCTTTGGCATAAAAATACGAGAAACTATTTTTGAGTCCCGAGAAATTTATTTTTCAAGAAACCGACCAACTTTGATCGATTTTTCAATTAAAATAAATAAAAATTAATATTAAAAAAACCGACCAAAGTTAGTCGGTTAATTCGGCCGGTCATTTTAAAAAACCGACCAACTTTGGTCAGTAATTTTATTTTTTAATAAAACCGACAAACTTTGGTCAGTTATTTTCGTGCGAAAATACAATTAAAGAGTATAAATCAAATAAAAGACAGTCTTAAAACAAAATACACCAATGGTCAGACCTCGATTTGATTCCCAGATGGTGAATCTTTTGATTACATAATTAAAATACTGACCAATTTTGGTCGAAAAAAAACCGACCAAAGTTGGTCGGTTTTTTTTTGCAATATTTGTTTTTGAATTTAATTGACCGACCAAAGTTGGTCGGTAATTTGCGACCAACTTTAGTCGATATGGCTTTCCGACCCCTAAAATACCGCCCACACGTAAATGGTCGCGTTTTGGACGGTTATTAGCCATTACCGACCAAAGTTGGTCAGTTTTTACCAGATTTCTAGTAGTGAGCCTGACTTCGACTCAGACCCCGACTAGATATTCAGGGAAGTTTCCTCTATCTTGTGCTTTTTAATTGTGTGTCATGGGGACATGCCACAACTTAAAGTGTAGGGGTGGGGGATATGTTGTATGTATGTATGTATATTAGTTTTAGGTTTTTTTTTTTGTTTTGTTAGTTTTAGTAGTTAGAGATAGAAAAAAAATAGAAAAAACATAAAAATTTTAAATTTTTTTGATTTTTCCGAACAATGGATATCATTCGACAGGTTTCTTGAGGGATTAAAGTCGAATGAAAAAGAAAAATTATAGGTAGTGTAATAATTTCTCCTTGGCTTTTCTTTGTACCGCGGTTCTTTTCCAAGGGTTTTGTTTGAACCGGGTGTAGTTAGTTTTTATTTTTTTTAGGAGAGGAAAATCTTGTGTTGTGGTTTGAATTGAAGGCAGTATCTTATGACTTTATTATACCTTGAGAATAGTGAGTGCTTTAGTTGTGACGCTTAGGCTTAGTTTTTGACTCGTGGATAAGTACCTTAAATTGTATGATCTTAACTTTGCTTAATTGCTTTGACTAGAGTGTCGTGATAGTCCTATCCTGAGTGAGTTATGTGTCATGTGTGTGTTAGGCGTTGTGTATTTTGTGCATTGCATTTGATGTCTAGAACTTGCCCCGTGTGTTTGCAAAGCGAAATAGTAGTTTATTCAGTCATGGAAATGATATAGGCATTTCTTTATTGAGCCAGTTATACGCTTTTACCCACCTAATTGTTATGTATCTTAGTTAACTCCTTTGAACCTATAATCATGTTTCTTTGGCAACCATATTACAAGCCTTACCCATTTATTTGAATTGACCATCTATTTAAACCTTGTACCTCTTGTGAGCACTTAAAATTTGTTATGAACTTTGTAAAAGTTGAAGTGTGGGGTGGTTGGTTTGGCTTTTGAGTGGAACTATTGAAATAAATAGAAAGGTGCATTTCTTAGAAAAAGAAAGATCCACTTGAATTGAAAAAGAAAGGAAAAAAAAAAAAGTGTATGATTGTGAAAAATATTCTTTGATAGTGATGAATCTTGATGTAATTGTGCTTAAAGAAGTAGGGAGTTAATGTATATTGATGTGAAGGTGTAGTTGTGGTTTGGCATAAATGTGGGGTTTTGAATAGCTAATGGTATGTATTAAAATACTTAGGGAGGTGTACCCACTCTTATATCTAAATGTATCCTACTCATCCCGCAACCTACATTACAACCAATGAAAGTCCTACTTCATCCTTGATTGAATGAGCTCATTTAGTAGAGTAATACACTACGGGCAAGCCTATGGTATGTCTTTTGTGGCATATGAATGTTGTTTCTAAGAGTGAGTGAATTCTTTCTAGCTTGAGTTTCTGATTGTTCTTAAATTTTATTGTGTGTGGAACTACTCTTTATTGTTGTGTGAGGGCACCTGATTCATGAAGGAAAGGTAATGCTTGACCTCTGTGTTAGAGTAAGTGAGAGGCGATGATGTTACAGTATTGTGTTTAATCTGTTTTAAATATTTGTAGTGTGATGAGTTATGAGAGTTATTGAAAAAGGTCATGTTTATTTGAAGTGTAGTTTGATTGCTCGAGGACGAGCAATGGTTTAAGTGTGGGGTGTTGATGGTAGGCTATAATTGCATATTTTAGTCGCTTATTGCGCCCTAATTCACTGCACTTTATTTGTATTTGAGCTTTAATTGATAGTGTTTTGCACTTATTGTGTGTTTTATGCCTTGTAAGAGTGATTCCGAGCTATGTAGATGTTATGGAATGAATTTAAGTGATTTGGAACTTTGAAGTCTGAGTATAAGCCCAAATAATCAAGCAGGGATCGTGTTCAGGGGTCGAGGACCAAGTCCGGACGTCAAAAATTAAAGTTTGGTCCGTACTCTGAGAATTCCCCACTGCCATGACACGTGGGGCGGCGCGTGGGGTGCCACGCTTGTGCAATCCACTACTGCCTGTAAGAAATTAGCTCTCCTGATTTTTCCACTAATGCCTCAGATGGCGCGTCACCCCATGCGGCGCGCCTGTGCAATGTTTATAGAGTTATTTTCCTATTTCGGCTAGGAAAATGTGATTTCGTCTGGGCCCGACCCTACTCGGTATAAATACATGGAAAAACGTTATTTTCTGAACTTTTGACACATATTCGACCTAAGGAGGCTAAGGAGGAGTTGGAAGAACACGAGCACAAGGATTTCATCATTTCTTCCTCACTCAATACCCGAGATTGGGTCGAATTTATGTTTTCCTATACTTTAATTTTATTTGTGATGAATTACTCCACATCTATGGAGTAGTTCCCCTTTAGGGTTTGATGTATTTGGTGTATTAATGATTGTTTGTGGATTATTACTTTAATTTTATGTATTGAAGTTTTTTTGGATGATTTAGTTGTTGCATCTATATTCACTTGTTCATGTAATCGAGAGGGCCATAACTTGTGATATCTTTGCATTATATTGTTTGTTGAGTTCATTAATTCTTCTTACTACTCAAAAGAGGCTAGTTGAATTATTGATTAAACCTAGATAGGAGAATAATCAAAAGAAGTTTTCCTAAAGACCAATCCACTACATATTCTTGCATATCTTTACGTGCTTAAATTGGTTCATCTCGTGAGGTTAAGACTTAATCGAGAGAGGAGTTTTTGCTGAACATTTGAACTAATAATTGAAGAGACTCAGTTGAATACTAAAAGTGAATTATCTAGAGTTAGATTCCAACCAATTATCTTGCATCTATCCTATCAAATCCTATTTTCTCCAATTGATAACTTCCTTGCTTATCTTTGTTTCGATTGTCATTAGTCAATAGCTTTAGACTTTTAGTTAATTTTAGTTAGAAATCATATAGATCTCAATTGTTGATCATCTTGGATAGCAACCAAACTAGAAACTACGAGAATACTGTTTAAATCCAATTCCCATGGATACAATATTATACTATACTATATTTGATTAGCGAGCATAATTTAAGTGTGCGTTTCGAGCTCATCAAATTTTGGCGCCGTTGTCGGGGATTGGCAATTAATAATGTTTGAAATAGTTTGTAGTGCTAATTCAGGAATTTTTCTTTTTATTTCTATTTTCTCTTTTTACGTTTGGTGTTCTTTGGTTGTGCGCAAGTTACAAGTTACATGTTAATATTGGTTCATGACTCGAACTTCTGCGAAGGAAGTGCTACCATACGAGCCAGAATTTGAAAAACATCTGCGACAGTTGAGGAAGGAAAGAAATCTCACTGAGACATCAGAAAAGGTTGGACAATCCTCAACCAAAGAATTTATGGCTGGAAACGGTGAGGATAATGTAGATTCGACTGCGAGAGAAGCAGCCCAACGAAGATAACAAGCTGCATGGGATGCTGAGGAAGCAGCTATTAGAGATGCACAGATTATCTACGAAGAAGAGAGGGGTCGGAGAATTGCTCAAAATCAACCTTTGGCTGCAGACCAGTTCGGAAATATAGCTCCTATGCCTGGGAGATCCTTGGGCGATTATGCTAGACCGGTCTACAACCAAGGATTATCAAGTGTGAGACCACCTCCAATTGCAGCTATATAGCCCCCTTAACCTACAACAGGCTCCATCAGTTATTTGTCCCTCTCGGCTCCCTGTACAAAAGTTTGTATAGTCAAGGAACATCAGAAAGATATAATCTGTCCATATGTCTCTCCAAATTGAATGCATTCTGTACATGTCTCATTCAAAGAGAGTTGAAGTATGTCCATGTAAAATTCACCCCTAGCTTCTTTTGGCAGGGTTATGTATTCAGGTTTTCAGAACACTTATTGACCATTTCATTTAAGGAAACTAGATTGAGAAAAAAGAACAATGAGAATTATGGAACTAGTGTTAAGTTCTGACATATATTAAATCTGACTTTGGTCTTTTCCTTGCGTTATGTTGTTAATTCTCTCTTTCCGACAATCTTTCTCTGTCATTTACTTCTTTGATGAAGTACTGACCAAATCTTCTTTCACTATGACAAAAATTGTAATGAAAGCACGGATTTTGGGAGCAAAGCTGCAGCATATAGTCGTCAGAGTGGAGTGAACACGATTTCTAATTTTTCGTATGCTAATGTCACGCCATCTTCATGAATTCGGGCAATAGGCTTTGAATCGCCTAAAATTTTGTGAGTCTTAGAAACGACCTAATGAATAATAGTTGTTGTTTCACCATGACCATTCCTCATTTTTTAGTATTTTAGGGTCATAAAACAGAAATACAAGACGATTTCCAATTTTTCGTATGCTAATGTCTACGCCGTCTTCATGAATTCGGGTGATGGGCTTTAAAATTTTGTGGGCCGATAAAAAACGACCTAATGAACAATAGTCATTATTTCACCACGATTGTTCCTCGTTTTTAGGCATTTTAGGGCTTACAACATGAATTCAGGATAATTTTTAATTTTTCGTGTGCTAATGTCCACGCCACTTTCATGAATTTGGGCGACAGACTCCAAATCGCCTAAAATGAGCAGTGTGTTGCAATTTATGATTTCTTAAATTAATCAGGCCGGCATGATCTATTGAAGTGGTGTACTACTTGCAATTTGGTTGTCCCTGTTACACAATTCAAACCAATATAGTATATAATATTTTGTATATGAATAAAAAAATACTTTGTGCCATTTTATATTAAATATGGTTGATCCGAACTTCAACTATGTATAACTACTTCCAGAATATTATTGACTTAAAAAGTTTGTGCATCCTCAAATCAACATTTAGGAAGGTGAACTAACAATAGAGAGTCTCATGTTTCCACACCCAAACATCACATACAATCGTGCTAGTTTTTCAACAACTTTCCCTATATATAGTTACCCTTTAGTAATTGATCAAACGCACTCAATTAAACAGAATTCCAACTTCTATTATTTACTCTATTTCTTTAAACAAAGCAATATATCAAATTGACACAATGGCTTCTTCCAGTTGCAACTGCTCAATCCTTTTCTTGATCATAGCATTATTGTCCTTATCAAGCATCACTACAACACATGCTGCTCGCAGCCTACTGCAACTTCCAAACTTGCCTACAATCCCATCATTGCCTCAGCCAACAATGCCACAGTTGCCCACTATTCCAAACTTGCCAACAGCAGCCACATTGCCACCATTGCCAACACTTCCAACAGCAACACCATTGCCTTCTTTGCCTACATTGCCCTCTGTTCCGAAGATGACTCTGCCACCAATGCCTGCTATGAATCCTATTCCCAACATGCCTTCACTTCCAAACATTCCAACTATTCCAACCTTGCCTACACTTTCACCTCCTCCATCCAATTGATCTTGCGGATTCTAAAATTTTACCTATTTTATGCTGTGTGATGTCTACCGGTTGTTTTTTCTTTATTTGTCGTTTTAAAGTTTTGAGTGATTCTTAATTATGTATTGTACTGTACTCTCCGAGAGTGTTGTGCATTTATTGGTCCAGTAGTAACTGTATTTTATTAATTTGATTGACTTTTGTGTAGTTATCCGGTATATTTTCCTGATAAGCAAAGATCAATCTAGCTATATGCATTTTCCGAAGAAATTTTAATAAGCTTTATCATTTCCATTTTTGACCGAAAGAAATCGCGAATAAAGGAAGTTCAAGTAGAGCGAATATAAAGCAATCCCGAATTCGTGCAGACGGCGTGGACTATAGCACACGAAAATCTAGGAATCGTCCTGAATTCCTATTTTATGGCCCTAAAACGCCAAAAAAGGAGGAACAATCATGGTGAAATGATGACTATTGTTCATTAGGTCATTTTTATGGGCTCGTAAAATTTTAGGAGATTCAAGGCTGGTCGTCCGAATTCGTAGATTGTGAGGACTATATAGCACACGAAAGTCTAGAAATCGTCTTGAATTCCTGTTTTTATGGCCATAAAACGCCAATAAATGAGGAATGGTCATGGAAAAATGATGACTATTATTCATTAGGTCGTTTTTATGGGATCACATAATTTTAGGAGATTCGGGGCTTGTTGCCCGAATTCATGCAGATGACATGGACTATATCATACTAAAAACTAGGAATCGTCCTGAATTTCTATTTTATGGCCCTAAAACGCCAAAAAATGAGAAACAATCATGTTGAAGCGATGACTATTATTCATCAAATCGCCCGAATAAATGCAGATGACGTGGACTATAACACACAAAAATTTGGGAATCGTCCTGAATTCATGTTTTATGGCCCCTATAGCACCAAAAAGTGAGGAACGGTCTGGAAAACAGATGACTATAGTTCATTAGGTCATTTTTGATGGACCAACAAAATTTGAAGAGATTCGGTGCCGGTCGCCCGAATTCAGGCAGATGGCGTGGACTATAACATATGAAAAATCTGGGAATCGTACTAAATTCCTATTTTATGTTCCTAAATGCCAAAATACGAGGAACGATCATGGCGAAGCGATGATTATTTTTCATTAGCTTGATTTTGATGGGCCTGAAAATTTTTAGGAGATTCGGGACTAGTCGGCCGAATCCATGCAGATGGCGTGGACTATAGCATACGAAAATCTAGAAATCGTCCCGAATTTCTGTTTTATGGTCCTAAAACGTCAAAAATTGAGGAACGATCATGGGGAAGAGATGACTATTACTAATTAGGTAATTTTTATTGGCCCATTAAAGCTTAGGAGATTCAGGGCCGGACGCCAGAATTCATGCAGATGGCACACGACAATCGGAAAATCCGGCAGAATTTTAATTTTATGGCCCTAAAATACCAAAAATTAAGTAACGGTCATGGCGAGGCGGTGACTATTGTTTCCTAGGTCATTTTTAATAGGCCGACAAAATTTTAGGTGATCCGTGTCCGATAGTTCGAGCCCATGCAGAAAATATGGGCTATAGCACATGAAAATCTGAGAATAAGGTAGAATTCTAGTTTTGTGGCCCTAAAACGTCAAAAAAAGAGTAACGGTCATGGCGTGGTGGTGACTATTGTTCTTTAGGTCGTTTATGATTGGCCGAAAAAGTTTTAGGTGATCCGGGCCTGGTCGCCCGGGACCATGCAGAGGCATGGGCTATAGCACACGAAAATCTCAGAATCGGGCGGAATTCTAGTTTTATAGTCCTAAAATACCAAAAAATGAGTAATGGTCAAGGCGAGGTGGTGAATATTGTCCCTTGGGTTATTTTTTATGGGACGGTAAAATTTAGGCGATCTGGGTCCGGTGGCTCGGGCCCATGCAGAAAGCGTGGGCTATAGCACGCAAAAATCTGGTAATCGAATGAAATTCTAGTTTTATGGCCCTAAAATGCCAAAATATGAGTAACCGAAATGGCGAGGTGGTGATCATTGTTCCTTTGGTCATTTATGTTGGGCCGATAAAATTTTAGGTGATCCGGGTCCGGTGGCCTGGGCCTATGCAGAAGATGTGGGCTATAGCACACGAAAATGAGCGAAATTCCAGATTTATGGCCCTAAAATGCCAAAAAAGAGTAACAGTCATGGCGATACGGTGACTACTATTCCTTAGGTTATTTGTGAAGGACCAGAAAACTTTTAGGCGATCTAGATCCGGTGGCTCGGGCCCATGAAGAAAGCGTCGGTAATAGCAGACGAAAATCTTGAAATCGGGCGGAATTCCAGTTTTATGGCCCTAATACGCTAAAAACGAGTAATGGTCATGGAGAGGAAGTGAATACTGTTCCTTAGGTCGTATTTGATGGGTTGAAAATTTTTTAGGCGATCGGGTCCAGTGGCCCGGGCCCATGCAGAAGGCGTGGGCTATAATAGCATAAGAATATTTGGGAATCGGGCGAAATTTCAGTTTTAGTGCCCTAAATCGCCAAAAAACGAATAACGGCCATGGCGTGGCGGTGACTATTGTTCCTTAATCTGTTTATGATGGGCCGGCAAAATTTTAGGCGATCCGGACCTAGTTGCCCGGGCCCATGCTGAAGGCGTAGGCTATAACATACGAAAATCCGAGAACCTACCGAAATTTCAGTTTTATGGACCTAAAATGCCAAAAAATGAGTAACGGTAATGACGAGGCCTTGACTACTGTTTCTTAGGTTGTATATGATGGCCGGAAAAATTTTGTACTGTACTCTCTGAGAGTGTTATGCATTTATTGGCCCAGTAGCAACTATCTTTTATTAATTTGATTGACTTTTGTGTAGTTATCCGGTATATTTTCCTCATAAGCAAAGATCAGTTTAGCTATATGCATTTTCCGAAGAAATTTTATTAAGCTTTATCATTTCCATTTTTGACCGAAAGCAATCGCGAGTAAAGGAAGTTTAAGTAGAGCGAATATAAAGCAATCTAAATTCATGCAGATAGCGTGGACTATAGCATACGAAAATTTAGGAATCATCTTGAATTCCTGTTTTATGGCCCTGAAATGCCAAAAATGAGGAACAATCATGGTGAAGCGATGACTATTGTTCATTAGGACATTTTTATGGGCTCGTAAAATTTTAGGAGATTCGAGGCTAGTTGTCCGAATTCATATAGATTGCGTGGACTATAGCACACGAAAGTCTAGAAATCGTCTTGAATTCCTGTTTTTATGGTCATGAAACGCCAATATATGAGGAATGGTCATGGAAAAGCAAGTCGTTTTTTATGAGATCACATAATTTTAGGAGATTCGGGGCTTGTTGCCCGAATTCATGCAGATGGCGTGGACTATAGCATACTAAAAATTGGGAATCGGCCTGAATTCCTATTTTATGACCCTAAAACGCCAAATAATGAGGAACAATCATGTTGAAGCGTGACTATTGTTCATCAAGTCATTTTTATGGGCCCGTAAAATTTATTAGATTCAGGGTTGGTCACCAAAATTCATGTAGATGGCGTGGACTATGCACACGAATATTTGAGAATCATCCTGAGTTTCTGTTTTATGGCCCTAAAATGTCAGACATGAGGAACGGTTATAGTGAAGCGAAGGCTATTATTCATTAGGTTATTTTTTATGGGTTCGCAAAACTTTAGGTGATTCGGGTCGGTCATTTGAATTCATGCAGATGACGTGGATTATAGTACACGAAAATTTAAAAATCGTCCAGAATTCTTATTTTATAGCCCTAAAACGCCAAAACATGAGGAACTATCATGTTGAAGCGATAACTATTATTCATCAGGTCATTTTTATGGGCCCGTAAAATTTATTAGATTCAGGGTTGGTCGCCCGAATTCATGTAAATGGCATGACCTATGCACACGAATATTTGGTAATCTTCTCGAATTACTGTTTTAGGGCCCTAAAACACCAAAACTGAGGAATGGTAATGATGAAGCGGTGAATATTGTTCATTAGGTCATTTTTTATGGGCTCGCATAATTTTAGGCGATTCAGGCTGGTCATCCAAATTTATGTAGATTGCGTTGAATATAGCTCAAGAAAGTTTGGAAATCGTCTTGAATTCTTGTTTTATGGCCATAAAACGTCAAAAAATGAGGAATGGTCACGACAAAGTGATGACTATTGTTCATTAGGTTGTATTTTATGGGCTCGCATAATTTTAGGAAATTTGGGGCCTGTTGCCCAAATTCATGCAGATGACATGGACTATAGCATACGAAAAGCTTGGAATCGTCCTAAATTCATGTTTTATGGCCATAAAATGCCAAAAAATAAGGAACAATCATGGAGAAACGATGATCATTTTTACTTACTTCATTTTTTACGGGCCCGCAAAATTTTAGGAGATTTAGAGCCGGTCGCCCGAGTAAATGCAAATGGAGTGGACTATATAACACATGAAAATTTGGGAATCATCCTGAATTCATGTTTTATGGCCCCTATAACACCAAAAAATGAGGAACGGTCTGGAAAAGCGATGACTATAGTTTATTAGGTAATTTTTGATGGGCCAACAAAATTTGAAGATATTCGGTGTCGGTCGTCCGAATTCACGCAGATGGCGTCGACTATAACATACAAAAATCTGGGAATCCTACTAAATTCCTGTTTTATGGTCCTAAATGCCAAAATACGAGGAACGATCATGGAGAAGCGATGATTATTGTTCATTAGCTTGATTTTGATAAGCCTAAAATTTTTTAGGATATTCGAGACTAGTCGGCCGAATTCATGCAAATGGCGTGGACTATAGCATACGAAAATCTAGGAATCGTCCTAAATTCCTATTTTATGGCTCTAAGATGTCAAAAAATGAGGAACAATCATGGGAAAGAGATGACTATTACTAATTAGGTAATTTTTTATTGGCCCACAAAAGCTTAAGAGATTCAGGGCCGGACACCAGAATTCATGTAGATGGTATGGACTATAACACATGAAAATCGAGAAATTCGGCAGAATTTCAATTTTATGGCGCTAAAACGCCAAAAAATAAGTAACGTTGATGGCGATGCGGTGACTATTGTTTCCTAGGTCATTTTTGATAGGCCGATAAAATTTCAGCCGATCCGGGTCCGATTGCTCGAACTCATGCAGAAGGCATGGGCTATAGCACATGAAAATCTGAGAATTGGGCAGAATTCCAGTTTTATGGCCCTAAAACATCAAAAACGAGTAACGGTCATGGCGTGGAGGTGACTATTGTTACTTAAGTCATTTATGATAGACCGAAATTTTTAGGCGATCCGGGTCCGGTCGCCCGGGACCATGTAGAAGCATGTGCTATAGCACACGCAAAATCTGGGAATAGGGTGGAATTTAGTTTTATAGCCCTAAAATACTAAAACATGAGTAACGGTCATGGAGAGGTGATGACTATTGTCCTTTGGGTCATTTTTGATGGGCCGGTAAAATTTAGGCGATCTAGGTCCGGTGGCTCGGGCCCATGCAGAAGGCGTGAGTAACGGAAATAGCGAGGTGGTGACCATTGTTCCTTAGGTCATTTATGTTGGGCCGATAAAATTTTAGGCGATCCGGGTCCGGTTGCCTGGGCCTATGCAGAAAGCGTGGGCTACAATATACGAAAATCTGGAAATTGAGCAAAATTTCAATTTTATGGCCCTAAAATGCCAAAAGAGTAACAGTTATGGCGAGGCGGTGACTACTGTTCCTTAGGTCATTTGTGATGGACTGGAAAATATTTAGGCGATTTGGGTCCGGTGGCCCGGGCCTATGTAGAAAGCGTGGGCAATAGCAGAAGAAAATCTGGGAATCGGGCAGAAATCCAGTTTTATGGCTCTAACACGCTAAAAACGAGTAATGGTCATAGCGAGGCGGTGAATATTATTCCTTAGGCCATATTTGATAGGCTAAAAATTTATTATGCGATCCGGGCCTAGTGGACCGGGCCCATGCAGAAGGCGTGGGCTATAATAGCACACGAATATCTAGGAATCAGGCAAAATTTTAATTTTAGTGCTCTAAAATGCCAAAAAATAAGTAACAGCCATGGCGTGGCGGTGACTATTGTTCCTTAAGTCGTTTATGATGGGCCAACAAAATTTTTGGCGATCTGGGCCCGGTTGCCCGGGCCCATGCAGAAGGCGTAGGCTGAGAATCTAGCGAAATTCCAATTTTATGGACCTAATACGCTAAAAAATGAGTAACGGTAATGGCGATGCCTTGTCTACTGTTCCTTAGGTCGTATATGATGGGCCGGCAAATTTTTAGGCGATCAGGGTCCGGTGGCCCGTGTCCATTGATAAGTGTAGATTTTTACCATTTATTAGCTCCTTTTACCTTTTGTTTTAGTCCGAAAGTATTGATTTATATTCCCAAAACTAATGAAAGTGTGCAAATTGCAGGAATGTTGGAAGTTTTGCTCTTTTGAAAAAACTCGACTCAAAAAGGAGTGTTCCGACTCACAAGGCAAGAAGGGTAGCAACACACAAGAAGTGTAGTCCGTAGAGGTATTTCTGCGGCCGTAGAACTAGTGAAGAAGCCGAACAGACTTTAAGTAGAAGTGCAGACTACACATGAATTGTGCAGCCGAAAAACAGGGTCCACATTGACAAAAATTCAAAAATTCAGAGAGTGTGCAAATGACCAAGACTTGAAGCCTTGCCTGAAGTGCGGACAACACAAGAATTGTACGGCCACATAAGCTAACTTGCAGCCGCATACCAATTTTTGCGGCTGTAGAATCCAAGTCCCTGCAAGACCAAGCAATCTGCGGACCGCACATGGAATTGTGTGGTAGCAGAACCTCCCGAGGGGCAGTTTTGTCAGCGAATTTTGGGCCACTATAAATAGATGAGAATCACATTTTTAGGTTAAGTTTGGAAGTTCAAGCAGCTGTAGCCGTTGTAATTTTCCATTTTAGTAAATTTGTGGTCATTTAGGCATTAAAACATCATAGTTTATCATTTTAATCTTACATTATGAGTTTAATTAATATTTCTTCTTTGTTTTCTTTATTTTCTACTATGAGTAGCTAGACTTTTACTAGGGTTGTGACCCAAGCCTAGTGTGTAAACCTTATGCGTATTTAATTTAATGCTTGTTTATGATTCAGTGTTGATTAGCCTTGTTTATGCTTTAATTTTAGAATTATTGGATGCAAACATTGATTCATGCATTTTTGACTTGGTCTTTGCTTGAGAAAGATGGACCTAGTCTAGGAAAGCTTGGCTAACAAGAAATTGTTCTAATTAAGGATTTGATTAGCTAATTAAAGGGTTTGAACTATAGATAGGGAAAATCCGACTTGACCTCATATCAACTATTTAGTTTGATACCCATTTGGGCTTGAGAAAGCCAAATTGGAAAAAATCATTCTATGACCGAGAGGTATTGAGTGAGTAACTTAGAGTTGAGAGCTATAATACACCCCGATCAATAAAACAAGTGTTAACGTACTTAACCCATTAAGCGAACATCTAGGTGAAGGTCATATCCCTAGGCTTTTTAACCATTTGGTAAAAATAACAAAAACAATCATTCACTTTCTAATTTCTTCTCATTAGTTCATAATTGTTAGTGATAATTTAGAAGTAGAAAACACAGCCCTTTGTTTGGAAGTGCAATTTCGTTATTTCATTTGCTCTCATCAAGTGTATACCCTAACACCCATATTAAACTCCTTGTGAAAATTGACCCCGACTCTTGTTGGGTACTATTCTTCCAACGACCGTTTCCACTCACTATTGAGCGAGAATTGGACGTGGATCAGTTAGGAACTGACGTTGCCAGGAAGTTAAAATGGCACTAGCTATATATTTGAGTGTGTTTTTGGAATATCTTTTTTCCCTTCCGTGTTACTAATTTGTGTGAGAAATTATAGGTACCAACATGGCGAACAATGATCTCGGAAATTTGCATTTGGGGGAATTGAACGGCGAGGAGGATCAAGTAGATGTGGTACCTCTTGAAACTCAAGCCAACCAGGGAATCTGGGTACCTCATGACAATGTGCCCATTCCACCCCTACCTCCACCACGAGCGACTCCACACCAGATATTGCCCAACGAAGGTTATGTTAGTGCAATAGTCCCTCCCCGTATTAGGGCGGGCAACTTTCAAATCACCAATGTGATGCTCTCTTTGCTTGAGCAACGGGGTTTCCTTACCGGTGCTCCAACTCAAAATTCTTATAAACAATTGAAGGGCTTTGTGGGCATATGTTGGGGTAGCAAGCAAGCTAATGTTTCCGAGGATGCATTGAGGCTAAGGTTTTTTCCCTTCTCTCTACAGGGGAAAGTTTTAGATTGGTTGGAATGATTGCCAAGTCATTCAATTCACACTTAGGATGAGTTGGCAGAAAAGTTCATTGCTAGGTTTTTCTCTCTCAGGCACATGGCTACTCTTCGAGATGAGATCTTGGCATTCAAGCAAGAGCCGAATGAACCACTACACGAAATATGAGAGCGCTATAGGGCAATGGTTAAGGACTGTACCAACAACGATATGACAAAAAATATGATTCAACAAACCTTTTATTGTGGGATTAACAACACCAACCAATATGTAGTGAATCAACTAGCTGGTGGGAACTTTATGACTATGCCTTATGCGGAGGCATATGAAACATTGGATGCGACGGCGGAAACGTCGTCGGCTTGGCAATCCCGGGCTAATATTTCACAAGGTGATCCGAATATGATCCACCTTCACAAAGAATTACAAGATCATGGGCAAGCCATTGCCGAACTGACCACTACCATCATCAATTAGGGAAGGCCCAACTAAATCAAGTGCAAGCTCCTAAGCAAGTTAATGCTATGGAGGGAGTGAATATGATGGTGAACAAGAGGAGGACCAAGGGTCCACACGTACAAACTCGAGTGGTGAACTATGTGCAAGATGATGGTGGTTTCGAGCAAGATGATTCTTATAATGACCAATAGGAGGAAGTGCAATACGTGGATAATTTTCAAGGGCAAAGAAACAACTTCCATGGCCAAAACCAACAACAATGGCGACCACAAACCAATCATGGAAATTGGAATTCTAACAATCAAAGGAATTGGCATAACAATAACAATCAAGGGAATTGGAGTGAAAATAACCAATGAAATTGGGGAGGAAGCAATTAAGGTGGATGGAGTAACAACCAAGGCAACCGGGGGTAGGGTTTTCAAAGGCCCCCAATATACCAACAACCGAGTAAACCACCTCCTTATTCTTTCCATGGTTCAAGTTCTTCAAAAAATGAGATGGGACGTATTGAAAGTATGTTCAAGAAAATTATGAAAAAAATGCCGATTCGGATGCCCAACTTGCCTCACACAACACATCAATATGAAACCTAGAAGTTCAAATGGGGCAAATCTCTCAAGCTTTAAATTCCCATCCTAAGGGGGTACTACCAAGTGACACGGTGGTAAACCCAAAGGGTGGTAATAATACAGGGCATGCTATGGCGGTTATCACAAGAAATGGAAGAGGTGGGAATATACCCAACTCAAGTAGAAGGCTACTTGTTGATGATGATCAAGTAATGCAAGAAGAAGAGATCCCGAACAATGTTGTTCAACCTAATCAGGAAGTTTGGACTGATATTGATGATAGTGTGGAAGAGACTCAAGAGGAGGTGAACCCGTCTAGGGAGTACATTATTGACATACCAGAGCCGATAGTGTAAAAGTCTAAGGAATCATTGCCTAATCCTCCACCTCCATACCCTCAAAGATTAGCCAAGCAAAATGGTGAGAATCAATTCAAGAAGTTCATTCAAATGATGAAGAGTCTTTCAATCTGTGATGACCCGATAGGTCATATTTAAATTTAATAATTATTTATGTATTCTAAAACCTCAAATAGCACCTTTCTGTATTTCTCGACTTGCGTTGCAGTCCGTAAATTTTTTCGGAAAGTTTTTATGTGAAAGATTGATTAAAATGTGAAATAGAGCTTTAAAACTCAACTGAGTTGACTTCGGTGAACATACTCAAATAGGCCCGGATAAGTGTTTTGATAGTTTCGGTAGGTCCGTATCGTGATTTGAGACTTGAGCGTATGCCCGGAATTGAATTCAGAGGTCCCTAGCTCAAATTATCGCCATTTAACGGAAACTAGAAATCTAAAGGTTAAAGATTTCCAAAATTTGACCGTGAATTTGACTTTATCGATATCGGAGTCGGATTGAGATTCCGAGAGTTGGAGTAGCTCCATTATGTCATTTGGGACTTATTTGCAAAATTTGAGATTATTACGGATTGAATTGAAATGTTTCGGCGTGAGTTATAGAATTAAAAATTTCATAAACTCATAAGTCCGAATCGAGGTGCGAATTGTAGTTTCGATGTTGTAAGACTTGATTTGAGACCTCGTGTAGGTCTGCGTTATGTTATGGGACTGGTTGGTATATTTGAACGGAGTCCCGAGTGGCTTAGGTGAGTTTCGGGGTGAGTTTTGAACAAGTTTGGGCATTTCGACACTCTGATGGTGTTTTGGAACAGTTGAAGTGCGTAGGGCACATTTTGGAGTGCGGATGTGCGGCCGGAAACTTCCAAAGTGTGGAGGCAGTGGTAATTGTGCGGACCACAGTTGAAATTGTGAGGTCCGCGTTTGAAATTGTATGGTCCGCAGAATTCCTCTCGCGACCGCAGAAAGGAGATTCTGCAGGTTCGATGGTCCGACTTCGGAAACTTATATATTTTAATCTACAAGGAATTTGGAGATGATTAAAAAATGAAAGTTGTAGCTCTTTGAGTTTAGTTTTCAGAAAGGTATACCACTAATCATTTGGATATTTTTAGGGAAAGTTATGGTCAATATACTGAAGCCTGGTAGTGTAGAGCTGCTGAAGTGCGGCCGCACAATTTGGATTGCGGCCGCAGAACGTGGGATGTGCGGACTGCACAAAAAAATGTGCGGTAAGCACATTGGGAGATTAGATGTAGTGCCATTATATTAATTGTTTCTCTCATATTCCACGCCTAATATTAAGTCTTGAATTCATGCTATAATTGCTACATGCTTATTTGACTTATGTGACTTAATTGCTACTTGACATTTAGTATATTAGATATTAAATTTCCTATTTTCTCCCTGATTTCCACAATTAATTGCTACTTGTCATTATTTGTTTCCTAAATAATTTATAAATATTGTATGCTTTGTTGCATAATAATTTCTTATTGAAAGTGGTATTTATTGGAGTCTTTATATTATATTTAAGAGTTGTTAAATTATATTGTTGGAGCGAGTTGCACGCCCCAACGGAGATGAAATTGAATATACTGGGGGATCGGGTTGCATGCCGCAACGGATTATATTTTAAGTTTATATTGTTGGAGCGTGTTGCACGCCACAACGAAATTATTATTATTATTATTATTATTATTATTATTATTATTATTATTATTATTATTATTATTATTATTATTATTATTATTATTATTATTATTATTATTATTATTATTATTATTATTATTATTATTATTATTATTATTATTATTATTATTATTATTATTATTATTATTATTATTATTATTATTATTATTATTATTATTATTATTATTATTATTATTATTATTATTATTATTATTATTATTATTATTATTATTATTATTATTATTATTATTATTATTATTATTATTATTATTATTATTATTATTATTATTGCGTACAGGTTAATGTAAGTGACCTGCCTTAGCCTCGTCACTACTTCGTCGAGGTTAGGCTCGGCACTTACAGAGTATATGGGGTCGGTTGTACTCATAATACACTCTACACTTCTTTTGCATATTTTGGAAACGGTCCCACCGACGGTCATTAGCTTTTGCTAGGATTCAGCTATCAGTGGAGACTTGAGGTATAGCTACAGGGAGTTCGTAGCTCTGAAGTTCCCTTCTACTTTATTTTAGCTGTGTGCTTTCTTTCAGATAGCTTTATTTTTATTCAGACCCTTGTTTGTATTATTCTAGAAGCTCGTGCACTTATGACTCCAGTTCTGGGATGGTATTTAGACAGCGTTATTATTTTGGATTGTTTCCTTTAATTTAGACATTTTTTTTCAATTGTTTGGTTTCTTTATTAATTAATTAAAATGGATTGTAAAAAATGGTTTAAATTATTCTAATATTGGCTTGCCTAGAAAGTGAAATGTTAGGCGCCATCGTGGTCCCGAAGGTGGGAATTTCGGGTCGTGACAAGTTGGTATCAGAGCATTAGGTTACTTGGGTCTCACGAGTCACGAGCAAAGTTAGTAGAGTCTGAAGGATCAGTACGGAGACGTCTATACTTAGTTTTCAGAGGCTATGAAGTTTTGGAATAATATCACTTCTTTCTTATTCTGTCACGCGATTTTATTCTATGATCGATGATTGAACCATTCTATTCTTACTCTCTCGCAGATGGCGAGAAAAGATAATACATCTACCGACGGACATGGACCAGAGCCCCCGGTGGCAACTATGACCAGGGGTAGAGGCCGAGGAAGAGGCAGAGGTAGAGGTAGAGCTCAGTCTAGAGCTCGAGAAGCAACACCTGTTATGGAGCCTCAGGTAGATTTCGAAGCGGAGGTTCCAGCTCAGACGGTTCATGTTGGACCAATTCAGGTCTCGGAAGGGTTCATAGCTTCTCCAGTACTTCAGGACGCTCTAGTCCATTTGGTGAGCCTAATGGAGGGTATGGCCCATAATGGTACATTTCCAGTGGCACCAGCCGTCTCACAGGCTGGGGGAGGAGCACAAACTCCCACTACTCCCGTTCCGGAGCAGATAGCTCCCCAGTATCAGGCTCCAGCAGTCCTGCCAGTTGGGATAGCTCAGCCAGTTGTTGCGGCACATGTCGATGATAGGCCCACCATGTCTTCTGAGGCTTTATTGAGATTGGACAAGTTTACTAAGAGATTTCCAGTTTACTTCAGTGGTACACCTATGGAGGATCCACAATATTATCTTAACCGCCGCCATGAGGTGCTGCGGAACATGGAAATAGTTGAAAGCAACGGGGTAGATTTTACTATGTTTCAAATGACTGGTTCCGCCAAGATGTGGTGGAGAGATTATGTAATTACTAGACCAGCTGATTCGCCTGTACTTACTTGGGAGCAGTTTTCACAGCTCTTTCTAGAGAAGTTTGTTCCTATTACACTGAGAGAGGAATACTGCAGGCAATTTGAGCATCTCCAATAAGGTAGTATGACTGTTACCCAGTATGAGACACGATTTTTGGACTTAGCATGTCATTCCATTGTCTTGCTTCCTAGTGAAAAAGAGAGTGAGGAGATTCATCGATGGACTTACTTATACTATCAGGATTCAAATGGCCAAGGAGGCAGGGAGTGATATTTCCTTATAGACAGCCGTGAAATTGCTAGACAGATCGAGTTAGTTCGTGCTGAAGAGAGAGGGCCAGTGTCAGATAAGAGGCCCCGTCATTCCGGTAATTTCAGAGGCACCTCATCTAGAGGCAAGGGTACTTATGGTAAGGGTCATCCTCCTAGGCCATTTTATTCAGCACTTCAGGCATCGCACGGTGCTTCAGGGAGTCATGGTCCTATTGTGCCATACTCTGGGCAGCCGATATTTAGTGCACATCCAGCTCCTACTAGTGCACCACCGCTCCAGAGTCACTACAGCGGTTATCTGTCCCGTTCGGGTCAGCTTCAACTACAGTAGCCACAACAACAGGATGGGTGTTATGAGTATGGGAACATTGGTCACATCAGGAGGTATTGCCCTAGGTTGTTGAGCAACAGATCCCAGCAGAATGCTTGTGCCATCATACCAGCACCGGTTACTCCACCGCCCGCCCAGCCAGCTAGGGGCAGGGGTCAGACAGGTAGAGGTGGAGGTCAGGTTGTTAGAGGTGGAGGCCAGCCAGTTAGGGGCTGTCCCAGAGATACAACTCCGAGTGTTGGGGCCTAACCCTGATTTTATGATTTTCCAGGTAGGCCTGAGGCTGAGTCTTCCGATGCCGTGATCACAGGTATTGTCCTAAATTTCCATAGAGATGCTTCAGTTCTATTTGATCCAGGATCTACTTATTCCTATATGTCCTCCTACTTTGCTTCATATTTGGTTTTGCCTCGTGATTCTTTGAGTGCTTTTGTGTGTGTGTCCACACTGGTGTGAGATTCTATTGTGGTAGATCGTGTCTATCATTTGTGTGTAGTTACTATTGGGAGTCTTGACACTAGCATGGATCTTCTACTTTTTGATATGGTGGATTTTGATGTCATATTAGGTATGGATTGGTTGTACCCCTATCATGCTATATTGGATTGTCACGCTAAAACAGTGACCTTAGACATGTCGGGGTTACCTCGATAGAGTGGAAATGGACTCCTGGCCATTCCACCAGTAGGGTTATCTCTTACATGAAAGCTCAGCTTATGGTCGAGAAGGGGTGTCTAGCACATTTTGCCTATATTCGCGATCCCAACGCGGAAGTTCCTTCTATGGATTCAGTTCCAGTTGTCCGTGAGTTTCCAGATGTATTTCCTGCAGATTTGCCAGGGATGCCACCCGACAGAGATATTGACTTATGTATCGATTTGGTTCCGGGCACCCAACCATTTCTATTCCACCATACCATATGGCTCCGCCGGAGCTAAAGAAATTGAAGGGGCAGTTACAAGACTTACTTGACTAGGGATTTATTAGACCTAGCGTATCGCCCTGGGGTGCACCAGTGTTATTTGTAAAGAATAAAGATGGTTCAGTGCGAATGTGTATAGATTATCGGCTGTTGAACAAGGCTACTATCAAGAACAAGTATCCGTTGCCAAGAATTGATGACTTATTCGATCATCTTCAGGGTGCCAGGGTCTTTTCAAAGATAAATTTGAGGTCAGGTTACCATCAGTTGAAGATTAGGGCATCCGATGTCCCTAAGAAAACTTTTCAGACTCTGTATGGGTATTTCGAATTCTTAGTGATGTCATTTGGGCTAACAAATGCCTCAGCATCATTTATGTATTTGATGAACCGGGTATTCAAAACCTATTTGGATTCTTCTGTGGTTGTATTCATTGATGATATCTTGATTTACTCCAGCAGTCGAGTAGAGCGTGAGCAACATCTTCGGACTGTGCTTCAGACTTTGAAGAATAATCAGTTATATTCCAAATTTTCAAAATGCGAATTTTGGTTAGACTCAGTTGCCTTTTTGGGGCATGTTGTATCGGCAGAAGGCATAAAAGTGGATCCTAAGAAGATTGAGGCAGTTCAGAATTGGCCTAGACCTACTTCAGCTACAGAGATCCAGAGTTTACTAGGTTTGGCAGGTTATTATCACCGGTTTGTGATGGGGTTTTCATCTATAGCATCTCCATTGACCAAATTGACCCAGAAGGGTGCCCCATTCAGATGGTCAAACGAGGGTGAGTTGAGTTTTCAGAAGCTCAAGACTGCTTTGACTAAGCGCCAGTGTTGGTATTGTCCACAAGTTCAGGATCTTATACGATATATTGTGATGCATCTCACATTGGGCTTGATGCAGTATTAATGCAAGATGGCAGGGTGATTGCATACACGTCATGACAGTTAAAAGTTCACGAGTAGAATTATCATGTTCATGATTTAGAGTTTCCAGTCATTGTTCATGCGCTGAAGATTTGGAGGCATTACGTTTACGGTATCTCGTGTGAGGTATTTACTGATCATCGTATCTTACAGTATCTGTTCAAATAGAAAGATCTCAATTTGAGGCAGAGAAGATGGTTGGAGTTGTTGAAAGACTATGATATTACCATTTTGTATCATCCCGGAAAAGCCAATGTGGTGGCCGATGCTTTGAGTAGAAATGTTGTGAGAATGGCAGCCGTAAGTATATTCCGGGTTGGTGAGAGGCCGTTAGCCGCAGATGTTCAAACTTTGGCCAATCAGTTCGTGAGGTTAGATGTTTCAGAGCCCAGTCAGGTTCTAGCTTGCACAGTCGCTCAGTCTTCTTTATATGAGCGCATTAGAGAGCGACAATATGATGATCCTTATTTGCTTGTCCTTAAAGACACGGTTTGGCACGGTGGTTCCAAGCAGGTTTTTGTGGGGGAAGATGGAGTTTTACGGAACAGGGTCGTATTTGTGTGCCTAATGTGGATGGGCTTCGTGAATTAATTCTTGAAAAAGCCCATAGTTCCCGGTATTCTATTTATCTAGGTGCCGCCAAAATGTATTAAGATTTGCGGCAACATTATTGGTGGAGGAGAATGAAAAGGGATATAGTTGCATAGGTAGCTCGGTGTCTAAATTGTCAGCAAGTCAAGTACGGACATCAGAGACCTGGTGGTTTACTTCAAAAGTTAGAAATTCCTGAGTGGAAGTGGGAGCATATCACTATGGATTTTGTTGTTGGACTCCCACAGACTCAGAGGAAGTTTGATGTAGTATGGGTAATTGTGGATAGGTTGACCAAGTCAGCACATTTCATTCCAGTAGAAGTTACCTATTCTTCAAAGCGGTTAGCGGAGATTTACATCCGCGGGATTGTCTGCCTTCACGGTGTGCCCGTGTCTATCATTTTTGATCGAGGTACCAGTTTGCCTCGCACTTCTAGAGGGTTGTACAATGTCAGTTGGGCACGCGGGTTGAGTTGAGTACGTCATTTCATCCTTAGACGGATGGACAGTCCAAACGCACTATTCAGATATTGGAAGATATGCTTCGCGCTTGTGTTATAGACTTTGGAGGTTCTTGGGATCAGCTCTTTCCACTTGCGGAGTTTGCCTATAATAACAGCTACCAGGCGAGCATTCATATGGCTCCATATAAAGCATTATACAGGAGGCGATGTCGTTCGCCAGTTGGCTGGTTTGAACCGGGAGAGGCTCGATTGTTGGGTACTGATTTGGTATAGGATGCCTTGGATAAGGTCAAGATTATTCAAGATCGACTGCGCACAACTCAATCTAGGCAAAAGATTTATGCCGACCATAAAGTTCATGATATTGCATACATGGTTGGAGAAAGAGTATTTCTACGGGTTTCACATATGAAAGGTGTAATGAGATTCGGAAAGAAGGGCAAGTTGAGCCCTAGGTATATTGGACCCTTTGAAATTCTTGAAAGGGTGGGTGAAGTAGCCTACAGGCCACCACTACCACCTAGTTTATCAGCAGTCTATCCAGTATTTCATGTGTCTATGCTCTGAAAATATCATGCTGATCTGTCCCATGTGTTATATTTCAGCTCAGTCCAATTAGACAAGGATTTGACTTATGAGGAGGAGCCGATAGCTATTCTAGCCCGGCAGGTCCGACAGTTGAGGTCTAAGAGGTATAATCCATCAGTTCGGGTGCAATGGAGAGGTCAATCGATTGAGGCAGCTACCTGGGAGTCCGAGTCAGAATGCAGATTAGATATTCACACCTTTTCACCAGCCCAGGTACTTTTTTAATTTCGTTCGAGGACGAACATTTGTTTTAGAGGTGGAGAATGTGATGACCCGATATGTCATATTTAAATTTAATAATTATTTATGTGTTCTAAAACCTCAAATAGCACCCTTCGGTATTTCTCGACTTGCGTGCGCAGTCCATAAATTTTTATGTGAAAAATTGATTAAAATGTGAAATAGAGCTTTAAAACTCAACTGAGTTGACTTCGGTCAACATTTTGAGGAAATGTGCCCAGATCAGTGTTTTGACAGTTTCGGTAGGTCCGTATCATTATTTAGGACTTGGGCATATGCCCAGAATCAAATTCGGAGGTCCCTAGCTCAAATTATCGGCATTTAACGGAAACTAAAAATCTAAAGGCTAAAGATTTCCAAAGTTTGACTGTGAATTTGAGTTTATCGATATCAGGCTCGGATTGAGATTCCAAGAATTGGAATAGCTCCGTTATGTCATTTGAGACTTACTTGCAAAATTTGAGATTATTCCGGATTGAATTGACATGTTTCGGCGTGAGTTATAGAATTAAAAGTTTCATGAACTCATAAGTCTGAATCGAGGTGTGAATTGTAGTTTTGACGTTGTTTGACGTGATTTGAGACCTCGAGTAGGTCCGCGTTATGTTACAGTACTGGTTGGTATATTTGAACGGAGTCCCGAGTGGCTTGGGTGAGTTTCGGGGTGAGTTTTGAACGAGTTTGGGCATTTCGGCACTCTGATGATGTTTTGGAACGGTTGAAGTGCGGAGGGCACATTTTGGAGTGCAGATGTGCGACCGGAAATTCCCAAAGTGCGGAGGCAGTGGTAATTGTGCGGACCACAGTTGAAATTGTGCGATCCGCGGTTGAAATTGTGTGGTCCGCAGAATTCCTCTCGCGGCTGCAGAAAGGAGATTCTGGTGGTTCGATTGTCCGACTTCGAAAACTTATATCTTTTATTCTACAAGGAATTTGGAGATGAATCCAAAACAACATTTGTAGCCCTTTGAGTTTAGTTTCAAGAAAGGTATACCATTAATCATTTGGACATTTGTAGAGAAAGTTATGGTCAATATTCTAAAGCGTGGTAGTGCAGAGCTGCTGAAGTGCGACCGCACAATTTAGATTGCGGCCGTAGAACGTGGGATGTGCGGACCGCACAAAAGAATGTGCGGTCAGAACATTGGGAGATCAGATGTGGTACCACATAAATGAGGGTTTCATCTCATTTCCCATTTTTGTACCTATAGAGCTCGATTTGTGGTGATTTTTCATGGGTTTTTCAAGAAATTCATCGGGGTAGGTGATTCTAACTCAGATTTGGTTAATATACATGAATATATCATTGTTTTCATCATTCAATTAGTATTTTGAGATGAAAATTTGGGAAAAATTATAGAACTTCATAAACTATAATTTTAGGATTCGAAGGGCAATCCGATGTCGGAATTTGATAACTTTTGTATCGTTGAATTCATATCGTAACAGGTGTTCGGATTTCATGAGTTTTTCCGAGATTCGAGACGTGAGCCCCACTATTGATTTTTTTGAGGTGAATTTTGGATCTTAATTCAAAAAATTAGTAATTTCATATGAAATTAATTCCTACGATTTGTGTTGAGTATATTGGATTGTTTGTGACTAGATTTGAATCTTTCAGACACCAATTAGTGAGGCAAAGGTTTATTGGGATCTTTGAGAATTGGGAAACCAAGACCCACCTCTTTTGTTTTCAAGACTTTGAGAATTGGGCAACCAAGACCCACCTCTATGAGATTGAAAATGGCCGATCGTATCATGAAAGAGGCCATTGGGTGTGATTAAAGATGTTTTGGTCCGGGTTGATAAATTCATTCTTCCAGCAGATTTTGTCATTCTAGATTGTGAGGTTTATTATGAAGTGCCGATTATTCTCGGGAGACCTTTCCTTGCTACGGGTAAGGCTCTTTGTGATGTTGAAACCGGAAAACTCACTTTCCGGGTTGGTGATGAAAAAGTGGTATTCCATGTGTGTAAGTCAATGCGGCAACCAAAGAGCAATGATGTGTGTTCTTTTGTGGATTTGGTGACCAATATCATTTTTGATGATAAAAGTGCTACAATTAATGTTGGTGATATGTTAGAGGTCGTCTTGCTCAACTTTGATGATGACGAGATGGATGGCTTCATGGAATGTGTGAACTCTTTGCAAGGAATAGGGTCGTACAACTATGCACCTCAGAAATTGTCCTTGGATCTTGAAAATAGGAAGACTCCTCCTACAAAGCCTTCTATTGAAGAATCACCTACCTTGGAGTTGAAGCCATTGCCTTCACATCTTCGGTATGAATTTCTTGGCCCTTGTTCTACTTTACCGGTTATTCTTTCCTCTTGTTTGACTAACGTGCAGGTAGATTCCACATTGGTAGTGCTACAAAAGAGGAAGAATCTATTGGGTGGACCTTGACAGATATTCGGGGTATAAGCCCCGCCTTTTGCATGCACAAGATCAAGTTGGAAGATGGCACTAAACCATCTAATGAACATCAAAGGAGACTTAATGAGGCTATGCAAGAAGTTGTCAAGAAGGAGATTATTAAGTGGTTGGATGTTGGGGTTATCTACCCCATCTCTGATAGTTCATAGACTTCTCCGGTTCAATGTGTCCCAAAGAAGGGGGCATGACGGTGGCCACTAATGACAAGAATGAATTGATTCCTACAAGAACGTTGACCGGTTGGAGGGTGTGTATGAATTATTGCAAGCTCAACAAAGTAACAAGGAAAGATCACTTTCCACTTCCTTTCTTAGATCAAATGCTCGACAAATTGGTTGTCCGTGCTTTATTTTGTTTTCTTGATGGTTACTCAGGATACAATAAAATTCTCTTGCTCCTGAAGATCAAGAGAAAATAACCTTTACTTGTCCCTATGGTACTTTTGCTTTCAAGCGGATGCCATTTGGTTTGTGCAATGCATCGACGACTTTTCAAAGGTGTATGATGGCTATTTTCACGGACATAGTGGAGGACTATCTTGAAGTTTTCATGGATGACTTCTTGGTGGTTGGAGATTCTTTTGATGATTGTCTTGCAAATTTGGACAAAGTGTTGTCTAGATGTGAAGAAACAAATTTAGTGCCCAATTGGGAGAAATGCCATTTCATGGTCGAGGAAGGTATTGTCCTTGGCCATAAAATCTTAAGGAATGTAATTGAAGTTGACAAGGAAAATATTGAGGTGATTTATAAGCTTTCACCCCCAACTTCAGTGAAGGCTGTGTGAAGTTTCTTAGGCCATGCGGGTTTTTACCGGCGCTTTATCAAAGATTTCTCTAAGGCGGTGAACCCGCTGTGCAAACTTCTTTAGAAGGATGCCAAGTTTAATTTCAATGATGATTGCATGAGAGATTTTGAATTGTTGAAGCTCAAGCTGACAACTACTCACATCATCACCGCTCCAAATTGAAGTGTGCCTTTTGAACTCATATGTGATACAAGTGACGTAGCAGTTGGGGCTGTTTTGGGGGCAACGTATCAACAAGAGTTTTCATCTGGTCTACTATGCTAGTAAGACCATGAATAGTGCCCAAGTCAACTATACCTTTACAGAGAAAGATCTCCTTGCTATTATGTTTGCAATTGAGAAGTTCCACCCGTACTTGATGGGTACAAAAGTTATTGTCCACACGCCGCATGTGGCGCTTCGTTATGTTCTGAGCAAATAGGTCTCCAAAACTTAGTTGATGAGATGGGTACTCTTGTTACAAGAATTTAATATTCACATCCAAGATAAAAAAGATAGTGAAAACCAAGTGGCGGACCACTTATCTCATTTGGAGGAGGAGGGGAGGTCGCATGGTGGCCTTGAAATCAATGACTCCTTCCCCGATAAGGAACTTTTGACAATTTCAATGAAAGAGGTGCCATGGTTCGCGGACTTAGCAAATTTTCTTGTGTGTGAAATCATTCCGGATGAGTTCTCTTCAAGCCAAAGGAAGAAGCTCAAAAGGGATTGTCATGAAATTTATTGGGATGAACCATACCTTTTCTGAATTTGTACAGATGGGGTGAGTAGGAGGTGTGTACCGGAAGAAGAGCAAGGTGATATTCTTGGGGCTTGTCATTCTTCGCCATATGGTGGTCATCATGGTGGCGTAAGAATGGCCACCAAAGTGCTTAGCTGTGGTTTCTATTGGCCCACTCTTTACAAGGATGCTAGTGAGTTAGTGAAAAGATGTGATGAATGTCAATAGGCCAGTGGAATCTCAAAGAAAAATGAAATGCCTCTCACCACCATTTTTGAGATTGATATTTTTGATGTGTGGGGCATTGACTTCATGTGCCCTTTTGTGAGTTCTTGTAGAAACACCAACATCTTGGTCGCAGTGGATTATTTGTCCAAATGGGTTGAGGTCGTCGCCTTACCCAACAATGAGGCGAGAAGTGTAGTGGATTTCTTGAAGAAGAATATTTTCACAATATTTTGGTACTCCTCGTGCATTTATAAGCGATGGGGGTCACACTTTTGCAACAAAGCTTTTAACACTTTACTTAGCAAGTATGGTGTTACTCACAAAGTCACGACTCCCTATCACCCACAAACTAGTGGGCAAGTGGAAGCTCCAACCGGGAGATAAAGAGTATCTTGTCTAAAATGGTGAATGCTAATCGGACGGATTTGTCATGCCCCGAACCTGGGCTTGGACGTAACACGACACCCGGTGCCTGACTACATGTGACCGAGCGAATAAAATGGTTGGCAGAATCAACATGTGATATCATAATATACTGAATGCGGAAGATAAACTAGCACATGCTGATATACTAAAAGTTTGAATGATATAAATCAAAAGGCGGAAACACTAATATAATTCTGGAACATATCTGTAGCAAACATTGCTTCACATAAAAAGCTTGCGACTCTGTCTAACTATTACTCTAGTCTATGAAGCCTCTAATGAAGTACTGGAACACCGACTATCCGTAAATACTGAAAGACTGTAATGTAATGATAATGCCTCGAAAGAACTGAGGATCACCAAATAGCTGGTACGAGAATCCTAGCGTTTTGAATCGTCAACTACTTGTAAACCGTTACCTACATTGTGAGATGCAGGCCCCAGGCAAAAGGGACGTTAGTACATTTGAATTGCACTGGTATGTAAAGAATTTGAAAGAAAGAACTATAAATGCTGAAACTGATACTGAGCTGATAATTGAGAATTGATAACTGAAGTGATAACTGTTGAAACTGAAATGATAACTGATAACTGAATTGAACAAAGGAACTGATAACTAATAACTGAACTGAACAAAGGAAGTAAGGCTATGAATACTCCCTCTTTTGAATGATGAACAACCTGTTTATCTGAATAAACTACGGTCTCGGGCCAAATATATATGTGCACAAGCTGCTTCCTTAGGCCCAAGTATACATATACATAACTACGACCTCAGGCCCAAGTATAGGTATACATAACTACGGCCTCAGGCCCAAACATGCATAAAGCATAAACTATGGCCTCAGGCCCAAACATGTATAAAGCATAAACTACGGCCTCAGGCCCAAACATGCATAAAGCAAAAACTACGGCCTCCGGCCCAAATATGCATAAAGCATATAAACTGTGGCCTCAGGCCCAATAACAGGTGTTCAACATTCAGGAATTTAAATTCAGGAACTAATAATCATACTGCAATATGTGATGCTGAAATACAAAATCATATTGAGTTACGTGATATCGGAATACTAAATAAGACTAGGCTAAGACATGTATTCTTGAACTGATTATGAAAACTAAAACTTCAATTGTTTATGACATGCTGAGTAATCTAGACTGAGACTCATGGACATCAAACCCAAGTCTATATTGATTACGCATTGAGCTCACAACGTTCAGAATGAAAGTCATGAACGAGTTATGAAGCTAAATAATAGAAGTTCTGCAACTATTCAAGGAACTGGGCTTAACTATATTTCTGAGGCAAGTAGTAATGTCGTAAAAGAAACGTAGTGTAGGGTAAATCATTAACATTCCCAAACATAGAGAGTTAGCCTTACATACCTTGGCTTTGCCCCTTTTGAGTGTATCACAATGTTCGTCACCTCTTTCAATAGTAATCTATGACAACATATATCAAGAGGAACCAATATTAGCACTAATGCTCATGTTTTAGGTACTTAGACATTTTATCAAACACTTGGTGGGCATAAAGATTCATAGACCTTGTTAATGGTGTTTCTACACCCAACAACACATTCTCTTGCTCCTAGCTAATTTTAAAATATCAAATTGTTATAATCAATATCATTCTTCATCACCCACAAGATAAACAACACCCTTAACCAATAATTAATAATCAACAACCAAACTTATAACCGTTCATGCTTTTCTGTTACACCCATCAACTCACATCTCATGAACTAGAGTATATAATCATTAATCCAATGCTATTGTAAATTAAAGGGTGAAGACATTACCTTTTTGAAGTTCAATCCTCTTGAATTCGAGTTCTAGGGTATATTTTCTCAACCATGATGTCCCGATCGAATATCTAATGGTTTGGAGGGTTTACCCATGTTAATAAGGTGTTGGGAAATTTAAATTAACTTAGAATCACCATTAGAACTTACCTTGGATGGTGGAGGGACCTTTGAGGAGTTAGGTTCTTGAGAGCTTCCCTTTCTAGAGCGAGTTTTTGTGTTTTAGGGTGTAGGGAATGAAGTAGGGCTTTTAAAATGACCCCCAGCGTGTGCTCCCGCGCACCTGGATGCGCAGCAGGGCAGTAACACTGCCATAAGTGCGCTGCCGTGCATGGGACCATCCGGGTGCACATACTGCTTATTGTCCAGTAAAATGCACATAATGTTTTGCTCAGAAATCTTTTCGAGCTTCACAATATACTGTTGGAAAGCTATTTCAATGGGATACAACTTTTATGTTTTACCTTTTCCAAAATTCTCAACGGATGTTTACGAAATGCTTCTAGAAGATAGATCTTCCATAAACTTAGTCGATTTTATCGAATCTTATGCACCCCACTCTCTTTCTTGATTCCAAAACAACTAATTTCACCCATACTCATCCCACTAGGACTTCATATGTCTAAGATGTCACATTAATACTCATTTAACACATCCACACCTAGTCCAAATTCACATAGTGTTACATTATCTCCCCCCTTGGGATCATTTATCCTTGAATGATTGTCCTGGATGTAACTACCACTAACTCTGGACCTAAAACAAGTATGGTGGAAACTCGTGAACACTGAAATTTCATGAACACTTGCATACTAAACTGAATGAATACCTGATTACTGAACTGCTGAAATACTACTGAACTAAATGACTACTGCGTTAACTGATTATTGAGCTAACTAAATACTGATAGACATGGAGATTATACTATAAGGTTCAAATGAAAAGGTTAGTTACCATCAACATTTCTCCGAAATACCGTCCAGCTATCATAGCATAACACTATAAGTACGGGGGGGGATTGCTTATTTTAGAATTAGTTATTATAAGTTGACTAGTTTACCAATTAGTCGACTAGAAATAAGAATGAGATAGTAAGAAGTACAGAATTAAAATATAAAAGTAAAGGGAATCAATTAAAAGCACCAGAGTTTTTATACTGGTTCGGATTCAATGTGAATCCTAGTCAAGTCCGCTTGGGTTGCAAGGGTGTTCTCTTTTCAGTGATTGAGTTTCTTGAGTACAAAGTGAATGGTGTAGTTTTACACCAACTGCTCAGTTTCTATGTCTCTCGTCTTTTCTTGATATAATGCCTCACCAGTGATTTTCTCGCTTTCTTTTCTAACTTGTTACACAACGGATCTAGTAGAACTACAATGTTTGTTTAAGTAGAACAAAGAGAGGGTAAATGGTTTGATCAAAGTATATATCTTTAAGTCTGAAACGATCGTATATATACTTTCTAGGAGGCCTTAGATTCTGGAGAGATTTGTGAACCCAAGAGATTTGATCCTTGAAAGGAATCATAGATTGATTCTTTCCAAGAATAAGGTTGATTCCCGTTATACTTCCTTGATGAGTGGACTTTGATAGCTTTCCATCTTTAAGCCTTGATATCCGCTGGATTTTCAGTGTTGGTTATGCCTTTGCCGAACCTTTAGTACTTCTTTCCTTTTTATTGTTGATAGCTTCAATCATCTTCTGATTGATATCTTCCTTTAGCTTTGATTCCTCTCCTTGATGGCTTCAATGATCCTCTAATTGATATCTCCCTTCATCTTTGATTGATTATCTATTTCCGGACCTTTATTGCTTCGCTGATTCCGTGATTGCATCAGTCAATCTTTGATTGATACTTTCCTTTTTACTTTGATTCTCATTATTTCCTTGAGTCCCTACATCAAACACAATTATATTATTTTTCATCACTAAAACTAAAATCTAACAATCTTCCGCTTTTTGATGATAGACAAAATAATATGTATAAACACCAGTTAACTTCCCTGTAATTTTACTCCCCCTCAAAGGGTGCAGTTGACAACCCCTCAATGGTTGCAGTTGACTCCCCCTCAATTAGTCCTCAATGGTTGCAGTTGACTCCCCCTCAATTAGTCGACTCATGTACTTGCAGAAGTTATATCTTTTTTCTTCCCCTTTTTGACATCAGCAAATAGGGAATACCACTAATGTAGATAATAGAGCGTGTAACCATAAAACATGCAATATAACTAAGGATGGCATGATAAGCATGCAGAGTCATAAAAGAAAGAAAAAACATCTAGTTGACTGGTTAACCAGTCCAAAACAGCAAAACACAAAACATTATTTGAGATTTCCACCACTAGTGACGCAGGAAATAGGTAAGAGTGTTGCAGATGGCCTCCTTTAGACAATCAAAGATGGAATTTACTTCAATGGTGACCCCTTCAATCCTGTCATGAACTTCCTTGAAGGCTTTGACTGCATTTTCTCTAAGTCTCTGAATTTTGACCCTTATCTTGGAGACGTCCGACACATTTTCCTTCGAAATTGTGTGAATGTCACCAACAGTGGACTGAGTGGTAGTAAGGAGTTCTTGGATATTGGTCAGCTTGTTGTCAATGACAATCAATTTTTCAATGATAGCAGGATCACTTACACTGTGAAGAGAGACAGAGGATTTGACCTTGGAGTCAGGTTAAACACTGTTGGCTTCACCGTCCTATTTCTTTACCCAAGTGCCCTTTACACACATATACCCCATACTAGCAAAAGCCCTAGAATTGTAGGATTTTGACACAGAGACAAGATGGTATTCTGAGATGGAGATATTGTGGGCTTCTAGGATATAAGAGATGGCCATACCATAAGGCAGACTGGTGGGATCATTAGGACTCTCTATCATAAAATTTATGACCCAAGAGGATAACTTAATCTTGAGTTTTGTCACAAGACAATAAACAAGAATGGTGTCTCTTTGAGATAAGGTAGATTATGATCCAGTTCGAGGAAGAATAGTGGTTGCAACAATGTGGGCTAAGACACGAGTTTCAAAGTTAACATCACTAGGACCTAACTGGTTTAGGATAGAATCAGAAGGGCACTCAGCAATATAACGTTTTTCTTGATCAAAAAATAATTTTAAAATCATCAGGCCAAGTGTTTTTGAAAAGCATTGGAAAACTAGAGAATTTACACGAGAAAATTGAGTCAAATGTAGCACAATCAAGAACAATGCGCTTACCCAGAACTAAGGATTCTAACCTATCAGGCTTACTAGAGCGAAGATTTGCATAAAACATTTTCGCTAAAGGTTCAAAGACTTTAGGAGGGGGTTAAGAGAGGAATTTTGACCAACTTGAAAGGCAAAAAGATCTTTTACCTTACAGTTGAGGGCTTCCATGACATCAAGATCAACAATTCTGCCATGAGCAATGGGCTTGTCTTTTAGGGCAAGAAAGAAATCCTTGTTTGGAGAATCCCAAATATTTGAGGTATGATTCTAAGGAGCTTGAAAGGTCTACTCTGGAATTTTTTGGAGTAAGGGTTTCAGGAGGATATTCCATGGGCCTTTTTCCTAGAGCTTTTTCTCCTAAGTGAGAGTAGTCTGAAAGTTCTACATGTGAAGAGGCAAAACATTCGGAGTGGTCAGATCCTATGTCTACGGGTTATGGGGGCTGAGAAGAGGGTTTGCCTCTGGACCGAGTACTTTTTCTGGTGGAGGCAGAAGGGGTTTTGGGGTGTTTATCCATGGGAGAACCTACTTTTAGAGAGAGGGTTTCTGAAAGATGAAGACAACGAAGTCAGAGAAAGGGGCTTAGAGTTTAAGAAGGAAATATTGACGGTTGAGTATATGAAAGGAAAGGGTGTATGATGATTGGTTTTCCTTTATTGGAAGCAACGATTGATGTGAAAAGAGAGGAAAAAATGGAGGCGATACATAAATGATTACACACAACCCAAATTTGAACATTAGTCAAATAAGAAATTAAAAAGACAAACAGGTCCTAATTTTTGAAATTAAGAGAAATAATGCCAAGTAAATCTCTTAAAAGACAAAATCTACCTTCTAGTAGAGGCTTAGTGAAAATATCAGCTAATTGATCAGTGGTAATAACAAATAACAGTTCTATATCACCTTTGATAACATGATCTCTAATATAATGATGCTTGATGTCTATATGCTTAGATCTAGAGTGATGCACAAGATTCTTTGAAAGACATATAGCACTAGAGTTATCACAAAAAAAAATTGAATAGGTTTAAAAAATAATTCATAATCACCCAATTGATGAGATATCCATAGTAACTGTACACAACATTGTCCGATGGCAATGTATTCAGCCTCTGTTGTGGATAATGCAACTGATCCTTGTTTTTTTTACTATTCTAAGAAATCAAGGGTTTTCCCAGTAATTGACACGTGCCACTGGTGCTTTTCCTGTCTTCCTTGTCACCTACAAGATCAACATCTGAAAAACCTTCTAATTGAAAATTGTTAGATCGTGGATACCATAGTCCATGAGAAGTAGTTCCAATGAGATAACGAATAATTCTCTTTACTGCAGTCAGATGAGATTCCTTAGGAGCTGACTGAAACCTGGCACATTTGCAAACACTGAACATAATATCTGGTCGACTAGTAGTTAGGTAAAATAAAGAACCAATCATTCCATGATATTTTGTTTCATCAACGGGATTTCCCTTTTCATCTTTATCAAGATTTGTTGTCGGGCTCATAGGTGTGCCAATAGCTTTAGCATTGCTCATGACAAATTTCTGAATTAGCTCCTTGGTATATTTTGTCAGGCATATGAAGGTTACTTCTTCAGATTGTTGGATTTGAAAAAAAAGTGAGCTCTCCTATCATACTCATTTCAAATTCGCTTTGCATAAGCGTTGCAAATTCCTTGCACAACAAGGGGTTAGCACTACCGAAGATTATATCATCAACATAAACTTGAATAATAAGATTACCTTCTAAATATCTTTTGATGAATAGAGTAGTGTCTACTTCACCTCTTATAAAATAGTGATCAAGTAGAAATGAACTGAGTCTTTCGTACCATGCTCGTGGAGCTTGTTTAAGTCCATCCAGTGCCTTGGTTAACTTATACACATGATAAGGAAACTTTGAGTTTTCAAATCCAAGAGGTTGTTTTACATATACTTCCTCCTCAATGAAACTATTTAAGATGGCACTCTTGACATCCATCTGGAAAAGTCTGAATTTCTTGAAGGATGCATATGCAATAAGAATTCGTATTGACTCTAGTCGAGCTACTGATGTAAAGGTTTCATCATAGTCGACTCCCTATTGTTGAGAATATCCTCGAGGTACTAATCTGGATTTTTTCCTTATGACTTTTCCATCCTTGTTGAGCTTATTTCTAAAGACCCATTTAGTTCCAATTCCAGTAGCGTCTGCAGGCTTAGGCATCAATTTCCATACTTGATTCTTATCAAATTGATCCAGTTCTTCCTGCATGGCCTGAACCCAACTTGAATCTTTGAGAGCCTCATCTATCTTCTTTGTTTCAATCTGGGAGATCAAGGCTAAGTTTGCCTTCTTCTTGTGAGCTTCTCTGGTTTTCATCCATTCACTTGGATCTCCTATGCTAAACTTCTGAGGATATTCTGGTTCACTCCTCTATTCATTTGGTCGTGTTATGCTTGTAGGAGTAGTCGACTCTATCTGTGCTTCTGGTTGACTGTTCCTAATTTCATCAGTCGACTCTGTGACATTTTCTACCCTATTAATCAACTCTTGGAGATTGTTTGACTGAGTTGTTTCTTGATTTTGATCTTCATCACCTGCAATGGTTCCTTTCTCGGCCGTAGTGTTATTTTCAACAAATACTACATGTACTGATTCTTCTACAGATAAAGTGCGTTTATTATAAACTCTAAATGATCTACTGTTTATAGAATAACCTAGAAAAATACCTTCATCACTTCTTGGATCAAATTTACCAAGATTTTCTTTACCATTGTTGTGGATAAAATAATTGCTTGCAAACGTATGGAAGTAGCTTATATTGGATCGTTTACCTTTCCACAGTTCGTATGGAGTTTTCTTCAAGATTGGCCTTATGAGACATTTGATGAGAATATGGCAGGCTGTACTTACTGTTTCTTCCCAGAAGTGGTTTGGCAATGAGTATTCTAGTAACATGGGTCTAGCCATATCTTGTAGAGTTCTATTTTTCCGTTCCACTACCCCATTCTGTTGAGGTGATCTTGGGGCTGAGAAATTGTGAGTGTATCCTTGATCATTGCAGAATTCTTCAAATGTTCTGCTCTCAAATTCTCCTCCATGATCACTTTGACTGGTTGTAATAAGCTATCCTTTTTCTCGTTCAACTCTTTTACAGAAGATCTCAAAGTTTTTCAAAGCTTCATCTTTGTGAGATAGAAAAATTACCCATGTAAAGCGCGAGTAGTCATCAATAATAACAAATGCATATCGTTTTCTTCCTATTCTAACAGTTCTAGTAGGTCCAAACAAATCCATATGAAGCAGTTGTAAAGATTTGGATGTGGACACAATGTCTTTGATTTTGAAAGAGTTCCTAGTCTGTTTTCCAATCTAACATGCATCACACACATGACTTCCAGAAAAATTGAGTTTGGGAAGACCAATAACTAAATCACGCTTGAATAGTTTATCTATAAGATGTATGCTTGCATGACCAAGTTTCTTATGCCATAATCATGGATCATCAGACATGCATGTTAAGCATATATGACCATCTATATTTTCGAAGCAATCAAGAATGTAGACATTTCCATACCTTTTTTCTGGAAGGATTATTTTACCGGACTCATCTTCAATAGATTCTTGAATTTTACCTCATATCCGGAATCACACAATTGGCTTATACTTGGCAGATTGTAGTTTAGTCCATCTACGAGATAAACTTCAGTGATATCGCAGTTGTTATTGAATGGGACTGTGCCAGTGCCAACTATCTTCCCCTTTAAGTCATATCCAAATTTAACACTTCCACCATTTATTATAGTGATCTCTTTGAACAAGTTTTTGTCACCTGTCATATGGCTGGAACACGCACTATCTAGGTACCATTTTCCTTTGCGGCTCTTTCTGTGGTGTTCCTGCAAAATATAACAATTACTTTCTCTTACTTGTTGGTTAGTATTACTAAGATTAGGGTTGTCTTTGGGTTTCCAAATCTACCCTGTAACATTTGATTTTCGAAAACGTCAAAAGGAATATTTATGCCCACTTTTATTACAAAAGTGACATACAGAAGGTGATCCATTTTTGGATCTTCCACTAGTGCTTGTGGACTCTATTCTAGTTGGTCCCTTTTTAGTTGACTTGTAAGTCACCTTTTTGGACTTAACAGAACTATGACTGGTGGATTTGCGCATGCCATTCAGTTGCATTTGTAATTCCTGAAATTCTTCTTGAAGTACTTCTTTTTCAATTTCACATACTTCAATCTTGAGTTTCCAATCTATCTTTTCCCTATTGAATATCTTTAGTTCATTCATCAACTTTTGAGACTCTTTTAAAGTAAGGTCAAGAATATCCTGCAATTCATTGCATCTTTCACAGTTATAGGATCTTACCTCGCTTGTTTCACCCCGTGCAATAAAACAGTTTTCATTTTCTTCCTTGCATTCGTCATCTGAAACATCTTCATCTATCCAGTAGCCCTAAAGTTTGTTTATGTCATTTTTTGGAATTGTCATGAAGCACAAATTTGCTATTTCTTCTGGTTCTGAAACGTCTTCATCACTCCAGCTTCAAAAGGATTTATTCTTGTTAAATCCTCTGGCAACTTTTCTTTTTAGATTCGGGCATTCAGCTTGTACATGTCCGTATCTTCCATATTCATAACATTATCCATCATTCTTGTCCTGCTCATTGTATTGCCTGGTTTGCCTTGATGATATTCTTCCTCTTTTTATGTTTCTGTATCTTCTCATTAGACAATCCATATTCCTTGATACCACGATAATTTCTTCCTCGAGGGCTTCAGGATTATCTTCAATGTCATTTTCTGTCCTGTCAGTTGTAGCCTTGAGTGCGACTGTTTTGTTCTTTTCTTCCTGGGTTATTTTCTTGAGATGAGTCTTTATAAATTCTATGAGATCCCCTTGAAATTCATCATACGATCATTTGTTTAGATCTTGTGATTCAAGTGCAACTACTTTTGTCTGCCAAGTCGTAGGGAGACTTCTCAGAATTTTCCGAATTTGATCACCACTTGTATATCGTTTACCAAAAGCTTTTAGATCACTGATGATTTTGCTAAAACCTTGCAAACATTTCTTCAATGGATTATCCTTCTTTCATCTGGAAGAGTTCGTAATCATGAACCAACATATTGATATGCGTTTCTTTCACTTTGCTGGTTCCTTCATAAGTGACTTCTAGTTTATCCCACATTTCTTTGGCTGTATCACAACTGGATATTTTTCATATTCTTCTCCACTTATAGCATTATAGAGTAGATTTCTGGCCTTAGCATTGACTTGAACAACTGCCATCTGCTCGTCTGTATATTCATCTATATCTTCCGAATCAGCAGCAGGTTGTGCTGCTACAGGCAGTGGATAGTTCCCTTTCTTGATAATTCGCCAACCTTTGACATCATATGACTTTGCATATATTTCCATACGCACTTTCCAGTGAGAAAAATATTGTTCATTAAAATATGGTGGCCTGACTTGTGATGTTCCTTCTTGAAAGAGTGCTCCAACAATTCCTTTGTTTGCCATGATCTTTTCTCACAAGCTGTTAATCAAAGAAGAGTAAGACTAGCTCTGATACCAATTGAAAGTACAAGGGGGAGGGGGGGTGAATTGCTTATTTTAAAATTAGTTATTATAAGTTGACTAGTTTACCAATTAGTCAACTAGATATAAGAGCGAGATAGTAAGAAGTACAAAATTAAAATGCTAAACTAAAGTGCAGGAATTAAAGACAAGCTCACGCAGATGGATCTTCTGTTTAATCGTGGTACATCAGCTAGTCATGGTTCACACAGTACTCGTCCGGGTCAGTAATTTTTCAGTGCACTTCTAGCTCAGAGCTTATACCGTGCTCCATCAGTTTAGGGTTTATTAGTATCAGGTTCTTCCAGTGGCTGTTCTAGTTCACGGGGTCCGATGCAGGCCCCACCGTCATTTTTACCTCGAGGTTGGTACGATTGTGGAGAGTTAGGGTATGTGGGGAATAATTTCCCCCACCATTACACAAGTCCAGTACAGTAGGGTGGCCAGTTTATGACCCTTGTGCCAGTTGCTACGCCACCCGCTCAGCCAGCTCGGGGTGGAGTTTTTATACTGGTTCGGATTCAATGTGAATCTTAGTCCAGTCCTCTTGGATTGCATGGAAGTTCTATTTTAGTGATTGAGTTTCTTGAGTACAAAGTAAATGGTGTAGTTTTATACCAACTGCTCAGTTTCTATATCTCTCGTCTTTTCTTGATACAATGCCTCACCAGTGATTTTCTCTCTTTCTTCTCTAACTTGTTACACAATAGATCTAGTAGAACTAATATGTTTGTTTGAAGTAGAACAAAGAGAGGGTAAATGGTTTGATTAAAGTATATATCTTCAAGTCTGAAGCGATAGTATATATACTTTCCAGGAGGCCTTAGTTTCTGGAGAGATTTGCGAACCCAAGAGATTTGATCCTTGAAAGGAATCACAGATTGATTCTTTTCAAGAATAAGGTTGATTCCCGTTGTACTTCCTTGATGAGTGGACTTTGATAGCTTTCCATATTTAAGCCTTGATATCCGCCGGATTTCCAGTGTTGGCTATGACTTTGCCGAACCTTTAGTACTTCTTTCATTTTTATTGTTGATAGCTTCAATCATCTTCTGATTGATATCTTCCTTCAGCTTATTTCTTTCCTTATCTTCCTTCAGGTTTGATTGATTATCTATTTTCGGACCTTTATTGCTTCGCTGATTCCTTGATTGCTTTAGTCAATGTTTGATTGATACTTTCCTTTTTACTTTGATTCTGATTGATTTCCTTGAGTCCCTACATCAAACACAATTATATTATTTTTCATCATTAAAACTAAAATCTAACAATCTCCCCCTTTTTGATGATGACAAAATAATATGTATAAATACCAGTTAACTTCCCTGTAATTTTACTCCCCCTCATTGGGTGCAGTTGACTACCCCTCAATTGTTGCAGTTGACTCCCCCTCAATTAGTCCTCAATTGTTGTAGTTGACTCCCCCTCAATTAGTCGACTCATGTACTTGCAGAAGTTTTATCTTTTTTCTCCCCGTTTTTGACATCAGCAAAGAAGGAATACCACTAAAGAAGATAATATAGCGTATAACCATTAAATATGCAATATAACTAAGGATGGCATGATAAGCATGCAGAGTCATAAAAGAAAGAAAAAACATCCAGTTGACTGCTTAACCAGTCCAAAATAGCAAAACACAAAAACTTATTTGAGATTTCCACCACTAGTGACGCAGGAAATAGGTAAGAGTGTTGCATATGGCCTCCTTTAGACGATCAACGCCTGCATTTACTTCAACGGTGACCCCATCAATCCTGTTATGAACTTCCTTGAAGGCTTTGACTGTATTTTCTCCAAGTCTCTAAATTTTTACCCTTATCTTGGAGACGTCCGACCATGTTTCCTTCTAAATTGTGTGAATGTCACCAACAATGGACTGAGTGGCAGTAAGGAGTTCTTGGATATTGGTCAGCTTGTTCTCAATGACAGTCAATTTTTCAATGATAGCAGGATCACTTACACTGTTAAGAGAGATAGAGGATTTGATCTTGGAGTCAGGTTTAACACTTTTAACTTCACCATCCTGTTTGTTTACCTAAGTGCCCTTTACACACATGTACCCCATACTTGTAAAAGCCCTAGAATTGTAGGAGTTTGACATTGAGACAGGAGGGTATTCTGAGATGGAGATATTGTGGGCTTCTAGGATATAAGAGATGGCCATACCATAAGGCAGACTGGTGAGATCATCAGGACTCTCTATCATAAAATTTATGACCCAGGAGTATAACTTAATATTGAGTTTGGTCACAAGACAATAAACAAGAAAGGTATCTCTTTGAGAGAAAGTAGAGAATGATCCAGTTCGAGGAAGAAGAGTGGTTGCAACAATATGGGCTAAGACACGAGTTTTAAAGTTAACATCACTAGGACCTAATTGGTTTGGAAGAGAATTAGAAGGGCATTCAACAATACAGCGTTATGGTTGATCAAAAGAAATTTCAAAATCATCAGGCCAAGTATTATTTGAAAATCATTGGAAAACCAGAGCATTTAGATGAGAAAATTGAGTCAAATGTAGCACAATCAAGAACAATGCGCTTACCCATAACTAAGGATTCTAACCTATCAGGCTTACTAGAGCGAAGATTTGCATAAAACATTTCCACTAAAGGTTCAGAGACTTTAGGAGGGGGTAAAGAGAGGAATTTTGACCAACCTTGAAATGTAAAAAGATCCTTTACCTTACAGTTGAGGGTTTCCATGACATCAAGATCAACAATTCTGCCATGAGCAATGGGCTTGTCTTTTAGGGAAAGAAAGAAATCCCTCTTTGGGGAATCCCACAAATTGAGGTCTAATTCTAAGGAGCTTGAAAGGTCTACTCTGGAATTTTTAGGAGTAAGGGTTTTAGGAGGATCTTCCATGGGCCTTTTTTCTAGAGCATTTTCTCCTAAGTGAAAGTAGTATGAAAGTTCTACTTGTGAAGAGGCAAAACCTTCGGAGTGGTTAGATCCTATGTGTACGGGTTCCGGGGGCTGAGAAGAGGGTTTTACTCTGGACCGAGTACTTTTTCTGGTGGAGGCAGAAGAGGTTTTGGGGTGTTTAGCCATGGGAGAACCTACTTTGAGAGAAAGGGTTTCTGAAAGATGAAGATGGCAAAGCCAGAGAAAGAGGTGCAGATTTTAAGAAGGAAATATTGACGGTTGAGTATATGAAAGGAAAGGGTGTATGATGATTGATTTTCCTTTATTGGAAATAGCGATTGATGTGAAAAGAGAGGGAAAAATTGAGGCGATACATAAATGACTACACACAATCAAAATTTGAACATTAGTCAAATAAGGAATTAAAAAGACAAATAGGTCCTAATTTTTGAAATTAAGAGAAATAATGCCAAGTAAATCTCTTAAAAGACAGAATCTATCTTCTAGTAGAGGCTTAGTAAAAATATTAGCTAATTAATTAGTGGTATTAACAAATGACAGCTCTATATCACCTTTGATAACATGATCTCTAATACAATGATGCTTGATGTCTATATGCTTAGCTCTAGAGTGATGCATAAGATTCTTTGAAAGACATATAGCACTAGAGTTATGACAAAAAATTTGAATAGGTTTAAAAAATAATTCATAATCACCCAATTGATGAGACATCCATAGTAATTGTACACAATATTGTCCGATGGCAATGTATTCAGCCTCTGTAGTGGATAATGCAACTGATCCTTATTTTTTACTATTATAAGAAATCAAGGGTTTTCCCAGTAATTGACACGTGCCACTGGTGCTTTTTCTATCTTCCTTGTCACCTGCAAGATCAGCATCTGAAAAACTTTCTAATTTAAATTGTTAGAGCATGGATACCATAGTCCATGAGAAGTAGTTCCAATGAGATAACAAATAATTCTCTTTACTGCAGTCATATGAGATTCCTCAGGAGCTGACTGAAACCTGGCACATTTGCAAACACTGAACATAATATCTGGTCGACTAGCAGTTAGGTAAAGTAAAGAACCAATCATTCCACAATATTTTGCTTTATCAACGTGATTTCCCTTTTCATCTTTATCAAGATTTGTTGTCGGGCTCATAGTTGTGCTAATAGCTTTAGCATTGCTCATGCCAAATTTCTGAATTAGCTCCTTGGTATATTTCGTCTGGCATATGAAGGTTCCTTCTTCATATTGTTGGATTTGAAGTCCAAGGAAAAAAGTGAGCTCTCCCATCATACTCATTTCAAATTCACTTTGCATAAGCGTTGCAAATTCCTTGCACAACAAGGGGTTAGCACTACCGAAGATAATATCATCAACATAAACTTGAATAATAAGATTACCTTCTAAAGATCTTTTGATGAATAGAGTAGTGTCTACTTTACCTCTTATAAACCCATGATCAAGTAGAAATGAACTGAGTCTTTCGTACCATGCTCGTGGAGCTTGTTTAAGTCCATACAGTGCCTTGGTTAACTTATACACATGATAAGGAAACTTTGAGTTTTCAAATCCAGGAGGTTATTTAACATATACTTCCTCCTCAATGAAACCATTTAAGAAGGCACTCTTGACATCCATCTGGAAAAGTCTGAATTTCTTGAAGGATGCATATGCAATAAGAATTCGTATTGACTCTAGTTGACCTACTGATGCAAAGGTTTCATCATAGTCGACTCCCTCTTGTTGAGAATATCCTCGAGGTACTAATCTGGATTTGTTCCTTATGACTTTTCCATCCCCGTTGAGCTTATTTCTAAAGACCCATTTAGTTCCAATTACAGTAGCGTCTGCAGGCCTAGGCATCAATTTCCAAACTTGATTCTTATCAAATTGATCCAGTTCTTCCTGTATGTCTTGAACCCAGCTTGAATCTTTGAGAGCCTCGTCTATCTTCTTTGGTTCAATCTGGGAGATCAAAGCTAAGTTTTCCTTATTCTTGTGAGCTCCTCTGGTTTTCATCCCTTCACTTGGATCTCCTATGATATACTTCTGAGGTTATTCTGGTTCACTCCTCCATTTATTTGGTCGTGTTATGCTTGTAGGAGTAGTCGACTCTATCTGTGCTTCTGGTTGACTGTTTCTAATTTCATCAGTCGACTCTGTGACATTATCTACCCTGTTAATCGACTCTTGGAGATTGCTTGACTGAGTTGTTTCTTGATTTTGATCTTTATCACCTGCAATGATTCCTTTCTCGGCCGAAGTGTTATTTTCATCAAATACTATATGTACTGATTCTTCTACAGATAAAGTGCATTTATTATAAACTCTAAATAATCTACTGTTTATAGAATAACCTAGAAAAATACCTTCATCACTTCTTGGATCAAATTTACTAAGATTTTCCTTACCATTGTTGTGGATAAAACATTTTCTTCCAAAAGTATGGAAGTAGCTTATGTTGAGTCGTTTACCTTTCCACAGTTCGTTTGGAGTTTTCTTCAAGATTGGCCTTATGAGACATCTGTTGAGAATATGGCCGGTTGTACTTACTGCTTCTACCCAAAAGTGGTTTGGCAATAAGTATTCTAGTAACATGGTTCTAGCCATATCTTGTAGAGTTTTGTTTTTCCGTTCCACTACCCCATTCTGTTGAGGTGATCTTGAGGCTGAACAATTATGAGTGTATCCTTGATCATTGCAGAATTCTTCAAATGCTCTGCTCTCCAATGACTAAATCATGCTTGGATAGTATATCTATAAGATGCATGCTTGCATGACCAAGTTTCTTATGCCATAACCATGGATCATCAGACATGGATGCTAAGCAGATATGACCATCTATATTTTCGAAGCCATCAATAATGTAGACATTTCCATACCTTTTTCCTGGAAGGATTATTTTACCTAACTCATCTTCAATAGCACAACCTATTTTCTTAAATTTTTCCTCATATCCGGAATCACACATTTGGCTTATACTTAGCAGATTGTAGTTTAGTCCATCTACGAGATAGACTTCAATGATATCACTGTTGTTATTGAATGGGACTGTGGCAGTGCCAACTATCTTCCCCTTTGAGTCATCTCCAAATTTAACACTTCCACCATTTATTTTAGTGACCTCTTTGAACAGGTTTTTGTCACCTATCGTATGGCTGGAACACGCACTATCTAAGTACCATTTTCCTTTGCGGCTCTTTCGATGGTGTTCCTACAAAATGTAACAATTACTTCTCTTAGGTACCTAAGCTTGCTTGGGTCCTTGTTGGTTAGTACTACTAAGATTAGGCTTGTCTTTGGGTTTCCAAATCCACCCTGGAACATTTGATTTTCGAAAACGACAAAAGGAATATTTATGCCCACTTTTATTACAAAAGTGACATACAGAAGGTGATCCATTTTTGGATCTTCCACTAGTGCTTGTGGACTCTGTTCTTGTTGGTTCTTTTTTAGTTGACTTGTAAGTCACCTGGTTGGACTTAACAGAACTATGACTGGTGGATTTGCGCATGCCATTGAGTTGCATTTGCAATTCCTGAAATTCTTCTTGAAGTACTTCTTTTTCACTTTCACATACTTCAAGCATGAGTTTCCAGTCTATCTTTTCCATATTGAATCTCTTTAATTCATTCATCAACTTTTGAGACTCTTTTAAAGTAAGGTCAAGAATATCCTACAATACATTGCATCTTTCATAGTTATAGGATCTTACCTCACTTGTTTCACCTCGTGCCATAAAACAGTTTTCATTTTCATCCTTGCATTCGTCATCTGAAACTCCTTCATTTGTCCAGCTGCCTGAAAGTTTGTTTATGTCATTTTCCAGAATTGTCATGAAGCACAGATTTGCTATTTCTTTTGGTTCTGAAACGTCTTCATCACTCTAGCTTCCAAAGGATTTATTCTTGTTAAATCCTCTGGCAACCTTTCTTTTTAAATCTGGGCATTCAGCTTGTACATGTCTGTATCTTCCATATTCATAGCATTTTCCATCATTCTTGTCCTGCTCATTGTATTGCCTGGTTTGCCTTGATGATATTCTTCCTCTTTTTTTGTTTTTGTATCTTCTCATTAGACCATCCATGTTCATTGATACCATGGCAATTTCTTCCTCGAGGGCTTCAGGATTATCGTCAATGTCATTTTCTATCATGTCAGTTGTAGCCTTGAATGCGACTTTTTTCTTCTTTTCTTCATGGGTTTTTTTCTTGAGATGACCCTTTTTTAATGATAAGAGATCCCCTCGAAGTTCATCATACGATAATTTTTATAGATATTGTGTTTCAAGTGCAACTACTTGTGTCTTCCAAGTCGTAGGGAGACTTCTCAGAATTTTCCGAACTTGACAACCACTTGTATATGGTTTACCAAAAGCTTTTAGATCACTGATGATTTTGCTAAACCTTGCAAACATTTCTTCAATGGATTCTCCTTCTTTCATCTGGAAGAGTTTGTAATCATGAACCAACATATTGATATGCGTTTCTTTCACTTTGCTGGTTCCTTCATAATTGACTTCTCGTTTATTCCACATTTTTTAGCTGTATTACAACCGGATATTGTTTTATATTCTTCTCCACTTATAGCATTATAGAGTAGATTTCTGGCCTTAGCATTGACTTGAACAACTGCCATCTGCTCGTCTGTATATTAGTCTATATCTTCCGAATCAGCAATAGGTTATGCTGCTACAGGCAGTGGATAGTTCCATTTCTTGATTACTCGCCAACATTTTACATCATATGACTTTGCCTATATTTCCATACGCACTTTCCAGTGAGAAAAATATTGTTCATTGAAATAAGGTGGCCTGACTTGTGATGTTCCTTCTTGAAAGAATGCTCCAATAATTCCTTGGTTTGCCATGATCTTTTCTCACAAGTTGTTAAGCAAAGAAGAGTGAGACTAGCTCTGATACCAATTGAAAGTACAAGGGGGGTGAGGTGAAAGGGGGGTGAATTGCTTATTTTAAAATTAGTTATTATATGTTGACTAGTTTACCAATTAGTCAACAAGAAATAAGAGCGAGTTAGTAAGAAGTACAGAATTAAAATGCAGAAATAAAGTGCAGGAATTAAAGACACCAGAGCTTTTATACTGGTTCAGATTCAATGTGAATCCTAGTCGAGTCCTGTTGGATTGCAAGGATGTTCTCTTTCAGTGATTGAGTTTCTTGAGTACAAAGTGAATGGTGAAGTTTTATACCAACTGCTCAGTTTATATACCTCTCGTCTTTTCTTGATACAATGCCTCACCTGTGATTTTCTCTCTTTCTTCTCTAACTTGTTACACAACAGATCTAATAGAACTAATATGTTTGTTTGAAGTAGAACAAAGAGAGGGTAAATTGTTTGATCAAATTTTATATCTTCAAGTCTAAAACGATCGTATATATACTTTCTAGGAGGCCTTAGATTCTGGAGAGATTTGCGAACCCAAGAGATTTAATCTTTTAAAGGAATCACAGATTGATTCTTTCCAAGAATAAGGTTGATTCCCATTATACTTCCTTGATGAGCGGACTTTGATAGCTTTCCATCTTTAAGCCTTGATATCCGTCAGATTTCCAGTGTTGGCTATGGCTTTGCCGAACCTTTAGTACTTCTTTCCTTTTTGTTGTTGATAGCTTCAATCATCTTCTGATTGATATCTTCCTTCAGCTTTGATTTCTCTCCTTGATGGCTTCAATCATCCTCTAATTGATATCTTCCTTCAGCTTTGATTGATTATCTATTTCTGGTCCTTTATTGCTTCGTTGATTCCTTGATTGCTTCAGTCAATCTTTGATTGATACTTTCCTTTTTACTTTGATTTTGATTGATTTCCTTGAGCCCCTACATCAAACACAATTATATTATTTTTTATCATTAAAACTAAAATCTAACAATCTCCCCCTTTTTGATTATGACAAAATAATATATATAAACACCAGTTAACTTCCCTGTAATTTTACTCCCCCTCAATGGGTGTAGTTGACTACCCCTCAATGGTTGCAGTTGACTCCCCCTCAATTAGTCCTCAATGGTTTCAGTTGACTCCCCCTCAATTTGTCGACTCATGTACTTGCAAAAGTTATATTTTTTTTCTCCCCCTTTTTGACATCAGCAAAGAGGGAATACCACTAATGTAGATAATAGAGCGCATTCGGAATGTGATTTGGAGGTCCGTAGTGGAATTAGGCTTGAATTGGCGAAATTGGAAATTTGGCGATTTTTAGTCGGCAGTGGAAAATTTGATATCGGGGTCAGAATGGAATTCCGAAAGTTGGAGTAGGTTTGTAGTGTCATATTTGACGTGTATACAAAATTTGAGGTCATTCGGACATGGTCTGGTTGGTTTCGGCATCGGTTGTCGAATTTGAAAGTTTTAGAAGTTCTTAGGCTTGAATCCGAGGGTAATTTTGTGTTTCGATGTTGTTTTGAGTGATTCGAATGTTTGACTAAGTTTGTATGTTGATATATGACTGGTCGGTATTTTTGGTTGAGATCCTGAGGGCCTCGGGGCAATTCCGGGTGGTTAGCGGATTTGTCGAAGTTGAAAAATGCAACTGAAGTTGCTGCTTCTGCTATATTCGCACCTGCGGAAGGAAGAGCCGCATGTGTGAGGTTGCTAGTGCGTTTGGGGAAGCCGCAGATGCAGAAATGGAAGGCCAAGGCTGGAAACGCAGGTGCGAAGAATTGGCCGCATCTGCGAGCCCGCAGGTGCGAGGCCTTGAGCGCAGATGCGGAAAGGAAGAGTTGGACCGGATCCGCAAAAGCGGAAGTGTTACACAGGTGCACCCCCGCAGGTGCGAAACCTGGGGTCGCAGGTGCGGAATTGAGGGCTTAAGTGGTTCTCACAGGTTCGAGGATTCGACCGCAGGAACGGACATATGGCCGCAGGTGCGATTGTGCTAGGCAGAAAAGCCCCAGCTCGTGTGTTTTGCCTTCATTTTTCCATTTTTGGATTGGAGAAACTCGGGAGGGAGGCAAGTTTTCGAAGGTTTTCAAGGAGCAACGTTGGGGTAAGTTATTCTAACTCATAATGGTATAAATTTCGTGAATCTATGGCCTTGTTCATCATTAATTAGTAGGATTTTGGAGTGAAAGTAGGGGTTAGGGCTTGGGATTTATTTTTAAGAGTTTAATTTCAGGATTTGAGGGACCAAATGATGTCGGATTTGGATAAATTTTGTATGTACGGACTCGTGAGTGAATGAGCTTTCTAGTTTTGTAAATTTTGTTGGATTTCGAGACGTGGGCTCGGGGTCCGGGTTTGAGCCAATTTCGGGTTTTGGTCTAATTTTTGTAGCTTTTCTTGTGGAATTCATTCCATTAGCATATATTGATGGTATTGTACTGATTGTGAATAGATTCAGAGCATTTGGAGGCCGAGTCAAGAGGCAAGAGCATTGCGGTGTAGAGATTTGACCGGTTTGTAGTAAGTAACGATTGTAAATCTAGTCCCGAGGGTATGAAACCCCAGATTTTGTATCATTCTACTATTTTGAGGTGACGCACATGCTAGGTGACGGGCGTGTGAGCGTGCACTATTGGGGATTGTGACTTGGTCCATCCCGTAGCAACTGTAAAGTTGTATATTTTGTTGAAACTATATGATACTTATATGTTTTAGAAAGAGTTTCTGTAAATTGGGCCGAATGCCATGTTTGGGCTGCCAGTGCTGTTTAGACCCTTAGGGGCATTTTCTTACTATCCTCTCACTGTTTTCGATTGAAAATCTATACTCAGTCATGGTTATACCTGTTTACTACATAACACAGTTTTTATTACTTGATTTTGATGCATATAAATGTTGTTTTGGGCTGAGCACCCTATTTTTACTGAAATGCCCGAGTGGCTTGAGAGGTTTATGACTGATTGAGGCCGAGGGCCTGATTTGTGAGGATATTTATAGGATCGGGCTGCACGCCGCAACATGTTCGATATAGGCCGAGGGCCTTAGTGATTTATGCCATGATTTGGCTTCATATAGCGCTTGGGCAGAAGGAGCCCTTCCGGAGTCTGTACACACCCCTAGTGAGCACAGGTACGTACTGAGTGCGAGTGCTGAGTGTTGAGTGATTGGGAGGCCTGAGTGATTGTGAGGTATGCCCGAGTGGCAAGAGTGATTGTGAGGTATGCCCGAGTGGCACGAGTGACTGTGAGTTTTGCCCGAGGGGTTGTTTATGATTTCATCATTTTTGCTCACCTTTGCATTGAGCCTGTTTGAAAAACTGTTGAAAAATATCTTTAAATGATTTTTACCGGAACCGGGTTTAAACGAGATGATTTGCTTCAAACACTGATTTTTAAAGCATGTTGTACTTTACTGAATTTTTGTGATATAAACTTGATATGCTTTATTGCTCGTCACTACTGCTAAATCTTTATTTATTATTATTACTTACTGAGTTGACATACTCACATTACTCCCTGCACCTTGTGTGCAGATCCAGGTGTAGCTGGACACAGTAGTGGTTGTTGATTATTCTGGTTGTATATTTTCTCGGGGATAGCAAGGTAGCTGCCTGGCGATCGTAGCCCCTGCCCTTCTCCCTCTTATCTTCCTTTAGTTGTATTTAGCTATTTTCCAGGCTGAGTTAGCCTTAATATTGTTAGACAGATTGTAGTAGATGCTCATGACTAGTGACACCCCAATCTCGGGCTTCTCTTTTCCGCATTTTTGTTTTGATTTGAACTCCTTTACAAAGGGTTTTAAGCTAAATAGCCTTGGAATTATCCTTGAAATAAAAATATCGGTTTGTTTTGAAATGAGTCGGCTTGCCTAGTTCCACGATAGGCGCCATCACGACATGTTAGGTTTTGGGTCGTGACAATAACGTATAACCATTAAACATGCAATATAACTAAGGATGGAATGATAAGCATGCAGAGTCATAAAAGAAAGGAAAAACATCCAGTTGACTGGTTAACCAGTCCAAAATAGCTAAACACAAAACATTATTTGAGATTTCCATCACTTGTGACGCAGTAATTAGGTAAGAGTGTTACAGATGGCCTCCTTCAGATGATCAAAGTTGGCATTTACTTCAACGGTGACCCCATCAATCTTGTCATGAACTTCCTTGAGGGATTTGACTGCATTTTCTCCAAGTCTCTGAATTTTGACCCTTATCTTGGAGACGTCCGACCCTGTTTCCTTCGAAATTTTGTGAATGTCACCAATAGTGGACTGAGTGGCAGTAAGGAGTTCTTGGATGTTGGTCAGCTTGTTGTCAATGACAGCCAATTTTTCAATGATAGCAGGATCACTTACACTGTGAAGAGAGACAGAGGATTTGACCTTGGAGTCAGGTTTAACACTTTTGACTTCACCGTCCTGTTTCTTTACCCAAGTGCCCTTTACACATATATACCCCATACTAGCAAAAGCCCTAGAATTATAGGATTTTGACATAGAGACAAGAGGGTATTCTGAGATGGAGATATTGTGTGCTTCTAGGATATAAGAGATGGCCATACCATAAGGCAGACTGGTGGGATCATCAGGACTCTCTATCATAAAATTTATGACCCAGGAGGATAACATAATATTGAGTTTGGTCACAAGACAATAAACAAGAAAGGTGTCTCTTTGTGAGAAGGTAGAGAATGATCCAGTTCGAGGGAGAAGAGTGGTTGCAACAATGTGGGCTAAGACACGAGTTTCAAAGTTAACATCACTAGTTTGGGAGAGAATCATTAGGGCACTCAACAATACAGCGTTTTGCTTGATCAAAAGAAATTTTAAAATCATTAGGTCAAGTGCTTATGAAAAGCATTGGAAAACAAGAGCATTTACACGAGAAAATTGAGTCAAACGTAGCACAATCAAGAACAATGCGCTTACCCAGAACTAAGGATTCTAGCCTATCAGGCTTACTAGAGTGAAGATTTGTATAAAATATTTTCACTAAAGGTTCAGAGTCTTTAGGAGGGGGTAAAGAGAGGAATTTTGACCAACCTTGAAAGGCAAAAAGATCTTTTACCTTATAGTTGAGATTTTCCATGACATCAAGATCAGCAATTCTGCCATGAGCAATGAGCTTGTCTTTTAGGGCAAGAAAGAAATACATGTTTGGGGAATCCCAAAAATTGAGGTCTGATTCTAAGGAGCTTGAAAGGTCTACTCTGGATTTTTTAGGAGTATGGGTTTCAGGAGGATCTTCCATGGGCCTTTTTCCTAGAGCTTTTTCTCCAAAGTGAGAGTAGTCTGAAACTTCTACTTGTGAAGAGGCAAAACCTTCGGAGTGGTCAGATCCTATGTCTACGGGTTCTAGGGGCTGAGAAGAGGGTTTGCCTCTGGACCGAGTACTTTTTCTGGTGGAGGCAGAAAGGGTTTTGGGGTGTTTAGCCATGGGAGAACCTACTTTGAGAGAAAGGGTTTTTGAAGAGGGTTTCTGAAAGATGAAGAAGATGAAGTCAGAGAAAGGGGTTCAGAGTTTAAGAAGGAAATATTGATGGTTGAGTATATGAAAGGGAAGGGTGTATGATGATTGGTTTTCCTTTATTGGAAGCAGCGATTGATGTGAAAAGAGAGGAAAAAATGGAGGCAATACATAAATGAGTACACACAACCAAAATTTGAACATTAGTCAAATACGAAATTAAAAAGACAAATAGGTCCTAATTTTTGAAATTAAGAGAAATAATGGCAAGTAGATCTCTTAAAAGACATAATCTATCTTCTAATAGAGGCTTTGTGAAAATATCAGCTAATTTGAGTACTGAACTGACATCAATATATGAGAACTAAGCTGGGATGAATGTCTGAGTACTGGACTGACATGAGTATCTGAGTACTGAACTGACATGAGTATTTGAGTTCTGAACTGACATAAGTATCCGGAAACTTGATTATCATAACATGACACGTGAAGTACTGGTGTACAACCGCTAATTTTGGTGGCAACTTCAACTCATAAGCTAGTTGTCCGATCTTTTGAAGGATCATATACGGTGTGATATATCTGGGACTGATCTTTTCTTTCTTCCCAAATCTTATAACACCTTTCATAGGAGAAACTTTCAGAAACACCCAATCATCAATTTGAAACTCTAGGTCTCTATGCCGCACATCCGAATAGGACTTTTAGAAGCTCTAAGCCATCTTCCAATGCTCTTGAATCAACTTAACTTTCTCCATAGCCTGATAGAGCAAACCTGGTCCCAACAAATCTTCTTTGCCAACTTCGAACCAACAAATTGGCGATCTACACCTTCGCCCACACAAAGCCTCTTATGGTGCCATCTTGATACTAGAATGGTAGTTGTTATTATAAGAAAATTCAATGAGAGGTATGTGATCATCCCAATTATCTTTAAAATTAAGGATATATTCTCAAGTGTCTGAATAGTGCGTTCTGCCTGGCCATCTTTCTGAGGATGAAAAACTATACTGAGGTTTACTCTTGTGTCTAATTCTTTCTGAAATGTCTTCTAAAAGTTCATTGTAAACTGAGCACCATGATATAAGATGATGGACAACGCAGTCCCATGCACTCTAGCGATTTCTTGGATATTCAACTTGGCATAATCTTCTGCTAAATATGTGGTCTTTATTGGCAAGAAGTGCGCTGACTTGGTAAGTCGATCTATAATCACCCAATCAAATCATGCTCCCAAAATAAGCGAGACAATCCTGTTATAAAGTCCATATTTACCAACTCCACTCAAGAATATGTGTAAACTGTGGTAAAACACTTGGTTTTCTGCTGCTCGACTTTCATTTGCTGAAAGTTCGTGCACTTGGCCACAAAGTGTGCGATGCTCTTTTTCATGTCGTTCCATCAATGAATCTCCTTAAGATCATGATACATCTTTGAAGAACCTGTGTGAATAAAATACCTAGAATTATGGGCTTCTGACATAATCCGCTCTCTGAGCCCATCTACGTCTGAAACACACAATTTGTCTTGGTGCCTCAAGGTGCCATCATCTCCCCCTTATTAAAAAGCCATCATCTTATGCTTGTGTATCCCTTATTTTAGCAGCAACAAGTAAGGTCATCAAACTGCTTCTCCTTCACTTCAGCTACTAAGAAGGAACAAGTCCCTTTCCGGACAACAACTCCACCATCTTCGGTGTCCGAAAGTCGAACTCCTAGATTGGATAAGAGGTGAACTTCTTTCACTATAGATCTATTGTCTGCCTCAATCATGAGTTATACTTCCCATACTTGATTATCATTTTAAGGTACTTCCTGAAAATACTTATAGCATCGTTGTGAGCTAAGCCTATACTCCGAAGATTAGAGTCTCGTGCAATAACACTACCCTCATGATACATACCTGGGCATGGTTAAACTATATCCCATGCTAACTATGCGGGTTTTATATCTCCAACTGGACTTACTAACGATTTTCACATCTCCCCCTTAGACCAAAGGTTAAGGTCTTGTACTTGCCGATCCTTCTCTTATGTTGGGATCCAAACAACTTTCCTTATTTTCTGCAATTCTTGCACTTTATGTCAATGAAGACTCATCTTCCGACTTTTTTCTAAGCAATTTTTCTTACTAGCAAAAACTATATTATTTATACAAACGGAAGGCCAATGTATTCACAACTATCAAATACAATCTTAATGATTTAACTCTACTCACTGTGTCAATCTCGAAGAAACTTATTTTCGATAACTCTTAAAGGATATTCTTCTGTAGTTTGAACTCTTACTGTTAGATGATTATCCTTTCTTCCACTGTCACTGTACTTCGGGTTTAACTTAAAATCTTTGGGTTCTAACACGCGTTCGGTATTTCAAACTATCATCCACATCACTAGAATTAACTTGGCCAAGTGAATCAAATCTTACCTCTTCTAGATCTGCTAAAATTGCTAATTCATTGTATCTACTCAAAACTTACTTACTATTCTTTTACTAACCACCTACTAGCGTCATCTTTTCTTGTTCTGCTTTGAATAACTAAAGTGAAGCATAGGTTATTTCTCACTTCCCTCACCATCCAACCCTATTCTACGGTCGCATACTATCCTTTTTTTTTAACTATGTATATGGATCACACACTTAGGGAAAGTTCATCCGTTTTAAACAAAATTAGAATATCTAACCCCAAACTTTCTATACAATTCAAAATCATATCATACTATAAACAACTTAGGTAACTACTTAGTCGCATAACCTAACGGGGAACTGCCATATCTTTTATATTACATCAATAGCTGCTTCTTGTAGTAACTTACTAATGTGGTACTTCTAGTTCTGATTTGAATAAATCTGAACAACTTAAAATCATTCCCTGAAAGTCACTATTGGCTGCTCTTGGTTCTTATTTCATACATCATATCTTCTAGTCATATGCATGAGTCGTACAAAAAAATACACCGTTGGTAATAACCAATGTTTTGATTCCTAGGTATTTTTCCCTTAGGGACTTTTCTGTCCAAAACTATATGTCTACTGCGGTTCAATTCTTAACCTGTTACACTGTGGGGTCTGACATCTAAACTATCATCATCCCAGATGTGCCTCCATTTCCAAGAATTAAAATGCGTTGCAAAGAGAGATCGAAGACGAAGATTTTCTGACGCTAAAAGAAATTGTTCTGTGAGGTAAAATACATACAACTACCATACACAAACTTATCCTTCAAAGTATACCATCATCTAATAAATCACTTCCTGTATCATACGGCGAGTCTTGCGTCTTCATCCGAACCAAAAATATGTGAAGATTTTGCTATAATCACTGTTACTTAAATTTTCTTTTAGCACCCACATGCATCACTGTATACTCACAAGTCGCCTTTATTTGGATACATTGAAAATTGTAGATTTGGTAACTGAATAACTGAATACTGGCATACTTAATAACTATTAAGCTGCTAATTGAAAGATTGTATAACTAGTAACTGAGGTCAATTGATAACCATAAAACATGATAACTACTTTTGTACTTTTTGGAATGGTTATGCTCTAATCTGTACTACTATCCATTGCATCCCACTTTCAATATCCTCTCAGTCTCATTTGTTACCAACCTGTACTACATAATTATACCCCAATAGGTGATCATCCTCCCTAGGAGCTTGGGTTTTCTTGCCCCTCGCTTGGGCATTAGATATGTTTGGAATTCGATAGGAAGAGAAGGTTACTTATTGCTCTAAGCTTCATAGCACAATCTAGAGTAGAAAGAAATGAGAAAATACTGGATGTCTCGGTAGTTAACCCTTTATATGAGTAGTCGGCACACACATATAAAGGAAACTCCACTGGACATGACTTCATAGACTCCTTAGGACACTTGAACCTAGTGCTCTGATACCAAGCTTTGTCACACCTCGAACCTGGGCCTGGACATAACACACGACACCCGTTGCTGACTACATATGATCGAGCAAACCAACCAGCTGGCTGAATCAATATGTGATATCATAACATACTGAATACGGAAGATAAACTTGCATATGCTGATATACTAAAAGTCTAAATGATATAAATCAAAAGGCGGAACTAGGCTTAACTATATTTCTGAGGCAAGTAGTAACGTCGTAAAAGAAACGTAGGGTAGGGTGAATCATTAACATTCCCAAACGTAGAGAGTTAGCCTTTTATACCTTGGCTTTGCCCCTTTTGAGTGTATCACAATGTTCGTCATCTCTTTCAATAGTAATGTATTGCAACATATATCAAGAGGAACCAATATTAGCACCAATGCTCATGTTTTGGGTACTTAGACATTTTATCAAATACTTGGTGGGCATAAAACTTCATAGCCCTTATTAATAGTGTTTCTACACCCAAAAACATATTCTCTTGCTCCTAGCAAATTTTAAAATCTCAAATTATTATAATCAATATCATTCTTCATCACCTATAAGATAAACAACACCTTAACCAAAAGTTAATAACCAACAACCCAAACTTATAACCGTTCATGCTTTTCTGTCAAACCCATCAACTCATATCTCATGAACTAGAGTATATAATCATTAATCCAGTGCTATAATCCATTAGAGTGTGAAGACATTACCTTTTTGAAGTTCAATCCTCTTGAATTCGAGTTCTAGGGTTTCTTTTCTCAACCATTATGTCCCAATCGAATATATAATGATTTGGAGGGTTTACCCATGTTAATAAGGTATTGGAGAATTGAAATTAACTTAGAATCACTATTATAACTTACCTTGGATGGTGGAGGGACCTTTGAGGAGTTAGGTTCTTGAGAGCTTCCCTTTCTAGAGCAAGTATTTGTGTTTTAGGGTATAGGCGATGAAGTAGGGCTTTTAAAATGACCCTCGGGATGCACTCCCGCGCACCTGAAGGCCTAACCGTGCACCAGGATGCACAGCAAGGCAGTAGCACTACCACACGTGTGCGGCCGCGTATGGGACCATCTGGGCACGTACCTGGGCGCGCATACTGCATATTTTCCAATAAAATGCACATAACATTTTGCTCAGAAATTCGTTCGAGATATGTCGTTGGAAAGCGATTGCAAAGGTCTATAACTTGTATGTTTTACGTTTTTCAAAATTCCTAACGGATGTTTACGAAATCCTTTTAGAAGATAGATCTTCCATAAACTTAGTCGATTTTCTAGAATCTTATGCACCTCACTCTCTGTCTTGATTCCAAAATAACTATTTTCACCCATAATCATCCCGCTAGGAATTCATATGCCTAAGATGTCCCATTAATACTCATTTAACACGTCCACACCTAGTCCAAATTTATAGAGTGTAACATGATTGGTCCAAGAAGCTTGATGATGCATTATGGGCTTATCAGACGGCTTACAAAACACCTATTGGAATGTCGTCATACCGGTTTGTGTTCGAAAAAGCTTGTCATCTTCCAGTGGAACTAGAGCATAAGGAAATATGGGCTCTAAAGAAGTTGAATCTTGATTGGGATGTAGCCGCTAACTTGAAGGCTGAACATTTGAATGAATTGGATAAGTTCCGGTACCATGCTTATGAAAGTTCGTCCTTGTACAAAGAAAAGATGAAATATCTTCATGAAAAATACAATTGGAATAAAGAGTTCAAGGTCGGCGATGTTGTATTGTTGTTTAACTCAAGGTTGAAGATGTTTTCCGGGAAGCTAAAATCCAAGTGGAGTGGTCCTTTTGAAATTATTGGTGTGACACCTTTTGGTGCATTAGACTTGAAGAACAAAAATAATGAAGTATTCTGAGTCAATGGTCACCGGGTGAAGCACTACTTGGGAAAGGTTGGAGATAGCCACATCGTGGCCGTCATTCACTTCACTTGAGGGTATTCTGCGTCGTACCGCAACGTTAAATCAGGCGCTTCTTGGGAGACAACCCATGTACTTTTCCTTTTTTCTTTTATAGTTAGGTGTTATTTGTGTTCTAACTTGATTTGAAGTGTGCTACAGGGATGAGTGTGACTTACAGGAAAGGTGGACAAAAATATGGCTAAGTGTTCAAAATTGTGCGGACCATACTTTATTTGTGCGGGCCGCACATTTCTATGTGCCACAGCATAAGAGAATTGGGGCCGCATATTTCTGTTACGGACCGCACATTTGAAATATTAAAAAAAGTGTCAAAATTCCAACTCTCTAAAGTTTGAGCTTGTCAGTGCGGATGTCGATTTGCGACCGCACGTGAAATGTGCGGCCGCATAGGAAAATGTGCGGACCACACATTGAGTTCTGAGACAAGTCCGCCCAGGTAACAGAGTGCGGACCACATGTGTAAATTTTTGGCTGCACTAGCCTCTTTCCCCTTCTCAAATAGTTGGTATAAACAGAGGAATAAAACTCATTTTAAACTTTTCCCTCTCTGAACAAAACACTGTTGCTCTGTTGATTTTCTTGAGATATTTTAACTGTCCTCACACACAACCACCTTGATTATTCACCCATTGCACTCACTCTACCTGGTATTCTTCAATTTCATGTTAGTTTAATTTGTAGATTTTTAATTTTTTTTAGGCAATCTATTATTAGAGTTCAATTATGTGTCCATGTGGGGTAGATTTGAACTGGGTAAACTTAATACATGCTCTAATGGGGTTGGGTTAGTGAAAGTTTATGTTTTTACAATGTTTTCATGTCTATTTGTGCAAGAAATTAAAAAACCTAAGTAGATAAAAGATGGATGTTCATAACTTTTGAATTCTGCGGTCGTACTTGAATTTGTGCAGTCCACAGATTAGAAATTTTGGCAACTCAGTGAATCAGGGATCTGCGGCCGCAAGTTAAAATGTGCGGACTGCAAATTTCCCTCTGCGACCGCAGATCATCCAAATCATTGTCTTCAGAGACTCTGCATTTTGAGAGTGTGAAGTGCGGCCGCACTTGCAAACTGTGCGGACCACACTTCCCTTCTACGGCCGCACAACCAAATTTTGCGGACCGCAACTCCCTTTTATGGCCGCACATAAAAAATGTGTGGACCGCAAATCCCTTTACCTACAGACATGTGTTATACTCATAAACCATTGCATCTAATATTTTCTCTCTTATCTACATAAGTCATAAATGTGTTGAATAATGAATTACAACTAATAATCTTCATTGCTTTGATACAAACAATGGTTCGATCGAGAGGCGGAGGGGATACTATAAAGGGAAGGGGTGAATCTTCTCGGGGTCGAGGTAGAGGTACCTTGCCCCTTGGCCAACCTAAGACCATCAGAAATAAACCACAGCTGGCAGATGGAGCTGTGTAGACCTCTCCGAGTCTAGCTCCTATGCCCTGTCTAGGGAAGTGTCAGAGGACAACTCAACCTATGGTCAAGAGGAGCAGAAAGCCACACAGTCGAGGCCGTAAGGGAGATACCAGCTCAGGAATGAGCCTTCTTCATCTCACAACACCTTCAAGGGGCCGAAGAGCACTAGTCAGGATTCTGAGCAATCAACTACACCAGTCACAGAGGCACAGGCTATACAGGAGAACCTTAATGATGGTAGAGTGGGAGATGGTACAACCATATGTGTGGAGAGATCAAATAAGAATGAAGTCTGGGAGGATAGGTTTATCAGCTTGGCCGCCTTCACTGATTTTTGTATATGGTGGCCAGTGAGGTCTTTGACTGTTAAGAGATAGTTCCTATTGAAAGATTTGGAGAAATACAACCCAGCGATCTTGAGGCATCTCATCGCATGAAAGAGTTGGATGTGGTTCATTGATAGAGTTGAGGATGCCAAGGAATACCTCGTCCGAGCATTCTATGCTAATGTTGCTCACATAAAGAAGGGGACGAATGTGACAAAAGTGCACAACCTCAAGGTGAGGTTTGATCAGCATACGCTAAACACGTACTTGGGCGTCGACGATGTTGAGCCAAATGAGTATTTGGAGAAATGTGCAATGAAGGAGGAGGTCCGACTTTGGCTGGCTGAGATCTTAGCACCAACATGGATTACCGTTGGGTTTCTCATTCAGCAGAACACATTGAGTTTACAGGTGAAGGGGTGGTAGACCTTTGTTTGTAGCAGACTAGATCCAAGCCAGAATGAGACTCAACTTCCTATTCCTCTGGCTGTTTTTGTGGCTTCCATCATGGTTGGGTACTCAATTAATGTAGGTGCCATGATGTTGGCCAACATTTCCTTGATAGCACGGAAGGCTAGCTCGGCCTACCCTTATCCCAACACTATCACAAAGTACCTCATTGATGCAAAGGTAAAGACGAGATCTTTTGACACCAAGGTGAAGCCGAAAAAACCTTTTGACTGATACTCACTAATGGATGAGATCAGCCCAAAGAAGAAAATCTAGCCTCCTGCCACCACAGGCCAGTCTGATGAGCCAATAGTGGTAGTTACTGAGACAACAGGCCTTCCATCCACCTCTGCAGAGCCTTCTTCTAGTGTCGCTGCTATGCCTCCGCCATCATCCTCAGCTCCTACCACAACCTCAAAGGTAGCCCCTGATCTAGCTCTAAGGCTAGTGCACATGCCCACAACTCCATTATCTGCACTGCGAGTCTCAACAACTGGATGCAGATAACTAATTCAAAGTTGTCTAACTTATCTAGTACTATTACAGCGCATTCCAGTACACATGCACCACAGACCCCCTCTGACATTGATGAGACGCTCAAGAAAATTCTGGACAACCAGAAGACAATCATGGACACCATGGTACATCACTGGTCAGTTATTGAGGAGCTGGGAAAGGAAGTGAAGAAGATGAGGAAGTCTTAGGCACACAAGAAATCAGTGGACAAGCTCATAAAGGAGGTGATTAGACTTGCTAAAGATGGAGACCTACACTTTCATATGCTACATGACCAGTCCGTCCCAGATCCATCAGCACCATCTGCACCGGGTAGCACCAGTTGGCCAGTCTGAGGAACCAGAACTTGCTGCCGACACTGCTGAGGCAGTGCGTGCGATGTTCACCACTCACCCCCCCCCATACCTAGATTTGACGATGTTGAGATAAAGTTGGTTAATCCTGAGGGAGATGACATTGGTGGGGACACTGAGATGACATTGGTGGGGACACTGGTGGTGGTGGTAGTAGTAGTAGTAGTAGTAGTAGTAGTAGTAGTAGTAGTAGTAGTAGTAGTAGTAGTAGTAGTAGTAGAAATGCCTAATCAAGTCATTCTCGAAGAGTGGATCATGCTTTATTTTGTACCAACACACTTAACTACGTGCTTATGGTTAGAGACATAGTTTTTTGAAAGAAATAGCTCTTGTGAGTGACTTTGAGACTCTTGAGTTGACTTTGGCGACCCCCTTTGAGCCTCTAGCCTTTCTCATTTGATAACCATGTTATAAACCTTTACCCGTTTTGTCGTGATCCTCTCTTGGCACCCGAACTTTTCTTAATACTCTTGTGAAATAAGTGGCTTAAAACATAAGTTTGGGAGGAGAGATGAGGAATTTGAAAAAGGTATCAAGGAACAAAAAGAGAAAAAAAAAATGATCTCTATGAAAAGAGAAGGCAAGAAAAGAAAAAGAACAAAAAGAAAAATGCAAAAAAGAGAATAAGTGAAAGGGTTGATGGATTCAAACGGAAATAATGATCCCTAACATGAGTATCAAAGGGAGAAAAAGAATAAAATGATCAAGAAAGAGTGATGTCAAGTCTTTCTAGCCCCCAATAAAAAGAAAATGCCTCTAAGAATTGGTAATTGTGAGCCGAGAAAATAAAATATGGAGTGCTTAAGAAAATATGTAATCACTTACCCATATGGTATCCAACCTTAATCCCAAAGCCTTCATTACAAGTCGAAAGAAGTTCTACTTGATTTCGAACAGAGTGAGCTTACATTAGTGATGATCTACACGAGAGGCAAGCCTATGGTACGAAGAGAGAAGAGTGAAACTTTCGTGAATCTTAAGATTGAGTGCTAACTTTTTAAGTGAGCTTGAAAAATGGAAGGTAGATGAGGAAGAGTTTGGAGTCCATCATGACCTACAAGATAGAACAAGAGTCCTTGATGAGTAAAATTAATTCTTGAAGCTCAAATATCACTTTAGAATTGTATGTTCATGAATATTTGACTTGTCACCTTATTGATAATGCATGAACAGTGTGGGTAATTATTGGTCCCAACAGAGTATGAATGGCTCACCATTGACTCGCTGAAATGACCTTTAACTTTGAGGAGGTGGGAACTAATTTATTTGCTTGAGGACTAGCAAAGATTTAAGTTTGGGGGAGTTGATAAGTATTAGTACCTTTTTACTTTTGTTTTAGTCTAAAAGCATTGATTTATGCTCCCAAAATATTTGAAAGTGTGCAAATTGCAGGAATGTTGGAAGTTTGGGATCTTATAAAAAAATCTGACTAAAAAAGGAGTGTTCCGACTCACGAGGCAAGAAGGGGCGCTGCACACAAGAAGTGCGGTACGTAGAGGTATTTATGCGGCCGCAGAATTCCCTCTGTGGTCACAAAACTAGTGAAGAAGCCTAGCAGACTTTAAGTAGAAGTGCGGACTATACATGAATTGTGCGGCTGCAGAACAGGGTCCACACTAACAAAAATTTGAAAGTTCAGAGAGTGTGCAAATGACCAAGACTTGAAACATTGCCTGAAGTGCAGACCACATAAGAATTGTGCGGCAACAGAAGCTGTGCGACTGCACCATCCAAGTACCTACAAGACCAAGCAATGTGCGGACCGCACATAGAATTGTGCGGCAGCAGAACCTCCCGAGGTGCATTTTTGTCAGAGAATTTTGGGCCACTATAAATAAACGGGAATCACATTTATAGGTTAAGTTTGGAAGTTCAAGCAACTGTAGCCATTGTAATTTTCCATTTTAGGAAATTTGTGATCATTTTGGGATTAAAACATCATAGTTTATCATTTTAATCTTACATTATGAGTTTAATTAATACTTCTTCTTTGTTTTCTTCATTTTCTACTATGAGTAGCTAGATTTTTACTAGGGTTGTGACCCAACCCTAGTGTGTAAACCTTATGGGTATTTAATTTAATGTTTGTTTATGATTGGGTGTTGATTATTTAACCTTATTTATGCTTTAATTTTAGAATTAATTGTTGCAAACATTGATTCATGCCTTTTTGACTTGGACTTTACTTGATAAAGAGGGACCTAGTCTAGAAAGGTTTGGCTAACAAGAAATTGGGTTAATTAAGGATTTGATTAGCCTAATTAAAGGGTTTGAACTAAAGATAGGGAAAACCTGACTTGAACTCATATCAACTACTCCCTCTGTTTCAATTTAGATAAGCTAGTTTTACTAGTAGAAATGATATATACGTTCGCGCTCTAGTTGATCACAATAAGAATCACTCTAGAGATTAAAAAGACAAAGGGAAAAGGAAAACATCAATCAATGGGGTAAGACAGGTAAAATGTTGGAAGCAACAAGATTAATTGGATGGAGGAGGTGAAAGTTTAGGCATGTTGGGAATTGCGGGAATATAATGGTTGTAAGTGAGGGCATGTTGGGAAGAGGAATCATCTTTTATATCTTAATTGACTTTGCTATATATGCTTTCGTGAAATATAACTCTCTTCATCAGAATTATTTAACCCACACTTCTCTGTTCCTATCTTAAGTAATTCACCCTCTTTCTGAACAGTGGTTTTGTTCTCCTTTAAAACTTTAAAAAAATTCAAACCAATATAGTACATAATATTTTATATATGAATAAAAAAATACTTTGTGCCATTTTATATTAAATATGGCTGATCCGTACTTCATCTATGTATAACTACTTCCAAAATATTATTGACTTAAAAAATTTGTGCATCCTCAAATCAACATTTAGGCAGGTGAACTAACAATAGAGAGTTCTCATGTTTCCACAGCCAAAAATCACATACAATCCTGCTAGCTTTTTCAACAACTTTTCCCTATTTATACCCCTTTAGCAAATGATCAAACACACTCAAATTAAACACAACTTCCAACTTCTATTATTAACTTCATTTCCTTGAAACAAAACAATATATCAAATTAACACAATGGCTTCTTCTAGCAACTATTCAATCCTTTTCTTGATCATAGCATTATTTTCCTTATCAAGCATCACTACAACACATGCTGCTCGCAGCCTACTGCAACTTCCAAACTTGCCTACAATCCCATCATTGCCTCAGCCAACAATGCCACAGTTGCCCACTATTCCAAACTTGCCAACAGCAGCCACATTGCCACCATTGCCAACACTTCCAACAGCAACACCATTGCCTTCTTTGCCTACATTGCCCTCTGTTCCGAAGATGACTCTGCCACCAATGCCTGCTATGAATCCTATTCCCAACATGCCTTCACTTCCAAACATTCCAACTATTCCAACCTTGCCTACACTTTCACCTCCTCCATCCAATTGATCTTGCGGATTCTAAAATTTTACCTATTTTATGCTGTGTGATGTCTACCGGTTGTTTTTTCTTTATTTGTCGTTTTAAAGTTTTGAGTGATTCTTAATTATGTATTGTACTGTACTCTCCGAGAGTGTTGTGCATTTATTGGCCCAGTAGTAACTGTCTTTTATTAATTTGATTGACTTTTGTGTAGTTATCCGGTATATTTTCCTGATAAGCAAAGATCAATCTAGCTATATGCATTTTCCGAAGAAATTTTAATAAGCTTTATCATTTCCATTGACCGAAAGCAATCGCGAGTAAAGGAAGTTCAAGTAGAGCTAATATAAAGCAATCCCGAATTCATGGCGTGGACTATAGCACACGAAAATCTAGAAATCATCTTGAATTCCTGTTTTATGGCCCTAAAATGTCAAAATACGAGGAACAATAATGATGAACCGATGACTATTGTTCATTAGGTCATTTTTATGGGCTCGTAAAATTTTAGAAGATTCGGGGCTGGTCGTCCGAATTCATGTAGATTGTGTGGACAGCACACGAAAGTCTAGAAATTATTTTGAATTCCTGTTTTATGGCCATAAAACGCCAATAAATGAGGAATGGTCATGGAGAAGTGATGATTATTATTCATTAGATCGTTTTTATGGGATCATATAATTTTAGGTGATTCGGGGCCTGTTGCCCGAATTCATGCAAATGGCGTGGACTATAGCATACTAAAAAGTGAAAACCGTTTTGAATTTCTATTTTATGGCCCTAAAATGCCAAAAAATGGAACGGTTATGGCGAAACGATGGCTATTTTTTCTTAAGTCATTTTTATGGGCCCGCAAAATTTTAGAAGATTCGGGATCGGTCTTCCAATTTTATGCAGATAGCGTGGACTATAGCATACGAAAATCTAGGAATCATCATGAATTTATATTTTATGGCCCTAAAATACCAGAAATGAGGAAAGGTTATGGCGAAGCGAAGACTATTGTTCATTAGGTTATTTTTGCTAGGCCTGCAAAATTTTAGGAGATTCGGGTCAGTCGCCTGAATTCATACAGATGACGTGGACTATAGCACACGAAAATCTAGGAATCATCCTAAATTCCTGTTTTATGCCCTTAAAACGATAAAAAATGAGGAACAATCATGGTGAAGCGATGACTATTGTTCATCAAGTTATTTTTATGGGCCCGTAAAATTTAGGAGATTCGGGGTTGGTCGCCCGAATTCATGTGTAGATGGCGTGGACTATGCATACGCATATCTGGTAAACTTCCTGAATTCCTATTTTATGATTCTAAAATACTAAAAAATGAGGAATGATCATGATGAAGCGATGACTATTGTTCATTAGGTCGTTTTTTATGGGCTCACATAATTTTAGACGATTCCGGCTGGTCATCCGAATTCATGTAGATTGCGTGGATTATAGCACAAGAAAGTTTAAAAATCATCTTAAATTCTTGTTTTATGTCCATAAAACGTCAAAAAATGAGGAATTGTTATGAAGAAGCGATGACTATTGTTCATTAGGTCATTTTTTATGGGCTCACATAATTTTAGGAGATTCAGGGCATGTTGTCCGAATTCATGCAGAGGGCAAGGACTATATATATATATATCACACGAAAAACTAGGAATCATCCTAAATACATGTTTATGGCCATAAAACGGTAAAAAATGAGGAACAGTCATGGTGAAGCGATGACCATTTTTACTTTCATCATTTTTTACGGGCCCGGAAAATTTTAGGAGATTCAGAGCCGATCTCCCAAATAAATGCAGATGGCGTGGACTATAACACACAAAAATTCGGGAATCGTCCTGAATTTTTATTTTATGGTCCTAAAACGCCAAAAAATAAGGAACCGTCATGGTGAAGCGATGACTATTATTCATTAGGTCATTTTTATGGGCCTGTAAAATTTAGGAGATTCGGGGCTGGTCGCCCGAATTCATGTAGATGGCGTGGACTATGCACACGAATATCCAGTAATCTTTTTGAATTCCTGTTTTATGGTCCTAAAACACCAAAAAATAAGAAATGGTCATAATGAAGCGATGACTATTGTTCATTAGGTTATTTTTTATGGGTTCGCATAATTTTAGGCGATTCGGGCTGGTCATCCGAATTCATGTAGATTGCGTGGACTATAGCACAAGAAAGTTTGGAAATCATCTTAAATTCTTGTTTTATGGCCATAAAACATCAAAAATGAGGACTGGTCACGGAGAAACGATGGTTATTGTTCATTAAGTCATTTTTTATGGGCTCACATAATTTTAGAAGTTTCAGGGCCTGTAGCCCGAATTCATACAGATGGCAAGGATTATAGCACACGAAAAACTCGAAAGTGTCCTAAATTCTTGTTTGTGGCCATAAAATGCCAAAAAATGAGGAACAGTCATGACGAAGCGATGACCATTTTTACTTTCCTCATTTTTTACGGGCCCCCAAAATTTTAGGAGATTCGAAGTCGGTCGCCCGAATAATTGCAGATGGCGTAGACTATAGTACACGAATTTTTATTTTATGGACCCTATAATGCCAAAGAATGAGGAATGGTCTGGCAAAACGATAACTATAGTTCATTAGGTCATTTTTGATGGGCCTACAAAATTTGAAGAGATTCGGGGTCGGTCGCCCGAATTCATGCAGATGGCGTAGAATATAGCATATAAAAATCTGGGAATCATACTAAATTCCTGTTTTATGGTCCTAAAATTCTAAAATACGAGAAACGATCATGGCGAAGTGATGACTATTGTTCATTAGCTTGATTTTGATGGGGCTAAAATTTTTTAGGAGATTCAGGACTAGCCGGCCGAATTCATGCAAATGGCGTGGACTATTATAGCACACGAAAATCTAGGAATCATCCTGAATTCCTGTTTTATGGCCTTAAAATACCAAAAAATGAGGAAGAGTCATGGAGAAGAGATGACTATTACTCATTAGGTCATTTTTATTGGCCAACAAAGGCGGGGGATTTGTATCTATACCTAGTTTTTGGGTCACATTTTAACCTATACATGCTTTGCAAAAAAAATTGCAAGAGTACCCACTTTTCGAGTAACTTCAGGCATACGGGCCTGAAGTAGCAAATATTTATGTCTGAAGTTTGAACTTCAGAATTTTTTGCCTGAAGTGTAGCCTTATCAAAGCAAAACTTCAAATATTTTTGCCTGAAGTTTGGCCTGACTTGCAAAGGCAATCACGCAAACTTCAGTTCATAGTACAAGGGAAAACTTCAGTCTCCCTTCACTTCATAGTACAAACTTCAAACAAATTAGTCTGAAGTTCTTCAATTTATAGTGCAAACTTCAGAAACTTCAGTTCATAGTGAAAGGGCAAACTTCAGTTTTCCCTCACTTCATAGTGCAAACTTCAAACAAATTAGTCTGAAATTTTTTTATTTGTAGTGCAAACTTCAGGATAAATTAACTTTTCAGTGTAACTAAGAGCTGGTTTGGCATCACATCGGGTTTACCTCATGGGGAATTCTTCATGTTCTTCATACTGGATTTGGAACTTCTGTATATTCAGTATGAGATAAACACATAACAAGATGAACTAGAGAGTATCTGTTTTGCTCTCAATGTATTTGGATTTGTATCTCGAGCTTGCAAAATAAAGGATTGTAAAATTTGTAGAAGCCCGGGTTTTACCTTCTGTTGATAGGGTTTCTGAATTCAAATAGAGAACAATAACAATACTCTGTTTTGTTATTTTATTACAGCATTTGATCAAATGTAGGTTAAGTTGTTAATTTGACTTTACATTTTATTAGTGAATATATTAAAGTAGTGGTTGAAATTTTAATTTGATAGACAAGAAGAGGAGGAAGAAAGGGGCGCATAGGTCAGGAGGAAGAAGAGGAGGCGTCTGAAGTTGTTAAAATTAGGGTATAAGTTAAATAATTTTAAAAATATGGGTATAGGTTAAATGGGGGCGACCAAATAGGTCGCCCCATGAAAATTTTACCACAAAAGCTTAGGAGATTCAGGGACGGACGCCAGAATTCATGCAGATGGTATGGACTATAGCACATAATCAGGGAATCCAGCATAATTTTAATTTTATGATCCTAAAACGTCAAAAAACGAGTAACGGTCATGGCGAGGCGGTGACTATTATTTCCTAGGTCATTTTTGATAGGCTGATAAAATTTTAAGCGATCCGGGTCCGATGGCCCGAGTCCATGCAGAAGGCATGGGCTATAACACAAGAAATTTTGAGAATCAGACAAAATTTTAGTTTTATGGCCCTAAAACGTCAAAAAATGAGTAAAGGCCATGGCGTCGCGGTGACTATTATTCCTTAGGTCGTTTATGATGGGCCGAAAAATTTTTAGGCGATCCGGGTCCAGTGGCCCGGGACCATGCAGAAGGCATGGACTATAGCATACGAAAATCCAGGAATCGGGTAGAATTCTAGTTTTATATCCCTAAAATACCAAAATATGAGTAACGGTAACGGCGAGGTGGTGACTATTGTTCCTTTGGTCATTTTTATGGGCCGGTAAAATTTATGCGATCTGGCTCCGATGGCCCGGGCCCATGCAGAAGGCGTGGGCTATAGCACATGAAAATCTGGTAATCGAATGGAATTCTAGTGTTATGGCCCTAAAACACCAAAAAATGAGTAACGGACATGGCAAGGTGTTGACTATTGTTCCTTAGGTCATTTATGTTCGGCCGGAAAAATTTTAGGCGATCCGGGTCCGGTAGCCCAGGCTCATGCAGAAGGCACGGGCTATAGCACACGAAAATATGGAAATTGAGTGAAATTCCAGTTTTATGGCCCTAAAACGCCAATAAAGAGTAACGGTCATGGCAAGGCAGTGACTACTGTTCCTTAGGTCTTATATGATGGGCCGGTAAAATATTAGGTGATCTGGGTCCGGTTTCCTGGGCCCATGTAGAAGGCGTGGGCAATAGCAGACGAAAATCTGGGAATCAGGCGAAATTTCAGTTGTATGGCCTTAAAACGCTAAAAACGAGTAATGGTCATGGCGAGGCGGTGAATATTGTTCCTTAGGTCATTTTTTCTGGGCTAAAATATTTTTAGGCGATCCGAGTCCAGTGACCCCGGCCCGTGTAGAAGACGTGCGCTATAGCACACGAATATCTAGGAATTGGGCGGAATTCCAGTTTTATGGCCCTAAAACTATACAAAATGAGTAACGGTCATGCCGAGGTTGTGAATATTGTTCCTTAGGTCATTTATGATGGGCCGGCAAAATTTTAGGCGATCCAGATCGGGTGGCCCGGGCCCATGCAGAAGGCATGGGCTATAGAACATGAATATCTGGGAATCGAGCGAAATTCCAGTTTTATGGCCCTAAGATGCAAACAAGAGATTAATGATCATGGTGAGGCAGTGACTACTATTCCTTAGTTCGTTTATGATGGGTCAGCATAATTTTAGGCGATCCGTGTCCGATGGCCTGGGCCCGTGCAGAAAGCGTGGGCTATAGCACACGAAAATCTAGTAATCGAATGAAATTCTAGATTTATGGCCCTAAAATGCCAAACAATGAGTAACGGACATGGCGAGGTGTTGACTGTTGTTACTTAGTTCATTTATGTTGGGCCGACAAAATTTTAGGCGATCCGGGTTCGGTGGCGTGGGCCCATGCAGAAGGAACAGGCTATAGCACACGAAAATATGGAAAATGAGTGAAATTCTAGTTTTATGGCCCTAAAATACCAATAAAGAGTAACAGTCATGGCAAGGCGGTGACTACTATTCCTTAGGTCTTATATGATGTTCCGATAAAATTTTAGGTGATCTGGGTCCGGTTGCCTGGGCCCATGTAGAAGGCGTTGGCAACAGCAGATGAAAATCTAGGAATCAGGCGAAATTCCAGTTTTATGGCCCTAAAACGCTAAAAACAAGTAATGGTCATTGCGAGGCGGTGAATATTGTTCCTTAGGTCATTTTATGGGCAAGAAAATATTTAGGCGATCCGGGTTCGGTGACCTGGGCCCATGCTGAAGGCTTGGGCTATAACAGATGAAAATATTGGAATCAGGCGAAATTTCAGTTTTATGGACCTAAAACGACAAAAAGAAAACGAGTCACGGTCGTGGAGAGGCGGTGACTATTGTTCCTTAGGTCATTTTTGATGGGCCGACAAAATTTTAGGCGATCCGGGTCCAGTGGCCTGGGCTCATGCATAAGGTGTGGGCTATAACACACGAAAATCTTGGAATCGGCGAAATTCCAATTTTATGGCCCTAAATTACCGAAAAACAAGTAACGGTTATGGCGAGGCGGTGACTAGTGTTCCTTAGGTCATATTTTATGGGACAAAATTTTAAGCGATCCGGGTTCTGTGGCCAGCGCCCATGCAGAAAGCGTGGGCTATAACATACAAAAATCTGAGAATCGGGCAGAATTCTAGTTTTATGGTTCTAAAATGCCAAAACATGAGTAACAGTTATGGAAAGGCAGTGAATATTATTCCTTAGGTTGTTTATGATAGACCGACAAAATTGTAGGCGATGCAGATCTGGTGGCACGGGCCCATACTGTAGGCGTTGGCTATAGCACATGAAAATCTCGGAATCGGGTGGAATTCCAGTTTTATGGCCCTGGAATTCCAAATAAATGAGTAACGGTCATGGCAAGGCGGTGACGTTTTTTCCTTAGGTCGTTTTGATGGGCCGAAAAAGTTTTAGGCGATCCGAGTCCGTTGTCCCGGACCCATGCAGAAGGTATGGACTATAGCACACGAAAATCTGGAAATCAGGCGGAATTTCAGTTTTAATGTCCTAAAATGCTAAAAACCGAGTAGTCGTCATTGTGAGGCGGTGACTATTGTTCCTTAGCTCGTTTTATGGGCAAGAAAATTTTTAGGCGATCCGGGTTCGGTGACCTGGGCCCATGCTGAAGGCTTGGGCTATAACACATGAAAATCTGGAAATCAGGCGAAATTTCAGTTTTATGGACCTAAAATGACAAAAAGAAAATAAGTAACGGTTATGGAGAGGCGATGACTATTGTTCCTTAGGTTATTTTTGATTGGCCGGCAAAATGTTAGGCGATCCGAGTCCAGTGGCCCTGGTTCATGTATAAGGTATGGGCTATAGCACACGAAAATATGGAATCGGGGAAAATTCCTGTTTTATGGCCTTAAAACGCCAGAAAATGAGTAACGGTCATGGTGAGACGGTGACTATTGTTCCTTAGGTCGTATACGATAGTCCAACAAAATTTTAGGCGATCCGGGTCGAGTGGCCTAGGCTCATGCAGAAGGCGTGGGCTATAGCACACAAAAATCTGGGAATCGGGCAAAATTTCAATTTTAGTGCCCTAAAATGCCAAAAAACGAGTAACGGCCGTAGCGTGGTGGTGGCTATTGCTCCTTAAGTCGTTTATGATGGGCCGGCAAAATTTTAGGTGATCTGGTCTTGGTTGCCCACGCTCGTGCAGAAGGCGTCGGCTATAACCCACAAAAAATCTGAGAATCTAGCGAAATTCCAGTTCTATGGACCTAAAATGCTAACAATTGAGTAACGGTCATGGCGAGGCTTTGAATATTTTTCCTTAGTTCGTATATGATGGGCCGGCAAAATTTTAGGCGAACCGGGTCCGGTGGCCCGGGCCCATTGATAAATGTGAATTTTGACCACTTATTAGTAACTTTTTACTTTTGTTTTAGTCCGAAAGCATTGATTTATGTTCCCAAAACTAATAAAAGTGTGCAAATTGCAATAATGTTGGATGTTTGGGCTCTAACGAAGAAATCCGACTCACAAGTAAAGAAGTGGCGCAACACACAAGAATTGCGGTCCGCAAAGGGATTTCTGCGGCCGAAGAAGCAAGTGTGGACCACAAAATTCCCTCTACGGCCGCAGAACTAGTGAAGAAGCCCATCAGACTTTAAGCAGACAAAATTTCAAAAGTTCAGAGAGTGAACAAATGACCAAGACTTGAAGCCTTGCCTGAAGTGCGGACCACACAAGAATTATGCGACCGCAGAAGCTGACTTGCGGCCACATACCAAATTGTGCGACTGCAGAATCCAAGTCCCTGCAAGACCAAGCAATGTGCGGACCGCATATGGAATTGTGCGGCCGCAGAACCTCCCGAGGGGCATTTTGGTCATCGAATTTTATGCCATTATAAATAGACGGGAATCACATTTTTAGGTTAATTTTGGAAGTTCAAGCAGTTGTAGTCGTTATAATTTTCCATTTTAGGATATTTATGATCATTTTTGGGGTTTAAACGTTAAATTTCATCATTTAAATCTTTGATTATAAGTTTAATTAGATTTTTTTCTTTATTTTCTTCAATTCCCATTATGAGTAGCTAGATTCTTACTAGGGTTGTGACCCAATCCTAGTGTGTAAACCTTATGGGTATTTAATTTAATGCTTGTTTATGATTGGATATTGATTATTTAGCTTAGTTCATGCTTCAATTTTAGAATTAATGGTTGAAAACATTGATTCATGCCTTTTTGACTTGGTCTTTACTTAAGAAAGAGGGATCTAGTCTAGGAAAGCTTGGCTAACAAGAAATTGGGCTAATTAAAGAATTGATTAGCCTAACTAAAGGGTTTGAACTAAAGATAGGGAAAACCCTACTTGAGCTCATATCAACTATTTAGCTTGATACCCATTTGGGCTTAAGAAGGCCAAATTGGACAAAATCACTCTATGATCGAAAGTTATTGAGTGAGTAACTTAGAATTGAGAGCTATAATACACCCCCATCAATACAACAAGTGTTAACGTACTTAACCCATTGGGAAAACACCTAGGTTAAGGTCACACCCTTGGGCTTTTTAACCATTTGGTAAAAACAACAAAAACAATCATTCGCTTTCTAGTTTCTTCTCATTAGTTCTTAATTGTTAGTGATAATTTAGAAGTAGAAAACAAAACCCTTTGTTTGGAAGCGCAATTTAGTTATTTCATTTGCTCTCATCAAGTGTATAACCTAACACCCATATTAAACTCTATGTGGAAATCGAGCTCGACTCTTGTTGGGTACTATTCTTCCAACGACCGTTTCTACTCACTATTGAGTGCGGATTAGACGTGGATCAATTTTTGATGCCGTTGCCGGGGAGTTAAAACAGTGTTAGGTATATATTTGAGTGTGTTTTTAGAATATTTTCTTTCCCTTCCGTGTTACTAATTTGTGTGAGAAATTACATGTACTAACATGGCGAACAATGATCTCGAAAATTTTCCTTTGGGAGAATTGAATGGCAAGGAGGAACAAGTAGAGGAGGTACCTCTTGAATCTCAAGCCAACCGGAGAGGCCAGGTACCTCATGACAACGTGCCCATTCCACCCCCACCTCCACCACGAGCGGCTCCACACTGGATGTTGCCCAACGAAGGTTATGCTAGTACAATAGTCCCTCCCCGTATTAGAGCGGACAACTTCCAAATCACCAATGTGATGCTCACTTTGCTGGAGCAACGGGGTTTCTTTATCGGTGCTCCAACTCAAAATGCTTATAAACATTTGAAGGGATTTGTGGACACATGTTGGGGTAGAAAGCAAACTAATGTTTTCGAGGATGCATTGAGGCCAAGGCTTTTTCCCTTCTCTCTACGGCGAAAGCTTTAGATTGGTTGGAACGATTGCCGAATCATTCAATTTACACTTGGGATGAGTTGGCAGAAACGTTCAATGCTAAGATTTTCTCTCTCGGATACATGGCTACACTACGAGATGAGATCTTGGCATTCAAGCAAGAGCCGAATGAATCACTACACAAAATATAGGAGCGCTATATAACAATGGTTAAGGAATGTCCCAACAAGGAATGTCCCAACAAAGATATGACGGAAAACATGATTCAACAAACCTTTTATCGTGGGATTAACACAACAAACCAATGTGTAGTGAATCAACTAGCCGGTGGGAACGTTATGACTACGCCTTATGCGGGGGCATGTGAAATCTTGGATGAGATGGCAGAAATGTCGCCGTCTTGGAAATCCCGGACCAATTTTCCACAAGGTGATCCGAATATGATCCACCTTCACAAAGAATTGCAAGACCATGGGCAAGCCATTGCTGAATTGACCACTACCATGACTCAACTAGCGAAGGCCCAACTAAATCAAGTGCAAGCTCCTAAGCAAGTTTATGCTATGGAGGGAGTGAATGCGATGGTGAACAAGAGGAGGAACAAGGGTCCACAAGTGCAAACTCGAGTGGAGAACTATGTGCAAGATGGTGGTGGTTTTGTGCAAGATGATTTTATAATGACCAAGAGGAGGAAGTGCAATATGTGAATAATTTTCAAGGGCAAAGAAACAACTTCCAAGGCCCAAACTAACAACAATGGACCACAAAACAATCATGGCAATTGGACTTATAACAATCAAGGGAATTGGCATAACAACAACAATATAGGGAATTGGAGTGGAAACAACCAAGGTAATTGGGGAGGCAACAATCAAGGCGGATGGAGTAACAATCTAGGCAACTGGGGGTCGGGTTTTCAAAGGCCCCCAATATACCAACAACCGAACAACCCACCTCCTTAATCTTCCCATGGTTCACGTTCTTCAAACAATGAGACGGGACGTATAAAAAGTATGTTCAACCAAATGATGGAAAAGAATGTCGATTCGGATTCCCAACTTGCCTCACACAACACATCTATTCGAAACCTAGAAGTTCAAATGGGGCAAATCTTTCATACTTTAAATTCTCGTCCTAAGGGGGCACTACCAAGTGACACGGTGGTAAACCCAAAGGGTGGTAACAATATGGGGCATGCTATGGCGGTTATCACAAGAAGTGGAAAAGGCGAGAATGCACCCACCTCAAGTGGAAGGCTACTTGTTGATGATAATCATGTGATGCAAGAAGAAGAGATCTCGAACAATGTTGTTCAACCTAATGAGGAAGTTTGGATTGATATTGATGATAGTGTGGAAGAGACCCAAGAGGAGGTGAACCCGTTTATGGAACACATTATTGATATACCAGAGCCGGTAGTGCAAAAGGCTAAGGCACCATTGCCTAAGCCTCCACCTCCATACCCTCAAAGACTTTCCAAGCAAAACGGTGAGAATAAATTCAAGAAGTTCATTCAAATGATGAAAAGTCTTTCGAATGTGCCATTAGTCGAAGCTTTGGAACAAATGCCCGGTTATGCAAGGTTTATGAAGGATCTTGTGACAAAGAAGCGATAAATGAATTTTGAGACCATCAAAGTCACTCATCAAGTGAGTGCAATTGTTCATTTAATGGCTCCTAAGTTGGAGGATCCCGATGCTTTCACGATTCCTTGTACAATTGGAAGTGCCGAGTTTGCTAAAGCTCATTGTGATCTTGGGGCAAGTTTAAATATTATGACCTATTCGGTTTTCAAGACTTTGAGGATTGGGCAACCAAGACCCACCTCTATGAGATTGCAAATGGCCGATCGTACCATGAAAAGGCCGTTGGGTGTGATTGAAGATGTTTTGGTCTGGGTTGATAAATTCATTCTTCATGCGGATTTTGTCATTCTAGATTGTGAGGTTGATTATGAAGTGCCAATTATTCTTGGGAGACCTTTCCTTGCTACGGGTAAGGCTCTTTGCGATGTTGAAGCTGGAGAACTTACTATCCGTATTGGTGATGAAAAAGTGGTATTCCATGTGTGTAAGTCAATGCGGTAACCAAATAGCAATGATGTGTGTTCTTTTGTGGATTTGGTGACCGATGTCATTGTTTATGATACAAGTGCTACAATTAATGTTGCTGATATGTTAGAGGCCGTCTTGATCAACTTTGATGATGACGAGATGGATGGCTTCATGGAATGTGTGAACTCTTTACAAGGAATGGGGTCGTACAACTATGCACCCCAGAAATTGTCCTTGGATCTTGAAAATAGGAAGACTCCTCCTACAAAGCCTTTTATTGAAGAGCCACCTACCTTGGAGTTGAAGTCATTGCCTCCACATCTTCGGTATGAAGTTCTTGGCCCTTGTTCTACTTTACCGGCTATTCTTTCCTTTTGTTTGACTAATGTACAGGTAGATTCTACATTGACGGTTCTACAAAAGAGGAAAAAGGTTATTGGGTGGTCCTGGGCGAATATTCGGGGTATAAGCCCCGCCTTTTGCATGCATAAGATCAAGTTGGAATATCGCGCTAAACCATCTATTGAACATTAAAGGAGACTTATTGAGGCTATGCAAGAAGTTGTCAAGAAGTAGATTATCAAGTGGTTGGTTGCCGGGGTTGTCTATCCCATCTCCGATAGTTCATGGACTTCTCCGGTTCAATGTGTCCCAAAGAAGGGGGCATGACGGTGGTCACCAATGACAAGAATGAATTTATTCCTACAAGAACGGTGACCGGTTGGAGGGTGTGTATGGATTATTGCAAGCTCAACAAAGTCATAAGGAAGGATCACTTTCCACTTTCTTTCTTAGATCAGATGCTCAACAGATTAGCCGGCCGTGCTTTCTATTGTTTTCTTGATGCGTAATCGGGCTACAACCAAATTCTCATTGCTCTAGAAGATCAAGAGAAAACAACCTTTACAAGTCCCTATGGTAATTTTGCTTTCAAGCGGATGCCATTTGGTTTGTGTAATGCACAGACGACATTTCAAAAGTGTGTGATGGCTATTTTTACGGATATGGTGGAGGACTACCTTAAAGTTTTCATGGATGACTTCTCAGTGGTTGGAGATTCTTTTGATGATTGTCTTGCAAATTTGGACAGTGTTGGCTAGATGTGAAGAAATCAATTTGGTGCTCAATTGGGAGAAATGCCATTTCATGGTCGAGGAAGGCACTGTCTTTGGCCACAAAATCTCAAGGAATGGAGTTGAAGTTGACAAGGCAAAGATTGAGGTGATTTCTAAGCTTCCACCCCCAACATCTTTGAAGGGTGTGCGCTGTTTCTTAGGCTATGCGAGTTTTTACCGACGCTTTATCAAAGATTTCTCCAAGGCGGTGAACCCGTTGTTCAAGCTTCTTAAGAAGGATTCTAAGTTTAATTTCAATGATGATTGCATGAAAGCTTTTGAATTGTTGAAGCTCAAGTTGACAACTCATGTGTGATATAAGCGACGTAGCGGTTGGGGCTATTTTGGGGCAACGTATCAACAAGATTTTCCATCCGGTCTACTATGATAGTAAGGCCAGGAATAGTTCCCAAATAAACTATACCGTTAAGTAGAAAGAGCTCCTTGCTATTGTGTTTTCAATTGAGAAGTTTCGAGTGTACTTGATGGGTGCAAAATATTTTGTCCACACGAATCATGCGGCGCTTCATTATCATCTGAGCAAAAAGGACTCCAAAGCTCAGTTGATGAGATGGGTACTCTTGTTACAGGAATTTGATATTGACATCCAAGATAGGAAAGATAGTGAAAACCAAGTAGCGGACCACTTGTCTCGTTTGGAGGAGGAGGGGAGGGCGCATGATGGCCTTGAAGTCAATGACTCCTTCCTAGAGGAGCACATTTTTGCAATTTCAATGAAAGAGATGCCATGGTTTGCGGACTTACGAAATTTTCTTGTGTGTGAAATCATTCCGAATGAGTTCTCTTCAAGCTAAAGGAAGATGCTCAAAAGGGATTGTCAAGATTATTATTGGGATGAACCACCTTTTTCGGATTTGTACGGGCGGGTGATTAGGAGATGTGTACCGGAAGAAGAGCAAAGTGATATTCTTGGGGCTTTTCATTGTTCGTCATATGGTGGTCATCATGGTGGAGCAAGAACGGCGGCCAAAGTGCTTAGTTGTTGTTTCTTGATGAGCTCGAAACACACACTTAAATTATGCTCGCTAATCAAATATAGTATAGTATAATATTGTATCCACATAGATTGGATTTAAACAGTATTCTGGTAGTTCCTAGATTGATTTCTATCCAGGATGATCAATAATTGGGATGTATATAATTTCTAACTAAAATTAACTAAGAGTCTAAAGCTATTGACTAATGACAATCGAAACAAAGATAAGCAAAAAAAGATATTAGTGGGAGAAAATAGGGATTGATAGGATAGGTGCAAGATAATTAGTTGGGATCTAACTCTAGATAATTCACTTATAATGTTTAGGTGATTCTTTCGAATTCACTAAATTATTAGTTCAAACGTTTAGTAGAAACTCTCTCTCGATTAAGTCTCAACCTCACAAGATGAACCAATTTAAGCACGTGAAGATATGCAAGAATGTATAGTGGATTGGTCTTTAGGAGAACCTCTCTCGATTATCCTCCTAACTAGGTTTAATCAATGATTCAACTAGCCTCTTTCAATTTCTAAGAAGAATTAATGAACTCAACCAACAATATAATGCAAAGATATCACAAGTTATGCCTCTCTCGATTACATGAACAAGTGAATATAGATGCAATAATTAAATCATCCAAAAATGCTTCGATACATAAAACTAAAGTTATAATCCACAAACAATCATCAATACACTAAATCCATCAAACCCTAGAGGGAACTACTCCATAATCATTGAGAAATTCATCACACATATAATTAAAGTATAAGAAAACATAGATTCGATCCAAACTCGGGTCTTGAGTGAGGAAAGAATTATTAATCCTCGTGCTTGCGTTCTTCCAACTCCTCCTTAGCCTCATTAGGTATAGAGTATGTCAAAATTCCTGAAAAAAATGTTTTCTCATATATTTATACCAAGTAGGGTCGGGCCTAGACGAAATCACCCTTTCCTAGCCGAAATAAAGTGCAGTGAATTAGAGTGCAAGAAGTGACTAAAACACGAGATTATAGCCTACCATCAACACCCCACACTTAAACCGTTGCTCATCCTCGAGCAATCAAACTACACTTCATATAGACACGACCTTTTTAAACAACTCTCCTAACTCATCATACCAAGAATATTTAAAAAACATTAAGCACTCTAACGTAACATCCTCGACTCAAGATTTGACTCACAAGCACCATGCATTTTTCACAACCCGTTCACTTACTCTAACCTAGAGGTCAATGACATTACTTTTACTTCATGAATCAAGTACCCTCACACAACAATAGAGAGTAGTTCCACACACAATAACATTTAAGAACAATTAGGCTTGCCCGTAATGTACTACTCTACTAATTGATCTCATTCAGTCAAGGATCAAGTAGGACTTAATTGGTTGTAATGTAGGTTGCGAGACAGGTAGGATATATTTAGATATAAGAGTGACCACACCTCCCTAAGCACTTTAATACATAATTACTCGTTCACAACCCCACAATTATGCCAAACTATAACTCCATCTTCACATCAAAATTCATCAACTCCCTACTTCTTTAGGCACAAATACATCTAGAGTTATCACTATCAAGGAATATTTTTCACAACAATACAACTATTTTTTCTTTTTCTTTTCTTATTCAATTCAAGTGGCTCTTACTTTTTCAAAACAATGCACCTTTATCCTAATTCAATAGTTCCACTCAAAAGCCAAACAAACACCCCACATTTTAACTTTTACAAAGTTCATTACAAATTCAAGTCCTCACGAGAGGTACAAGGTACAAATAGATGGTCAATTCAAACAAATGGGTAAGGCTTGTAATGTGATTGCCAAAGAAATATAATTACAGGCTCAAAGGGGTTAACTAAGATACACAACAATTACGTGGGTAAAATATATATCTGGTTCACTAAAGAAATCCCTATATCACTTTCAAGACTGAATAAAACTACTATTTCGCTTTGTAAATAAACGGGGCAAGTTCTAGACATCATCTGCAATGCACAGAATACCCAAAACCTCACACACACATGGCACGTAGCTCACTCAAGATCATACTCATCAAGACTCTCTAGTCAAAGCAGTTAAGAAAAGTTAAGATCATACAATTTAAGTTACTTATACAAGAGTCAAAAACTGAGCCTAAGTGTCACAACTAAAGGTATAATAACGTTAAGAGATATTGCCTTCAATTCAAATCATAGGACAAGGTTTTCTACTCCTAATAAAAATAAAAACTAACTACACCCGGTTCAAACAAAACCCTTGGAAAAGAACAGCGGCGCAAAGAAAAACCAAGGGGGAATTATTACACTACCTAACAAAATAAAATATTTTTGTCTTTTTCTTTCGACTTTACTCCCTCAAGAAACCTGTCGATGATATCCATCATCGGGACAAATCAAAGATTTTAATGATTTTTTCAATGTTTTCTATCTCAAACTACTACAACTAACAAAACAAAAACTAATATACATACATACATACATACATACATACATACAAATATCCCCCATCTCCAACTAGTAACAAAAAGAAAACTAATATACATACATACAAATATCCCCACCCCACACTTTAAGTTGTGGCATGTCCCCATGACACATAATTAATGCAAGCGGTAAAGGAAACTTCCCTGAATTTTCTTCTTTTTCAAGAACTTATAAACTCCACCCCTCATTTTGAATTCATTCCTAATTTTTTCTCCGTGGGATTTTTTGTGGAGCTCATTAACCCCAATTCTTCTGAGGATACCTGCAAAAGCCGCTCTTTTATTTCTTATCCTCATCTTGAGCAGTGAATTGTTGGTTCATGATGATCCTTAACTTATTTTTGCATTCTTTCACAGGATCTATCCATGCATATTCCTGTAAATCCCCAAAAATAAAATCCACATGATCAATGGTAGAATAAAAAAACAAAGAAGAAAGTTCATGTGAATATTCCTGTGGCATGTCCAAGACCATTTGTTTCTCATTCTCTTCTACTAACGGTTGTAAATGTGGAATGGTAGATAGGGGTTTGAACTCTTCCTTCATTACTTCACAATCAACCAAAACCTTATTTTCAATCATCTCAGTTGAATCATAGTCCTCTTGCAGAGTGGAAAGCTCTCTTTGTAGATGCTCATTCTCTTGGGTAAACTCATTCTCACAGGACATCTCCTCCATATATTCACTATCACAATGTAATGAGCTTTCTGAAAGTATATTTACTATTTGACTCATTTGCGTTGTTAGGTTCTTAATGGCTTCAACAATTTGTATAAGTCCTTCATGATTTTGTGTAAATCTTTCTTCAACACTATTCATGAACTTATACAGAAGTTCTTCTAAACTACCATTCTCCTCTTGAGGTGGTTGTCTCACTTTACTTTCATTTTAGTCATAATAAGGGTATTCATCCCATCTAGAGTCAGAATTGTGCCCATATGAATCCTCATACATGTACGAACTAGAAACAAAGTAAGACTGCTCAAAATATGAACCATAGGAAGAATACATATCTACTTGACAGTAAAGCCATAGATAATTTCCACCACATTTAAAACACATAGCAGACCGCTGATAATGTTCAGCTGCTAACTCTTCAACCATTTTCTTAGGCTGGTTGTACTCCATCTTCACAGCATTTAGAGTTCAATAATCAATAATTCAACTAGCCTCTTTCGATTATTTTCCTAACTAGGTTTAATCAATAATTCAACTAGCCTCTTTCGATTAGTAAGAAGAATTAATAAACTCAACCAACAAAATAATGCAAAGATATCACAAGTTATGCCTCTCTCGATTACATGAACAAGTGAATATAGATGCAATAATTAAATTATCCAAAAATACTTCAATACATAAAACTAGAGTTATAATCCACAAACAATCATCAATACACCAACGCCATCAAACCCTAAAGGGAACTACTCCATAATCATGGAGAAATTCATCACACATATAATTAAAGTATAGGAAAACATTGATTCGATCCAAACTCGGGTCTTGGGTGAGGAAGGAATGATGAATCCTTGTTCTTGTGTTCTTTCAACTCTTCCTTAGCCTCCTTAGGTCTAAAGTATGTCAAAAGTCATGAAAATAACGTTTTTCCATGTATTTATACCAAGTAGGGTCAGGCCTAGACGAAATCACCCTTTCCTAGCCGAAATAGGAATACTTGCAAACTTATTATTTTTCATGCGTCGCACTATGCTACGTAGGGTGTGTAGCATTATTGTAATTTTCTCGGTTGTAAACTCTCTGAACTTAGCTTTCCTGACAAAATTTTGTAATGATTCTATGCACTATGCCACGCACTATGCCTAGCATTAGTGTATTTTTCTGTTAGACCCAAAAATTACAAGTATCTGAACTTCTCCAATTTTTGACGCACATTTGCACTGATGCATCGCACTATGCTACGCATGGTACATCGCATTAGTGCATTTCCTCAGAGTATTGCTTCTTCCTTGATTTTTGATGTCCAAAAGTGATCCTCTATCCCCGAACACGATTCAGGCTTAATCCCCTGGGCTTTTACTCAGACTACAAAGCTCTAATTATTTGATGTAGCTCCATAACATCTACATAACTCGAAATCATTCCTACAAGGCATAAAATACGTAATTAGTGAAAAATACTACCAATTAAAGCTCAACACAAGTAAAGTGTTGTGAATTAGAGTACAATAAGTTACTAAAACACGAGATTATAGCCTACCATCATTTCTATTGGCCCACTCTTTACAAGGATTCTAGTGAGTTATTGAAAAGATGTGATGAATGTCGGCGGGCCGGTGGAACCTCAAAGAAAAATGTAATGCCTCTCATAACCATTTTGGAGATTGATATTTTTGATGTGTGGGGCATTGACTTCATGGGACTTTTTGTGAGTTCTTGTGGAAACACCTACATCTTGGTCCCGGTGGAATATGTGTTCAAATGGGTTGAGGCCATCGCCTTACCCAACAATGAGGCGAGAAGTGTAGTGTCTTTCTTGAAGAAGAATATTTTCACAAGGTTTTGTACTCCACGTGCAATTATAAGAGATGGGGGGTTACACTTTTGGAACAAGGCTTTTGACACTTTACTTAGCAAGTATGGTGTTACGCACAAAGTCACGACTCCCTATCACCAACAAGCTAGTGGGTAAGTGGAAGTCTCCAATTGAGAGATAAAGAGTATCTTGTCTAAAACAGTGAATGCTAATCAGAAGAATTGGTCTAAGAAGCTTGATGATGCATTATGGGCTTATTGAATGGATTACAAAAGACATATCAGAATGTCACCATACCGGTTGGTGTTCGGAAAAGCTTGTCATCATCCGGTGAAACTATAGCACAAGGCAATGTAGGCTCTAAAGAAGTTGAATATTGATTGAGATGTAGCCGCTAACTTGAGGGTTGCACATTTGAATGAATTGGATGAGTTCTGGTACCATGCTTATGCGAGTTCGTCCTTGTACAAAGAAAAGATGAAATATTTTCATGACAAATACATTTAGAACAAAGAGTTCAAGGTGGGCGATCTTGTATTGTTGTTTAACTCAAGGTTGAGGATATTTCCCGGGAAGCTAAAATCCAAGTGGAGTGGTCCTTTTGAAATTGTTGGTGTGACAACTTTTGGTGCATTAGACTTGATGAACAAAAAAAATGAAGCATTCCAAGTCAATGGTCATCGGGTGAAGCACTACTTGGGCAAAGTTTAAGATAGCCACGTGGTGGCAGTCATTCACTTCACTTGAGGGTATTCTGCGTCGTGCTGCGACATTAAATCAGGTGCCTCTTAGGAGGCAACCCATGTTATTTTCCTTTTTTCATTTGTAGTTAGGTGTTATTTGTGTTCTAACTTGATTTGAAGTGTGCTACAGGGATGAGTGTGACTTACAGGAAAGGTGGACCAAAATATGGCTAAGTGTTCAAAATTGTGTGGATCACACTTTATTTGTGCGGGACGCACATTTATATGTGCCACGACAGAAGAGCATTGCAGCCGCACATTTCTCTTATGGACCGCACATTTGAAATATTTAAAAAAGTGTCAAAATGCCAACTCTCTGAATCTTGAGCTTGTCATTGCGGAGGTTGATCTGCGACCGCACCAAAAATATGCAGACCACACATTGAGTTCTGAGACAAGTCTACCAAGGTGATAGAGTGCGGACCGCACATGAAAATGTTCGGCCGCACTCGCCTCTTTTCCCTTCTCAAACAGTTGGTATAAATAGAGGAATAGAACTCATTTGAAATTTTCCCCGCTCTGAACAAAACACCGTTGCTCTGTTGATTTTCTTGAGAGATTTTAACTGTCCTCACACACAACCACCTTGATTATTCACCCATTGCACTCACTCTATCTGTATGCTTTAATTTCATGTTAAATTTTTGTGTTAGTTTAATATTTAGATTTTTAGTTCTTTTTAGGCCATCTGTTATTAGAGTTCAACTATGTGTCCATGTGGGGTAGATCTGAACTGGGTAAACTTTATACATGCTCTAATGGGGTTGGGTTAGTGAAATTTCATATTTTTACAATGTTGCCATGTCTATTTGCGCAAGAAATTTAAGTAGATAAAAGACGACTATTCGTAACTTTTGAAATCAACGGCCGTACTTGAATTTGTGCAATTCGCAGATTACGAATTTTGGAAACTCAGTGAAGTGATCTGTGGTCTCAAGTTAAAATGTGAGGACCGCAAATTTCCCTCTGCGGCCGCATATCAGCCAAATCACAATCTTCAGAGACTCTGCATTTTGAGAGTCTGAAGTGTGGCCGCACTTGCAAATTGTGCCGACTACACTTCCCTTCTGCAGTCGCACAACCAAATTTTGCGGACCGCAACTCCCTTCTGCGGCCACACATAAAAAATGTGTGGACCGCATATCCCTTTACCTGCAGACATGTGTTATACTCAATACCCACTGTGTCCAATTGTTTCTCCCTTATCTACATAAATCCTGAATGTGTTGAATAATGAATTGCAACTAACAAATTTCTTTGCTTTGATACAAACAACGGTTCGATCGAGAGGCCGAGGAGACACTACAAAGGGAAGGGGTGAATCTTCTCGGGGTCGAGGTAGAGGTACCCTGCCCCTTGGCAAGCCTAAGACCATCAGAAAGAAAAACCACAGCCGACAGAGATAGAGGTGCATACCTCTCCAAGTCTAGCTCCTATGCCCCATCTAGGGAAGTGTCAAAGGGAAACTCAGCCTCTATTCAGGAGGAGCAAACAGCCACATAGTCGAGGCCACAGGGGAGATACCAGCTCAGGGATGAGCCTTCTTCATCTCACAGCACCCCCGAGGGGTCAAAGAGTGATAGCCATGCCTCTGAGCCATCAGCTACACTAGTCACAGAGGCACAGACTATACAGGAGATCCCCGATGATGGTAGAGGGGGAGATGGTATAGCCACAAGTGTGGAGAGATCAAAGAAGAAGGAGGTCTGGGAGGATAGGTTTTTTAGCTTAACCGACTTCACCAATTTTCGTATGTGGTGGCAGTGAGGTCTTTGACTCTTGAGAGATAGTTCCTATTAAAAGATTTGGAGAAATTCAACCAAACGTTCTTAAGGCAGTTCGGAGCACGAAAGGGTTGGATGTGGTTCACTGAGAGAGTTGAGGATTCCAAGGAATACCTCGTCCGAGAGTTATATGCTAATGTTTCTCACATAAAGAAGGGGACAAAGGTGACCAAAGTGTGCAACCTCAAGGTGAGGTTTGATCACCATACACTAAACGCACACTTGGGCTTCGAGGATGTTGAGCCAAAGGAGTATTTGGAGAAATGTGCAATGAAGGAGGAAGTCCGACCTTGGCTGGCTGAGATCTTAGCACCACTAGGGCCACCACCACCATGGATTACCGTTGGGGTTCCCATTCAGCGGAACACATTGAGATTCGAGGCGAAGGGGTGGCAGGCCTTTGTTTGTAGCAGACTAGATCCAAGTCTAAATGAGACTCATCTTCCTATTCCTCGGGCTATTTGATCACGTCCACAACACACCTCAATAAGAGATATGACACGGTCGTATGCAATAATAATTACCCAACTAGGAGTCGGGGTCGAATCCACTAGCAGTTATGATGGGAGTTAGGAGTATATATTTGAAACAAGAAAATGGGTTATCTAGATTGCACTTCCACAAAACAATTTTGTTTTCTACTTCTATTGTTAATCTAACGGTTGCAAGATAAAGGAAATAGACTAGAGATAAATGATTTTAAGGTTTTTTCAATTGGGTAAAAGGCCTAAGGTTGTGACCATAACCTAGATGTTTGCCTAATGGGGTAAATACGTTAATGTTTATTTTGTTGATTGGGGTGTATCATAGCTGACAACTCTACACTACCCACTCAATGCCTCTCGATCAGAGAGTGGTCTTGCCCAATTTGGTTTTCTCAAGACCAAATTGGTATCAACTAAAACAGTTGATAAGAGCTCAAGTCAGGTTATTACTATCTCTAGGTTGAACCCTTTAATTGGGTTAATTGATCACGCCCAACTATGCCTTATAAAAAGGACTAAACGGTCATTGCAAATATAATCCAGTTTACAAGTCCGGAATCGAATCCCACAAAGAACTAAGGCTTAGCTACATTTGTTCAATATTGCTAAGAAACACAAGTCCAAACAATTTCCTAGTTATAAAGATTTGTTTTTTATTTCTACTAATTAACTAACAAATATTATAAAGCAGTAAAATTATCAACTAACAAGGATGAAATTGGAGAAAAGCCTAAAGATGTCTATAGTTATGATTTCCCCAATTGTCGGAATCCTTCCCGCTACGTATTCTGTAATTTCGCCTAAGTATTCTCTACCGATCGTGAGTACTTCGAGTGTCGTAATTCTCTCTTGAGCAACTACCATAATTTACTAGATGTATTCTCTAGAATTATGCTAGCCTGCACTAATTTACCGCTCACTACGATCACACTAAGGTTTCGTTATCTCTAATCCCACCTTTAAACCCTCTGTATTGATCTCTCACATATGTTAGATCTGATGTTGTTCAACAACTACCTAAATGTGTACTCTCTCTGTCTCGAGCAGTATACACACTAAATAGGCATAGTTAATTGATGGTCATTCAATCAACAATAATAAACACGTAGTTGAACAAGTAGAGAAATCCAACGACTCAATTATATAAAGCATAACAAGAATTTATCCTACAAAAGGTTCTATCAAAACTCTAGATAACAAATTAGTTATTCATAATAGTATGCAAAACTACAATACTAGAATTCATAACTGATAATGAAAATAGGAAGAAGGAAGTGAAAAACTCATAGAAGAATTCTTTGCCTTGCTCCTGGTGTGTTCTTGCCTCCTTAGGTCGAAATCCCATCTCCAAAAAACGTCCCCTTTGGTTGAATCTGCCCTAAAACGGCTCTCCTTCTTCAAACATGTTTAGGGAGTATTTATAGGCTAGGGTTGAATCCAAATATGGGTTGGAGACTTTTAACCTGTGACTTTTAATTACCTAGCTATAGACCCAGCGAAGTCTGGTCTAAAGCGCGGTCAAGCTGGCTATAGACCTCGCGAAGCCTGGTCTATAGCGCGGTCAACCTGGCTATAGACCTCGCGAAGCCTAGTCTATAGCACGGTCAACCTGGATATAGACCTCGCAAAGCCTAGTTTGTAGCACGGTTTGGGTACTTGGCATTTTTGTGCTCTTTTCTTGCATTTTCGTCTTCTTTTTGTGTGACCTTCACTCGTCTTTGTCTTCTGATGCTCTTACACATAAAAAAATATAATTTAGCTAAAATGTCGCACAATTAACCACTAAACTAACAACATATAGGGAGAGTAATGTGCTAAAAGTATAGCATTTTAGCTTAACATCATTAATCATTCTCTCAATTGACCATATTCCTTGTTAGATAAGTTATCCTAGACTAGGTCCCTCTTTCTCAAGTAGAGACTAAGTCAAATAGGCATTAATCAATTTTTACAACAATTAATTCAAAAATTGAAGCATGAATTAAGCTAAATAATTAACACCCAATTATAAACAAGCACTAAATTAGATACCCATAATGTTTACACACAAAGGTCGGGTCAGAACCCTATTAAGAGTCTAGAAACTCCTAATGGGTTTTGAAGAAAATAAAGAAGAAAAGCTAATTAAAATCATAATGAAAGATTAAAATGATGAAATATAATGTAAATACACCAAAATAATGTAAAACTTCCTAAAGGTCGGGCTGCTAGAATCTCTGCTAACCAAGGTCGGGCTGCATCTCCCAATGCATACTTCTCCAAATGTTCCGTTGGCTTAACATCATCGAAGCCCAAGTACATATTAAGTGTATGTTGATCAAATCTCACTTTCAAGTTATGTACTTTAGTCACTTTCAAGTTACGTACTTTAGTCTTGGTTGCCCAATTCCCAAGGTCTTGAAAACTAAATAGGGCATCAAATTGTTACTTGCCCCAAGATCACAAAAAGCTTTTGCAAACTCGGCACTTCCAATTGTACAAGGAATAGTGAAAGCACCGAAATCCTCCAACTTAGGAGCCATTGAATGCAAAATATCACTCACTTGATGAGTGACTTTGATGGTTTCAAAATTCATTGACCGCTTCTTTGTCACGAGATCCTTCATAAACTTTGCATAGCCGAGCATTTGTTCCAAAGCTTCAACTAATGGCACATTGATTGAGAGACTTTTCATCATTTGAATGAACTTCTTGAATTGATTCTTACCATTTTTCTTGGCAAGTCTTTGAGGGTATGGAGGTGGAGGCTTAGGCAATGGTGCCTTAGCCTTTTGCACTACTGGCTCTGGTATGTCAATAATGTGATCCCCAGACGGGTTCACCTCCTCTTGATTCTCTTTCACACTATGATCAATATCAATCCAAACTTCATCATTTGTTGTACCACATTGTTCGAGACCTCTTCTTCTTGTACCACTTGCTCATCATCCACAAGTTATATTTGACTTGAGGTGGGTACATTCCCACATCTTCCACTTCTTGTAGTAACGGCCATGGCATGCCCCGTGTTGTTTCCACCCTTTGGGTTTACTACCGTGTCACTTGGTAGTGCACCCTTAGGATGAGAATTTAGAGCTTTAGAGATTTGCCCTATTTGCACTTCTATGTTGTGGATCGATGTGTTGTGTGAGGTAAGTTGGGCATCCGAATCGGCATTCTTTTCCTTCATTTGCTTGAACATATTCTCAATACGCCCCATGTCATTGTTTGAAGAACTTGGACCATGGGAAGGATAAGGCGACGGGTTGCTCGGTTGTTGATAAATCGAGGGCCTTTGAAAACCCGACCCCCGGTTTCCTTGATTATTGTTCTATCCGCCTTGATTTTTAACCCCCCAATTTCCTTAATTATTGCCACTCCAATTTCCTTGATAATTGTTATTATGCTAATTACCTTGATTATAGCCACCACTCTAATTTCCTTGGTTGTTAGAATTCCAATTGCCTTGATTGTTTTGAGGTCTCAATTGTTGTTGATTTGGGCCTTGGAAGTTTTTTCTTTCCCCTTGAAAGTTGTTCACGTATTGCACCTCATCTTCTTGTTCATTATAAGAATCACCTTGATCAAAACCACTATCTTCTTGTACATAATTCTCCACTCGATTTTGCACTTGTGGACCCTTGGTCCTTCTTTTGTTTACCTTCATATTCACCCCCTACATGGCATTGACTTGCTTAGGATTTTGCACTTGCTTAAGTTGAGCCTTTTCTAGTTGATTCATGGTGGTAGTCAATTCGGCAATGGCTTACCCATGGTCATGCAACTCTTTGTGAAGGTGGATTATGTTCGGATCACCTTGTGGAACATTAGCTCGGGATTGACATGCCGATAATGTTTCCTCCATTTCATCCAAAATCTCACACGCCTCCGCATACGATGTAGTCATAAAGTTACTACTGACAAGTTAATTCACTACATATTGGTTTGTTATGTTAATCCAACGATAGAAGGTTTTTTGAATCATGTTTTCCTTCATATCATTGTTGGGAAATTCCTTGACCATTGTTATATACCACTCCAAAATCTCGTGTAGTGGTTCATTACGCTTTTGCTTAAATGCCAAAATCTCATCTCAAAGTGTAGCCATGTTCCACGGAGAGAAGAGCTTAGAGATAAACCTTTCCGCCAACTCATACCAAGTGTGAATGGAATGGTTCGGCAAACGTTCCAACCAATCTAAAGCTTGTCCCCGTAGAGAGAAGGGAAAAAGCCTTAGCTTCAATGCATCCTAAGAGACATATGTTTGTTTGATCCCCCAACAAGTGTCTACAAACCCCTTCAAATGTTTGTACACATTTTGACTTGGAGCACCGGTGAAGAAACCTCGTTGCTCTAGCAAAGTGAGCATTACATTGGTGATTTGAAAGTTGCCCGCCCTAATGTGGAAAGGGACTATTGCATTGGCATATCCTTCATTGGGTAACACCCGGTGTGGAGCCACTCGTGGTGGAGATGGGGGTGGAGCGGGGACATTGTCATGAGGCACTCGGCCTCATATATTGGCCTGAGTTTCAAGAAGAACCTCATCAACTTGGTCATCCTCGACGTCCACATCCTCCAAAGGCAAATTTCCGAACTCATTTGTTCGCCATGTTTGTACCTACGATTTCTCAAACAAGTTAGTAACACGGAAGAAAAAGAAGATATTCCAAAAATACACCCAAATATATAGCAAACATCGTTCTAACTCACCGACAATGGCGCCAAAAATTGATCACGTCCACAATACACCTTAATAAGATATATGACACGATCGTATGCAATAATAATTACCCAACTATGAGCCGGGGTCGAATCCACTAAGAGTTATGATGGGAGTTCGGAGTATATATTTGAAGCAAGAAAATGGGTTATCTAGATTGCACTTCCACAACACAATTTTATTTTCTACTTCTACTATTAATCTAACGGTTGCAAGATAAAGGAAGTAGACTATAGATAAATGTTTTTAAGGTTTTTCCAATTGGGTAAAAGGCCTAGGGTTGTGCCCATAACCTAGGTGTTTGCCTAATGGGGTAAAGACGTTAATACTTGTTTTGTTGATTAAAGTGTATTATAGCTCACAACTCTATACTACCCACTCAATACCTCTCGGTGAGAGAGTGGTTTTGCCCAATTTGGCTTTCTCAAGACCAAATAGGTGCCAAAACAGTTGATAAGAGCTCAAGTCGGGTTATTACTATCTCTAGGTTGAACCCTTTAATTGGGTTAATCAATCTCTCAATTGACCCAATTCCTTGTTAGCTAAGTTATCCTAGACTAGGTCCCTCTTTCTCAAGTAGAGACTAAGTCAAATAGGCATGAATCAATGTTTTCGACCATTACTTCTAAAATTGAAGCATGAACTAAGCTAAATAATCAACACCCAATCATAAACAAGCACTAAATTAAATACCCATAAGGTTTACACACTAAAGTTGGGTCACAACCCTAGTAAGAGTCTAGCTACTCAAAATGGGTTTTGAAGAAAATAAAGAAGAAAAGCTAATCAAACTCATAATGGAAGATTAAAATAATGAAATCTAATGTAAATACACCAAAATAATGTAAAACTTCCTAAAGTAGTACTCTGTCCGTTTTAATTTAGATGAGGTAGTTTGACTCGGCATAGAGTTTAAGAAAAAGGAAGAAGACTTTTGAAACTTGTGGTCTTAAAAGCTTAAGGGGTAAAAGTGTTGTGGGGCCATGACATTTGTGTGATTATAAAAGCTTCTCATTAAGGGTAAAATGGGTAAAATGAAGAGTTTAAAGTTGAATTATTTCCAATTTTAGAAATTTGTCATTTATTTTGGAACAAACTAAAATGGAAAGTACCTCATCTAATTTGAAACGGAGGGAGTAAAACAAATGGCTACAACAACTTCAGATGTTCAAAACATTACTTACTTTTATGCAACTCGTCTATTTATACAGGGCCAAAAATCTCAGACAATAATGCCCCTCGGGAGGTTCTGTGGCCACACAATTCCATGTGTGGTCCGCAAATTTCTTTAGCTGGCAAGAAGTGGTGTTCTGCGGCCGCACATTTCTGAACTGTGGCTGCGAAGCAATCTTCTGTGGCCGTTCATTTCTGGACTGCGGCCGCACAATTCTTGTGCGGTCTGCAATTCACAAAAGCTCATGAACTTGGTCTTTTCGCATACTCTCTAATCATTGACTCCTAGCCCAGTTCTGTGGTCGCACAATTCATGTGCGGTCTGCACATTGCTGAAAGGTCTGCTATATTTTTCTTCTTGTTTTGCGGCCACAGATGGAATTCTGTGGTCTGCAATTTCTTCTGTGACCACAGAATTCCTTTTGCGGACCGCACATTAGTGCTTCTGCGCCCTTTATTGCCTTGTGCTTCGGAACACTCCTTTTTTAGTCGGATTATATCTCGGCAGACAAAACTTCTTGCATTCCTACAATTTTGCATAATTTTATTAGTTCCGGGAACACAATTCAATATTTTCAGACTAAAACAAAAGCTAAAGGTGCTAATGAGCAATCAAAATCTCCACTTAGTATTGTTCTTGCGGCTTACATAATGGCCGGGTATCCAATTAATGTGGGTGCCGCGATCTCGGCCAACATTTCCTTGATAGCACGGCAGGCTAGCTTGGCCTACCCTTATCCCAACACTATCACAGAGTACCTCACTGATGCAAAGGTAGAGCCGAGATCTTTTAACACCAAGGTGAGGTCGAAGAAGTCTTTTGACTGGTATTCACTGATGGATGAGACCAAACCAAAGAAGAAAATCCAGCCTTCTACCACCACAGGCCAGTCTGATGAGCCAACATTGGTAGTTATTGAGACAGCAGACCTTCTATCCACCTCTGCAGAGCCTTCTTCCAGTGCCGCTGATATGTCTCCGCCATCATCCTCAGCTCCTACCACAGCCTCTAGGGCAGCCCCTGCTCCAGCTCTGAGGCCAGTGCCCATCCCCATAGCTTCATTATATGTGCTGTAAGTCTCCCAAACATTGGCGAGTGTCAACAACTGGATGCAGATAACTACTTCAAAGTTCTCTGACTTATCTAGTATTGTTGCAGTGCAGTCTACTACACAGGAACCACAGGCCCCCTCCGACATTTATGGGACACTCAAGAAGATTTTGGACAACAAGAAGACAATCATGAACACCTTGGTACATCACGGGTCAGTTATTGAGGAGATGGGAAAGGAAGTGAAGAAGATAAGGAAGTCCCAGGCAAGCAAGAAATCAGTGGACAAGCTCAGAAAGGAGGTGACTAGACTTGCCACAGCTGGAGACCTACCCTTTTATATACTACTTGACCAGTCTGTCCCAAATCCATCAGCACCATCTGCACCGGTAGCACCAGCTTGCTAGTCTGAGGAGCCATACCTTGATGCCGACACTACTGAGGCAATGCGTGTGATGTTCATCACTCCCGCCATGCCTAGATTTGATGATGATGAGATAAAGTTGGCTGATCCTGAGGGAGATGACATTGCTGGAGACACTGAGATGTCCAAGGATCCTTAGGGAGTTTTCTTCACCCTCTCTTCTTTCACTCTTGGTTTACTAAGCATTGGGGACAATGCTTACTTTTATTCGGAGGGGGGCATTTTGGATACATTTGGACTATAATAATTTGATGATTCTCTTTCATTCTCTTTTTTTTCTTATTTGTATTTATCTATCTTTAGTGGTTATTGTTAAGTAGCTTCTTTTATACTTTCGTAGATAATAAGCCTTTGGTTTTCTTAACGCCACGGTTCTTTCCAAAGGCAGTTTTTGTTTGAACCGGATGACTCGTCCCAATGATGGATGACGTGACAACCTTCTTAAGGGAATGTGTCCGTTTTTGTGTTTAGGTAATAAGAGTAGTAGTAGTGGTAATAATGAATAAAAAAGCCTAATCAACTCATTCTCGAAGAGTTAATCATGCTTCATTTGATACCAACACACTTAACTACATGCTTATGGCTAGAGACAAGGTTTTTGAAAGAAATACCTTTACTTAGTTACTTTAAGACTCTTGAGTTAACTTTGACGATCATCAACTAGTTTATTTGACCATAGTGATCTTTAAACTTGAATGTGGTTGTTGTAGGCTCTCGACTCTATCCTCTTTTACAATCTAATTGCGTGAGGGGTGAGTTGAATTGTTGCTAGTCCAAGTATCCGTGAAAATAGTCTAGAACTTGCCCCTAATGTGCTTCAAGGTGAAATCCCAAGTTTTGCTTGGTTTGAGAAATGATTGTAGGCTTTTCCAGGCCTATTTGAGCTTTCTATTGCCAACAAATGTCGTTATCCCTAGTCAACCCCCTTTGAGCCTCTAACCTTTCTCATTTGATAACCATGTTATAAGCCTTTACCCGTTTTGTCGTGATCCTCTCTTTGCACCCGGACTTTCCTTAACACTCTTGTGAAATAAGTGGCTTAAAACATAAGTTTAGGGGGAGAGATGAGGAATTTGAAAAAGGTATCAAGGCACAAAAAGAGAAAAGAAATGATCTCTATGAAAAGAAAAAAAAAGAAAAGAAAAAGAACAAAAAGAAAAATGCAAAAAAGAGAATAAATGAAAGGGTTGATGGATTAAAAAAAGGCAACGATCCCTACCATGAGTATCAAAGGGAGAAAAAGAATAAAATGATCAAGAAAGAGTGATGTCAAGTCTCTCTAGCCCCCAATAAAATGAAAATGCCTCTAAGAATTGGTAATTGTGAGCCGAGAAATGAAAATGTGGAGTGCTTAAGGAAAGATGTAACCACTTACCCATATGGTATCCTATCTTAATCCAAAAGCCTTCATTACAGCCCGAAAGAAGTCCTACTTGATTTCGAGCTGAGTGAGCTTACATTAGTGGTGATCTACATGAGGGGGAAGTCTATGGTACTTGAAGTCATACTTGTGACATTCTCTTGTGAGAGAAGTGTGAACCTTTCATGAATCTTAAAATTGAGTGCTAACTTTTTAAGTGAGCATGGAAAATAGAAGGTAGAGGAGGAAGAGTTTGGAGACCGCCATGACCTATATGATAGAACAAGAGACCTTGATGAGTAAAGTCAATTCTTGAAGCTCAAATGTCACATTAGAACTATATGTGCATGAATATTTGACTTGTCACTTTGTTGATAATGCATGAGTAGTGTGGGTAATTGTTGGTCCCAAGTGAGTATGAATGGCTCACCATTGACTCGCTGAAATGACCTTTAACTTTGAGGAGGTGGGAACTAATTTATTCGCTTGAGGACAAGCAAAGACTTAAGTTTGGGGGAGTTGATAAGTGTGGATTTTGACCACTTATTAGTACCTTTTTACTTTTGTTTTAGTCCGAAAGCATTGATTTATGTTCCCAAAACTATTGAAAGTGTGAAAATTTCAAGAATGTTGGAAGTTTGGGCTCTTATGAAGAAATCTGACTCAAAAAGGAGTGTTCCGAAAATCTGAGAATCAGGTAGAATTTTAGTTTTATGACCCTAAAATGCTAAAAAGCGAGTAACGGTTATGGCGAGGCGGTGACTATTATTACTTAGCTAATTTTTTATGGGCCAGCAAAATTTGAGGCGATCCAGATCCAGTACGGAAGACTTGGGCTATAGCATATGAAAATATAGAAATCGGGCGAAATTTCAGTTTTATGGCCCTAAAATGCAAAACAATGAGTAACGGTCATGGAAAGCGGTGACTATTGTTCCTTAGGTCATTTTTGATGGGCCGTCAAAATTTTAGGCGATCTGGGTCCGGTGGCAAGGGCCCATGCAGAAAGCGTCGGCTATAGCACATGAAAATCTAGGAGTGAAATTCTAGTTTTATGGCCCTAAAATGCAAAAAAAGAGTAACAGTTATGGCGAGGCGGTGACTATTGTTCCTTAGGTCATTTGTGATAGGCTGGCAAAACTTTAAGCGATCCGAGACTGGTGGCATGTCCCATGCAGTAGGCGATGGCCGTAGCACATGAAATCTCGGAATCAGGCAAAATTTCAGTTTTATGGCCCTAGAAATCCTAAAACACAAGTAACGGTCATGGCGAGACGGTGACTATTTTTCCTTAGGTCGTTTTGATGGGTCATCAAAATTTTAGGTGATCCGGGTCTGGTGGCCCGGGACCATGCCGAAGGTATGGACTATAGCACAGAAACATTTGAGAATCGGGCGGAATTCTAGTTTTATGGTCATACAATGCCAAAATGCGAGTAACGGTCATGGCGAGGCAGAGACTATTGTTCCTTAGCTCATTTTTTTATGGACCAGCAAAATTTTAGGCGATCTGGGTCCGGTGACCCCGGCCCTTGTGGAAGGCTTGGGCTATAGCACATGAAAATATGGGAATCAGGTACCAAAATACGAGTAACGGTCATGGAGAGGCGGTGACTATTGTTCCTTAGGTCATTTTTGATGGGTCGGCAAAATTTTCGGCGATCCAGGTACGGTGGCCCGGGCTGATGCAGAAGGTGTGGGCTATAGCACAAGAAACTCTGAAAATCGGTGGGAATTTCGGTTTTTCTATAGCACAAGAAACTCTGAAAATCGGTGGGAATTTCGGTTTTATGGCACTAAAATGCCAAAAATGAGTAACGTTCACAGCGAGGCAGTGATTATTGTGCCTTAGGTCGTATAGAATGGGCCAATAAAATTTTAGGTGATTCGGGTTCGGTGGCCCGTGCTTATGGAGAATGCTTGGGCTATAGCACACGAAAATCTGGGAATCAAGCGAAACTCCACTTTTACTGCCCTAAAATGCCAAGAAATGAGTGACGGCCATAGCGTAGCAGTGACCATTGTTCCTTAAGTCGTTTACGATGGACCGGAAAATTTTATGGCCCTAAAACACCAAACAACGAGTAACGGTCATGGAGAGGCCTTGACTACTGTTGTTTAGGTCGTATATGATGGGCCGGCAAAATTTTAGGCAATCCGTATCCGGTGGCCCGGGCCCATGTAGAAGAAGTGGGCTACAGTAAACAAAAATATGAGAATCGGGCGGAATTCCAACTTTATGGCCCTAAAATACAAAAATAATACGTAACGGTCATGGTAAGGTGGTGACTAGTGTTCTTAGGCCATTTTTGATTGGCCAGCAAAAGTTTAGCCAATCCGGGTCCCGTGACCCAGGCCATTACAGAAGGCGTGGACTATAACAGACAAAAATATGAGAATCGGGCAGAATTTCAGTTTTATAGCCCTAAAACACCAAAAAAACGAGTAACGGTCATGGCGAGGCCTTGACTACTATTCCTTAGGTCGTATATGATGGGCCTGCAAAATTTTAGGTGATCCAGGTTGTCATGCCCCAAACCCGAAGAGGCGTGGCCGGCACCCGGTGCCATACTCAGCCCGAGCGTACCACTCTGTAACTGTGAATTCTGGAGGGGTAACCCTTAACTTAGGCCGATGAGGCCATATTCTGAATCATCTAAAAATAATGTCTCTCTCATCTGAGGGGTAAACATACCCAAAAGCTGGTATATATAATTATGCAGGCCGACGAAGCCGCCATGAGCATCTACGGATATACAAAATATATAAGACTCATCTACAAGCCTGCCATAAACATCTACTAATATACAAAATATACATGACTCCTCTACAAGCCTTTAGAGATGACTGTATCATGGTTAGGACAGGGCCTCGACCTATCCATCAAACCTGTATAAGAAAATGGACATCTACTAATATACAAAATATACATGACTCCTCTACAAGCCTTTAGAGATGACTGTATCATGGTTAGGACAGGGCCTCGACCTATCCATCAAACCTGTATAAGAAAATGGACTCCAAGGTCTAGACCTCGTAACTCTGGGAAAGTGGAGCTTACCAACCAAGATGATGTTTGGCTCTGTCTACTAGGAAGGTCTATCCAGCTGTCTATCAGGACCTGCAGGCATGAAATGCAGACGTCAGTACGAAATAATGTACCGAGTATGTAAGGCAACAGAATAACTGAAAGTTGAAACTGAACTGATAATATAATAACTGAAAGTAATTGAGAGACAAAGATGATCTGAAGATATGCTTACCTGCTGATACTGACTCAAGTTTCTCAATATAGTAAGTAAAATAGTTGTCCGGCCCTATAAGGCTCAGTACATATAACTATTCTGTCGTAGTAGGCTCGCTCATAGGCGCTTGACCATACTAGGCTCTGTATCTCGACCATTCTGGGCTCGCTCATAGGCGCTCGGCCACAGCTCGGCATATAACTTACCTTCTGATCAGAGGTTGCCTAATAGGGGCCTGCCCACCGATTATCGCTCGATGGTGGTGAAAATACTATAATACTGTATATATATAGACCCTATGCTCTCTTTACTGGAAGAAGACAATACTTAACTGAAAATAAAGTTTCGATATGGAAGAATAATGTAACTTACAAGACTAGGATAATGTACATAAGTTCAGGAATACAAACTTATCTTTATGTCTCGTTAACAAAGACATGTATTTATGGGATCATGCCAAAATGAAGGAAAGGTTTAGCATTAGCATAACTTATCACAATCTATCTAATAACCATGTTAAACTTGTCTTGTTTCACCTTAATCAACAACAACGATAACAATACTATCATCAAGTTATGGAAGGTACAACTATCGCACAACGAACGACAAGCTTATTTTATAATAAAACGGGCAGCATCTCCCCTATTATCTTTACTTCCTCCCAATTCGACATAATACCAACACCAAAAATAAAAAAACAGTAAAAATATGTATACATCATTTTTCAACCTTATATCCATCACAAAATACCACAAAACAGCCCACACACCCCAATCAGTTCATACACAAAACGACAACCCTAGTAGTGTCAAACAACCTGAAAATATAATGACGAACGACCAGCCAACCACCCTGCCATTATGTGGTGTTTTTCCATACCCATTATCCTCCCAAACTCCATAAAAACATTAGCAAAAGATACAACCCAACAGCAACATGAAACAGCTCACAAAATAGTCCCACAAGTTCGGCAACTCATAACTGATTTTTTAGTTTACTAAAACACGTTTTGACTTGTCTTTTCTTTCAAATTGAGCAACACAACCAACAATACATAATTAATGTCTTATCCTATAAACCAGCCATGAATTCAACTTTAAAATAAGTTCACAACCAGCCAATGGTGAAGCAACAACATACATCATATCACTCTTTCAAAACTCACTAGGTCTAGTCTTTACGATCGAGTTACAAATCGTACAAGCATATATAATGGAAGGAGAAGCATAAATTTATCTTGGACAGAGAAGAACCCACAAAACCTAGTCCTTATTCATCCAAAATAAGTCCCCCAACGCAGCTACAAGAAGGAGAAAGAGAAACTAGCAAGCTGCCTGGGTTTTCGCCACCTGATTCACATCGTATCACCCGAAATTACCTAGGGTTTGTATGGGATTTTTGGGGAGGAGTTGAAGGGGTTCAATCTCATTTTGTTGGTCTGAGAAATGAGTGAAAAAGTTGAGTTAATAAGTCCTTAAAAGTCTCCTTTTGGCCAACTTTAGGAGCTTTTAATTGAGGCCTCTCCTTTTGCCAAGTAGGTGATGCACCTACTTGTCACCTACCAGTCTGTACAGTCTCTCAAAAATGCGAATATCTCTCTACTCCAATATTGTATCAATGAATGGTTTAATCTGTTGGAAACTAGACTCGTAGATCTTCAATTCGGTAGGTAGATCATCCCGTAATTCCAAGTACATTTGGAGAAATGCTCCCAATGTACCTTATGCTTTTTAATTGAGGCCTATCCTTTACCTTATGCTCTTTAATTATGTGCCATGGAGACATGCCAAAACATAAAGTGTGGAGTGGGAGATATTTGTATGTATGTAAGTGTATATAGTAGTTTTCTTTTTTGTTAGTTGTAGGAGTTAGAGATAGAAAAGTTGAAAAACAAAATTAAAAGTTTTCGATTCTTCCCGACGATGGATATCATCGACAAGTTTCTTGAGGGATTAAAGTCGAAGGAAAAAGAACAAAAAGATTTTCTTTTGGTTTGTTTTATTTTTTTTTCATAGGTAGTGTAATAATTTCCCCATGGCTTTTTTTAATTCCGCGGTTCTTTTCAAAGGGTTTTGCTTGAACCGGGTGTAGTTAGTTTTTCTTTTGTTAGGAATAAGGAAGTCTTGTGCTGGTGTTAAATGGAGATAACTGCTCTTGACCTTGTTGTGCCTTAAGAGTAGTAAGTGTCTTAGTTGTGACGCTTAGGCTTGGTTCTTGACTCATAGATAAATGCCTTAAATTGTATGATCTTAACTTTATTTAACTGCTTTGACTAGAGAGTCTTGATGAGTCTGATCCTGAGTGAGTTATGTGCCAATATGTGTGTGAGTTTTTTGTTATTCTGTGCATTGCATTTGATGTATAGAACTTTCCCCGTATGTTTGCAAAGCGAAATAGTAGTTTTATTCAGTCTTGGAAGTGATATAGGCATTTCTTTGTTGAGCTAGTTATATGCTTTTACCCACTTAATTGTTATGTATCTTAGTTAACCCCTTTGAGCATGTAATCTTGTTTCTTTGTAACCACATTACAAGCATTACCCATTTGTATGGATTGACAATCTATTTGAACCTTTTACCTCTCATGAGCACTTGAATTTGTTATGAACTTTGTAAAAGTAAAGTGGGGGGTGTTGGTTTGGCTTTTGGGTGGAACTATTGAAATAGGAGAAAGGTGCATTGTTTTGAAAAAAGTAAGAGTCACTTGAATTGAAAAAGAAAAGAAAAAAAAAGTAGTTGCATTGTTGTTAAAAATATTCCTTGATAGTGGTAACTCTTGATGTATTTGTGCTTAAAGAAGTTGGGAGTTGACGTATATTAACGTGAAGGTAGAGTTTTCGTTTGACATAAGTGTGGGGTGTTAATTGCTAATGTGTATGTATTAAAGTTCTTAGGGAGGTGTAGTCACTATATCTAAATGTATCCTACCCAACCCACAACCTACATTACTACCAAATAAAGTCCTACTTGATCTTTGATAGAATGAGCTCAATTAGTAGAGTATTACACTACGAACAAGCCTACGTTACGTATCTTGTTGCATATGAATGTTATTTCTAAGAGTGAGTGAATTCTTTCTATATTGAGTTCCTAATTGTTCTTAATTTTTGTTGTGTGGAACTACTCTCTATTGTTATTTGAGGTCACTTGATTCACTAAGGAAAGGTAATGTTGTTGACCTCTACGTTAGAGTAGGTGAGTAGGTTGTAAAAAAATGCGTGGTACTTTTGAGTCAAATCTTGAGGCAAGGATGTTACGTTAAGGTGCTTAGTTTGTTCTAAATATTCTTGGTATGATGAGTTAGGAGAGTTGTGTAAAAAGGTCGTGTCTACGTGAAGTGTAGTTTGATTGCTCGAGGACGAGCAATGGTTCAAGAGTGGGGTGTTGATGGTAGACTATAATTCTGTATTTTAGTCACTTATTGCACTCTAATTCACTGCACATTACTTTTGTTTGAGCTTTAACTGGTAGTGTTTTGCACTGATTGTGTGTTTTATGCTTTGTAGGAGATGATGTCGAGTTAAGAAGATGTTTTGGAGCTAAATCGAATAATTAAAGCTTTGAAGTCTGAGTAAAAGCCAAGGAATTAAAGCGGGATCGCGTCTGGGGCTCGTGATCATTGGCGTTGCATACGAAAGTTGGAAGAAAGAGCAAGGGCCAGAGAAAAAAAAAAGTACTAGTGCGTTGCATAAGGCGTGGCATTAAGCGTCGCATTAGTACAAAATTTTGTACGAAGTTTGAGAAATTCAGAGACTTGGAGTTTTTCGATCTGACAGAAAAATACACTAATGATAGGCATAGTGCGTGGCATCAGTACAAAATTTTTTCAGACAAGCTAATTCAGAGAGTTTACAACTGACCAAATTGCACTAATGCTACGCACCCTGCGTAGCATAGTGCGACGCATGAAGTGTAAGAAGTTTGTAGGTTTTCCCACTTCAGCTCAAAGAGGGTAGTTTCTTCCTAGTTCGTTCCTACTTTGTATAAATACACTAGAAACACATTTTTGAGAGGACTTTTGACATACTTTCGACCTGAGAAAACTAAGGAGGAGTTGGAAGGACACAAGCACAAGGATTTCATCATTCCTTCCTCACTCAAGACCCGATTTTGGATCGAATCTATGTTTTCCTATACTTTAATTATATTTGTGATGAATTTCTCCATGTCTATGGAGTAGTTCCCTTTAGGGTTTGATGGATTTGGTGTATTGATGATTGTTTGTGGATTATAAATCTAGTATTATGTATTGAATCGTTTTGGAAGATTTAATTATTGCATCTATATTCACTAGTTCATATAATTGAGAGAGGCATAACTTGTGATATCTTTGCATTATGTTGTTGGTTGAGTTCATAGATTCTTTTAAATAATCGAAAGAGGCTAGTTGAATCATTGATTAAACCTAGTTAGGAGAATAATCGAAAGAGGATTTCCTAATCACCCATCCACTACACATTCTTGCATATCTTCACAGTGCTTAATTTGGTTCGTCTCGTGAGGTTAAGCCTTAATCGAAGTGAACCAATAATTGAGTGAATTCAAGAGACTCACATGAACATTAGAAGTGAATTATCTAGAGTGAGATCCCTAACAATTATCTTGCACCTATTATATCAAAACCCTACCTTCTCTCACTGATAACCTTATTTGCTTATTCCTTGTCTCGAAAGTCACTAGTCAATAGCTTTAGATTGTTAGTTAATGTTAATTATTAATCATATAAATATCAACTATAAATCCACCTAGATAGAAATCAAGCTAGAAACTATGAGAATATTGTTTAAATCCAATCCCAGTGGATACGATATTATACTGTACTATCTTTGATTAGCGAGCATAATTTAAGTGTGTGTTTTGCGCTCGTTAGTAACTTGTGATGATCTTCGCCAACTTTTGTTCCACAACTCACTTGACTTCAAAACATAACACACGACTATCATAAGACAAATAACTCATAACATAACCTTCTTATCATTTTGAGCACCCTAATCTCTCCCCAAAAGTACATGTTATAACATTCCCAACTTGTCCACTTTCGGCAAAATTTAGTTTCTTCAATTCGTTTAGCTTCTAAGCCTTCCAACCCTCTTGGTACTTGCAGTTGATGATCTTAAGTATTTGTAACCTCCAAGTTAACATGATTAACTTACTTTATGTACTTTCTAAGATGATCTCATTTCTTAGCTTACATCAATTGACTTACGACGTACTCTCACGTATGAAAACATGGGGTGTAACATCATTCCCCCCTTTGGAACATTCGTCCTCGAATGTTGACTGATGCGCTTATCAGTTTCATAACCTATAGCTCTCACAAATATTTTAATATTGTTCGTGCTATCTAGGCAATTGTTCTCTGAATAAATCCAAAGGCTAGGGCATTCCCCCCTTTAGGCCTCTTTCTCACACCACAACCTATGTTCGGAATTCTCCCAATCTCGTAACTGTTGCTATCTTCTATCATACAGCCTGTACAACTTTGTCCGTGTTTGTGCACCTATGTGACTCTTCTCTCTTCTTTTTCCCGCTTTTAGCTAATCTCTTGGCCTCACCTTGTGAACATACACAGATCTATGACAAGTTGTCCCTCTGGGCATCTATAGGTGTACTGGAGTGCTTTGCTTGGTACTTTGTCGAACATACGACTATTGCTATATCTTATTTCATAGCCTCGGTTATTTATGCTTATGGCTTTACTATATCTAGGTAGGTCATACTATACCATAACTCTTACTTCAATTTATTATTATCGAGGTCTTCTACCCAACTCCAGGTTACTGTCTTTCTGCTCATCATATATGTATAAATCTATGTCCTTTATTGCTTCCTCATTATTGTTCATCTTAAGAATGACAGCCTAACCTCATCTCATACTTGGGACTTTTATCCATCTATTGTTGATTTACCTTAATGTTGATCTAAAATCTACCACTGACAACTTGAAACCTCTAAAGTAATACATTGTCAATAGGGCTCGCGTCTCATCGGAGAACATCTGAAGTTATTTTCCTGATCCACCTAGGGATGATACTATACTTCAATAATCGTATTTCATAGCATCCCAACATGATTCATCTTATGGGGGGTATTCTAATCTCGTTCCATCCATGAAATCCCTTTTCTTTAAATCATTACTCAATCAAAGTCCTAAACATCATTCGCTTATCTATCACAATTACACCCTTATTCTACTGCCAGGGCAGCATTCCATCTCTTCTAAATGCTCTTAGTCTTAGACTCCTTTGAGTTCATTCAGGCTAAACCGAGCTTTCTATATCTTACGGAAACCATCAGCTCTCTTGTTTTGATGGGCTAAATCCTGAGGCCTTACCTATTCTTGTCACCTTTTTACTCACCTTTTTTTGTCACTACTCCTATCTACCTAAGACCTTGTCTCTCTACCATACTTTAGCTTGTGACCTACATATATCTATTTATACTACTCGCAACTTTCTTTTAACTTGCTAGCACCATAGATTTCCTTATGTTATTCTAGAACCTCAAGTGAGACATCACGTCATCTCTAACTCTTATTTACTCTCTTAATAGACCTCTCGGTACCTGTAAACCACAGGCTGGAAGATATGCCACTGACGACACCACTATATACTGAATCACAGCACATCTCAATCTGAAGTATGGACCATTCACAACCTTCTGCACTTGAATATCTCGTACCTTCTTCACCTTTACCTTACTTACCTTTAAATCGCGCATCGTATTTTCTGTCTTTTTCATAACCACCCTTCCACATAGGTGGAATTCAAATCCACAACTTGAAGCTCTACTATAATACTTGCACCTCTAGTGCATACATAATCCGGTGGGAGCTTCATACTTACTCCTTATGAGGCTGGTACTATTCTAACTGGCTTAATCGTAGAGCCGTTATAGAATATGATTGTTGTACTATCTCTCTTGTACCTCTGATATTAAGAGAGATTCTGCAGTGTTTTGAATCATGATTTCTATAATTATCTGGGTCTAATAATAAGACTCCTGATTCACTTAGCCGATGTAACTCTTTAGTTTCCTCTTCTCTCTCAGCCTTTAAGTAGGCTAAAGCTATCTTTCAATCTGTGGCTCAGGGTATTAGTTATTACTTTTGCCTTTCATGGACGCTATGGAACATCCATAATATAATATTCTAACAATTGAAGCCTTTGTCTGTGAGGTGGACTCAATTTATTCTTTTAACTAATACTTGAGTCTCCTATAGCTGTAGGAATGTCAATATATATGCTGCATGGATAACACTCCGAAATATTAAGTGCGTTCATTACATAACTAACTCTGGGTCATTGAGCGAATAATTCCTTTCATGCCTTCTTAGTTTTCTTTAAAAGTAAGCAATTAACTTTCCTAGTCGTTCTGTCACTTGTTGCATGAATACTTGGCTTACCTTAGTGCCCACGTATATTGGAATTCCGTGCAACTCATATGATATTGAATGTTACTTTTGATTTTACTTCCCGTTGATTGTCACGATAAGTGCCACTTAATTATGGAGTGCATACAATGTTGTAATGAGACTGTTGTTACAAGATCATTTCTTCTTTAGGTCACTATGCTTATGTTGAAGCCTTCTTCCTTATTTCCTCAACTAGTCTTTCGTTGTAGCACTTAGGGGAGATCCTCCGACTCTTGTAAAACTGCGAGCTTATTACATCGTATACCCAAAGGAATTTTTGATGTTCTTACTCTTCTATAATTATCCTTAGTTACTTACCTCTGCGCCTTGTGCTCGTAGGGTTACTTCAAAACTCAAATTTTGAGTATCTCCCTAATGGCACTCTCTTTTATTTCTGTAATACTTATACGGTACTTTTTACTACCACAACTCCTATTTGAATATTTCTTAAGGATTACGATGTCATATCTGTGAGACTGAATTTCCTATGCAGGGTTTCACTACATTTATCTTGCATGTTTGCTGGTTTATCTGAGACCTCTTGTCTAGCCATAACTAGGCTCTTCCTGAATCAACTACTAACTACTCATCAGTCCATGCTCATATTTATATTCTGCATAACCTCTCTTGGATTATATCCTTTGTCTTAACTTACCCCTCGCGCTGGCTCCTTATGTATCAAGTGTCCATTCGCACTTATTTATCAATAACATCCTAGCCAGGAACCCTTACTACCTCTCCCCGGCATCGTGCTTGCATAATGTTCGGGAGTCGTAACATATGTGTAGGATCTGAATAAATGTAATCTCATTCCTTTCACCTTTTTACCGCATTCTTCCTTTACTATTCCATAGTTACCTAAACCACTTAACTCTGATTTAATATCATATCACACCATTTTCCCCCCTTTAGGGGAGTACTAACATTTAATGCTATGAAGATTTACCTATAAATATTTTATCTCTTCATCTTCGGCGTCTTTTCACGTCTTCACTGACTCTTACTCGCCTTGCGGTAACCTTTCTATACCAAGGATAACTGAATTTCTTGCGCACGAGGGTGCCACCTAGTGTAACCGGCATACTTAGTCCCTTAAACTTAACCCTGCTCACAGTGCTTGTTTTAGTGAAGCGCCTTTCTAAATGACCATTAAAGGTTATTCTTCTGTTGTCTATTATATTATTGTCGTAACACGATCTCTAAAATTCTCACGATGTTGACTATTATCAAATCCTCTGGTCCCTAATTGATGTCTGATTTATCTTGTTTACTAGCCTATGTTGATTTCTACTACTCCTGGAGATCTAACTTAGCCTTCTAGTAATTACGTTGGAGTCACCAACTCATTTCTCGAAATAAGGATATAACTTTATGGCATATACCCTTTTATAGCCTCAAGGTCTGTCACCTATTGTCTTTTCCGTTACTTAACTATAGACTTTGTCATCCTGTCATATTATGATTTACCTTTATCACCCTTTTATCACATCTTACTCGTAATGCTTTATTTACTCTCTTCTTACTCTCCTGCTAATATCTCTATCGATTACCTTATTCTGAAAAGTTCAACAAAATATTCTTTCACTTATATCTCCCTTTCCTCAATCTCACTGGCTCTTCAGGTCACCTAATATTCTCTTTTTACTAGGGGCAGGAGTCATATCTAATTGTACTATTCTAGAGTGCACCATCTGGTATGCACGATCTAATAGGGCCTCAAATAGGGACACGTTGTCAAGAATTCTCTCTCTACTAACGCCCTTACCTACTGATGTATTAGCCCTTTTAGCTAACTGTATTTTTTCTGTTTGAAAGCATCTCTATAATTAGCAAACATAAGTCTTGGCTCGAACTCTTATGACTCAACTCTATTGCACCATTTGGATTTGAAAGAAGGGTAACAGACTCCTAAATGCCTTGTAAGTTCATGTTTATATAATGTAGTGCACAACACATCTAAAAACAAGGCTCTACTAGACACAACTTGTAGACTCCCTAGGATAGAACTGCTCTGATACCAAGTTTGTCATGCCCTAAACCTGAAGAGCTGTGGCCGGCACCCGGTGCCATACTTGGCGCAAGCATACCACTATAATACTATGAACTCTTGAGGGGTAACCCTTAACTTAGGCCGATGAGGACATATTCTTAATCATCTGAAAATAATGACTCTTCATCTGAGGGGTAAACATACATAAAAGCTGATATATATAACAATGTAGGCCGACGAAGCCTCCATGAATATCTAATGATATACAAAATATACATGACTCATCTACAAGCCTCTAGAGATGACTGTATCATGGCCGGGACAGGGCCTCGACCTACCTATCAAACCTGTATAAGAAAATGGACTCCAAGGTTTAGACCTGGTAACTCCGGGGAAGTGGAGCTTACCAACCAAGCTGATGTTTGGCTCTCTCTACTTGGAAGGTCTATCCAGCTGTCTATCATGACCTGCATGCATGAAATGCAGCGTCCCCGGCAAAAGGGATGTCAGTACGAAATAATGTACTAAATATGTAAGGAAATGGAATAACTTAAAGCTGAAACTGAACTGATAATATAATAAATGAAAGTCAAAGATGATCTGAAGAAATGCTTACCCGCTGATATCAACTCAACTCACTCAATATGGTAAGTAAAATAGATGTCCGGCCCTATAAGGCTCGGTACATATAACTGCTCTATCGTAGTAGGCTCGCTCATAGGCACTCGCCCATACTAGGCTCTACGTCTCGTCTATTCTGGGACCGCTCATAGGCGCTCGGCCATAGTAGGCTCGGCATATAACTTACCATATGATCAAAGGTTGCCTACCGATTATAGCTCGATGGTGGTGAAAATACTGTAATACTGTATATATATATATATATATATATATATATATATATAGACCCTCTGCTCTCTTGACTGAATAAAGACAAAACTAAACTGAATATGAAGTCCCGATAAGGAATAATATTGTAACTTATGAGACTAGGATAATGTACATAAGTTCAGGAATATGAACTTATCTTTATGTCTCGTTAACAAATACATGTATTTATGGGACCACGCCAAAATGAAGGAAAGGTTTTGCCTTAACATACCTTATCACAATCTGTCCAATAATCACGTTAAACTCGCCTCATTGCACCTTAATCTACAACAATGATAACAATACTATCGTCAAGTTATGGAAGGTACAACTATCGCACAACGAACGACAAGCTTATTTTATAATAAAACGGGCAGCATCTCACCTATAATCTTTACTTCCTCCCAATTCGACATAACACCAATAACAACAAGAACACAATAATAACAACATGTATACATCATTTTTCAACCTTATATCCATCACAAAACAGACCACACACCCCAATCAGTTCATACACAAAATGACAACCCTAGTAGTGTCAAACAACCCGAATATATAATGACGAATGACCAGCCAACTACCCTGCCATTATATGGTGTTTATCCACACCCATTCTCCTCCAAAACGCCATAAAAACATTAGCAAAAAAGACAACCAAACAGCAACATGAAACAACCCACAAAATAGTCCTACAAGTTCAGCAACTCAAAATTGATTTTTCAGTTTACTAAAACACGTTACGACTTGTCTTTTCTTTCAAATTGAGCAACACAACCAATAGTACATAATTAAGCCTCTTATCCTATATACCAGCCATGAATTAAACTTTAAAATAAGTTCACAACCAGCCAACAGTAAAGCAACAACAAACAGTATACCACTCTTTCGAAACTCACTAGGTCTAGTCTTTACGATCGAGTTACAACTCGTACAAGCATAGATAATGGAAGGAGAAGCATAAATTTACCTTGGACTGAGTGGAACCCACGAAATATAGTCCTTATTAATCCAAAATCAGTCCCCCAACACAGCTACAAGAAGGAGAAAGAGAAACTATCAAGTTGTCTGGGTTTTCGCCACTTGATTCACATCGTATCACCCGAAATTACCTAGGGTTTGTATGGGATTTTTGGGAAAAAGTTGTAGGGGTTCAATCTCATTTTGTTGGTCTGAGAAATGAGTGAAAAAAATGAGTTAATAAGTCCTTAAAAGTCCCCTCTTGGCTGACTTTAGGAGCTTTTAATTGAGGCCTCTCCTTTTGCCAAGTAGGTGATGCACCTACTTGTCACCTAGCACTCTACGCAGTCTCGCGAAAATACGAATATCTCTCTACTCCAATATTGTATCAATGAATGGTTTAATCTATTGGGAAACTAGACTCGTAGATCTTCAATTCGGTAGGTAGATCATCCCGTAATTCCAAGTACATTTGGAGAAATGCTCCCAATGTACCTTATGCTTTTTAATTGAGGCCTATCCTTTACCTTATGCTTTTTAATTATGTGCCATGGAGACATGCCAAAACATAATGGGCCAAAACATAATGGGCCTATCCTTTACCTTATGCTTTTTAATTATGTGCCGTGGTGGTGACTATTATTCCTTAAGACATTTATGATGGGCCAACAAAATTTTAGGCGATTCGGGTACGGTGGCCTAGGCACGTAAAAATTTCAGAATCGGGCATAATTCTAGTTTTATGGCGCTAAAATACCAAAAATCGAGTAACGGTCAAGGCGAGGCCTTGAGTACTATTTCTTAGGTCGTATATGATGGGCCTGCAAATTTTTAGGCGATCCGGGTCCGGTGGCCCGGGCCCATGCAGAAGGCGTGGGCTATAGCAAATAAAAATCTGAGAATGAGGTAAGATTTCAATTTTATGGCCCTAAAATACTAAAAAATGAGTAACGGTCATGGCAAAGCCTTGACTACTATTCCTTAGGTCGTATATGATGGTCCGAAAAAATTTTACGCGATTCGGGTTCGGTGGTCCGGGCCCATGTAGAAGGCATGGGGGCAAACAAAAATTTGGGAATTGGGCGGAATTCCAGTTGTATGGCCCTAAAACACCAAAAAATGAGTAACGATCATGTTGAGGTGGTGATTAGTGTTCCTTAAGTCATTTTTTGTTGGCCAGAAAAAATTTAGGCGATCCGGGTACGGTGGCCCAGGCCCTTACAGAAGGCGTGGGATAGCACACAAAAATTTGAGAATCGTGCGAAATTCCAGGTTTATGGCCCAAAACAAAACAAATATGAGTAATGGTCACGGCGAGGCCTTGAGTATTGTTCCTTAGGTCGTATATGATGGGCCTATAAAATTTTAGGCGATCCAGGTTCGGTAGTCTGGGCCTATGCAGAAGGCATGGGCTATGCAGATAAAAATCTGAGAATTAGGCGGAATTCCAATTTTATGGCCCTAAAACTCAAAAACAATGTGTAACGTCATGGCGAGGCGGTGATTATTGTTCCTTAGGTCAATTTTGATGTGCCGGCAAAATTTTAAGCGATCGGGGTACAGTGGCCTGGGCTCATGCAGAAGGAGAGTGCTATAGCACATGAAAATCTGGAAATCTAGGGGAATTCTAGTTTTATGGCCCTAAAACGCCAAACAATGAGTAACGGTCATGGAGAGGCAGTGACTATTATTCCTTAGATCGTAGACGAAGGGCCAACAAAATTTTAGGCGCTCCGGATCCGGTGGCTTGGTCCTATGCAGAAGGCGTGGCCTATTATAGCACACGAAAATCTGGGAATCGGGCGAAATTCTACTTTTAGTGCCCTAAAATGCAAAAATACGAGTAACGACCATGGCATGGTGGTGACTATTATTCCTTAAGTCATTTATGATGGGATGACAAAATATTAGGCGATCCGGACTCAGTTTCCCAGGCCCATGCAGAAGGCTTAGGCTATAACACACGAAAATCTGAGAATCTAGCGAAATTCCAGTTTTATGGACCTAAAAGGCCAAACAATGAGTAACGGTCATGGCGAGGCCTTGAATACTGTTCCTTAGGTCGTATATGATGGGCGGGCAAAAATTTAGGCGATCCGTGTCCGATGGCCCAGGCCCATGTAGAAGGCGTGGGCTATAGCAAACAAAAATCTAGGAATCGGGCAGAATTATAGTTTTATGGCCCTAAAACACCAAATAACGCGTAACCGTCATGGTGAGGTGGTGACTGGTGTTCCCTAGGTCATTCTTTATTGGCTGACAAAATTTTAGGCGTTCCGGGTCCGGTGGCCCAGGCCCTTATAGAAGGCGTGGGCTAGCACACGAAAATCTGGGAATCGGGCGGAATTCCAATTTTATGGACCTAAAACAACAAAAATTGAGTAACGGTCATGGCAAGGCCTTGACTACTGTTCCTTAGGTCGTATATGATGACCTGCAAAATTTTAGGCGATCCGGGTCCGGTGGCCTGGGCCCATGCAGAAGGCGTGGGCTATAACAAATAAAAATCTGAGAATCGGGCGAAATTCCAGTTTTATGGCCCTAGAATACCAAAAAATGAGTAACGGTCATGGAGAAGAAGTGACTATTGTTTCTTATGTCGTTTATGATAGGATGACAACATTTTAGGCGATCCGGGTCTGGTTACACGGGCCCATGCAGTAGGCGTGGGCTATAGCACATTAAAATCTCGGAATCGAGTAGAATTCCAAATTTATGGCCCTAAAATTCAAAAACGACTAACGGTCATGGCGAGGCAATGACTATTTCTTCTTAGGTCATTTTTTATTGGCCGTCAAAATTTTAGGCGATCCAATTTCGGTGGCCCGGGCGCATGCAAAAGGCATGGCCTATTGCACACGAAAATCTGGTAGTCGGACGAAATTCCAGTTTTATGGCCCTAAAACAACAAAAAGCGAGTAACGGTCATGGTGAAGAGGTGATTATTGTACCTTAGGTCATTGTTTACGGGCCGGCAAAAGTTTAGGCGATCCGGGCCCGGTGGCCCGTGCAGAAGGCATGGGTTATAGCATACAAAAATCTAAGAATCCAGTTTTATAGCCCTATAATGCCATAAACTGAGTAACGGTCATGTTGAGGCGGTGAATATTGTTCCTTATGTCATTTTAGATGAACCGGCAAAATTTTAGGCGATCTGGGTCCGGTGGCCCTGGCCCATGCAGAAGGCGTGGGCTATAGCACACACGAAAATCTGGGAATTAGGCAAAATTCTAGTTTTATGGCTCTAAAACATCAAGAAATGAGTAACAGTCATGGATAGTCGGAGACTATTGTTCCTTAGGTCATTTTCGATGGGCCGGCAAAATTTTAGGCAATTCGGGTCCGGTCGCCCGGACCCGTATAGAAGGCGTGGCCTATAGCACATGAAAATGTGGAAATCATGTGGAATTCCAGTTTTATGTCCTTAAAATGCCAAAATATGAGTAACGGTCATGGCGAGGCGGTTGTTCCTTAGGTTGTTTTTGATGGCCGGCAAAGTTTTAGGCGATTCGGGTCCGGTCGCTCGGACCCATGCAAATGGTGTGGGCTATAGCACACGAAAATCTGAGAATCGGGCGAAATTTCAGTTTTATGTCCCTAAAACGCCAAAAAATGAGTAACGATCATGGCGAGGCGATAACTAATTTTTCATGCGCCATTTTTGATGGGCCGGTAAAATTTTAGGTGATTCGGGTCCAGTCTACCGGAGCCATTCAGATGGCATGGCTATATCATACGAAAATCTCGAAATCGGGCGGAATTCAAGTTTTATGGCACTAAAACACCAAAAAATAAGGAATGTTCATGATAAAGCGATGACTGTTGTTCCTTAGGTCATTGTTTGGAAAATATTTAGGCGATTCGGGTCCGGCCACCCGGACCCATGCAGATGGCGTAGATAACACATAAAAATTTGGGAATCGGGTAGAATTTTAGTTTTATGGCCCTAAAACGCTAAAAAATGAGAAACGGTCTAGCGGAGGTGATTCAAAATGTTTCTTAGGTCGTTTTTGATGGGCCGGCAAAATTTTAGGTGATTCGGGTCCGGCCGCCCGAATTCATGAAGATGGCATGGATATTAGCACACAAAATCGGAAATCGTCCTGAATTCCAATTTTATGGTCCTAAATTGCCATGACATGAGGAATGGTCATGAAAAATCGATGACTATTGTCTATTAGCTCGTTTCATGTGGGAAAACAAAATTTTAGGCAATTTGGATACCGTCACCCGAATTCATGAAGATGGCGCGGACATTAGCATACAAAATATTGGAAATCAACCTAAATTCCAGTTTTACAACCCTAAAACTCCAAAAAACAATGAGGAACAGTCATGGCGAAGCAATGATATTGTTCATTAGGTCATTTTTATGGGCTCACAAAATTTTAGGCTATTCGGAGCCCGTCGCCGAATTCATAAAGATGTCATGGACATTAGCACACTAAAAATTAGAAATCGGCCTGAATTCCTGATTTATGGCCCTAAAACGCCAAAAAATGAGGAACGTTATTAATTAGGTCATTTTATGGGCCCGCAAAATTTTAGGCGACTCGGAGCCCGTCACAAGATGACATGGTCATTAGCACACGAAAAATTGGAAATTGTTCTAATTCTTGTTTTATGGCCCTAAATCGCCAAAATGAGGAACAGTCAAGGAGAAGTTATGACTTTTTTTTATTAGGTCATTTCTGATAGGCTGACAAAATTTTAGGCAATTCAAAACCCATCTCTTGAATTCATGAAGATAGCATGGACATTAGCAAACGAAAAATCGAAAATCGTCATGAATTCCTGTTTTATGGCCCTAAAACACCCAAAAAACAAGCAACGGTCATAGTGAAGTTATGATAATTGTTCATTAGCTCATTTTCGATTGGCCTACACAATTTTAGGCGATTCGGAGTCCGTCGCCCGAATTCATGAAGATGACGTGGACATTAGCATACGAAAAATTGAAAATCGCCTTGAATTCCTATTTTATGGCCCTAAAACGCCCAAAAATGAGGAACAATCATAGAGAAGCAATGACAATTGTTCATTAGTTCATTTCTAATGGGCCCACAAAATTTTAAGGAATTCAAAGTCCGTCGTCCGAATTCATGAAGATGGCATGGACATTAGCACACAAAAAATTATAAATCGTCCTGAATTCCTATTTTTTTGCTCTAAAATGCCAAACAATGAGGAACGGTCATAGCGAAGTAATGACTATTATTAATTAGATCGTTTTTTATTGGCCCACAAAGTTTTAGGCAATTCGGAGCCCGTCGCCCGAATTCATGAATGATAGACATGGGCTAACATCATCAAATCTTCCAATAGGGATAAAGACGGGAGTAGAGTACAAATTCACAAATCCACCATATAAGGAGCATGAAAGGAGCTCTCTAATTGTAGGAACCAAGATAGGTGCATGACGGGCTAATTCACTGAACCTGATAGCATATTCTGACACCGTCACGGTGCCCTGATGCAACCGTTCAAACTTTGTGCGCCATGCATCCCGGAGAGTCTAGGGAACAAACTCTTTCAAAAACATCTCTGCAAATTGAGCCCAAGTTGGTGTACTGCATCGGGTAGTCTACCCTCTTCATAAACTTGCCACCATTGATATGCTGCTCCTGACAGCTGAAATATATAAAATTCAACTCCACTTATATCCACAATACCCATGGTGCGGAGAATACGGTGACACTTTTCTAGAAATCCATGTGCATCCTCGGCAGCTGTGCCACTGAAGGTAAATGGACTTTACCTCTTAAATCTCTCAAGTCTCTTTTGTTCTTCTTCTGATGCCTCTAGCTTGACCTCAGGCTTCACCGAAATAACTGGTTGTACCGGCACTACACTCAAAACCTGACCAATGTGAACTCGCTGCTCTAGAGTACAGGCGGTAGGATTTTGAGCTCCTCTCCTAATATGTGAAATATTTGGTGAAACGGAGATCAATCCTGCATGAGTTAATGTACGAAACATGTTCAGGAACTATGCTAAAGTTTCCTGAAGTCCGGGGGTAACAACAGGTGTCTTCGGTTCCTGTCCCCCAACTGGTGGCTCCTCAACTGCTGCTCTGACAGGTTCTCTAGATACGGCATGTGCCCTTCCTCGGCCTCTACCTCGGCCCTGGCCTCTTGCGGCCGTAGCAGTATGTGCAGGTGTCTGCTCCGCTAACCCGGTAGCACGTGTCCTCACCATATGTGAGAGAATAGAGATACAAAGGCTCAAATTCCAAATTCAACAAATTCCGCACGACAAGATTGAAAGAAGTGAAAATTTTCTAACAATTTTGTACCCTCTCGAAGATAAGTAAAAACGTCTCCGTACCAATCCACAAGACTCTACTAAACTCGTTCGTGACTTGTAGAACCTATGAACCTAGAGCCCTGATACCAACTTATCACGACCCAAAATTCCACCACAAGCGTCGTGATGGAATTTAGTCTCTATTACTAAGTAAGCCGATCATAATAACAATTCAAACCATTTTTGTTTTTTGAATTCAATGCAAGTGTCAAAACCAACAGCGAAAATATTTAAACAACCTCCCAAGACTGGTAATACTGAGTCACGAACTCTAACTGAATACATGAAATGATATCAAGGATAGAATATACAATATTGTTCGAATAATATTTGACAGTACAATAAAATGGGAAGACTCCAAGGGACTGTGACGACCAAGCAGCTCTACCTTGAATCATTGCGATCAACACACTAACTCTGCTCGATTCCAATATCTCCAGTACCTGGCTCTGTACAAATATGTGCAGAAGTGTAGTATGAGTACACTACGGTCGGTACTCAGTAAATATCAAGACTAACCTCGGTGGAGTAGTGACGAGATACAGTCAGGACACTCACTGGTCTAATAACTTGTGCAATATAGCATATAAAATAACAGGAAACAAATAGCAATGATGGCAACAAGAATCAATCAAGGATATAAACAACAAGGCCACAAGAACACCATAAAATATTGCTCAAACGATTAATGAACACAAGTACAACCAAGTAATCAAGTCCTTCAAATATAAATCTTTCACCTATAAATTTTTCAAATAAAATCTTTAGAATATAATCCTTTCAAATAAATATATTTCGAATATACTCCCTTCAAATAAATATCTTTCAAATATAATTCTTTCAAATAAATATCCTTCAATATAATTCTTTCAAATAATATTTTTGAATATAATTCTTTCAAATAAAAGTCACCTTGTGACACCTCATTTCATAATCATAAAAATACAGGTCTCAGCCCACTTTCATATTTTTGTAATACGGGTCTCAGCCCACTTTCATATTTTCACGGCACCTCGTGCCTATATTTTTATCACAACTGCACGGGCAACTCACTTGCCAAAATATCAATATATAAGATCCGCACGGATAACTCACGTACCAATAATAAAATTATTATTTACTCGCGGCAACTCGTGCCCACATCTCATTTCATAACTGCACGGACAACTCACGTGCCAATATCATAATCATTATATATCCACGGCACCTCATGCCCATATATCATATCACAGCCGCACGGACAACTCACGTGTCAATAACATAATATTCCCGGCAATAGCCATAGGCTCACAATTTCAACATGTATTAGACTGTTATCAAATTTACTGAATTAACAAAACAAGTTGTACATGATATAAAAAAAATCAAGAAAATCACAACATCACATAAAAATCACCAACACAATAATCCCACATCATCACAGATCATCCATGACAATAGCCACAATTATCTCTCCTATAGGCATCCGTATCACTCCATATAATAGCCACCCTTATCCCTCCACCCCGACAATATCAATAGCCACTCTTATCCCTCCACCCCGACAATATCAATAGCCACTCTTATCGCTCCTATAACCGCCCTTATCACTCCTATAATAGCCTCCCTTAATACTCAGTTTAATAGCCTCCCTTATCACTCCGTTTAATAGCCTCCCTTATCACTTCGCCCAGAAAATATCCCAACACACATAACAACAATGAAATGTCACCCTTATACCTGCATAATATTAACAATGGAATGCCACCTTTATACGCCATACAATAGTAACCCAAATCACACAACAATTTACATAGAAGATTATCACAATAACACCACATAATCAACTTGTAATTACAAATTGCCCGTAGGCCACAACCTTTCCAAAAGTATAACGAAATCAATTAATTTCACAGCAATTAGCCTAAGGCTTCACACAATGTGTATAAAACCTCAAAAATAATAAAAAGGGTGGGAAAATAGCCAGCATAGGACAACGCCTTCTTTAACCTAAAATTCGGATAAATATACAAATGCCTCTTTTTGAACTTATTTAATTAATTATTTCCAGTAAATATCAACTCAACAAACACACGGGATTCAAATAAAAATCAAAGTGGAAATCACACCAAATTATCATATAAAAACAACCTCGACAAGCAAGGAATGAGGCATGACAAATAAAGGATTTAATAAGTTCCAACAATTTTCTAATTGAATACATAAGGGTGTCTACTTAACCAGTATAATTTGCACATATAAACCAAGTACATACTCGTTACCTCGCGTACATGGCTTTCAATCACACAATTTCTACATAAGTCTCAATGCCTAAGGGGTAACTCTCCCACTCAAGATTAGGCAAGATACTTACCTTTTGAAGTTAGGTCGATATTCCAAAATAGCCTTCTTGCTTGAATTGACCTTCAGACAACTCAAATCTATCCAAATTAATTGTATAACTTCATTAAAATTCATCGAAAATAATTCCGGATAATATAACGTTGACTTAAAATTTCACAATAAAAAGTCAACCGAAAGTGACCGTAGGGCCGGCCTCTCGGAACGCGACAGAATTTTTACGAAATTAGAACGCTCATTCCGATACGAGCTCAACCATACTAATTTTATCAAATTTCAATAACAACTCGACCTCCAAATCATAAATTTTCGTTTTTGAAAAGATTTTGCAAAAACCCCAAGTTCTTCCAATTAAATCTGAATTAAATGATGAATATAACCATGGATTTATGAAATATAATCACTTTCGAATATAGGACACTTACCCAAGTTGAAGTCTTGAAGAAATCCTCAAAATCGCCCAAGAATCGTGGTCCAAAAATCCAAAACGAAATGAAGGAAATGACCACTTTTGGTCCTTAAGTTCCTGCCCAATAAAAACACTAATCTCGTGGCTAAAAGTGCCAAATCTGGTCGCTAAAGGTCCGCACCAGAATTGTTTGCACTAGCAATTTATTTGTCACTAAAAAGGCTCTAATTCCATCATACAAATTCGGAATTCGACGATTCTTGTTCCTATGAGTCAAAAATAATAATACGAACCTAGTCGTTCAATCAAAACTCAATTCAGATCTCATTTGCTCAATGTGATACCAACTTCGCTCGTTAAACAATTAACTCATGTTTCGCGCTAAAAACCCAATCGCGACTTGATGAAATTAAACCAAACATTTCAGATCATTCCTATAATTCAATATCAAGCTCCCGTAAGTCTCGAAATCAAATTTCGATCTCTAGAATTAAAAATGGACCTTTGGATCATTACATGCTTATGCTCAAAACAATGACAAAACACCAAACACGTTAAAAATCCATCCAAAACTCATCCGAGCCCCATGGGACCCCAACCAAGTAGACTAACAGGTCTCAAAATATAAAACAAACTTAGTCGAGGCTTCAAACCACGTCAAACAACGTCGAAATTACAAATCGCGCCTCGAATCGAATTATAAGTTTTCAAATCTTCCAACCTCTATAATTTGCGCCGCAAACGTATCAAATCAATCTGCAATGACTTCAAATTTTGCACACCAGTCATAAATGACATAATGGTCGTGTTCCAATTTCTGGAATCTAATTTCGACCCCGATATCAATAAAGTCAACTCTCGATCAAACTTTCTAAAAAACCTCCCATTTTCCAGCTTTCGCCAAAATGCGTCGAATTGACCTACGGACTTCCAAATCCAATTCTGGGCATATGCCTAAGTCTGAAATCACCATACGAAGCTATTGGAATCATCAAAATTTCATTTCGGAGTCATTTGCTCAAAATTCAAAACTCCGATCAACTCTTTTCATTTAAGCATCAAAAGTAAGAATTGTTCTTTTATTTTAATTCTGAATCTTCCGAAAACCAAACTCGATCGCACACGTACGTTATAATACATATTACGAAGCTGCTTGGTGCCTTAAACCGTTGAACGGAACGCCAATTCTCAAAACGATAAATCAGATCGTTACATATTATGAATTAGAACATTTCTGATGGGCCCACACATATTAGGCGATTCGGAGCCCGTCGCCCGAATTCATGAAGATGTCGTGGATATTAGCGCACGCAAAAAGTGAAATCATTCTTAATTCTTGTTTTATGACCATAAATGCCAACAAACGAGAAACGGTGACATGAAAGCAATGACTATTGTTCATCGGGTCATTTTTATGGGCCCACAAAATTTTAGGTGATTAAGAGTCTGTCGCCTGAATTCATGAAAATGGCATTGACATTAGCACAGAAAAAATTGGAAATCGTCATGAATTCTAGTTTTATGGCTCTAAGATGCCAACAATCAAGGAATGGTCATGGAAAATTAATGACTATTATTCATTAGGTAATTTTTGGTGGGCCCACAAAATTTTAGGCGATTCACAACCCATTGCCCGAATTCATGAATTTGGCATTGACATTAGCACACTAAAAATTGAAAGTCATCCTGAATTTCGTTTTATGGCCCTAAAATGTCAACAAATGAGGAACGGTCATGGCGAAGCAATGACTATTTTTAATTAGGTCGTTTTTATGGGCTCACAAAATTTTAGGCGCTTCACAGTCCGTTGCCCAAATTCATGAAGATTGAATGGACATTAGCACATGAAAATTTGAAAATCGTCATAAATTTCAGTTTTATGGCCCTAAAATATCAAAAAATGAGAAACATGTATGGCCAGGCTATGAATATTGTTATTAGGTCATTTCTGATGGGCACAAAAAAATTTAGGCAATTCGTAGCCCATCGCGCAATTCATGAAGATGGCGTGGATATTAGCCTACATAAAATAAAAACCATTTTAAATTCCTATTTTATGGTCCTAAAATGACAAAATAATAAGGAACGGTCATGGAGAAGTGATGAATATTGTTAATTAGGTCATTACTGATCAGCCCACAAAATTTTAGGTTATTCGGAGCCCATCGCCTCAATTCATTCAGATGAAGTGGACATTAGCACACGAAAAACTGAAAATCATCCTAATTTCCTATTTTATGGCCCTAAAATGCTAAAAACGAGGAATGGTCATGGAGAATCAATGATTATTATTCATTAGGTCATTTCTGATGAGCCCGCAAAATTTTAGGCTATTCGGGTCCCGTCGCTCGAATTTATGAAGATGGCGTGGACATTAGCATACGAAAAATTAGAAATCATCGTGTATTCCTATTTTATGGTCCTAAAATGGTAAAAAGGGAGGAGCGGTCAAGGAAAAGCGATGCCTACTTTTAATTAGGTTATTTCTGATGGGCTAGTAAAATTTTACGGGATTCAAAGTTTGTCGCCCGAATTCATTAAGATGGCATGGATATTTGCACACAAAAATTTAGAAATCATCATGATTTCTTATTTTAAGGTCCTAAATACCAAAAAACGAGGAGCAATCATATTGAATTAATGACTATTGTTCATTAGGTTATTTCTGAAGAGTCAAAAAAAGTTAGGCGATTTGGAGCCCATCGCCCGAATTCAGGAAGATGGTGTGGACATTTGCACACGAAAAATTAAAAATCGTCATGAATTCCAGTTTTATGGCCCTAAAATGCCAAAAAATGAGGAATGTTCATGGCGAAGTGGCTATTGTTAATTAGCTCATTTTTTATGAAACCATAAAATTTTAGGCAATTTGGAGCCCGTCGCCCGAATTCATAAAGATGGCGTAAAGATTAGCACACGAAAAATTAAAAATCTTCTTGATTTTTTGTATTATGGCCCTAAAATTCCAAAAATAAAGGAAAGATTATACCGAAGCAATGATTATTGTTTATTAGGTCGTTTATAATGGGTCCACAAAATTTTAGATGATTCGGTTCACGTCGCCCGAATTCATGTAGATGGCGTGAACATTAGCATACGAAAAATTGAAAATCATCATGAATTCCTGTTTAATGGCCTTAAATGCCAAAAAATAAGGAACGGTCATGGCGAAACCATGATTATTTTTCATTAGATCATTTTTGATGTGCCTACAAAATTTTATGCGATTCAGAGCCCGTTCCCCAAATTCATGAAGATGGCGTAGACATTAACACACGAAAAATTGAAAATCATTTTGAATTCTTGTTTTATGGCCCTAAAATGCCAACAAACGAAGAACGTTCATGGCAAAGCAATGACTATTGTTCATCAGGTTTTATTATGGGCCCACTAAATTTTAGGCGATGCAGATCCTGTTGCCCGAATTCATGAAGATGGCGTGGACATTAGAACACGAAAAATCGATCCTAAAATCGTCTTGAATTCTAGATTTAAGGCTATAAATGCCTACAAACAAGGAACGGTCGAAGTAATGACTATTGTTCATTAGGTCGTTTCTGATGGGACCATAAAATTTTAGGCCATTCAAAGCCCGTCGCCCGAATTCATGAATATAACGTAGACATTAGCAAACGAAAAATTAAAAATCATTTTGAATTCATGTTTATGGCCCTAAATTGCCAACAAACGAGGAACTGTCATGACGAATCAATGACTGTTGTTAATTAAGTCATTTATGATAGGCCCACAAAAGTTTAGGCAATTTACAACCCGTCGTCCGAATTCATGAAGATGGCGTAGACATAAGCACACAAAATTAAAAATCGTCTTGAATTCTTATTTTATGGCCCTAAAATGCCAAAAAATGAGGAACAGTCATAGCGAAGTGATGACTATTGTTAGTTAGATCGTTTCTGATAGACCCACAAAATTTTAGGCGATTCGGAGACCGTCGCCCGAATTCATGAAGATGGCGTGGACATTAGCACGCCAAAAAACAGAAACCGTCCTGAATCCCTGTTTGATGATCCTAAAATGTCAAAAAATGAGGAACGGTCATGACAAAGCAATGATTATTGTTATTAGGTCGTTGATGGGCCCACAAAATTTTATGCGATTCAAAATCCATTGCCCGAATTCATGAAGATGGCATGAACACTAGCACGCGAAAAATTATAAGTTGTTATGAATTATTTTTAACAACAAGTGCACCAGAAAAATCTGCAAATGTTTGTAGCATAGAGTTATAACTGCGAGCTGTTTAAGTGACAATTGTATTGTATTTCAATTAATGCAACAGATCAACATTTTCCCTTTCAGCTCATTCTCTCTATGTACCTCATTCTACTCTCCAGAAATTGAGCTAGATTTTTTTAACTCACTAACTCTAGACTAGGGGTGTACAAATATAACCGACAAATCACACCAATCCGATAATCCGAGTCAAACCGAGAAAACAAATTCGACTATGATTTGGTTTGATTTGGTTTGGTGTTGGAAAATAAAATCCGACCATAATTGGTTTGGTTTGGTTTTAACTAAAAAAAGTCAAATCGAAACCAAACCAACCCGACATTATATGTATAGAAATTTTAAATATATTTAATACATAAAAATATTTATGGTAGTGTAGTTTATAAATATTTTTAAAAAATTTTCATAGTTTTATCTTTTAACGTTTTATTTGAATCTTGAACTTATAATTTTTGGATGCTCCAATAAGTTTATAGTTCATAAATGTTAGTAACTCAAATAAATCCTAAACCAAAATCAAATCAATAATAATACTAATAAAACACATTCAATTCAATTGTACTATGAATGAAAATAGTGTTGGATATCTATTTTTTAGTTTTTCCATGGTTTAGATAAAATATATAACTTATTTTTCTTTTAGTGGTTAGTCATGTAAATAATAGTACTTATTAGTCATAATTTTAAATTATATTTATTTTCATTATGGCTTATTAATAATATTTGTTTTATGCTATTTTATTATCTTTATTGTTGAATATTTTAGTACAATGCCATGATTCATCTCATATTTATGTTATTTTATTGAAAAACACCTTATATAGTTCTGTCTTACTAGGATTAAAGAAATATTTGGAGCACAAATTTTACATTTTGTGCTATGAAGACTATGAAAAAAAACCCGAAAAATCCGAGAAAACCCGAGATTAAAAAACCTGACTTTTATTAGTTTGGTTTGGTATTTAGATTTAATAACTCGATACAATTGGTTTTGTTTGATAATTAGAAAATCCGAACCAACCCGACCCATGTACACCCCTACTCTAGACCATGGTTGGGATAGTCCTTTGAATGTAGCACATTTTTACTAATCCTGTCAAAAATCATTAACATGGTTTCTTAACTTGTTTGATATTTTTGAACTTTGAGGAAGCGGAAGCTAATGTTAATGACTAATCTGAACTTATAATGCATGGATCGAAACAATGAAGCCTGATATTCCCGTTTCTATGTTTATTGAATGATCTTTTCTGTGTATACATTGCATGACTTGACATCTTGACCTGTGCTAATTGCAGATGCCATTTCTTGTTTGTTGTTTACTGAAGATGAACAGAGTTGTATTTTGCTTGCTCCAACGTATCTGTTATTAGTTATCTGACCATCATTATTTTGCAAGCAAACATCTCCTAGGTAGTTGAACAAAATTGAAAGGATCAATATACAACTGTCCTATAGGAGAATTATTAGCAAAACAGGAAAGAATAAACAAGTTAATTATTTTCGTGGTTTATAAGGCATGCTACTCAAGAGGACAAAAATCACAATTCCTTAAATGTTACGGTGCAAGAGTACCGCCCTAATCCCATTGTGACAACCAAATAGAGTATTAGTTATAAAATGATGTTTTAACTTCAATACCACATAAGAAGAGTCATTCTCCTTATCGTTTTTGCAATCTTTTCGATCAGGAGATATCTCATTCTATCAGAATACGCTTATCTCCTGCATGTGCACCTCACGTGCCTTGACTCTGCCGGTGTCTATGTTTGCCAGTGATGGACTTGGTTCATATCTGAGTTTCTTTGTCAATCTTTAAAACTATTCTCTTTCTTGGGCCAACAAATTCCCCCTTTTTGATGATGACAAACTTTGTGCGTCCATAAGCTTAGGCCTGATTCAACTTAATCCAACATTGACACATATTAGAGTATTAAGCACTTATCATAAAGAACCAGGGTCATTTAGGTTATAAATATCACTTGTTCTGAGCACATCTCCCCCCCTTTTGGCATAATCGAAAAGTTGCAAAAAGATATGTGAGTCCCAGAGTTTATAAAAATTACTCATGGCCACTGGGGCAACTGCAAATTCTTCATTATTTCTGAAAAACCGTCGAAACCCTTTCTTCTCTCCTTGCTTTCGAATTCAATCCAAGCTTTTTCCTTCATCACAAAACCATAACCAAAATGTCTAACCCTTGGAATAACCCTAGTACTCCTTCACCCCCCTACTCCTTCCTCTTCCTCTACAACCCCTCAACCTAGTTCTACCCCCCAACCTAAAAAAGGAGAGTCAAAATGCTTGCTAGAAAAACAGTGGCCAACGGTGCTTTATCTCAAAAATTAAATGGCCAGCTTCAAGCAAGCCAAGCCCAAAACTCACAAAATTCGAGTGATTCCTTTAAATCAGCGACTGAGAGGGAAGAAACTGGATCTTTCGATTCTGAACAGGTAACTTCTGTCCCAAAACCTTCATCTGAGGTTATTTCTAAGATCGCTAAAAATTTAGAAAATAGGCTCATCTTGGTTGGGTCTGTGACAGATGTGGAAATGCCTGAGACAAGAAGGAGAGGTGATAAAAATAAATTTGAAAAAGAAAAAGAGAGAGAGGGAGTATGGAGTAAAGAGAAAGGAAAAGGGAAAGAAGTGGTTGATTCTTTACCCACCTCTGAATCTATTAGAATGGCTATTTGTGGAGCTGAGCTAGAGAAGGAGGAAGAAGGTGGCAGGCACACAAGGGGAAGTGGATCAGGAAAAGCCGTTGAAGGGCTAGTAAATATTGGAAAGCAAGCAGACGAACCTGGTTTATCTGCTGAGGAAACCCTAGCTGATCTCTTGAAAAAGTTAAGTGACAGTTACCAACCCAAGAAGAAAAGAACTCCTAAAGCTACAACCTCTGGGACAGCAAGAGCCAACAAGAAACGGAAAGCAGCTCCTTCTGAGGCCTCTGATATTCCTCTTCCAAGAGGAAAAACTACAAGAAGCAAGCTAAAGCAGAGTGAGGAGGAGTTGCAGAGAGCTTTAGAGGAGAGTAAGAAGAAAATAGTGGATAAAGGGAAAGAAAAAGTGGTTGAGCCTGTTGAGGATGTTGAGTTAGATGAGATGGACCTGGTCCATCAAAGTGAAAAAGTGGCAGAGGTAGAGGTTCAGACCCCTAAGCCAAAGAAAGCCAAGACTTCCTCAAAGAAGTCTTCATCTGTTTCTAAGTCTGTTGAACCCTCTATCTTAGTTAAACGAACCAAGTCTGCAGTGAAAGTCAAGCAAGTGAAAATTACTGAAGAAGATGATTGGAGTGGTGAAGAGGAGGATGTGTCTGATGGTGAGAAGGACAAGCTGACAAAGTTTGGTAAAAGAACAATTCTGAAGGGGAGATTGTTAAAGGACTTGGAAGAAGAAGGAATGATTTTGCTGCTGGAGAAGCTTGAGGTACAGGGGTGGAAGGACATGGTCCTTCAGTTGGATGGGAGACTGGATAGGAATGAGATTGTGAAATTCATGGCCAATGCTGAGGTCAAGGAAGGCACAGTCACCAGCCTAGTGAAAGGGGTCCAAATCTCTTTTGATGCTAAAGAACTGGGTGAAATTCTTGGCATACCCTATTAAGGCTATGATTACTATACTAGGTAGAAATGGCCCAGTCTGGATTCTCTTCCAACTGCCCTTCCTATCACAAGGAAAATTTGTAATAATGAAGAAGAGAGTGAGCCCAAGGCAGTCTATAAGAGTGAAATGAAGCCACCCCACAAGGTGATCTTTGAATTCATCAAGTTTGAATTCATCAACAAGTGCGTGCTGCCAAGGCAGGAAATGAGGCATATTGCAAATTACATGGACTTGGTCTTCATGGAGTGTATGGATAGTGGGAGGTAGATAAACTGGCCTGGGTTCATAATTCAGCTTTTGGACAGAGTTGTCAATGGCTCCAAAGCCCATGCCATTCCTTATGGTTTCATCCTCACTTCTATTCTTGTTCATTATAAGGTGTCATTGAAGAAGGTGGAGATGGCCACAAGCAAAGACCATTTTGGGATCAATACTCTTCTTGCTTGTGATTATGAGATCAATGTCGTCCCCAATGAACCTGGTTCATCGAAAAAGACACCTGTAAACAGCAAGGTCAGAGCCCTAGTGCAGGAGAGTGGGGCAAAGGATGCTGAGATAGCAAGGCTGAAGACTCGTTTGGCTGAGGTTGAATCTGAGAGGGATGTTCTCAGAGTTGAGCTTACAAAGGAAAGGGAGAAGAATGAGGGAATTCTCCACGATATGTTGAATCTTCTCCAAGCCAAAACCCAAGCCCCTAGTTCTTCCAAGCCTTAGTTGCCTAGCCTGCCTAGAAATTTAGTGACCGAGATTCGGGACTTTTTCTTTTTGTTGCTCATGCTTTAAATATTTTTGTTTCATTTTGTGGATTGTGGAAGAACCGTACTTTCTATCAATGAAATTTGTTGCTCTTGTTCTTATGCACCGTCTCTATTTCTTTGATAGTTTGAATTTTTAGTTGATTACTGATGATTGATCCATGAATGCATTTGTAGTTTCCCCAGTGGCCATGAGAAATTTTTATAAAATCTGAGACTCACACATCTTTTTGCAACTTTTCGATGATGACAAAAGAGGGAAGATGTGCTCTGAACAAGTGATATTTATAACCTAAATGACCCTGGTTCTTTATGATAAGTGCTTAATACTCTAATATGTGTCAATGTTGGATTAAGTTGAAACATGCCTAAGCTTATGGACGCACAAAGTTTGTCATCATCAAAAAGGGGGAATTTGTTGGCCCAAGAAAGAGAATAGTTTTGAAGATTGACAAAGGAACTCAAATATGAACCAGGTCCATCACTGACAGACATAGACACCGGCAGAATCAAGGCACGTGAGGTGCACATGCAGGAGATAAGCGTATTCTGGTAGAATAAAATATTTTCTGATCGAAAAGATTGCAAAAACGATAAGGAGAATGACTCCTTACTCAACGAGAACATTATCTAAGATAAGGAAGGAGTTAGGAGTTGAGATTAACTAGAACTCTTCTACCAAGGAAGAGTAGCATTAGAACTCTAGTTGTTTTCTACTCTACTAACTCTATAAATCGTAGGAAGTTCTCATTCTACATGTGACGCATAGAAGCAGAAGTTAAGCAAGAATTGAGAGCAAAATAGCGAGGCAATTTTGAAAGCAGTTCGAGTGATATTTGAGTGTGCGAATCTGACGCTACTTGAACCAGCTAGAAGAACCAGTTCCAACTGTTGTCTTTTAGTCTAGTTATTTGTAGTAGGTGGTTTTAACTTGTACATTTTTAGCTTTATCTAGAAGCGTCTATAATAGGTACTTTGTGTTTTCAAGTTAGAGTTAACTTGAAGTTTGTCGCAAATATCTAGAGGCTAGTTTGCTACAAAGGGTTAGAGGTAAAACTAGGTTTACAAAAGAGTTTTTGTAAATGTTGTTTTGGCTCAATGATTTAGTAAAGAGTTTTGGAAAAATCCTACTGGGAAGTAGGTCGTGGTTTTTCACCTTTTGAGCCAGGTGTTTTTCTCGTAAAAATCTCCGTGTTCTTTATTTTCTGTACTTATTATTCCGCAACAGTAGTAGTTGGAACACATAGAAGAACCAGATCCTTCTATAATCTATGCACGCGAAAAATTAGACACCACACAAATCATCCCCCCCCCTCCCCCTCTTGTGTGGTATTGACGTATAAAACATCATAAATGTATTTAAAAAATAATTTCATTAATTAGTGTTATATCAGTTATAAAGGGGAGCCTTGGCGTAACTGGTAAAATTATTATCGTGTGACTAGAAG